>NC_067433.1:6002831-6672831 GCF_009764475.1 Pristis pectinata
CCTGAAACACATGTTATTGAGAGGCCAAAACTCAAAATTCATCCTTTGTCCACACTGAGATCTGTGACCTCCTGTGCCCTCAAATGCAGTATTATACAGTATGTGCACCTTAACAGCTCGGCATGGAGATCAGGACCACAGTGACTTTCCTGGCTTCTGGACTATTCCAGGCTGCTGCTGCTGCTGTTCTCTGTTATATCTCAGTTTGTTGCTCTCTCCCACATGACAGCAGTCACCCAAATTACATAATTGAGATAAGGCTCCACCTCTGTTACCTTCAGCTCACAAGAACAGACACAGAGGATACAACTGCATTGCAGGTTTCCCCAAAGCACAGACACCCAGAGACTACGCTTATATCCATACCCCAACTTTCCTAGCAATCCCCAGCCAGAAGGGCCTGGCTGTACCCAAAAGTGCCTGATGTAGTCCTGGAGGGTCTCTGTGCCTCACTGCACACTGAACAAACTTCTTGCAGGCACTGTTCGTCACTACCTGTCCAGACCCCTCCAAAACTCTGACCCCTCACCTGTAGCAACAGTCTCCTGCAGATTGAAGAGTATTGCTAATATTGTAGTCACTCTCCTTTTAAGTGATTCCTCCAGTGATTGCACCTGCTGGGCAACACGCTGACAAGTGCAAGAACTTACAACACATCAATGGGGTATGTCATGCTGAAACTGATAAAGCTAGTTTTTGCATGGCACATCCAAGGAAACACCACAATGTTATTCTGTAAATCTTACAACTGAAACTTCCGCTTTTCAGGCCACTTTCAGTGTTAGAGTGACCCACAATGCTGCTTCAATGGTTAAAAAAATTAATGTGGAACAATTTCTGGGCCGATATCTTCTCCAGTATGTAAATCAACTAATCTCACCTAATTACATCACCTATTTTGGCCTGACATTAGCTTATGATGTAATAATCAATTATTCTAATATGAACAAATTAATTGGTTGTGAGTCAGAACACAGGAAGTCCTGGCTTGGACTCATGACCTGTGCTTAGTTATCTGACGCTAAAATTTAAAATGGAAACAGGAAACCATAAATGTACTAGCCATTCATGTACTGGGAAAGTGGGTGGGGGAAGACTCAGTTTGGACCTTCTCTTTCTATCAATATTCAGTAAATCCTCCTGGAAATGCAGCCATGTTTTAACATCCGGTTAACGTGAATTCACAGCAACACAAATAATGTTGGCTGAACATTCCCTACCCACCGTCCTGCCCTTCTAACCACTCCTTCAGCCCCACATGGACACACATAGACAGACAGACACACAGACAGACAGACACACACACACACACACACACACACACACACACACACACACACACACACACACACACAAAGTATACTTTTTTATTCACCAGTTGGAATTCCTGGTGTGAAGAGACTTTTAGAAAAATAACAACGAAGTTGAAGTGGACAGCTGACAGCTTTAGCATGGAGGAGGCAAGTTATTTGTTCTTGAGCAGCCAACCACGAGAAGAATGAGAGTCTGTAGGATCCCCCTTTCTCCAAGCATTGTCAAATCAGTGAAAGTAAATCCATAAACTGTGCCACACATTGGAGAAAGTTACTTCGCAAAGAATAATCCTCTCTTCTGAACTCTTTCAGCTCTGTGTTCCCTGGAGAGTACATCTATGTACTAATACTCCTCATTAAAAGACATGCCATTTATGTTTCTTGTAATTGTATTCAAAAAGTAAATGCTTTTTCCTTTTTTTTCTTCCATACCTTTAACCTTTAATTTGCTTTCTTTACAATTGGAAGTGGTTTCCCTCATTCAACGGTGGCTCTGTCATTCTGGAAACATCTGCAAATTGACATTCCTTGACAAAATGTTATCCAGAGCAGATTTTTTTTCCACAGGCAGGGTAATTTAAAATTTAGACTTTTCAATGAACAAGGTTTTTTGAACTATACTGATATAAACTTTTCCATTACCTTCAGTGCAGATCAGTGTCACAAACTTTGTTCGGTGATTAACAGTCTTATTTCTGAGACACATAGTTGAGGATTCAGGTGCAACTGAACATAACTGAACATTACCAGAACATAATCCATGATGATATTTGTGTAGTAAGAGGGTGCTGCATTGCCAAAAATATTACCTTTATGAATTAGCTGTTAAATCAAGGCACTATTTGCCTGTTTAAATGTTCAGTTGACGCAACAAATCTGTGTCTCCAATTGAAGAGGACAATTTTTTTCTGTCCAACTGTCTTTAATCAACCAAGATCACTAAAGGCAGATTAAATGGTCATTCATCTCATTGTGGTTTGTGGAATTATAGTGTGGAATGTGACTCATGTTTAAAATAATCAAGTAAGTGAGCATGTGGATATAACGCTGATGTCCATTATGTACATTCTGGAGAACAGTGAAAAAAATAAAACATAAATACACCATGAAACCTGTGTGAAAACAGACAACTGTGTCCTGTCTAAATAGTTATTTCTAGCCTTTTTTTCTTCTATTTGAATATCGTGTCATTCAATGGTGAATGATTTCACAGTATACAATATCCTCCTCCTTTCTAACTAAGTAACTATTCTTCATCCGTGAACTTGAACACTCAGTATCCATAGAGGACCTCACAGCTATAGCAAATGCCCGTAAGTTTCTTTAACCAGAATCCATAAATGTATTTCCACTAGCAGATTTCCCACCTCCCACAGCAAAGGGCAATGTGCCCAGACGGAGTGTTTGAACTGATGCCTTTTCTTGAGGAATCTTATTTTCCTAAACAGAGTCACAGAGAAATTCCACAGGAGTAATAGCTGGCAATGATGCTCTTAAGGGAAGAGCCACTATGTTTGCACAGACAGTAAATGGCTAAACATACAGCCATTCATGCGTGGGATATAACAGAGCACTTCTGTGCTTCTCAGCTTCAATGCCTTTCAGTGTTACATCTTGCCTCTTTCAGTGCACTTATTTTCAGACGGTGAACATACATTGAGGTAAATTCTCTATTCTTACAATGAAGCAAAAATACATCATTTCAGCATAAGCCAAATAAACAGGTCAATTCTGCTCCACTCATTTTCCATAACACACTTCATTTTGTGGTATACCATAAAGATCAGCTGAAAACAAATGTAACACACTCACTGCCACTGTTAATTTACGTGAAGCGATATGTCAGTTATACTAAGTAATATTCTATACTAGTGGTAATATTCAGCATATATTTCAGAGAAGTTTGTATATAAAGATGAATAAATACTTGTCACGTATGTCATTGACTGAAACATCTTGTATTAATAATAAAAATGCAAGCCTTCATTGTTTTTCTCAAAGGACAGAATAATCTCAGTGTATATCGTGGTGCCTCTCTGAAATGTTAATGGAAAGTGCAGTAAGACTAATGGAATTAGTTAATTCTTATTCAGGTTAATATGGTTTTATAAGGTATCATGAATCAGCACCTACCGTAAACATTAAAATCAGATATCTAGGAAATTTTGATGATTCCATGATCAAGGGATTTTCAACAGAATAAACAACTGCTGAGACTCAACAGTAAAACCCTTCCTTGTTGAAGTCACATCTGACAGACAGGAATGACGGTGATTGTCCGGTTGCAATCATTGCAGTCAGCAAACATCAATGGAGAATTTTTCAATAATAACTAAACACATTTACATAATGCCTTTGATGTAATGAAATATCTGAAGGTGCTTCACAGAAGTGTTACCTAACAAAATTTATTTGAGTTACGTAAGAGGATAACGAGGATAAATAGTCAAAGTGGTCGGTTTAAAACATCTTATGGGAGAACAGATATATAAAAAGGTGGAGAGGTTAGTGACAGATATATAGTTTAATGCCAAGATAGAAGAAGACACGGCCTCTAAGATTTGAACAACCAACATTGGGGATGTAAAAGATGGCAGAAATGGAGAAGTGTAGGTATCTCGGAGGATTTTATTGCTGAAAAACATTACACAGATATGATTGGGTGGGGCATTTAAAAAAAATAAGAATTTCAAAATTCAGACATTGCTGGACGGGGAAACAACATACAGGTGTGATGGGTGAACAGGACTCAGTGAAATTGTGCATATTATATTTGGCTTGGAATCACTATTCAAAATTATAGCTCAAATAAATAATGTAAGGAAGCAGATGGAGGGGGTGGGGGCAGTCTCAACTTCCATCCTTGGTCTATGCTGAGATATCTTATCTCATTTGAAGTGAAAGCAGAATGCTACAATGGGACTTGGTCTAGTTGGGTTAAGGTTGGCATTGGGATGAATTAGTCAGGGCTCTTAATTCTGACTAATGTTCATTTATTGCTCTTGGAAGTACTAATTTATTTGAGCTGTAGCGAAGCTTAATATGGTAAAGTTGTAAAGCTTACTAAAGAAGGGAGGGATGAAACACTTGGTAGACAGAGGTCAAAGTTAAAGAACTTGATTCTACCCATAATGATTACTTGCTTGTGATAAATCAACCCATGATTATATTACTTACCTTGATTGTATAGTGTAAAATGTTCACAAAATAAAATTGCTTCAAGTCATCACAAATCTAACTGAGAAACCAACATAATCACAATATTGCTTACTTTTAACACCTTACCTGAAATAGATTATATGTACTATACATACCTTTATGTTACCTTCTAACACAGTGACAGCATATCAATATGAGAAAGTAACTGTGTGTAGGGACTGTATCCTTGTAGCTAATATTGATTTTACCAAGCTAAGGAAAATGAGGCAAATATGTTAAAACATAAAAGGCACCTGCCTAGAAATTCACTAGCTGCATTTTTTGAATGTTAAGTAATTGTTGTTTGATGTTTTGTTGGCAATTTGACTCATGATCAGAGTGGATAAGTAAGGATAGTCTTTTTTGAGTAATGCTTCCATATAAGGATAGCAGGATAGGTCAGGATGCTTGCTCTGTGAATTTCAAGCAGCTGCCAGAAGTGAGGCACACAACAAATGGCAGGACTTCATTTCTCAGAGGGATACTCCCCATGGAAGCCCAAAAGCAGCAACAGATACTACAGAGAGGGAGGGTAGTGAGACCCTGTTTCAACAGTTGTGATTTGGAGATGCTGATTTGGGAAATACATAAGCGAGGGGCAGGAGGGCCTCAAAAGCAACTGATAGGAAAGGTGTTGTAGCAGGTTTTGCTGACCTCTAGGAGTGACAATCTGGAAAAAAAAACAATGGCCTCATAAGGCATGTCTAGCACTTGCATTTAAATCTCCTCAGCAAGGATGCTGTCTCCAGCTGCAGCACTCTGCAAGCTGAGGCACAATTTCTCTCATTCCCAACCTATACCATCTCTACACAGCTTACTGCAGAAAGCTAAGTGTACAGGAGGGGATACCCCTGTGCTCATTCACCTCTCAAGGCTAAAGGAGAGGGTCTTTCTCTCATGGGCACTGGAATAACACTAGCAGAAGAGATTTGTGATTAGTATATCTCTTAAAACCCTTCTTCACCAATCCATCCTATACTGATGTGATCTACATTAATCTGTACATGTGATGAACAATTACTCCTGAAGCATCATGCATATAGCTTATTTGTGCCCTTGTTATTTATCATTGCAGGCTGTCAGGAAAGACTTCTCCCTTCCACCCTCACCACCAGCTCAACTAGCAGCACAAGAGAAAAAGAAGTAGAAACAAGAGGAAGGGTATATTAATGAAGAACTGGAGAAAGAAGAGTGGACTCCAACATGCCACCTGACCCATTAAGCAATGCCTTAGCTTAACCATGCCATGAGAAGAGAAAAATAGGTTAAAGGAATACAATGATGAGGTACTATGAGCTGCAGTGAGGCAAAAGAAGGCTGGTTTGGTAGTGAGCCTGACGGGGAGTTGACACAACAACATGCCCTCCGATGAGGTGTGCCACAGAAAGGTACTTATAAGAAAATCAAAAAAATACAGATGCTGTTACTCTAAAATAAAAACAGAGAGTGCTTAAAGTACTCAGAAAGCCAAGCAGCAGCAGTGCAGGAGAAACAGGTAACATTCCAGGTCAATGATAATTCATGAGAAAGCTGACATGGCTGCTGCATTGTCAGGTCTGCCCGACCAAATGCAAAAGATGGGGAAGAGGACAATAGAGGAGCCATCTCCCACTGCTCGGAGATTGTGCAGAACTGGGAGAGCGCAACTCCACTTTGCAGGTGACAAGCACTTCTGTGCAAGTATCTGCTGACAGTGGCAGCTGCCTTAGAGGAACGAGTGCAGCCATTGAAATTTTTAGTGCTTATGTGGTGACTGAGGCTGACCAACAGAGCAATGTTATTTATTACTTGGAAACAGGATACTATTCTCCAGAAAAGGCAATGCTGCCAGTGAACTCTCTTATCTAGGAAAAGAGAGATCCCCAACCACCACCATTCCCTATTGCTGAGACTGGTGTTTAAATTGTTGCCTATTATGCTTTCAGCTGCCACTAAAAGGAGTGGGGCATCTTATGACTCACCCTAAAATGAAAATCCTGTGAGATCTGTAAGATAGTTATCTTTCAGGGAAGGTAATCTCCCTGCAGATTCATACGCTACATTGATGGAATTAATTAAGATCCTTTTCCTTGGGAATCCTTGGGAAACTCCTTTTCCCAAGACAACATGCCTGCAAATCCCTAGTGACCACAGCTGATGTAGATCAGCTATGATGTCCATGTGATGGAATTTTCTCCCTAACCCTTTCAGACAAGATACTTCCATTTCTTTGAAAGCTATCATTCACAATGCACTAAACAGAAAAATCATTGGTCTTCTAGCAATATCACATTCCTGGGAAGATACCTTGATAAACCTGAATCCGTAGAGACATTGGTCCTTAGAGAAGTCAAAATAAGAGTTTGTGTCTTGTGGGGGTTAAAGATTTGAACATAAACACTTGTCCTCTCTCAGCGTCCCCGACCTTGCTAATGATGCCAGCAATACCTGGCTTGTAGCTCCCATTCAAAAAGCACAATCAGGGAAGCGGCCATGGAAGCACTTATTGTAAGTTGTTTCCAAGTGCAAATTTGGCTGTTGAGCCCAACAGAAGTGTCTGCGGTGACAGCTTCCAGAGGTTTCTGCAGCTGTCTGCAGAAGTTTGATGTTTCAGTGTGTGGCCTTTTCAGTGACGTTGCCTGAGAACCAGCAGTGCCTTGACTTGTGACTGCCAAATAACCATAGTTCCTTGGATCAATGTCATCTAAATTGGAAATGTTCAGAAAGACTGTTTCAAGACGATAGATGTTATTACATATACATCTGACACAGAAAACTTCTCAAAACCATAATGCATATCCTGATTGGAAGTGCCTGTTCAAATTTCCAGAGTACCGAGATGCAAGGAAGAAATAGTGGTAATGGCATTATACTGCTGATTAAATCTATTTTCGGTCACAAAGTACTGCATGCAGTCTAATTTCTAGACCACGATGAATAAATTCCTATATAATGAAGGGAAAAAAAAAGGGAGAAAAATCTAGAGATTTTAAGTAACCCACCTAGCTATTATTATTCTAATTGGGCTCTAAAAGTAATTTCAAGCTGCCTCCAATGTTTGTTGACTCCTGAATTCCTCATTGTTAATTAAGTTAAAAAATCATTGTCACTTTTCATTAGTTAAGCTGTGCAGAGCAATATGGCAGACCTCCCATGCCTTGTTTTATTTGAAACCTGATTTCTTTAATGGCATGTGATGCAACATATTGTTCCTCATACCTAATTAGTCTGAAAACACAAAGGACAAACACAGTAATATCAGTGGTGTGTAACATGGCTCAGAGAAATTGCTTACTGGTCCTTAGAAAAGGTAACTATTAAAAGGACAGAAAAAACTGTTGTGGTTTAGAATCCTGACTGCCTGTGTGTAGGAGCTGGACAAAGAAATCAATGTGGCATCACCAACTTGTCTAAATGTTTATGGCATTTGTATAAAACACTGTCTCTGCATCAGCAGAATGTACCCAAACTGCTCCTAATTAGGAATGGGAGGATGCTCGCCAAGTCTAATGGGCATCCTATTAATCTACGGAATGAGTTTGTGTACATCATATGGGTTTACCAATTATAAACTTACAATAACCAATAAAATAATTATTTCTGGGATATAATAATATTGTAAATATATTTCTACTCATCTTCCATAAAGTGTAACCACATATTTGATAATTGAATTGTATTTTTGAAGACTCCTACACCTACTCTTAAAATGATTTTCCTCATTTTGTTAAATCCTTCATAACAATTCAACAGACAAGAGACAGACAGATGAATTTTCAAGTAATTGTACTTATAATCCATGAATAAAGTGTGCTAACCATTTTGATTGAACTGTCTGACATATTTTCTTCTCTCACTAAAGGAAAATATCCTGAGCTCTCTTACTGCCACACCGTAATTGATCAGCCAAGGGAGGAATCTCAGCTTTTAGAAATCACAAGCATGATGCCATTTACTGTTCATTTTCTTCATGTGCAAGGATCATATTAAATACCGGCAGCCCCCTAAACTGTCAGGTACATCAGAATCAGGTCTAATTTCATTACCTTGTGACTGCTCCCCAACATAATCTCAAAAGTGGGATTGTTGGCTGATTTCAGCTCTCCAAGCCATGTACACTACAGCCAATGAAAGTGTCATTATCACCAATCTGGATGAGATTAGCTAACAGCGTGGGCTTAAAATGAAATTTGGGAACTTGGTGATCTGGATAAATTCAACGATTTACAGGATTTTAAAAAAGAAAATATTACTTTTTGAATTCTTTCAAAGATATAGTATCAATGGAAGGCCAACATTTATTTCCCTGGAATTGAGCTGAGTGGATTGCGAGGTCTTTGCGTAGGGCAATTAAGAGTCAACTATTTGCGACTCATCTGTGGTAGTGCACCTTGCAAATCAATTCATAAGCTGTTTTACAATTACTTTATGTACTAAAAAAATGCACTGGAGGCAGGCAAAATGGAATGGAACTGTGTTTAATCTACCTTATCAATTTATGGTCAAAAATTATAATCACAGAAATTGGACACAGCCTGAGACCAATCAAGAGTTAAGTTGCTGTGGGACATTTGCACATTGGAAAGCACTTGGAAATTTCTAATCCCTAGTCAAAATGATGAAAACACTGAAGCCTATCAAAACTTATGCATAAACACATTTTTCTTAGCATTGCCCTGGGGAGTTAGTGGCAATACTGTTATAAGGGAGACAGGTGGCATTTCTATTGCAAGATATTTTTAAAGAAGTAACTTTGTGTGATTTGGGTTAGACTCTTGAAGAACAAAGAGAAAATAGATAGGATCAAGAGGCTACAGAGAGCATGTGAAATGTGTTGATTCTTCAAGATTCTAGCACAAATGGTTAAAAATGGAAACCAGCCAAAAAGCAAGAACCATAACAAATAGATGAAGGGTCGGTTTGTGGGGTTACAGGAAAACAGTAGGACTAATTGGAGAATGCTTTCATTGAGCCAGCAAAGTATGATGAACTGAATAGCATCCTCTGTGTTGTACCATACTATAATGAACCAATAGGGAACAAAACTCCAGCTAAGTATTCAAAATGAAGCTTTGGGTTTCTGTTATAAAAGCAGACGTCCAACAAAATATTTTTCAAGCAATTATACCATGAAGCCAGCCCAAAGAACAACACCACTCGTACAGTGTCAGCTGTGGGTCAGTTCATAGCTTCTGAGTCGGTAGGTTATGGCTTTGTCCAACTTGGGAGACTACAAAATTAAGATCCAGGCTGCCACTCCAATGCAGTAATTTGTTAAAGGGGCTGTCATTTGGATAAGACCAATGCCCTTTCTGGTGATCTCATAAAATCCCAGGGCATTATTCGAAATGCAGGAAATCTATTCTGCATGTTGGTGAATATTTATCCCTCAATCAACTTCACTAAAACAGATTATCTGGTCATTCTCACACTATTTATACTAACTTGCTGCAACATCTTCTATAAGGCTCTTTCATTGTTTTGAAAAGGATGTGACAAGCACGATGTGAAGGGCACTACGTAGAACCATAGAAATGCTCCTGCACAAAAAGAAATGTGTCTGCCCGTTGTGCTCATGCTGGCCATTACAGGAATCCAGCTAGCCTGTTCTTGACTTTTTCTGTGTAGGCCTGTTATCTTTTTTCCCTTTAAGTATTTATCCAATTCCTATTAAAAACCATAATTCAATCCATTTTCACCACCCTTCAGGCAGTACATTCCACAGCATAATTATCTGTCATGTAGAAAAAAATCCTCATGTCTTATTTGGTTTCTTTGCCAATCCCCTTAAATATGCGTGTCCAGGTTCTCGAATCTTCCATCAGTGGGAACAGTTTCCCTATCTTGTCTTGAATATTTTTATCAAATCTCTCATCTTGCTTCGATCCAACTTTTTCAGACTGTCTATGTAACTGAACTCCCTTGTTCTTGTAACCATCTAAGTACATTTTTCTGCACCTTCTCTAAGGCTTCATTGTCTACTTAAAGTACAGTTCCCAAAACTGGAGACAAGTTGTGGCTGAACCACTGTTTTAGAAAGGTTTATTATAATGTTCATGCTTCTGTACTCAATGCCTCTATTACTACAGAACACAGTATTGTTTGAGCTTTATTATAACCACTTTAGAATTTTAAAGTTGAGATTATATTACTTCTTCTTGTTCTTCTTATTAAAATGTGTTACTTCACTCTACTTTGTGTTAAATTTCATTTACCACGTACATCAGCCTATGTCTTCTTCAAGGATATATCCCCTCATTGTTTAGTTTCCTTCCAAGTTTTGAAACATTTACAGATTTTGAAATTGTCTCCTGTAAACCCAAGAACAATGGCAGAAAGGAGACACAAAAAATTCTGCAGATGCTGGAATCTGGAACAATACACAGAAAGTGCTGGAGGAACTCAGCAGGTCAGGAAGCATCCATGGAGGGAATCAGTAGGTCAGTGCTGGAGGAATTAATATGTTTCAAGAAAAGCACTGATTCCTGGAAAGCACTACTATCTACTTCCTTCCAGTCTGAAACACAACTTATGATGGTAGTCTCTTTCCTGGCCTTATGGCATATTTGTATCCATGATGGCACTGCCACTTTTATTCTATAAGCTAAAAATTGATTGATAAGCCTATTATGTAGCAATTTACCAAAGCTTTTTGGAATCCATATACACAGCATCAATTGCATTACCTCATTATCTAAAAAACATATTTATTCATTAAATCTGTGCTGGTTGTCTTTAAGTAGCCTACACATGTAAAAATATCAATTAATTCTGTCTGCAATTATTGTTTCCAGAAGCTTCTTTATCACCAAGGTTGGACTGACTGTCCTGTAGTTGCTAAATTAACTTCATTTCATCCCTTTTTGAATAAAACTGTAACAGTTGCACCATCTCCAGTCCTCTAGCACCAGTTCCTTATCTAGATTGGATTGAAAGATTACAGATAATCCCTCTGCAATTACCACCTTTACTTCAGCAACCTAACATAATCAATCTGGACCCAGTGATTTATCTACTTTAAGAGCAGCCGACCTTTCTTGTACTTTATCAATTTTTATCTTAGCCAGTACCTCATCTACTTTTTCTCTTACTTTGACTTTGGCAATAGCTTTTACATGATAAAGACAGAGTCATAGAGTAGTACAGCATAGAAACAGGCCCTTCATCCCACCACATCTATGCCGATCATCATCTATACTAATACTACTTGCCTGCATTAACTCCATATCTTTCAGTCCTTGCTCATTCAAGTACCCATTCAGATGCCTTTCAAATGTTGTCACAGTTCCTGCCTCCACCACCACCTCTGGCAGCTCATTCCAGGTACCAAGTACTCCTTATATGAAAAATTTACCCCTCAGATCTCCCTCAGATCTCCCTCTCACCTTAAACCTATGCCCTCTAGTTTTAGACACCCCAACCATGGGAAACATACCTACCCTATGAATGCCTCTCATAATTTTACATAGCTCTATCATGTCTCCTCTCAGCCCCCCTTACTCCTGGAAAAATATACCCTGCCTATTCAATCTCTTCTTATAACTCAAGCCCTCCAATCCAGGCAACATCCTTGTGAATCTTTTCTGCACCCTCTCTTCCACATCTTTCCTGTACTGTAGTGACCAGAATGGCACATAATACTCCAAATGTAGTAGAACCCAAGTTCTATACAACTGTTACATTACATCCCAACCTCTTGTACAATGCCTTGCCGATGAAGGCAAGCATGTCTTAGGCCTTTTTCACTACCCTGTCTACCTTAATTGTTGCTATGTACTTGTACCCCACCCCAAGGTCTCTCTGTTCAACAGTACTCCCCAGGGCCCTGTCATTTACTGTACACGTCCTGCCATTCACTGTATACGCCCTGCCATTCACTGTATATGCCCTGCCATTCACTGTATACGTCCTGCCCTGGTTTAATTTCCCAAAGATGCATTATTTTGCACTTGTCCGAGTTAACTGCCATCTGCAATTCTCTTGCCCACTTTCCCAGTTGATCTATATCCTGTTGTAACCTCAGACAACCTTCTTCAGTGTCCACTATACAATTTCGGTGTCATCTGCAAACTTATTATTCACAGGCTCAAGGAATATCCTGATCCTCAATGATGGCAAGGCCTATAATGCCAAAGACAGGTTGAAGCAATCACAACCATAAGTGCTGAGTTAATGATTCATCTGGCTTCCTCCTGAGATCACAACTATCAGAGAAGCCTTTCCATAGCTAATTCAATTCATATTATATTAAGAAAATACTGCAAAGCCAGTGGATCAGACAACATGCCAGATATTTTACTGAAGACCTATTTTCCAGAACTAGCTATGCTTCCTCCCAAGTTGTTCCAGTACAATGTGAAAAATTACCCAGGCATGTCCTGTTCACAAAAAGCAGAACAAATCCAGTCAGACTAATTACTGCACCATCAATCTACTCTCAATCATCAAAGTAATGGAAGGTGTCGTCGATAATGATATCAAGCAGCACTTACTCACTGATGCCCTATTTGGGTATTGCTAGAACTACTTGGCTCTAGACCTCATCAAAGCATGGACTAAAAAGGTAAATTCCACAGATGAAGTGAGAATGACTGCCATTGATATCAAGACAACATCTGAGGTCATAAAATTTGGAACATTGTGAACTGCAAAGAAGATAGTGATAAATTGCAGTGAGACATAGACAGGGTGGTGGAATGGGCAGACACATGGCAGATGAAGTTTAATGTCAAGAAGTGTAAGTTAATGCATTTTGGAAGGAAGAATGAGGACAGACAATATAGAAAGGATACTGTTCTAAAAAGGGTGCAGAAGCAGAAGCAAAAGGACCTGGGGGTATGGGTGCACAAGTCATTGAAAGTGGCAGGACAGGTTGCAAAAGCGGTTAATAAGGTATGTGCAATTCTTTTTCCTACTTCTGATGAGGGGTTAAAAATTTGAAACAGTGATTGTTTCTCTTTCCACAGATACTGCCTGACCTGCTGAGTTTTTCCAGCAATTTCTGTTTTTATTTCAGATTTCCAACATCTGCAGTTTTTTGAGTTTCACAATGCAGCCCAGTCCATCACGCAAACCAGCCTCCCCTGCATTGACTCCATCCACATTTCCCACTGCCTCAGGAAAGCAGCAACAAAATCAAGGACCCCTACCTGTCCAGTCATTCTCCCAACAGACAAAAGATACAAAAGCCTGAGAGCACGCACCATCAGACTCAAGGACAGCTTCTATCTCACTGTTATCAGACTCTTGAATGGACCTCTCATATGCTAAGGATGAACTCTTGAACTCTCAGTCTACCTTGTGGTGGTACTTGCAGTTTATTTGTCTACCTGCACTGTACTTACTCTGTAACTGCAACACTCTATTTTACATTCTGCTTTCTTTTTACAACCTCAATGTAATTTTGTATAGCATGATCTGTCTGGTTGGCATGCAAAACAAAAGCTTTTTATTGTACCTCAGTACATGTGGCAATAATAATCCAATATCAATATTAATAGAAACATAGAATATAAAAGCAGGGAAGCCATGCTGAAGCTTTATAAAACACACTGGTAGGCCTCAACTGGATTATCATGTTCAGTTCTGGTTGCCTCATTATAGGAGGGACGTGAAATTATTGAAGAGGATCCATAAATAATTTATGAGAAGGGGTTTGTGGGTGGAGCTAGTGAGTTGCTCTGGTAGAGAGCCAGTGCAGAAATGTTGGGCTGAATATCTTTCTGTGCTGTAACCATTCTATGATCCTAGGATCAAGTGTGGCATCGGGCGCCCTGGTAAAACTGAAGTCAATGGGCATCAATAGCAAGACATTCCAGTGGTTGGGAGTCTTACCTTGCACAAAGGACGATGGTTGTAATCGTTAGAGATCGATTGTCCCAGACCCAGAACATTACTGCAAGCCTTCTTCAGGGCGGTATCCTTAGGTCCAACCATCTTCAGCTACTTCATCAATAACCTTCCTTCTATGATAACATCATGCAGCGAGTTCTGGATAATATACAGGAACAATAAATGGCAAGTACTATTCAGGTTACAGAAGTGCCAAGCAATGACCATTACCAACAGGAGAAAGTTTAACCAACTACCCTTGATATTCAATGTCATTACCATCAGTAATTCACATCCCAGAAGTTAACTTTGAACAGAAACCCAACTAGACCAGTTACATAACCACTGTTGCTACAAGAGCAAGTCAGAGCCTGGGTATCCTGCAGTGAGTGACTCATCTCTTGATGCCCCAAAGTGTTCCCACAAGACATAATTGTGATATGATAATCCACACCCATCAAGATGAGTGTTACGCCAACAGCACCCAAGAAGCTTGACATCATCCAGAACAAATAAGCCCACTTGATTGGTACCCATCCACCACCTAAACATTGATTCCTTATACCATTATCACACAATGGCCGAAGTGTGCATCAACTACAAAATGTACTGCAGTTACTCACCCAGGCTACTCTTTGACAGCATTCCAAAACCATGACTTCTGCCATCAAGAAGCGCTAGGATAGCAGACACAAGGAAACTCCACCCATCTGCAGGTTCCCTTCCAGGTCAAACACCCTCCTGACTTAAAAATACATCGTTGTTCCTTCAGTATTACTGGATCTAAATTCTGGAACTCCCTACCCTACAATATGGTGGGAATAGCTTCACCAGAAGGACTGCAGTGGTCCAAGATGGCCACCTTCTCAACAGCAGTAAGGAATGGGCAATAAATATTGGCCTTGTTATTGATGCCAAGAGTTGTAGAGTAATTACAGAAATGGGCACTTCAGCCTAGTGAGTCTGCACCAACCATTAACCATCCATCTAGACAAATCTTACATTAATCTCATTTTTTTTATTCTCCCCACATTCTCATCAACTCTCCCCAGATTCTGTCACACACCTACACACTAGGGGAAATTTATAGTACCAACCTGCGTGTCTTTGGGATATGGGAGGAAACCAAAGCATGCAGAGTAAACCTACACGGTCACTTGGAGAATGAACAATCTCCATGCAGACAATGCCCAAGGTAAGGATTGAACATGGGTCTCTTGCCTTGTGAGGCAACGGCTCTACTAGCTACGCCACTAAATCGCTGATGAATAAATTTTAAAAACTCTTATGTGGTACCTCTGTCTACCATGCATAATTCTCCATTTTGGTCCATGCCCTTCTCTTACTACTTATTTACTATTAATATGTTTGTAAAAGACTCCTGGTTTTCCTTCTATTAGCTGTCAGTCTACTCCCACTTGGTCTCGTTGTTCTCCTTACTTCTTTTCCTACTTCCCCTCTAATGTCTTTATACAGGTAGTTCTGTTATTAGCCATAGATGCATTCCTAAGAAACCTCACGTTATAGAAAATCATGCTATAAAAACAATTATGTCAATGGGAAAAAGAGGGGGTTAGGGGCTACAGGATTTTCAAAAACAAAGTTGTTTTTAATAGCTGTTTATTTTGTTACTGCAAGCTAAGCGTACTGAAGGCTGAATGTTACATTGTTTAATAAAGTATCCTTGCACAAGTATTAATAGAAGTGATTGCTTGTTAATTTTCATGGCCTCCCGTAGTGAAACCAGCAGCTTGTGTTCTTAAGAGACAATGGTGTCTGATTACTGTGGGGAGGTTACATATAAAGAGATTTTTTCCAAGACTCCTTTTTTTGTCTGCTTGTCAATTTTCAAAGTAACTCTGAAGTGATTCTCTAGTTCCTGATCAAAGTCATGTTATAACCAATTGGCTGCTGTAATAAATAGGATTCCCTAATTCATCAATCACATTGTGTCCAATTCACGTTATAGAAACACGTGTTATAGCATAACTGCCTGTATTCAGTTTGGCCTTTTCTAATATTATCTACATCCCTTTTGTCATGTTTTCCCTTTTGTCCAAGTTCTATGTTGTTCCTAGTGCTATACTGGTGGCAACACGAGTGGGCTGCCCCCAGAACACTTTACTCTGTGTGTTTTGATGTACATGTGACTAATAAAGATATCCTATCTTATAGTTCATCTCACTGTCTATCTCACCTCAATGAAAGTACAGCACTTTGCAATTAGAATCACCTGGTTATATATCTCATTCAGTGCAATTAACTCCAAAATCTAATTTCACAATTAAAATAATTGTTATTTATTCATTCTTTGGGATGTGGGTTTCATATGGAAGGCTTGAATTTATTGCCTGTCCTTAATCACCCTTGAGAAAGCGATGGTGAGCCACCTTCTTGAACTGCTGCAGTCCTTCTGATAAATATACTCCTGCAATGGTTTTGGGTAGGGAGCCCCAAGGTTTTGACTGAGCCCCAAGATTTTGACTGAGCAACAATGAAAGAACAGAGATCTATTTCCAAGATGATGGTATGCTATATGGCAGGGAACCTTAAGGTGGCGGTGTAGCGACATGGCTGCTGCCTTTGTAATTTTTACGGGTAGATGTTGTGGATGTAGAGGTCCACAGTGGATGGGAAAAAGAACGTGGGATCTTCAGCTCTGATGAGTGGAAAGGGAACGGAGGAAATGGGGCTTTGGTGAGTTTCAGGGAAGCATGTGGAACCAGGGCCCCAGTGAGTTTCAGGGAAGCGTGTGGAACCTGGACCCTGGTCTGTTTCAAGGAAGCAACACACAAAGCGCTGGAGGAACTCAGCGGGTCAGGCAGCATCTATGAAGGGAAATGGACAGTTGATGTTAAGGGTCTCAACCCTGCTCCAGATTCCAGCATCTTACAGTCTCCTGTCTTGGGTTTCAGGTAAGTGTGTGGAACCAGGGTCCCGGTGAGTTCGGGGGACGCGTGGAACCAGGGACCTGGTGAATAGAAAAGGATGATGTTTCTAAGAAATAAAAGGAAGAAAAAAAATTACTATGCTGGTTTTTGTACCTGTCTTGCAGCTAAAGATGTTTGAGTGGTTTACATACATGTTTGGTTTGGAAAGAATTCAGGACGTGTTATTTAACAAATGTGATCCAGGGACCACATTATGTACACAAATCCATAGTTAAAAAATATTAACATGCTGCTGTGCAAGAAATCCCGCAATGACATCCTCTGATCAGATTTTAAAAGTATCTTGAGCTTGCCTTAAAGCTCAAGACCTATCTCCAGTGTCAAACTTTGATTCATATTATTTCGGATAATATGGTAATTGAACTTGACTGTAGATAACATGATCTTAATAATTCAAGTTGGCAGTAAATATAAACAATGTAGAAACCACAATCACACTAAGCTTATTAACAAAATTGGACTGCTTAAAAGTGGGAACCAAATTGGTAATTTTGCTTGTGATTACCAATTCTCTTAGTATATTCATTCGTTCATAATTTGTTCAAGTAATATTCATACCAATGAACTGCCAGGCAATGTTTCCAACAACAGGAGCATCAAACAGACGGCCAGATACCGAACCATCAGGAGTTCCGAATTGTCGGATAACAGATTATCGGAATTTTACTCAAATATGAAAGAAAGATAGTTATTTTTATGTAATGCATCTGTCTGTTGTCTTTCTCCCGTACGAAAATTGCGTCGTTTCAGATGAATGTCCCCCCCTTCACCCGCCCGACGAAAACCTTCCGTCGAGCTTTCGGCGCGCTCGAACATTGACGCATGCGCCGAAAACACAGCAGCTCTGACGGCGCATGCGTGAATAAAGGGCGGGCCCTGGAGCGCATGCGTGGCTGACAAGGCGCCCATCAGTTGGTAGATGACAGTGGGACTGATGACTGGAATGGTAGAGATAAGGAGAAATCAAGAGATAAGAAAGAAATAAGAAGATAACCAGAAAGGAAAATGATAGGGAATGGTGAAGGGTAAAGCAGATTGACAAAGGGATTGGATGAGATGGAAAATGAATCAAGAGAATAACAAGCTGGATCAAGACTCAAGCAAGTAAACAAGTGTTAAAAGTTAAAATCACAGTGGGAAGTGAGTGATTGTGTCATATAGTGGCATGGAATACTGATGCAATAATCAGCTATTAAACAGCAAAAAATACAGGAAATCTGAAATAAAGACAGCAATTTTCTGTTCTTATTCATAAACAGCTACTATTTGAATTTAATGGTAGGTTTTAGGAATTGATTGGGCCCTTTCATGTACTATGCTCCCTTTTAAGGAAAATAAATGAATACTGGATGCAAAAATTTGTGAAATGAATGAAATTGAGAAATTAAATTTGTAGTAGCTTATAGTTTTAAACATAAAAGCAAAATGCTGCAGTTGGGGAAAGAGAAACCATTGACATTTCAGGTCAAAGATTCTTCATTAGAAGAGTTCTGAATTGTTAACTTGCCTCCAAACTGAAAAGGTAATTAAGAGTCAACCGTACTGGTGGATGTGGAATCGTATATAAATAAACCAGACTAAGTATGGATGGCAGATTGCCTTCCCTGAAGGACATTAGAGAACCAGATGGATTTTTACAATGATCTGCTAGTCTCATGGTTTTGGTTACTGAGACTTGCATTTTTATTTTAATTCCAGATTGATTTAATTACATAAATTTAAATTCCCAGCTGCTGTGATGGGATTCAAACTTGCATCTCTGGATCAGTGGTCCAGAACTGTGGCTGCTAGTCTTGTGACTTAACCACTAAGCCACCCTCCCTGCCTGGCACACCTGCCTTCCCTCCCCTCCTTCCTGACACCACCCACTAAGTCAAACATTTATCAAGGCTCATAAGTTGCAATGATTGCAAATTTTATCATAGTTCTGCAGCTTTTCAGAATATTATTTAATTGCAATAATGCTGTAGGCTGTTGATTGAAGCATATGGAGGAAAATACAGATTTCTTAATTGGAACAAAATAAACCCTAACCTTCACTCCCTGGTACACTTCCTCCACTTGTGTTTGTCATTGCTACTAAAGACACAGCATCAAATTGCCAAGACATCCTTAACTGCACCTCCATTGCTTAGAAGGATATAAGAGCAGGGACATGTAACCCACCACTACAGGTGTCCCTCCAAGTCACATCCATCCTGACTTATAAATATATCACTAGTCTTTCATTGTTCCCAGGTAAAGATTCTGGGGAGTCCTTGCGTAGCGTTATTGGACGTATCTGCAGGTGGATTGTGAGTTTCAAGGCGGCAGTTTGGGGGCAATTAGCAAAATTGAATGAATTGGAGAGCATTATCAGAATTAACGTGCTATCAGAGAAAATGTGTTTATTGAATTTGTCTTTCACAAACTAAATTGACTTTTCAGTAAGAACTAACAACAAAGTTAAAATATTGGAAATCTTTATATCATTGTTGCCATCTTTGATGTGTTAGGTGTCATCACAGGCTTCACCTGGGAAATTTTATTCTTCTGATGTCTCACTGTTGATCTATCCAAACCACAAAAGTCACAGGTTCAATCTTTTGATTTTGCTACATTGACTGAACTCTGCTGAATCCATGGAAGTGTGCTGCTTTGGGTCTTGGAACTCCAACCCTGTTAGGACTTGGATCTGTTTAGTCAAATAACCTGTTGGCACTTATTGGCATGTCTCATGCCTTAATAATCCCCATTTTGCTGAGGTATCAGACTGTGTCCAGTGCCTATGAAGTCAGTGCCCTAAAAATTTGCTGTAAATAAAAGTAAATATATTTTTGTTAAATGATTAAATTTTTTAAAACCATATTCAATTATGTGCCAAATTGTTTCTGTTAGGAATTTACAATTGACATTAATTTGATTCAGACAGGTTTAATGAAGGGCCATAAACATCGTAATAAAAGAAACATTAGTGCCGAGAAATTGGATCAAATGCACTCATTTTTATTTTGGGGATAAACATTGCAAAATTGATTTCATTTGGAGTAGATCATGCTAGCAATCATTTCTAGGTGAAATTCAATCGTGCAAAACTGAATTAGACACTTGTGCATCTGTCATTTACATGCAGTGATGCAACAAGTTCAGCACTATACCTTTTACGATATTGACAGAGCAATCAAAATATAAGGAGCAATATTCTCTGATCATCACAGTGCCTTATAACACGGGAGTCCCAGGTTCAGTCCTGACCTTTGTGGAGTTTACACATTGCGTAGATTTCCTTTGTGTGTTCTGGTTTCCTCCCACATCACAAAGATGTGCAAGTTGGTATGTTAGAGACACAGGAGACTGCAGATGCTGGAATCAGGAGCAAAAATCAAACTGCTTGAGGAACTCAGCAGGTCAAGCAACATCTGTGGAGGCAAAGGGATGGTCAATGTTTTGGGTCAAGACCCTGCATCAGGACTGAGCGTAGAGGAAAGAAAGCCAGTATAAAGAGGTGAGAGGAAAGGGTGAGACAGGAGCTGGCCAGTGATAGGTGGAACCAGGTGAGGTGAGTAATGATGGGTAGATGGAGCCAGGAGGTGGAGGGGGAGTTTTGAGAGAAGGTGGTGGGTGATAGATAGAAACAGGTAAGGGGAAAAAATGGACATATGGAGCCAGGTGGGGGGAGGGAAGAAGAGGAGAGGGGGAAGGTAGAGAAAGAGGCTGGAATGTGATCATTGGAACCAGAGAAGGGAGGGGTAAATGGCAGATGGAACCAAATGGTAGAGGGGATAGGAACGGTAGACCAAAGGAGAAGAAACCCAGGAGGATAAGTGTGTGTGGGTGATGGGCAGATGGAAACAGATGGGGGGAGGGTAACAAATCTAGGCAATTGGGGGGGGGGGGGGGAGGGATGTGTGGAAAAAGTGAACAAAGGAAGAGAGAACCTTGCATCAGTAGGAGTGGGAAAGGAACCCAAAGGGGTGTGGGTCGGTAGGTTAACTGGCCACAGTAAATTGGCCTCAGTGTGTATGTGAGTGGTAGAATATAGGGAACATTGAGAATGTTGGGAGAATAAAATAGGATTAATGTAAATGGGTGGTTGATGGTCGATACGGACTTGGTGGGCTGAAGGGCCTGTTTCCATGCTGTATTCCTCAATGAAGCAAAGAAACATTGATCGAATGTGCACAGCATCTGTCAGCCATTTTGCAGACTCAACCTCTGTGCAAGCTCACTTATTATTCAGTCCATTAATGATTGCAGCCTTTTTACTTAATCCACATAAGTCAACACACTGTCATCTCTGCCTTATTGATCAATGCCTCATAATGGTATCAGACCATTTGCAGTGCAGGACTCCATTATGACAAACAATCCCTGCAAGGGGGTGTCCAGATGCACACAGGATCACTACATTCTCACCCCGCCCCCACACTCCCTGTTCATGTAATCTTACTTTCATGGCAGCTTCTTATTGCAGCTGGTCTGTGCCTACCATGGCGAGAAGTCCTTTGAGGTCTGATGATCTTCCCAGTGATCAGCACAGCAATGCCGAGGAGGTTGTGAGCTTCTTGTGCAGTTCCTGTTGGCAAGAATGCAGCTTTAAGATTTATCACTTGTTTTGAGGTAGGAAATACGATAGTGTGCTTTAGAAGACATTTTTATCCAATATAGTAGCTTTATCAGGGGTGTCCCAAGTTGGCTCTAGTGTTGCAATAATAATATTTAGGTCTACCTAAATAGCCCCAATTGAATCTTTAAGCATAGGTTTGCAACTGCTTTCTAACTTGGAATTGGAGCCAGTGGTATTAATTCCTGCTTATGTTCCTTATGATTAACCTGAAATTCAAAATGAAGACAAAAACTGGTATTTAAATGTTGATTTATCATGGCACCAGTTATTTGAAATCAAGCTCACTATAGCCCTTGCATAAACTTAATCTTGCATAACTATTGAAAATCTTTATGACCCTGGAATACCTTACCAAGATCTGGTTCACTGATAAACCTCCTGAGCAACAAAATAGTCATTTTTTATAAAAACATGTCTCATCTTAAAAAATTGTTTGAAAGTTACTGGATGAATTGAGCTATAAGGCAGCCTTGGAAGAAAACCTTGAATACAATGTGTAAAACTTTATCAGCCAAGATATTCTAGAATTGTGTCTGAATATAAAGAATACAAGGTTAAGTTCAGACTTTGTGTTGC
Organism: Pristis pectinata; assembly: GCF_009764475.1. Lineage (NCBI taxonomy): Eukaryota > Metazoa > Chordata > Chondrichthyes > Rhinopristiformes > Pristidae > Pristis > Pristis pectinata. The sequence continues at coordinate 6,025,286 of NC_067433.1, forward strand.
AGACCTTTATGACTCAAATCCACTCAAGGATGAAATTCCAACAAAGTATTCTTGGAATCCTCTTATCCCATTTCCTCTCTTTGTAGCATTGTTTGCTTTCTGGGATACTGTGCTTCGTGATCATAGTGCCACTAATTATGGGTTGGTAGACTGACCTCTGATGGCATCAACAATAAGCTCAATGTCTTCACTTGATGTCCATACATATTCACTACTCCAACTAAGCCCAACATAAACTTGAGGAACAGCACCTCGTACTCTATCTAGGTACATTGCAGCCCTTGGGACTCGATATTGAATTCAATAAATTCATAAATTAGCCTTGTATGTTTATGTGAAAACTGGCCAGTTGTGATGTTAGGTGATCCACCTACAAAATTAACAGTTTTTCTCTTTCCTCAAATGTTGCCTTATCTTCTGAGTATTTCCAGTATTTTCAAGCAACTACTGTGCTCTGCAACTCACAGTTCCAGTGTGGTTTTTGTATTTGCCCTCCAACTGACCTAATTGATCTATTAATTAGAAAGCTTCAAAAGCATTGTGTCACCTGGAACCCTTGGTCTCCACCCCTCCACCTGTCAAAGTTGAGTTTATTGTCATTTGCACAAGTACATGTATGCACGGGTGCAATGAAAAACTTACTTGCGGCGCCACTCAACCAGGTGACCCATCTTGCTCCAGTGAGCTGACTTATCGTCACCTGTGATTCATGCACAATAGAAGTGTCGTGGGCAAATTTGAAGATGACATTCTATTTGTTTTCTGCCATCAACCCTTTTGCAATTTATACACTCACTTGTTTTCCCATTTTTCCAGCTCTCATTAGGGTCATTGACTTGAAAATTTAACTCTTTTTCTCTCTCTCCACAGATACTGCCTAAACTGCTAAGTATTTTCAGCCCATTCAGTTTTTATTCCATTGCTCTAATCCTGCTGGCTGACCCCCTGTGTGGGACTTTATTGAAAGCATACTGAAAAATCTAAGTACACTACACCCACTGGTCCCCAATTATCTTAGTCTCATCCTGAAGTCTAGCATGGTTACTTTTTCATAAATCCACACAGACTCTGTTCAAATCTATTATCTTTTTGGTGTTCTATTATTACCTCCTTTATTATAGATTATAGCATTTCTCTACAATTGATACTAGTCTGTTAGTTCCCTGTTTTCTCTCTCCTTTCTTAAATAGTGGGTTCACATTTGCCGCTCTGATCTGCAGAAAACATTTCAGAATGCATAGAGTTTTAAAAGATGGTAGCCCATGCATCTACTATCCCTATCACCATATTTTTTTTTAAAACTAGCACATCGGATCCTTGGGACTTTATTTCAGATTTCCAGCATTTGCAGTTTTTTGCTTTTAGATTTCTATTGACATTCTGAATAATAAGCAGTTAGTTAGTGGAGTGTTGGGGGCTGATTAGATAATCTATGCGTGGAGGTGAAGGGCACGGCTAGAATACGTAATGCATACTTTGTTTTGGCCATTAATAGGGATACTTTCAAATTTCAGTAGGAAGGGAGTGCAATATATGCTGTCCGTGGATTTTAAGAAGGAATTTGTCAAGGTTCCACTTGACAAAATAGTTAGCAAAGTTGAAACCCTTGGAATAAAAGTGTCAGTGCTAGCACTGATAAATTGATTGGGAGGGAATTGTTAAGGAGGAGTCATTAGAAAGGCTGGCTATGCTTAAAGCAAATTGGACACCAGGTTTGGATAGGTTTCGTCCTAGGCTACTGTGGGAGATGGGATGGAGATGGTAGAATCTAACTCTACATAGAAGAGAAGTTCCAGAGGGCAAGAATGGAAAAGTGACACCTGTATTGAAAAAGGTATGCAGGCAACTACAAGCCAGTCAGTTTAACCTCACCGGTGGAGGGCTTAGAAACAATAATCAGGGGAAAAAGTATTAAAAAAAACATGGAGATGTTTATAAAGGAGAGCCAGCACATACTTGTTAAGGCAAATGTTTGTCTAACCTGATTAATTTTTTTTGATCAGGTAACAGAGAAAGGATGAAGGGAGTGCAATATATGTTGTCTGTGGATTTTCAGAAGGAATTTGACAAAGTTCCACATGACAACATAGATAGCAAAGTTGAAACCCTTGGAATAAAAGTGTCAGTGCTAGCACTGATAAAATATTGCCTCAAGGACAGAAAGCAGAAAGTCATGGTAAGCAATAAGGATGGCAGAGGGTAATATTCCCAGGGGTCAGTGACTGGACCACTGCTTTATTCATATGAATTGAAGACTTGGATATGGTGTGTGAGATTAAATTTTCAAAGTTTGCAGATGACCTCAAACTAAGAAACAGGAGAACAGTAAAAGATTGCAGAAGGACATTGAGCCAGAATGGGCAGAAAAAACAAGGCTGGATAGATCTTCGCAAGTATTCTAGCATTTAAATAGAACATGGCTGAACGCTATCTGATCTCCACACATGTAGCTTGATAGCTGTCTAAATGACAAACTGTTGAGCTATTTTTTAATATAGTGTTCTAGAAGAGAGGGAGTTACGAACTTCCACTATCTTTGAAGAAGTACTTACTGATAGATTTTCTGAATGGCCTAGCTCTAATTTTAAGATTATCTCCTTATTTTACACTCTCCCACAAGAGATCATTTCAAGAGAAACTATCAAATCCTTTCATTGTCTCAAGCATTTCAAAGAAATTACCCTTAGTCTGTAATACTTAAGGGAATGCAAGCCTATTGTGTGCAACCTGGCCTCGAACTTAGAAACTGTCATTTAAAATCAATGTAAATGCTATTTTTATTGCAAAAAATGATATTTTGAAGTTATTTCATACAGAACTATATAGAATTTTCTGAATTATTATCAAGTGGATAAGACACTAAGTGTAGCAACAGTAGTGGAAAACAAATAAAACTGCAGATGTGGGAATCTGAAACAAAAACAGAAATGTTGGAAGACCTCAGCCAGTCAAGCAGCATCTGTAGAAAGTGAAACCTGTCGACATAGGGGGTCAGCGACCCATCCTCAGAACTGGGGGACGAATGGAGAGTTTACAGTTTTCAAAGCAGAACTGGGAGAAGGAGTGAGGTATAAGACAAAAGACCTTGGGCTAAGACAGATAAGGCAACAAGGACCATGACTGCTAGCAAGGCATTTTAAAGAAACGGGGTGAGAAAGTATAGCACAGATTTGATTTATGCGCTAGTTTTGTGGCATATTCTCTCTCTGTTTATTTACTGATATGTAAATTTTATAGTGATGCATTTTGCATGTATGTAAATTTTCCAGAATATATTACAATTCACTTCCTAGCTTTTGTATTTACTGTGTATTGAGTAAATTACTGTGTATTGAGTAAATTACAGTAGCATATTTCTTTCAGAGTTTCTTCCTCTCTATTTTCATTATTCCCCCTTCCTCCTCTCCAAAAAGCATTGACTCCTTGTTGGAGTTATTGCAATGTTTACTTGTCGATCCCTGCTACCTAGGATAAATGGCCGTGTCATAGTCAATGCAGGGATTCTATGCTAGCCTTGCAGCCGAACGTGGTATACATGTGCTTGTGTGTATAAACTTCTGGATCTATCCTGAAGTTACTCGCCTGTGGCAATTACACAGGCTTTAAGAATTTGACCTCTTGGGATTAGGAATTCTGTGAGCTTGGAGTTTGCAGAGGCCACACTGCTGCTTTCGATCAATAGGCCAGTTTTTTCATCGACTTCTGCTATGTTCCTATTTTGTTGAGTTAGTTACATGTTACTTCTGTTGTTGCAGAAAATGAAACGTTTTGTTCCTGGATGAAAGTCACCCTTGTTTTCCTTTAGATGGTTTATGTTCTTTTTCCAGAGTTGCAACAGGGCCTCACTGTAGTGTGACAATATTTTCTGGTGTGGCGACTCACCGCCTAGTTGGGCGAACCGGCTCGGCAGTCGGGTCGCGCGGTGTCGGAGCGACGAGGCCCAAGATGGCGGCGGGCCTCGTCTTTCCGAGCGACGGGGAGAACCCGCGCGCGGGAAAGTCCTGATGACGTAGGACTTATGTCATTGCCGGTTGTTTTGGGCGGGAACATTCTCCCTTAAAGGGCCCGCGCAAAGCGGGAAAATAAACCAGTTCTGTTTGGCAATCCTCCGAGTAGAGTCTTGTTTTATTCCGCGGTAGCAACCGCTACATTGGTGACCCCGACGGTCCAAACAGCTTTTGGACCTGCGAAATGGACGACAGCGCAGCAGCCAACGCAGTGGCCCTCAAGCTGCCCACCTTTTGGACACTTCGGCCCAGCGTCTGGTTTGACCAGGCCGAAGCGCAATTCCACCTTCGGCAGATCACCTCCAACTCCACGAAGTACTACCATGTGGTTAGCTCTCTGGACCAGGAGACAGCCGCCCAGGTTGGAGACTTCATCCAATCGCCTCCGGAGGAAGATAAGTACCCGGCTTTCAAAGACCTTTTGATCCGGACCTTCGGCCTCTCCCGTCGTGAGCATGCCGCCCGCCTGCTTCATCTGGATGGCCTGGGGGACAGATCCCCATCCGCCCGAATGAATGAGATGCTGGCATTGGCCGAGGGACACAAGCCATGCCTGATGTTCGAACAGGCCTTCCTCGAACAGCTCCCCGATGACATCCACTTGTTGTTAGCTGACGCCGACTTCAGCAACCCCCGTGAGGTGGCCGCCCGGGCAGATGTCCTGTGGAGGGCCAAGCGCGAGAGCGGTTCGTCCGTCAGTCAAATCACCAGGCCGTGAGCCCAACGCCCGCCTCGCCCGGCCCCAGCAACCGAGCAGCCACGCCCCAGGAACGCAGACGACGACACGGGTGACCAGCTGTGCTTCTACCATCAGAGGTGGGGTGCGGAGGCCCGTCGATGCCGCCCACCCTGCAAGTTTCAGGGAAACGCCAGGGCCAGCCGCCGCTGATGGCTACGGTGGCTGGCCGCCGACAGAGCCTCCTCTTCGTTCAGGACAAGAAATCTGGACGGCGTTTCCTCGTTGATACTGGAGCGGAAGTCAGTATTTTGCCCCCGACAGGCCGCGACACTTGTGACAGGCCACCAGGTCCTCTACTCAATGCCGCCAACGGTACAACGATATGGTCTTTCAGCACCCGTACGCTTCAATTACACTTTGGCAGCAGCCGCTTTACCTGGACCTTTACCCTTGCCACCGTTGCCCGACCACTCCTAGGAGCCGATTTCCTTCAGGCCCACAACCTGTTAGTCAACCTGCGAAGGAAGTGGTTAGTCCACTCTAGCACTCTCCGGACCTATCCCCTGGGAGAAATCAGCCCACCAGCCCCGCGCCTGGACTCCATTTCCCTTTCTGGCGACGATTTCGCCAAGCTCCTAGCCGAATTCCCATCGATTTTGGCACCTTCGTTTACAAATTCTAGGCCCACACACGGGGTACGACACCACATCATTACCACAGGGCCACCCCTTCATGCCCGAGCACGACGATTACCTCCAGACAAGCTCCGCCTGGCAAAGGAAGAGTTCCGTCACATGGAGGAGCTGGAGGGTGGAGGCCCTGCGGCGACTACCGCAGGCTGAATGACGCCACCACCCCGGCCCGTTATCCCATCCCTCACATCCAGGACTTCGCAGCAAACTTACACGGGGCCCGCATCTTTTCCAAAGTGGACCTCATTAGGGGATACCACCAAATCCCGGTCCATCCGGATGACGTCCCCAAAACTGCGATTATCACCCCATTCGGCCTGTTCGAATTCCTTCGGATGCCGTTCGGCCTTAAGAACGCCGCGCAGACCTTCCAGCGGCTGATGGACGCGGTAGGCCGAGACCTGGACTTCGTGTTCATTTACTTGGACGACATACTGATCGCCAGCCTTAACCGCCAGGAACACCTTTCCCACCTCCGCCAGCTGTATTCCCGCCTCCGCGATTTCGGCCTCACGATCAACCCGTCCAAGTGCCAATTCGGACTTGAATCTATCGATTTCCTCGGCCACAAAATCACCAGCGACGGGGCAACACCCCTACCCGCCAAGGTGGATGCTATCCGCCATTTTGCCCGCCCCGACACAGTCAAAGGCCTACAGGAATTCCTTGGGATGGTCAACTTTTACCATCGTTTCATCCCTGCAGCAGCCCGTATCATGCGCCCTCTGTTCTCGCTGCTGGCTGGTAAGGGCAAGGACATCACCTGGACTGACGAGACTGCGGCTGCTTTCGTTAAGGCCAAAGACGCCCTGGCAGACGCCACGATGCTGGTACACCCCAGGACCGATGTCCCGACTGCCCTCACGGTAGACGCGTCCAACACCGCAGTGGGTGGGGTACTGGAACAGCTACTCGAAGGCCGCTGGCAACGCTTGGCATTTTTCAGCAAGCACCTTAGACCGCCCGAACTGAAGTACAGCGCTTTTGATTGGGAACTTCTAGCGCTGTATCTGGCGGTCCGGAATTTCCGATACTTTCTAGAAGGCAGGCCTTTCACCGCTTTCACTGATCATAAGCCTCTGTCCTTTGCTTTCTCCAAAGTCTCCGATCCCTGGTCAGCTCGTCAGCAGAGACATTTATCTTACATTTCCGAGTTCACAACTGACATCCAACATGTCTCCGGAAAGGATAATGTCGTTGCTGATGCACTTTCCAGACCAACCATCCACAACCTATCCTTGGGTGTCGACTACACGGCCCTAGCTGACGCACAGCAAGCCGACGACGAACTGCCCAGCTACAGAACCGCAGTCTCGGGTCTGCAGCTCCGAGATTTTTTGGTTGGTCCAGGTCAGCGGACCCTACTTTGCGACGTTGCGACTGGTCAGCCCCGCCCTATAGTCCCTGCAGCCTGGCGGAGACGCGTTTTTGACTCGGTACATGGGTTGGCGCACCCGTCCATCAGATCTACTGTCCGACTGGTTGCCAGCAAGTTTGTCCGGCATGGCCTGCGCAAACAGGTCAGTGAGTGGGCCAGGACTTGTCCGCACTGCCAGACGTCAAAAATCCAGCGACACACCAAGGTCCCACCACAGCAGTTCGAGCCTACCCGTAGGAGGTTCGACCACATACACGTCGACCTCGTGGGCCCTCTGCTGGTTTCAAGAGGAGCCCGGTACCTCCTTACCATCGTGGACCGGTTCACGAGGTGGCCTGAGGCAACCCCCCCTGACTGACATCACAACTGATTCCTGCGCCTGGGCGCTGCTCACAACTTGGGTCTCACGTTTTGGCGTTCCGGCCCACATCACTTCAGACAGAGGCACCCAATTCACTTCCAGTCTCTGGGCTGCATTAGCGAACCTGCTCGGGATGCAGCTGCACACCACCACGGCCTACCATCCTCAATCAAACGGGTTGGTGGAACATTTTCACCGCCATCTGAAATCGGCCTTGATGGCCCGCCTGAAGGGTCCTAATTGGGTTGACGAGCTGCCTTGGGTCCTGCTCGGCATACGCACTGCCCCCAAAGAAGACCTCCGCACTTCGTTAGCTGAGCTTGTATACGGGGCGCCACTAGTTGTCCCCGGGGATTTCATACCTGCCCTTCGGGACCAAGGGGAACAACCCCCAGCAGTCCTACAAAGACTGCGCGAGAAGCTTGGCGCCTTGGCCCCGATTCCCACCTCACGGCACGGTCAAGCCCCATCCTGCCAGCCCAAGGAACTACGGGACTGTAAGTTTGTTTTCGTTCGCAGGGGCACACCTCGGGCGCCATTGCAACGACCATATGAGGGACCGTTCCGAGTCATACGGAATAACGGATCCACTTTTATTTTGGACATTGGAGGCAGGGAACAGGTTTTCACGGCGGACCGCCTCAAACCGGCCCATTTGGATCTGCAACAGCCTGTCGAGGTTGCCACGCCGCGATGCAGAGGCCGCCCCCCTAAGCGGCAGCTGGCACAGCCCACGGACCTTGGGGACTGTCTCGCCGGTTCTGGGGGGGGTTGTGTGGCGACTCACCGTCTAGTCGGGCGAACCGGCTCGGCAGTCGGGTCGCGCGGCGTCGGAGCGACGAGGCCCAAGATGGCGGCGGGCCTCGTCTTTCCGAGCGACGGGGAGAACCCGCGCGCGGGTAAGTCCTGATGACGTAGGACTTACGTCATTGCCGGTTGTTTTGGGCAGGAACATTCTCCCTTAAAGGGCCCGTGCAAGGCGCAAAAATAAACCAGTTCTGTTTGGCAATCCTCCGAGTAGAGTCTTGTTTTATTCCGCGGTAGCAACCGCTACACTGGACTCTCTTGCAGAGAAAGGTTTGAACACCAAATAAACAGTAGTATTTTCTTCAATTGCTCCCCATTGTTCTTGCCCAATTTCAAGAGCATAGATGCTATACTTTCCATAAGAGGAAGAGAATATAGTTGAGCTTAAATAAAAATAGAAAATTCTGGAAACACTTAGTCGGTCAGGCAGCATCTGTAAAGAAAGGGGAAAAAAATAGAAGGGCCTAATTTAGCTATTGTACTAGGTGCTGCCATTTCTATAATAGTGTGAGAGTTTCTGTGATCTGAGGGCACTGGGGGGAATTATTATAGTTGTACTTAGATGGCTTGTATTATGTGACCTTATACTAGTTTAACAGAACAGTGAAATTTAATGTAACCTGTTATTTCCTCTGTCAGTTCTGATACGTTTAGCGTTGATGTTATATTGCAAGTTTGGCAGACTTGGTTATTTGTACTCGTATTTAAGAAGATTCCTTTGGAAATCTTGGGTTACAAGAAAGCATGCTGCTGGTTGACAAGCAGTCTCCATAGATTCCTCCATGAAGCACTCTGCCCTCATAAGTATCCAATCAAAAGTGACAGGAAACAAATGGGGCATGACCCACACACACCAGGAGGTGAAGTATCCTCGGGGCATCATAGTATATGAAATGACAAGAGTTATTTTGACACAGTTTCTTAGGGCTGTCATATGATCCCACAAACACACAACACAGTGTTACACAGATTTCGAACAAACCAACAATCCTATCTCTCAGAGTCAGTATCAAATGTTCTCCACCTGCCCCTTAAGTTTCTCACTGAACTCTGTGTGCATTGCAGCTAAATTTCCTGTTTGCTGTTAAGACCTGTAAGTTTTTTTACGCATTTTGGTTAAATGCTAAATATGAGTTCATTTGTCTTTGCTTCCCATAGAGTACAGTAACAACGCTGCCTGTAAGAAACATTTGTGTGTGACATGTAATTTAAAATAAATCCACGCAGCAAAGGTTGGAGTCTTAATCAGCTGAAATATTTTTGTTATATTAAACATTCAATGTAATTTTGAGTTGTGTTTATTGATGCTCAAGTCTAGCCTTACTTTTCCATTAATGCTTTTATTGTGAAAATACAACATTTCAATAAATTAGAAATGTGGATGATGATGTTGTATTGAATTGTACAGAACAGAAGATCCCAGTCGCATTCCTGGTGCACAGAGAGTTACTTGATTGCATCTGTGACTACAGTTAGGTTGCTCAGATAGTTGGCAGTGCTCTTGCACTCTTAATCAGGCAATGTTCTTGCCTAACCACCTTCACTGTAAGAGTGAAAATATAGGAATTTGTACCATGTAGAATGGTTAAGACAAATGGCAGAGAAGTGTTGAAGGGCCAGCTGGAGAAGCACATAGGAGTGAAAAGAATAGTAAAATATAGAGGTATGGGATGGGATCAGGCTTGTGTGGAGCATTAAAATGGCATGATTGAACTAAATCAGTGATTTCTATTCTTTACATTCTATGTAATTATATGATTTTATGTGATATTGTTTGCATACATAATCATGTTAAGTTAGGATTCTATCCACAGTCAAACAGCACACTACCTAAGAATCACTTGGGAGGCTTACCCAGATTAGTGAAGTACCTGGAGGTAGCTGGCTTCATTGGTGAAGTACCTAGAGGTAGCTAGAATGAGCGAATTCAGAAGGGGAGGGAGAACATATATTGAAATAAAAAAAAGTGAATAACATTATTAAAATTCATTTTTTTGTGATGTGGGTATTGCTAGCAAGGCCAGCATTTATAGCTGATCCCTAATTTCCCTCGAGATTATGGTGATGAGCCACCATCTTGAACCATTGCAGTCTTCCAGATGAAGGTATTTCATTCCAAGCTCTGTCAGGGGAAAGGATTACTTGGTGGAAGAAAGAAAAGATTCAGGGATATTATCAAAGCCTCCTTGCAAAAAGCATATATAATCTCCACTGATATCTGGGAATCTATGGTCCTTGACTGTTCAAAATGGAGAGAGAACATTCAGAATGGTATTGAGAACCTCGTATTTATGTGTTAGAAACATACAGAAGCCCTGCATGAAGGAGAAGGTACTCCAGCTGTTCTGTAGGGGAAAGAGTTCCAGGATTTAGACTCAACAAATATGAAGGAATGGTGATATATTTCCAAGTCAAGCTAATGTGATGGTGTTCCCATGAGCCTCGTGCCCTTGTCCTTCTTGGTGGTCGAAATTCTGGGTTTCAGATGAGATGACAGAAAGCCAGGTGATTATTCCAGTGAACTTTGTAGATGGCACATGCTGTAGTCAAGGTCTAATGGTGGTGGAAGAAAATAAAGTTTAGGGTAGTGGATGAGGTGCCAATCATGCACCTGAATTCTGCCTTGTAGAGGATAGCAGGAGATGAATCATTAACTGCAGGATATTCTGTCTCTGACCTGCTGTTGTAGCTGTAATCAGAGTTAAGCCCAGTGATGTTGATGGTGGGGCATTTGGCAGCGATTATGCTGTTGAATGCCAAGGGTAAGCAGTTTCACTCTCTCTGATTAGATGTGGTGATTATTTGGCACTTCTGAGGTGAGAATGTTCCTTAGTTGTTAGCCCAATCCTGAATGTTGCCCAGACAATGCTGCATGCAAGCATGGACAACTTCATTTGCTGAGAAGTTGCAAATGGAATTGAACATTGTGCCATCATTCGCAAGCATCCCTATTCTGAACTTGCGATGGAAGAATGATATTGATGATTAACGGTGCTAAAGTTTGAAATAATTCTACGAAACTAAAAATCAGCTGTGGTATTTAAAAAATCAGATTTTGGTAATTTCCAGAAAACAACAGTTGTCACTCCTTTAGGTGCTAGAAAGGTTCTGAGCTGGACAAGGGAGGGTCTTGGGTTTAAACATTTGTTTAGCCATGTTGGCAAAGGAATTGAAATGTGAACTGCAGAACAGCCCAGAAGATGGTTAAAGGACTGATTGCCTCTTAAATTGACAGCTAATGCTCATGAATGAGACTGCGAGAGTTTCTGGTAGATAGCACTTGGTCTCTGCCCTCTTCTAACAGTAACCAGCTGACTGGGATTAAACAAGTCATTGCTGAAGATCTGAGTGCTACTTACATTCTCAAATATACGAGGTACTCACCTCTTACTGTGGTAGGATGAAGATGGCAGAATCTACATTGGTGAATGTCTGAAAAGAGCTTTTGAAAATCTTTAAGATTGTACCAACATGTTATCAACATTTATTCTGAAAATGCTCTGAGAACTTCACCTTAAGAGAGTAAGTATGTTACTATACTTTGTTGGACAGAAATGAACTGGAGGAAGGGAAATCTTGGCCATGGGTAACTTGTTAGGATCCTGCCTGAGATTTGAAGAGCCAGGCACAGCAGCTCTATGGACTGTACAAGTGAGAGGTAGCTCCTTTCCAGTTGATACAGGACATCACTCCTCCAATGGTGTATTCACAAACCTGTATGTGTTTTCCCTTTGTCTCTGAGTCATCCAGAAAGATGCCTATGTCTGGCAGTCAGACCACACCACATTTGTTCCATCTCTATCTTAAATGGGAGACCCCTTATTTTTAAACAATGACCTAGAGTGTCCCACAGGTAGAAACATCCTCTCCACATCCACTGTGTCAAGATCCTTCAGGATCTTGTATGTTTCAATCAAATTCCCTTTTGGTTTTCTAGGCTCCAGTGGATATAAGCCTAACTTGTCCAACCTTTCCTCACAAGACAACCCACGTATTCTAGGTCTCAGTCTAGTAAAACTACTCTGATCTGCTTCCAATACGTTAACATTCTTTCCTCAATAAGGACTGCGGATGTGGTCTCACCAATGCCCATTATAACTGAAGGCTAACCTCCTTACTTCTGTGTTTAATTCACCTCACATAAATATTCTCTTAGCTGTCATTATTTGCTATTCCTGAATACTGGCAAGGGACACCAAGATCCCTCTGCATCACAGAGATCACTGTTTAGATAATACATTTCCTCTTTACACTTTCTACTAAATAGACAATTTCACGTTTTTCCAATTATATTCATTTGCTTTATTGTACCCATTCACTTTACCCACCTATCTCTCCTTGAAGGAAATGCTGGAAAGATTAAGCAAGATAGACAGCATCAGTGGAAAGAAAGAAAAAGATAGAATTAAAATTTCAGGTCAGTGACCCTTCATCAAAACTGATTTTTGGTTTTTGACTACCTCCCTTTGTAAGCACTGTACCTTCTGCCCTCTTCACAACTTGGTTTGGTGAGCTTAGCATGTTTGCAGGAACACTGTCTGAGCTTACACAGTAAAAACTACATAGCTTACCAGCACTAGTAAGCTTCTATAGCCAGGATCCCAACCACCAAGGCACTGGCTTGCATTCCTATTAATGTGTGAAACCACCATGTGTCCTGAAGTACTACAGACCTACCCAACTCGGGCATCACATACTCATCCACTGAGCAGAATGTTTTCTTAATGAGCAACACAAGTCTTCTTGATCTGGTTGTCTATATAACTCTAGTGCACTGATTGTTTCATTTTCTGCTCTTTTGCTTCCTTAAGGAGGCCCTAAGTGTCATTTCCCTTGTGGGTCAGGAGTGCATACTTGTTAACTCATTTAGCATCTGAAATGAAAACAATGTTTCCAGTGTTCAGACCAGTTCAGCCTTATAAAAACTATTTTCTTTGAAATATTTCCTGTGCATATTGATCCGTCAGGCATGAAAGGGTGAGTGTGGCAACTTCTCTTAAAAGTGAAGGGAGGGATGCTGTTTTTAAACAGCAAGTACCTTGTGAAAAAACACAAAGCTTCAAACTAGATTCCTGCCAGGATGAGTTGCGTCATTTGGAACGCAAGACAACACAAGTAAATCTTGAAACAATTCATCTTTTAAAAAATGATCACAATCATCATAATAATGTTGGAATTTTAAAGTGGTATTGTGAGTCTGGACTCCAAGTGACTGCTCTATCTACTCGCAGAACACCTCAGAAAAAATTGGTTTAGAGAATCAGACAGAATGCACACACAAACTCTGATACGTGCTGCTGGTCAGGGGGTGACGGTAGGGCACAGTCTGGAAGTCCACAGGGATGTGGACTCACAAAATGAACCCATTTATTGAGCTGCTGCCATTTCAGATATTTGGCAGTGTATATTGTGTGAATCTTCAAATTAAGAGGTTTTCATAATAGGGCTACCATCCATTCGGTTGTGACTCTGGACTATGTGGGTTATGAGCCATGCATTTGAAGACGTGTGTAAAAAAAAAACCTAAAACATAATTTAAACAAATTTCCTGGAGACTTGAGTTTCGTGAGCTCAGCATGAGTGTATGAGTGCTGTGTGAGTTCACACAGTAAGTACTACATAGCTTACTAGCATTTGTAAACTTCCATTGCTTCTGTAGGTAGGATTCCCCAATATCAATGCACCGACTTGCATTCCTTTCCAAAGCAGATGTGTCAATGAGTGAGACCATCAAATGCACTAGTTGCAGCATTTTCTATTTTTTTATCTTCATAAGAAGACATGTCAGGAGTACTACAAAGTAGCTAGATTTTAAAATGTTAAGAAGCTTTATCAGCAGCAAAACATTCAGAGAATTCAAGTAAACCCTGCAGCTGTGAAGGTGGCAATACATTCTGTGACTAGAGTAAGTGAGCATTACTACAGAGAAATTAAAAGATATATTTAATTGATGTAGAATGAGTGACCAGCATAATCAATGAGTGTGGAGCGAGTGATCAGTACCTTTAGATACTGTAAGTGAGCTGTATATTCAATATTTAGAAAGGGCAATACATACATTAGTTTGAGGTAGCAGTATTATACAATAATCAAAGTGAGCAGTGTATAGCTTCACATAGTGATAGATTCAATAAATAACCACTGAGAGCGTGAGTGCAACTGCAGAGGAAATATTTGCAACACATTTATGTACTTAGCATAAAATGCACAAGAGTAAAATGTTCTTATCTCTTATCTATTTTGCACTTTTACCCAGCTGCACAATTTTCTCATCAGAGAACCCTGTTTGCTTAGTGAGTTGCGAGTGTAACCACTCCCTCTGAATTAATAGTCATGAAACAATCCGTGCAGTCTCAGTGAATGTGTCCTATATTCAGAATGCTGCTTGCACTTCTGCATTTAAAATTTTACCAGCCCAGAAAAAATACAGTGCCCTTCAGTTTTAGAGGTTGGTTCCAATACATGTGTTTACAAACACTACATGCACTTTCTTGCCATTTTGTTAGGATGGTGTCCCATTTCTCTCCTTCTCCACCTGCAGGCAATGAACTGACAGTGCAACCAATTCAGGGTGAAAGGTCAGCTTCACAGAACGTTACCTCAGCGTATATTCATTTACCAGGATAGAAATCAGATTATTGGAAGTCTTCTAATATGTGTTACCTTTCAAAACTGGCCTTGAGTCAGCAATGTATAACTGACTTGTTCTGTGCACAGACTTGCACAATATAAAAAGAGGCACCTTTTCTGTAATCGCAATGGCCTAGAAGTTTTGATGCATCCAAATGGCACTTTACCAACTGTGGGCTTGTCTCTGCATCAGTGGTGCCCAAAGTCATGACTCAGACTGAGGGCAGTAAGTGATGGGATGTTGATGGTTGCAAAGGTGTTTGAAGCCAGGAAGGGGGCTGGGAAAGAGATCTGAGTTTAGGGTTGGTGGGGGGGTGGGGGGGGAGTGAAGGTGGGTGTCAATTAGTTTAATGATTGAGCATTGGGATTTGAGTTGCTGGTGGCTTGTGAGGAAGGGATTGTGTTGGAGATCAGGCCTCATCGGGGTAAGTCATTGGTTTGAGCACCAGGACAAATTGGAGGATTGGTGGAGGGAAATCTATTCATGAAGGGGTTTGTGGCTTAGCCTTGGAAAATCAATGGAGGGAGAACAGTGATCCATGCTGCAAAGTGGTGTGTGTGGGTCTTGTAGAATTAAAAGATGAGAATCTGACTTGACATACGTGGCTCAATCCATTGACACAAGAGATTCTGCAGATGCTGGAATCTGGAGCAACACACACAAAGTGCTGGAGGAACTCAGCAGGTTAAGCAGCATCTATGGAGGGAAATAAACAGTCGACGTTATCCATTATCTGGCTCAATCCATTGATGGTTTATTAAAACCCAGTTATCAAAGTGATAGTCACTCCAGAGACAACTTGTCTCATTTTCAGTGAAATACAAACTGACACAGAAATGGCTTTTATTGTGCTTCACTTTGGGTAAAGTGAAGTGCTGATCATGTACCAGTGAAAAGAATATTACAAACTCATGTTCCTAGCTAAATGTACTACTTGCTTTTGTAAGTTTAAACTAAATACCCTTCTAATGGCATTAGCTATGATCTCCAATTTTAACACTACGCTGGAGTCAGAAAGCACGTTTGATTCTGGTGTATTAGCTATTCTATCGAATGGCCCCAGTGGAATTTGTATGTTCAGTGAGTTGTCCAAGTTTACTATGTCACACTTTCTTCCCACATGGTTCATTCTCGTTGTGTTGAGACTGTTTTGTGACACTGTCTCCTAGACAAACTCGTTATTTCCTTGAGTGTGGAGCTCTTCATCTCCCTTGATCATCCAAAACAAAATTCAAACTGGTCATTACTGGTTCATAATTATTGATATATCCTACTGTCACCAACCTTGGTTTCTTTAAAAATTGCCATTCAATACCTGCCTAATTGCCCTGAATATGCCAGTTGTTTGGCAGTGATCAATATGTTGCCACTTTTAGTACATCATCATAATTTGGTTGCAACCTCTCTGCATGCAGTCTCAGAACACTGCTGAATCATTAGCTTGCACTGATATGGATACAACTATGGAACTAATATGTAATATAAACTTGGCAAAGCTCACACCCCTTCGGCACATACCAGGTGTCACGAATTGCAAACAATTTTCAACCTGACCTCTGGTTTAGCACATGCTCTATTTTAAACTTGCCTGCCCAGTCTTAAAGTGCAATGCTGAAAAAAATTTCCTCAGTAAACATAACAACAGAGGTCAATTCCTAAAAGTAAACATCACCATTTCTGATTATCTGGTTTGTGCTGAGGAAATATTAGTTGAAATGATGTCAGATACTTTTTCAAAGCTCAGAGCTCACATGATCGCACTGTTTTTTGCCCATAAACCGCTGGCCAACCTAACTTGGTCAAATCTCAAACCTTTTTCTGATTACTGTACCTTTTATAGAGGATTCAACATCTGTCCTGACCCAATATCTTTCCACATCACAAAAATGATTAACTGATCATTCACCTCATTAGTGAGCTTGTGATGAATAAAAGGGCATCTCGTTTTGACAACATTACAAAATAAATGTATTTTAGAGTATTTGCAAAATGATTTGACAGGAGCATTATTGAAATGCTGCACAAATGTAAGTTTTGTGTATTGCTGGCATGAACTCAAATGGGGCAAAAAGCTTCCTCCAGATGAAGGGTCTCAAACCAAAACGTTTACTGTCCATTTCCCTCTGCAGATGTTTCTGGACCCACTGGGTTCCTCAGTACTTTGTCTGTTGCTGCAGATTCCAGCATCTGTATTCACTTTTCTCCTCCTGTGCAGTGATGTTTCTATTCGGCCCTCTTTCAGCTCCTTGTAGGTGTGAAATTTGTGTGTTTATCATAGAATCACAGCATGGAAGGAGACCATTTGTCCCATTGTGTCTGCTAATACCTTCATGGCCCTTCATTTTGTTTTATCCTACAAGTACTTAAATTCCCTTTTTGAGTGCTATAATAGAATCCCTTTCCAGTACTATAATCGAATCTGCCTCTTGCTATTTCCCCTGGTAGCATATGCCAGCTGTAGCCATAGAAAAGGTTTTCCCTGTGTCACCTCTGATTCTTTTGACAATCACCTACTTCTGAGTCCTCTGGTCCTTGGCTTCTCCACCAATAGGAACAGTTTCCCTCCAGTTTCTTTGTCCATACCCTTGGTGATTTCAAATACCTCTATCAGATGCCCTTAAACAACCTCTACTGCTCCAAGAACAACCTCAGCTTCTCTATTCTATCCGCATAACTAAAGTTTTCATCCCTGGAATCATCCTAGTCACTCTTTCTGCATTCTGTCTCAGGCCTTTGCCTTTCCTCAAGTGCAGTGCCCAGCCCTAGACACAGACTTCTGAGGAGGCCGAACCAATGTTTTATAAAGGTACATCATGACTTCATTGATCTTATTTATAAAGCCAGGGATTCCACACATTAATTTTAGCTGGCAAATTTTAGGAACATTTTTTGAATGAGTAGTTTGCGATGGCATGGACTAGTTAGTTTGACTGGCATAGTTCCATATTGTGTAATTTATGTGTACAGTTTGGAGGAAATAGCTTAGTTGTAATCATTACTGGTGCAGTACTTCTGCAAATCATACAGGCTTGGACCGATGTATTGTCTGAGCTGGAGTCAGTCCCGTGCTCATACTTGTGTAAGTGCTGCTTGTAGAATCACTTCATTAATAGTTTTCACAGTGCGACCAGCCAGCGTGACATGAAATCCTGCAAAAAGTGCTGCTGTGTGTACTCGATGGCTTTTCAGTGATTGTTCACTTTATTCACCTAATCATTACTTTGTGCAGTGAGTAAGAACATGCAAACTGCTGACGAAAGTTTTAAATCCCTTTTTAAGAGTTTCTTGCTGTCTCCTTTTGAGTGTCTCCAAAGCTAATCTTTGAATAAGAGAGAGCCAAGTGAAGCCTGGAGTGGCACTCCTGCCGGGTTAATAGGGGGCTAATGAAGTTTGGGTTCCACTGTTTGTTTTCTTAATGAGTCCTAACACAGATACAAAAGTTACAATGAAGCATATTTTAAAATGCAGTGCTGGACTGATGGTCCCCTGTTGTGATTGCATTTTGTATTGCTTTGGTTGATGGTTTACATCACTAACTATAAAAGATGTTTTGAATTTTTTTTATCAGTGAAATGATCTTTAAAATATTGTCTGATTTCCTATTTAAAAATGTGTTGGTCTAGATGAGACTGTAATGCTTTGTGGTGGTAATAATCCACAGGTTTTAAAACCCAAATATTCTTCTTGATAGCCTTTGATTTTTTTTTCTTGCTGTTTTCATCCAGTGATGTCCAGCACTGAGCTTGTAAAGAAAAATGAGTTGAGCAACAATTTGCCATGGGAAGGAAAGAATAGAGCATCTTATCATATTCCAAAGCATTGTACATTAAATTAATTAAATTGCCCAACTGAATGCCACATACAAGCACAACAGCAGTTGTGCACACAGTCAGTTTACCAGTTAATTGGTATTTTCATGTTGTTGATTTGGGGAAGAATGGTAGCCAAGGCCCCAGGAAAATTTTACCAAACATGGTAAATATGAAATATGAAATCTGTAATGTGAAAAAGAGGTGGGATAGACTTGAAAATAAAGGATGGAATAAAGGCATTCAGATTAAAAGAAACTTGGTCCAAACAGTGAAAATGTAGAATCAATGCGGGTAACAGTATTGGTATACAAAATGAGAAAGGGCTGACATTGTATAATTTCCCAGGGGAATAAAATAAAATGGGAAAAGTGGTCAAGTGGTGGATAACTAGAGCAGTCAAAGATGGCACTAGATCACAGGAAACTTAAAAGAGAGACTATTAGATCCACAGCTACGTACAATCTACATTCGTAATTTTGTTGAGGGCACTGTTGAATTCATCCATTCTGATGTTGATGCAAAGTTAAGTGAGAAGTTGGGGTGTGAGGAGAATGTAAATGTCTGCCTAGCCAAGAAAGTGCCAAGTGAACAATAATGTGGGAAGGTGTGAAATTATATGGATAGTGGGTTGGTAGGTTAACTGGCCACAGTAAATTGCCCTTAGTGTGTAGGTGAGTGGTAGGATATATGGAAAGTTGAGAATGTTGGGAGAATAAAATAGGATTAATGTAAATGGGTGGTTGATGGTCGATATGGACTTGATGGGCCGAAGGGCCTGTTTCCACGCTGTATTCCTCTATGAAGCAAAGAATAATTTTAGGTGATAATCTCAGGACTGGGCAGGCTTTAAGTATCAGCAAAAGGTGACCAAGAAATGAATAAGGAAGAAAGTAGTGCATGAGAAGAAATAATCAAAAAATGTAAAAGCAGATTGTGAGAGATTGTACATGTGGAAAGAAAAAGATTGCCGAAAGCAAATTGGGGTTCCACAGAATCAAAGTCAGAAGAAACTACAAAGGCAATTCAGGAAAGCGTAGAGATGCTAAGCAAATGCCTGCTTTCAGAATAGAGGTTACAACAAACAAACCAGGAATTGTGGTGGACCAAGGAGTACATGAGAGTGAGAAGTAGTGATTATTAGTTTAAGAAAAAATAAAGGTAAAAGCTGGTAACCACTGGATCTGATGACATACTCACTTGGTTTTAAGAGGCAGCTGGAGCCATTGTGGATGCATCAGTGTTGGTGCATTGGATTTCATCTTCTTGAATCAATTCTAGAGTGGACCTCATGTATGGAAAGATAGAAAGTGTAACCTTACTGAATAAGAAAGAAGAGGTGACAGAATATCAGGAAATAAGTCTGTTTGCCTGGCATTAAAAAGCAAGAAAAATGCTAAAATATCATTCAAGTATGTTGTTACAGACCCTTGGAAAACCGCAAATGTTAGGCAGGTCAGTATGGTGTTGTGAAAGGAAAATCATTTTAGAAAAATCTAATAAAGAGTTTTTAGGGAGTGCAGCTAGTGGAGTAGATGGGGGCTAGATAAGTGGAAACCAGTGAATGTAGAATATCTGGATTTTCAGAAGGAATCTGACAAGTAACTATTCCTGAAGAGGGATTATGGGATTTTTGTTAATATATTAGCATGTCTTGTGAATTGGCTAATGAAAGAAATCAGAAGTGTGAAATCATATACTTTGGTGTGAAGAATGGAGAAGCAGGGTAATTTTCAGAAGAGACAAGTAAATGCTGGTATTCAGAGAGACCTGTGTGCCTTTGTTATTTTGTAGGCACCGGAAGTAATTAAGAAGGTAAATGTTAAGTTAGCCTTCATTTAGGGAGGTGAAGTACAAGAGTGGGGAGGTTTTGCCGCAGTTAAGTAGGGCATTGGTGGGATTACACTTGGATGTTTTATTACCTGTTTGTTCTTTCTCTCTAAAAAAGGATATAATTGCCTTAGAAGTGGTGCAGAAAAGGTTACTGGATTGAATCCCGTGAGGAGAGATTGAAAAGAATGAGCCTGTATTTTCTTGGATTTAAAAGAAGGAACAACAAGCTCATTGAATTATATAAAATTTTTATCAGGGTTAACAGGGTGGATCCTGAGGAAATTGATTCCCCTCACTGGGGAGTGCAGGAGTAGGAATTATGATGTCAGAATAAAGTTTGCCCATATATGACTGAGATTAGAAGGACACCACTTGGAGCAATGTTATTCTTGGCAATTTTCCATTCTGGAGGGCCATGCCGTGTTAGATGTATATATGGAAAGTGGGACAAATAGACTTTGTGATCAAATGATACAGGTAGGATGGGAAAGTGGAGTTAATGAAGAAATTCTCCCATTATTGAATTGTGGCGTAGGATGAGAAGAAGTTTGGTCCACTCCTGTTCAATTTTTTGTCTCAGGAACCTGGAGAGAACGTTTGGCAATGTAGCATCCTTCAGTACTGCTTTGGAGCAGGATCCTACATTTAATATTGCAAAGTGTTTATTGTAGAGAGAAGGACCTTTTGGCTCAATGGATCCATGGCAGTGCTTATGCTCAACATGAGCCTCCTCCAATCCTTCTTCACCAACATTGTGTACAATCCTCTGCAAAACTCAAAAGGGCAGCTTAAAATCACCCTTGGCACCATTTAACCTAACAACTTAAGTAAAACACATATTTTGTTTTTGCAGCAGTGGAACTTGAGTTGTATTAATCTTCAATGTAGAAAGATTTTATACTTTTAAAATAAAATCAATTATGTCAGGTATACCTACAATAAAGATTGTTTGAAGCAGAAATTTTGCCAGCCTATTTTAACCTTTAAATCAGCAGTTGTCACAATACCACCCTGCACCAACCTCCCTCCAGATGTGGTACATCTGCTTGTGTATTTAAGCTTGTATTTAATCCCATCATTGCAGAAAGAGAAATAGTGAGATCTTCCAAGAAGGCATTATTAGCTGGCCTACAATTTCTTTCATGTGGAGAAATTAATTTGTGCTACACACAAATTAAGTTTTAAAACTCAGTCACTATATGGTGACTGAAGGGTCCTGTTGAGGGGTCTCAGCCCGAAACATCAACTGTTCATTTCCCTTCATAGAAGCTGCCTGACCTGCTGAGTTCCTCCAGCATTTCATGTGTGTTGCTCCAGACTTCCAGCATCTACAGTCTCTCTTGTGTCTACTACATAGGATTTGATCCTTTGTTCACACGTAACACTTTTACCTAAATTAGTCTGGGCTATAGCATATATGGCACACAGATTCATGAAGGCTACAGTGATGATAAACAATGTTCTGAGGTCACGTACAAAATTCCTTAGTGCATTCGAAGTCTGTGAATGATTGCAGCACTCTTGCCAGTTCAGGCTTTAACTAGAGAATCAGGGCTGGATTTGGCAGGAGTTGAAAGGGACCAGCCTTGCCTTTTATGTTGCTGTGGACATTCGGGTGGGTTTTACTTTAACTTGATCTTCACTCCCACCTCTCCCCACCTTATTCCAACACAGCTGCTCTCTGGATATCAAGCACCATAAAACTCACCAGTTTATTTTGATTGTAACTTTATTTTTTTGTAGAAATGATGTTTGCTGAAAAAAGGATGCATTGCCCTATTGCTTGGCTAGAACTTAGTGTGTGGAAATAAATTGCCAGTCCTTTATGAAAATACACAAATGTAGAAATCATTTCAATTTATTTAACAGCTTTTAGCTACAAAAAAGGGCTTTGAAAACAATTATTATATAGACATCTTGTTAAAGAACTCATTATTATAACACTATATGGCACAATTTTTTACTAAAATAACACAATTATTTTTCATTTAACTGAAAAAATAGACATTTGATATTGCCACTCTATTTTTGTCTGTACATTACACACGGGATTATATATTCAGCATCCCTTGACCTGAGTTGCATTTATGCACAGTGAAACAAAGTGCTGGAAATACAGTGATTTATTGAGTTAACATTCCACATCAGTTTCCAATTCTGATGCAGGTTCTGCAGATAAATGTTTATCTGACTTTTTTCTAATGGCACACTTCCAGCATTTTCTGTTCCTTTTTCAGAGTTCCAGTTTTCCCCTTTTAATTTGCATTAAAGGTTGGCACCTACTGAACAGACCAAAAGGCAGAGCCTGCCCTCTGGTGGGTCCATTAAGCAAGAACCATTTTTAAGAACACAATGCCCATCAGCATTTTCAGTATATATTTTTTCAAAAATTGCACAAGTTTTAACCTTTTGAATCAGCAGTTCTCACAATGCCATTCTGTGGCCAACCTTTACCTTACAATATGCAAATGAACATTATCTAAATCCCAATTGCAAAACAAGATTTGGTCCTTTATTTTCACCTTCTTTCTATCAGATAGCTAATGGGCTGAGACTTGATTGACCTTTCTTTGATCAAAAATGACATTAATTGCAGTTAAACCTGTGAAAATAAACAGTTTGAGACCTGCAAGACAAAAGTCAACAAAAAAAAATTGATAACCATCTGTTCACTGTTGTACCCATCAGTAAGTCTGGCCACTGAAGAATGGGTGATATTATCCCATTTGGTGAAATCACTGTAATTGTGTTTGGGACTGCTTGGGTTCATTTGTCAGTATTAGATTTTGGGCATTGTTTGGATTTTAAAAGGGAAATCAGAGGAACAAAACCTATCCCTAATAACTACAGGGTAAAGTGCTATAATAAGAATAAGGTTTAACTGTTTTATTCTCTGATGGACTAGCTAAGTGAGGAGAGCTGAACACAATGCTTCTGTCCAATTGGTACCTTGGCCTTTATTAAAAGAGAATTTGAATTCAAGAATAGAGGCATCTTGCTCCAGTTAGACAGAGCCCGAGTGAGGCCAAATCTTGTGTTCTAGTCTGGTTTCCCTACCTAAGGAAGGATATACTGGCCAGATTGATTCTTGGGCTGGTGGATTTGTTGCACAGGAGAGATTAAGCAGATTGAGCCTTTAATAGCAGAGGTTATCTGAATGAAACACACAGAATTCCAATGGGGCATGACAGGGTAGATATGAGGATGTTTCCTATGGCTGGGGTATCCACAGCCAGAGGTCATAGTCTAAAGATGAGGGTCAGCCATTAAGAAAAATTAAGAAATTTCTTCATGCAGAGGGTAGTGAACCTTTGGAATTCTCTACCTATTGGGTGGCAGAAGCTTAATTATTAGGCATATTCAAGACCGAGATTAACAGATTCTTAGATAAGGAATCAAGGGATATGGGGTTAGTTCAGGAGAGTGGATTGAATAACTGGGCAGGCCAGAGAGACTGACTAGCCTACTGGTTCAGTTTCTTATGAGACCTGCACATTCAGTAGTTGATCACATGATGAGTGAGCAATCATTTGGAAAATGGTGACTAAAGCTAAACTGAAATTGAGTGAGAACATTTTGCAGATTATAGAAAATGCAGAAATGAAGAGATGATAATGGTCTATTTGATCCATCCCACAATTATGCAATTCTGTTTTGTTTTCTTTGTGCTTTACTCTTCTACAGTAAAGACAGCTGCATGGTGTTCTCAGGGCCCAGCAGTTGTCCCAATCAGTCAGTAGAAGGAATGTGAAGGAAGCTCACTCCTGGCTTGACCCTCTTTTGGTGGAAATAACTTGCATGAAAAAGTTGAAGCTCCCCCTGAACTTCTTATTATCATCTGATTGCAGCTCTCTGTGTTCTTTACCACTACCATCTCTGATAGAATTACATGTTTACCAAGTACCAGGAACACATAGTGGGTCCTTGAACATGTGAGAGAGGAAAGACAGACTAACATTTTGGATGTTTCCCTTCACTGAATCTGTGTTAATATGTTTGTACAGGAAGCCTCCACCTGAAATATGAGCCCGTTTTATTTTCCCTCTTTCAGGTGCTGAGCACTTTAAGTACTTCTTTAGTTTTTACAATGTTTCTGCTAGAAATGTAAATCCAGCTCCTATGCTCCTCTGAACTGGCATGAGGTTGATTTTGTGTTTGTTAAAAGTTAATTCTGCATGGAAGTATTAAAAACTTGAGCATCAAACCAGCTGGATTTCCCATTTTTAAAAAAACATTTTAATCAAAAATAACAGCAAAGTAGATCTGTGGGAGAGGGTGGGCAGGTGGGGTTATTCTGTAGAACGGGCACTTAGCAGGCCTTTTCCTCATCCTTAAAATTCTTGAAAGGACTTTAAACAACATAACTAATTCCTGCTTTGAAATAAAATCCCCCTGGGAGCAGTTAAAACTTGGAATGATTCAAACTCAGACTTTATCTTTTTCTTTATCTTTGTTAGAGTTTGTAGACCAGTGTGCAATACCACACCAATACCACACTAATTACTGCTAGATCCTATACAGCAGTAACTGCACTACAGCTCCTGAGAAATTCTGAAACGCATTTCATCATTGCCAATACTGGATATTTCATTAAAATTAATAACTGTTTTGGCTCCAATGCAAAAGCTTCTGCATTCCACCAAGGGAGTGGGGAACTCACTGTAATCAGATTAGCACCCAGGCACAAAGCTATACTACAGTCTGTCAGCCTGAGTCACTGCAGTATTCATGGAGAAGTTTAAAAGATTGATCTAACAGGTTGGGAAGCCACTTTTTTCACTCCCATTATGAGTGACCCCTGTTAATCCCCATTGTCACTTGGAATCACTAACAAGGTGCCTTTGGAAAAAAATAATTCTCCACACAGTTTGCGTGTGAGTGTGTGTACCTTAGCTCCAAATGGCACACTAACAGACTTCCCTTAGACCCACTGGGCTTCCCCACTGAGTAGCCATATCATGTAGGTGATAATACCCTCGTTCCTGTCTTAAGCAAGGAAAAAAGAAAAGACAGAGTAAAAATGCACTGTGTTCAAGGATTGTTCTGATTTTTATGCAGTAGTATAAAATAGGTGATGTTGAATTTGCAGTCCATTTTACATCCCTTCCCAATTTTATTTCCACTGAAGCCGCTGAGCATAAAATGGGCTGTTGACTCCCTATCACTATTGCGCAAAGTTGAGGTATCTTTGCCGCCTTGCCTCTGATAAAATACAAGCATCACAAAACAGAACCACATAACTATGGAAAGCTCGACCTAAATCAAAAGCAAAGATAATGCACAACCCGCATCAGTAACCTGCAGATACCTCTTTGTTCCTTTTCTATTCTACTAATGATCTTTAAACTACTTAAATCTGGTGAAGATCTCTAAAAAGGAACCAATTTATATCGATGCTTTGGTATATTTTGACTGAGTCCTGAGATGCTTTGCATGCCAATATCTGCTTGGCTTTTCTTAGCTGTTTAATTTTTTTTTTAATTTTAGTTTTTCTTCCTCTTTCTGCCCTTTTATACATGCAAATATTGACTCTTTACCAGAGTAGAGGTCAATGGCTGACAACAGTCACTTTCCTTGATGAATGAACCATTTAAGTTGAAGGGCAATATAGTCAAATATCATGGAGATTTTACCTAAAGCCTGCAAATAGATGGAACTTGCAGCACAGAAACAGGCCATTTGGTTCAACTCATCTGTGATATTTTGCTGAACAGGATCTTCTTCCTTCTTACTTTTTCTTACCTATCACAGCTATGACAAAGATGATTTGAAGGAGGAATGTTGGCCCACAGCACTGCAAGGGCAGAGGTGGTCTTTGTTTAATTTCTCACTATAGAATGTTAGAGAAAAACTTACATTTTTCAATAGAAGTTAGTGACCAGCAATTATCGGCTGAAAACCTGGCTAGTTTATACTTCCAGTCACTCCATACAGATCATGAAACAATGACTCAGTGTCACACTAGACAATGTTTTGACCCAGTAGCCTTTGCCAAACTGTGCAGCAGATCCACTCAGTTAGTGAAGAAGTTTCTTTTGATGTCCTTGGTGTGACTGAGCCAGGAGGTCACATTCTCAAAATGTAGGATATGCTTACATAAACATTATAAAACAACTTTAAAATTCACAATGAAAATAAAAAAATAAAATGCCCTCCCCATGTTGATCTCTACCATTTTGCCTAATATTTTCTTGACCTTTTTCTTGATTTTCTTCATATATTTAGTTACCGGAGTCTAATTTCAACAGCCTCACTCAATCCACTTTAAACAAAGTTTTGTTTTTTAACAATTCTTTTTAAATCAATTTTCTATGCCTAATTGGCATAATTTTCCTGTAGGTCCTCCGCTCTGACACATTTCTCTTCACCTTGACAACTGGTACCTGTTCCTGGTTGAGGGATGGACTGGAATGTGACTTTTTTAGGTTGCATCCTTCTTCTTCTTCCAAGGTGTTGAACAACTGAGCCTCCAATTTGTCGAGATCATCAGTGTGTTCTTTCAGCTTAATTTTTAGAAGCTTCACGTAAGTTTCAATTCGGCATTTCTGCAAATAGTAAATGGATTTGAAAATTGGCAATAGAATTTTGGTGAGTGACACAGTTGGAAGGATCAATGCAAACTGTTCATCACACAAGAGTAGCTAAAACACTATGTACAGTTTTGATTTCCAGTTGGAGGAAGGATTTGATAATGCTGGAGAGGGTGCAGAAATGATCTGAGGATTCAAAAGCCACATGCTATCAAAAACCACCCATACTTTCCCCTTTTCCACTGTCCTCTTTTCTTGATGTTAAACACTCTAATATTGATTTCACTATCAATGCAAGTTGTTATTCTTTTGAAGATTAACTACTTCAGGTAGTTCTGATGTAAAGTCATCCAAAATAATTCAGTTTTCTCTCTGTACTGATGCTACCTGATCTGCTGAGTATTTTTAGCATTCTCTTGTTTCCAACAGCTGCTCTTTGGCCTTTGACAGTTCCAGAACCTTCTTTTCGCTACAGTTCTCAATCATCTCCCTCTATTTACAGTTCTCCAGACCGATCAGCAATGATTTAAACAAACATTCCTTGCCCTCTTTTGGACAGCTCCAATAGATCTGTCTCTCTTGGTCTCCATCCTATCATAGAGATTATCTTTGTTCTCTTCACCTTTCCCTTCTCTGCAACTCAAACTACATTTTTTTCTAACTTTCCAGGGCTTATTAACTGAAATATTAACTGTGTTTCTATCGTCACAGATGCTATCTGACCTGCTGACTTTCCAGCATTTACTTTTTATTTTAGATTCACAAGGTCATTGTCAGGGCTGGAGAAGTTAATTTGTGAGGAGTGATCAGCCAGGTTGTACTTGTTTTCTTTAGAACAAAGATCACTGAGGTGAGATTTAATTGTGAGGAGCCTAGATCAGGTGAATAGCAAGAATCAATTCCCATAGAATGGAGCTCAATGGCTAGGGTTCATAGATTTAAGCTAATAGTTAGAAGGAACGGAAGGGAGTTGAGGAAAGAAAATAGTCCCAAATTGTGGTTGGGACTGAAGCTTATTCCCTAAAAGGGCAGTGGAGGCTAATGTTCTCATTGCATTTACAAACTATTTGGGCAAGTACTCTGTGCTGTAAACTACAAGATTCTGGACTGACAGCTGGGAAGTGGGTTTAGTCTTAATGTCATACTTCCATTTGATTATTTTATATGATACCTCAAATTTAGATTTCTCCAGTACAATATTTCTTAATTCATGCACTTTTCTGACACTCAGCTTCTATGTCTCTTACTTTTTTCACTCCCCAACACTAGATTTATCTTCACTTTCAAAGTTCTCTATTCAATTAACTGCAAATTGTTCCTGAATGTTCTTTCCTTCTGCTTTGCTGCTGATGGCTAATGTTTCAGATGCAGTTATGTCTACTGTAACTCTAAGCTGGTTCCTCTAACAAGGCCAGTTCCCTGCTATCAGTAAACACCTCATAATCAGTCTCTTTAATTGTTCCTTCAGTTTTCTATCCTAGTCTCTCCATTTCTCTGGACTTTCCCTTTACTCAGTATAAAGCAATCAATGGGGTTTCCTGAATTCATTGTACAAGCAAGAAAATTACTACTTCAGTTAGTTAACCATGATGCCTTTCCTAAATTAGCTCTAATAATATCAAAACAAGTAGCTCAAATTTCCAGTGTGTTCTGTTACGGACTCAGTGAAAGTCCCTTTAAGATAGAAAGTGTGTGTGTATGTGTGTGTGGGGCGTGCTTACGTCAATAGAAGATAAAGGACGTAATGACGTTGTTGAAGAGGTTAGAAGAAGAAGAAGGAGAGAGAGAGAAGGGAGAGAGACACCAGCCTGCTTGTTTTCTCTATCGATGGATGAGAAACTATAACTGTGTTTGCCACTGAAATCCATGTATGGAAGTTGGAAGTAATCCGGTGGAGTTCACTTTGTTTGCTGACCTGTAGAAGGAAACAGGTATTTGTGTGTGGACGACCACGGTTCGGATGCTTTTCGGGGTGAGGAAGTCACTACCGAGTAAACACTGAAGTGTCATTTGGGTTCCATCATGGAACATTTGGATTTCGTATTTACTCTCTCTATGTTTCCCTACATCTACATCTTATCTTCTGACAACGGTGGTTGTTGAAGAAGCCCTTGCTCATGTTTCACCTTATGGCTTGCGGAACTGAACTTTAAGAACCATTCCGGAACTGGGAGTTTTGGACTTTGTCACACACACACACAACGAGTTTAGTTTTGGGGTTAACGTTCAAGGTTTAACATTTTTGAATTCTAACATACTAACATTTTTACTTTTATTTTATGTATTATCATAAGTAGTGATTAATAAAATAGTTTTTAACACTGAATCATGCTCAGTGTGTTTCTTTTGTTGCTGGTTCGTGACAAAATATATGAGAGAGTATAGGTAGGTGCTTACTACAGCAGAGCATCACTCTGCAGAATTGACTGATGTTCAGATGGATTCTCTTCCTGAGAATCTGCATAATTTTTCAGAATTATTGCTGCTTATTCAATAATGTCTCATCTTTAAATTCTAAATTTATTATTGCAATTTCCTTAAAACTCACATTTGAATTTTTATATTCAATAGCAAAATTATAATATCTTAACAAAAGTATTAAGTGACAAAATGGACTGTTTGGTACAGTGGCTGACGTACTCCCTCACCTCTGATCACCTTCACCCACCTTTCCACCGGCACTTAATGTGCTACATAAGTTTATGCATTCCCATTCAGAGCCTTGGAGTACTGGCATTCAAGTACAGTGTTTAAATTTAAAGTGGTTAACTCTGAAGCACATTAGTTGAATTTCAAACCAAGAAATTTAAATTTGGGAATATAAGTAGCACGAAGTACAATGCAAGATGTTTCTCGTGTATGAATTCATAGTATGCAATTGCCCATAACCTAGTAAAATAGCACTAAATGTATGATCTTTCTTAATGAGGCCATACAAATGACGGTAGTTCAGTATTTCAAATTACTGCACAATCTATGTTATCTCTACAGAAGATGTGAAGATTATGGGCCTGTTTTAGGCAAGTCACCTTCATTAATATATATAATAACAAAAAAAATCAGCAAATTGAATATCTGCTACCTACATTTTAAGACCTTACCTCGTATTCAAATATTCCTGCTTCATCTTGTACTCCTCAAACTCCTTTGCTTTGCTTTTCTTGTCTGGAACATTCAGTTGATGATCATCGAGATCGTCCAAAATCGACTGCAACATGGAATCATGAGATTCAAGCTGTGCCTCCTGAAACAAGCATAAAGTTTATTATAGAGACAAGTAATGTTCTGAGATTGGTGCATCAGGTTTATTCAGCCCAATAGGAGCTATCTTATTTAGAAGGCAGCCTTTTGCCCTATTGTGCTCCCCTGGTATATGTAGTGATTCTAAAACTTGCATCCTTCTTCAGCTCAGTGAATGCAAGTGCCGTTGGTAATTGATAGTATTATTGTCACTTATACCTAGATAGCTTTTTTCCTGCTTGCCATCTGGACGGATCATACCATACATAAGTACATTGAGGTAGTACAAAAGGAAAGAAAAACAGAATGCAGAATATAGAATTACAGTTACAGAGAAAGTGAAGCTCAGTTTTATTCACCTTTACCTCTGTCTTAGAAATTAACCTACCTACATAGAACAGTACAGCACAATAACAGGCCCTTCATTCCACGATGTCTGTGTCTACCATGATGCCAATTTAAACTAATCTCATTTGTCTGTGCCTGGTTTACATCCCTCCATCCCCTGCCTGTTTATGCACCTGTCTAAATTCCTCTTAAATATTGCTATTGTATCTGCTAAAACAGAGTACGTAGTTGTTATCACTTTGCAGCTTTTGGGAATTTGCTGTGAGCTAGCTGTCTTTGGTACATTCCACTTTAATTATTCTTCAAAATACATCGTTAATTGTGAGTCGCTTTGGGATGTTCTGGAAAGAACATGAAAAATGTGATATGAATGCAATCTTACTTTCTTTTATTTGCCCTGATCAAAGTAGAAAAAGGTTCCTCTAATTGTTGCTTCAGTCTATCCAGTTGAGTTTATCATTAACGTATGTACATCTCATTCATATTACTCAAAATTCAACTTTCAGAGTCCTTGAGCTGATTTGTAATCTTCAGCTTTATTATAAATAGAAAAATGGATGTTTTCTGACTTCTGAATTCTGACTTCTGTGTCATCCCAGATCAGGCGACTGTCTGTGGGCAATGTCACCTGATACACCAGTTATGACAAGATCTCGGAGAACTTCATAGTTGCTACCATTTTGGATTTATTAGGCTTTTGATAATTTGCTTTGTTTTGGAAGGAGAAACTTTGGTAGTAAGAATACACTAAAACTAAATTATATCAATGCACACAGGACTGTACCTCTGACTGTTTAGAGACAGTAGCTGGATATATTGGACGACTAAATTTCCTCTTTGATCCAATAGCTGCTGGGAATGGAGGTGAAGAAAACATAGCAGCCACAAGATTGATCCGGGTGATCCAGGAGTTCATCTGTTCAGCACTTCTGTTAGAGATGACAGGAAGGCAGTATTATCATTAAGTAATTCGTGTAATTGAAATCAGATTGCTTTCAAATTATTTTTGCCTTGCTGATTGGTTTGGGAGAGAACACTTCTAAACTTGAGGCCTGAAGGAAATTGTAAAACCGTAAAACTGGTGGTCTGACTATTATTCAGAAAGTCTACAATTTGCTTAAAGCATGTCTTGAAATATTGTGATTATGCATTAAGACATTGATAGAGCTCATAATGAATGATACCCTGGCTTGTGTTTTCCAGAGAAGGGAACTGCTCATTGAGACTATCTCTGGAAATCAATACTCATGGTTTCTATAATTTTGCTCTTACCAAGCATTAAACCCTGCTGTAAACTCTGGGTGATAGAAGTAATAATGCAGCTTTGTTCATAAAAAGCATTTAGGATCATTTTTTAAAATATGTTTGAATCAACCAGTGAAGCGGCTATTTTAGACCCTGTCTTTTGTAATAAGATAGGATTAATGAGAAATTTCACAGTAAGGGCTCAGAATAAGATGGAATTTTACCTTGAACTCAAGACTGACGCCCAAGTCTAAAACCACTGTTAACATTTATAGCTGTGAGGAGCAAAAATTACATAGTTATGAGGAGAAGGTAGCTAAAGTTAATTGGAAAATAAGATTAAAAGTTTTGGCGGTTTATAAACAATGGTAAATATTTAAAGAAATTACTCATTAATTCTTAGTGATTATTCATTTCATTGAGAAATTCAACTCCTTGTGAGAAGTGACCTCATCATGACTAACTGATGACTTTACCAGTTTGAAAGAACATAGAACAATACAGCACAGGAACAGGCCTTTCAACCCACAATATTTGTGCCCAACCATGATGCTAATTTAAACTAATCCCATGTGCCTACACATGAAAAGCAGGAGATGGAGGGATATGGGTCATGTGATCCATATCCCTCCATCTCCCACCTGTTCATGTATCTGTGTAAATGCCTCTTAAGTGCTGCTATCATATCTGCCTTCTACCACCTCCCCTCACAGTGCGTTCCAGCTGCCTACCACTCTCTGTGTAAAAGACTTGCCTTGCAAATATCTTTTAAACTTTCCTCCCCTCACCTTAAGATCCATGTCCTCTAGTATTTAACATTTCCACCCTGGGGAAAAAGACACTTACTATCAACCATATATATGCCTCTTATAATTTTAGGCATTTCTATCAGGTTGCCCCTCAGCCTCTGACACTACAGAGAAAACAATCCAAGTTTATCCAACTCCTCCTTATAGTTAATACTCTCTAATCCAGGGAACATCTTGGTGAACCTCATTTGCACCCTCTCCAAAGCCTCCATGTCCTTCCTGTAATGGGGCAACCAAGAACTGCACACAATACTCCAGAAGTTTCATATAGCTGCAACATGACTTAACAACTTAATGCCCAACCAATAAAGGCAAGTATGCTGTACACATTCTTTACCACCCTATCTACCTGTGTGCCACTTTCAGGGAGCTATAGACTTACCCCAAGAATCCTCTGTATATCAGTGCTCCGAATGGTCCCTGCCATTTACTGGATACTTTCATCAAGCATTTGACCTACCAAGGTGCAACATCTCACACTTGTCCACAAGATGCTCATAATGTTGCCAAAGTTATAAGCCTATTGGGATTGGAGAGTTTAATAAACCAGCAAAAGATGACCAAGACTTGAGAAATTTGGGAGAAGATACAACATGAAATCAGGAGAAATTTCTTCACTCAAAAGCTGTTGAGTTTGGAATCCTCTGCCCTGGAAATCTGGAGGCTCATAATTGACTTCATTTAAAACTGAGATTAGTAGATTTCTGGATATTGGTGGAATCAAGGGATTTGGGGACAGGGCAGGAAAATAGAGAAGATCAGTCATGCTCTTGTGGACTGCCTTACTTGTCCTTTTTTTATATTTTTATAATATAAATGATATATAACATAATTTAATGAGTTAATATAATTTAACAAGAAATATAAAATTTTAAGCTTCTGTCGATCAGTGGTCTAGAACTCTGGCTGCTAATCCAGCAATTTAACCACTATGCTACAATACTCCCACAACCACCAGACCTGACTCACTCTGACCCCTACAGCTGTGTAACAATGCCAAAAACTAAGAATGTAAGAAATGGAAACAGCATCCCCCATCATTCAATAAAAGCATGTCTACTCCACTACATTAGGCTCACATTCCTGAGCCCACAACCTTTGATTCAGTATCCAAACATCTAAAAATCTAGCTTCAACGGACTGAGCCTCCACAGGTTCTCTAGGGTAGAGAATTACCCCAACTTGAAATAAGAAATTTCTCTTCTCAGTCCTAAATGGGCAGTCCCTTACCCAAGGGCTAGGCCCTGGAGTTCTAAGCTCTCCAGTCAGATAAAACAGCCTCTAAACATCTATCATGTCAATTCAGAGGCAGAGTCGTACAGCACAGAATCTCACCATGTCAGCTAGGGAACTTAAATTCAAGCAATTAATAAACCTGGAATTAAAGCTAGTCCCAGTAACAGTAACCAGATTGTCAGAAACATCCCACCTTGTTCAGTAATGTCTCCAGGGTAGGAATCTGTTGCCCTTAGCCTGTCTGGTCTCTAGTCTGAATCTACTCCAGGTCCACGACTGTGGTTGACTTTTAATTGCCTTCACTGTTCAGGGGCAGATATTTAATTAAATTGCCAATGACATTCACATCCCATTAATGTAAAAAATATGTTGTTTGTCATGATACCGTAGTCATCATGGTTTCTGATGCAAGGTCATTGATGTGAAATATTAACTCTTTTCTCTTCACAGTTACTATCTGATTGCTTAGAATTTCCAGCATTTGTGTTTATATTTCAGATTTCCAGCTTCTGCAGGCTTATTCATTTAGGTTTCATTTCTTCCATCAGTATTGTGTCCAGTATCCAAATGAATAATATGTTCAATTTATAAGATTAGAGAACATAATTCAACCAAAAGAGCACTACCCATTAAAACAAAGTCATTCCAATACTTTAGTTTTATGCAATTGTGCAATATTGCTTCAAGTGTGGCAATGACATTGCTTTAATTAGTGAAAGGTTTCAGATTCCAGAAGAATCATGCAATGAAGTACAGAACACTGGTTGATGAAAGATTAGCAGTGGTGATAGTTGGTGTGACAGCTGGTGCTACAGAATGCTGCCAAGAATGTTCAATGCCCTTTGTGTGTGTGGAGATTACAGTCTAATGAAGCTTTCTCTGTAAAGGAAGAGCAATGAAGGCCTTGTATCACAGAGCACTTGCCTTCACAATAGTGAAGGCTGGTCTGGGCACTGCAAAGGTCTAACACCTAGTTTTTCTTTGCTATCTTCACATGAGCAAAAGACTAGTTATATACATAGCTGATATTGACATGCTTAATGTCACTCAAGATTAGTGACCTGCTTGGTCTATTCAGTGTAACTAGTGTTGGTAACCATCTCTGCTTGCTTCTCCCTTTCTGCAGGGATAAACCAGGTATCTTTCTGAGTACTGTAACCAAAACTGAGAAATTTTCAGACTGTAGAATAAAGCAAATGCCCCACTATTCTATTTGTGTAGGTCTTGTGAAGATACATGACAACTCCTGACTAAAATGCTTATGAATCATCAGATTATTCATTGCATATGCCATTCATGATATTGCAATTAGAATTTCACAAACTGGACAATGGAATCAAAGCTTACCCATTATAGGAAGCACAGTGGTGCAGCTAATAACGCTGCTGCCACCTGTTGTCCCTGTGACTGCTTGGGCACTTCCATTTCCTCCCATGGCCCAAAGCTGTGTGGCCTGGGAAGTTAATTGCCCCAAGTGTTTAAGTGAATGGTAGGAATCTGGGAATAGTTGAAGGGAAATGTGGAGAGAATAGGTTACAGGGCAAAATAAGTCCGAGAACAGGATCACACAGTGGGTCAAAGTTGCCTCCTTCTGGGGTATAAGGATTCATAAAGTATGGAAAACCTAAATTGCTCAACTATTAATCTGCACATTTGAATTCACCTTGTACTGTATATTCAGGGTGGTCTGGGAGAGGAGCACTGCTGGAGAGGTAAAATTTATCATTCATTGTTGTTGTCCCAGCAAAGCTGGTATGATACTTACTGAGCCTGGAATAGAAAGATTCGCCAATCAGCTGTCTGCAGACGGAAAACGTGAGGGCGCTTGTTATATTCAGCAGCTTTGGTTGCCAATGAGTGGTGAATGCTGATCGCCTCCTCTGATGACTGCTTATCAGGCCTGTATTCATCCTAGGAAGGGTAATGAGATAATGCATTTCATCATGTGACTAGGATAGAGAGCAGATGAGAGCACCTTGACAACAGAACAATGGTAGATGCAACTTTAGGTTCCAACAACTCGTACTTAAGGACACACAAGTATTGCAGCAAGGAGGTGATGTAGTTTTATAGATGAGCTTTTAAACCCTGAATGTCCCTGATGGGTTTAATTCTACTGTACTCCTAGAGTTAGCTGGCATTCTCAACATACTTTCAGAATCTGCCACATCCTTATCTGACCCTGGTTGCCCTACTGGATCACTGAGAGATAATGTTGTTCTAGGCACACAATCCACTTACTGGGAACTGAGGGCCATCCAACCATTAATTAGTGGGTGACTCTGGAGGTGGTGCATGGTTTCATTGTAAAGTGATCATTACTGGATGTGCGTATCACCTCCTCCTCAATGGAAGAGGAGAGCTAGAAAGTAATGGAAACTCTGAAGCTTGCATGCAATTTTCCTCCACCCCTCCCCCCTTGCATGAGGGAAAGATTTGAAAAGCTTGGGATAAGAGTGTTACTGCTGCATTCTCTCTCTTCTAAATTGATTGTATAGTTACCATTTGCCACCAAGTGCCTATGATGGCCACAGCCTGAAAGGAAGGAGAGGAAAGGCTTGGGAGAAGATAGTACTGTGTTGGGATGGGCAGGAGGGTGGATGGGTGGGTAGTTGAAGGGAGGTGTTCATGACAACAGTTCTGCAGTGACAGAACTACTAATAACTTTTCTGTGAGCATCAAAGTACAGCTCTGGATGTTGTTTCAAACCTCTTCATTTTGCATTGCTTCCTTTCCCTGCAGCTTTTAGCCATGGAAGACATACTTTATAAATATATAAAGTACTGCTGTCATTATATTGGCTGGAAGAATGCGTGGGATTTTACTCGTGTATCATGGGTGGTTTGATGTAATTTATGTTGATGTACACTTTATTTAAATAGTTGTACAATGTTCTTATCTCACAGCTGTAGTGCACACTTGGAAGAGAAACACGATTATTGGGTTCTTAGATCCAAAGGTAGCTTAAGAGATGTTGCTTATTTGTCACCTGTGAAATAATATTGTGTGTGTGTTTTGGTGGTGAGGTGGAAGAGGAAACAGCTTTATTATTACCTCATGACCATGTTTTTAGTTTTTTATGTGTTTTAGTATTACACTTTAGAGTCATCCAGTGCTTAAGGTCCCTTATGAAAGGAAGTACATTAAAGCTCTTGGATCAAACATGGTTCAAGATAGTATTTAATTCTACTATTTTGGAATGTTTACTATTGATTAGTTTAAGAGGACTACAGATTTGTGTTAGTAACTAGTGGGATGTAACGTGTGTGAGATCTGTGTATCTTGTGTCTACCTTTATTAACTTCAGGCCCAGTCAGAAGATCATACCTATTACCACTGGCCCAGCTTCATTTCTGAAATATTACTTCCACGATTGAACTTATTGTTGAATAAAAATAATGATGGGCGAGCTTAGAGGTCTGTAAGGTCCTCCCAATGATCCAACACTATGTAAGGTTTTGTACAATAGTTACATTACTAGTTTTTCTTCACTCTATCTGTTGCTCAGTAAAGGACACTAGGTGGTGCTAACAGAACACTACAGTACTGAAGGCTGTCTATTTCACATAAGCTGGCAAAAATAGGAAATGATCAACTTTGACCACTAGAGACCAAATATGTTCAGTTGACCGAGCTCCTGAGTGGCCAGAAATGTCCTTGTTCTCCTTCTCTAGACCCCTTAAAAGTTTTGGAGTTGCTAAAAATGTCACCTATTGGCTTGAAAGCAGATGCAAACCTACTTCTGCCTAGTTGTACTTAGGCCTCAGTTAAAATTGCATCAAAGCCCCATTGATGTAATAGGGTATTTTAGGGAATGATTATGTCCTTGTAGATTCATAGAAAGAAAAGCTGGCACAGAGGGACAGTGTCTGAGTGCCATTGGTAATGTGTCCCATTTTTCTCTTTATCGTTCCTTACCATACATGAGATTTGCAGTCAGAACTGGCCAGGTTGCCTCAGAAGTGATCCAGCATTAAATCTGAAAACTTGGATGTGATCAATATGTTTGGGATAATTCATACCTAACAATTCAAACTGCTAGCAACCTGCAGTTGAATTTTGTGTTTACTGTAGTTTTCTTTGAATAAGATAGAATAGGACTCCTCTTTCCAAACCACCACACTTATAAATGCAGCTTTTCCCCTCTCTTTGGAATTTTGTTTACCTTAAGATTGTGGCAAAAGATGAAACTGAGAAGGAATGAGTTGAGTTAGGAGCTTAGTCAGAATATAGAAAGGTGAAGTATCAATGAAACAGGCTGAAAGGTTGGTTGAGAGATGTTCAAGCCAGATTTGAGAGATTACCTTGAGCAGATAGATGATTGTTCCCTTTAATACAGCATAAAAGGTTTTCCAGCTTCTCTTTCCCCACGGTGCTGTGGAACATAGGAAAGCAAGAATTAGAAATAGCCACAGCACTGAAGCAAATTTTACTGGGCTGAAAGTAGCATGGATCTAAAAAAAGGCATGTTAAAATGGTGCTTTTCTCTAGCTCACACTAGTTTTATGGAGGCCCTGTAGTTTCAAAATTCTTTCATGAATGAGAGCCAAGGCTCAGTCTTTGGGCACAGAAAGGTCTTTCCTCTGCCTAGTTTTGTATTGTAGCATTTGTGGAGGAATTTAGTTGGCCCATGGGGATGGGTGATCAGTAGGTTTGAGGACATTGGTAGTATGGATGGGTGAGGGAGAAGTGGGAGTGACACTGAGAAAACCACAAGGGGGTGTAATCGGAGGATGCAATCTGGAGGTTAATGACATTTCAGATCCTCCCGCACTGGCCCATGTAAGTTCAGGATCCTCGGAAGTAACACTGATGTAGCCCTCAAGCCTCCAGTTAAGATCTGCTTTACTTTGCTAGGTCTGTGCCATTTGTGGATCTCACCTGTGCAAAGCAATTTTGTGGATGACATCAAAACGGGTTCTTTGTTTGATGCCACCGCACATGCTCAGTGACCTTCTGGGATGTTCACATCATAATACATGAAGATCCCCAAACAAATTTCTGGAAGAGCACTACCAGTGTACTAAAAAATGCAATTATTTATTGATAAAATTAAGCATGTAGTGTGTAGAAAGTGCACTATATGATAGAATTCCTGGGTCACCCTTGCTTGCCCATGGTTTCCCACATCCTATATGATTGTCCTGTATTCTGTAGGCATTAAAGATTTAATATCCTGGACACTGTTACAAATAACCCAGGAGATGTATTATGGGGAAATAACAAAAAAAAAACTTTTCATTTTCTTTGAGCATGGGAATCTGGTACCAATGTATTGGGCTGATTGGAGTCCTTAATTGCTTAAATATCTGTGAAATAATATGAATCCGAAGGTGTTCATAAGTCAAAAAATTACTTCAGTGGGAGACTTGACTGCACTTGTAGATTCTCACCCCTTCTGATTTCGAGAAAAATTCAAAATATACCCATATCCATCTAATCACCTTCTCCACACACCAACATATTACACATCTTCTATGACCTCTGACTAGGTCTGTTCACAAAGTGTTAGGGGTGGAAAATACTAACTGGTTGACTCGGTGGAGTGGACTGAGGCAGGAGGATATATGATAAAACTCAGGATTAGCACCTTACTTCCATCTGGAAGGCCATGTACTAGTCCCTACTTCTGACTGGCTTATTTTCTCTCAGACTACTAATGCTGACTACTAAGACTGATATGCTAGGGCATGTCGACGTGAGGAAAAAGGATGTGCTGGAACTTTTGAAAAACATTAGGATAGATAAATCACTGGGGCCGGATGGATATATCCAAGGTTATTATGGAAGCAAGGGAAGAGATTGCTGCACCTTTGGCGACAATCTTTGCGTCCTCACTGGCCACAGGAGTAGTACCAGATGATTGGAGGGTGGCAAATGTTGTTCCTTTGTTTAAGAAAGGGAGTAGGGATAACCCTGGGAATTACAGACCAATGAGTCATACTTCGGTGGTGAGCAAATTACTGGAGAAGATCCTTAGAGACAGGATTTATGGGCATTTAGAGAAGCATAGGCTGATTAGGGACAGTCAGCATGGCTTTGTGAGGGGCAGGTCATGCCTCACAAGCCTGATTGAATTCTTTGAGGATGTGACCAAAGCACATTGATTAAGGTAGAGCAGTGGATGTGGTGTACATGGATTTTAGTAAGGTGTTTGATCAGGTTCCTCATGGAAGGCTTATTCAGAAAGTCAGGAGGCATGGGATCCAGGGAAACTTGGCTGTGTGGATTCAGAATTGGCTCACCCATAGAAGACAGAGGGTGGTGGTAGATGGAGCATATTCTGCCTGGAGGTCAGTGACCAGTGGCGTTCTGCAGGGATCTGTTCTGGGACCCCTGCTCTTTGTGATTTTGATAAATGACTTGGATGAGGATGTGGAAGGGTGTGTTAGTAAGTTTGCAGATGATACAAAGGTTGGTGGAGTAGTGGATAGTGTAGAAGGTTGCTGTAGATTACAACAGGATATTGATAGAATGCAGAGCTGGCTGAGAAGTGGCAGATGGAGTTCAACCCAGATAAGTGTGAAGTGATACACTTTGGGAGATCGAATTTGAAGGCAGAATACAAGATTAATGGCAGGACTCATAGCAGTGTGGAGGAACAGAGGGATCTTGGGAGTGAGAGAAATGGGGAGCTATGTGGGAGGAAGGATTAGATAGATCTTAGAGCAGGATAAAATGTAAGCACAACATTGTGGGCTGAAGGGCCTTTACTGTGCTGTAGTGTTCTATGTTCTAAATAACGATGCCATTCTATTCTATAAGTGTTTGGCCATCACCAGGATGCTCCAGGAATGAAAATGTGCTAAAGCAGAATTCAGCCCATTGTCCATCATGGCTATTGAAGCTGAGCCAATTACAGGATTTGATGAATAATAGAATACATTTGAAGGACAACACTAAAGGATTTAGGAACAGATCTGGGAAGGGAAGTTAAGTAAATGTATCATATGGGACGATGGAGCAGGTTTAATATGCTGGAAGACTTCTGTGTTTATATACAGTGAAATCATTTGAATCTGAAGGTTAAGACCATAAGTTTCCTGTGGCAAGATTTGATTACCTTTACAGATTCTACTCCCTTCTTTTGGTTTCTACAAGGAATTCTAAATATATATCCAAACATAAAAAGTCCATTTTACACCACCTCCAGATCACCATCTTATAAATGTTCCACAACCCTTTTCATACAGTGCTGCGTCACATTCGCCTCCAGTTCGTGCAAGCAATCACTCTCTGACTGTGCACTCCCTGAGAGGAACAAGCTATCAAGTACTCACCGTGCATCCAACCACCCATGAACCCACATCCTTCCGCCTGTAAGTTGTAGGCTGTTGATACGTGCTCATTGCCATGGCAGCAGCTTTGAGGACTCGGATGGTAAATTACTTTGGCCATCTACAGCTACACTCTTCAAATGGGAGAAGCAGTTTTCAAATAGTTGCTAATAGTAATTGATTGCTAATGTTTCTGCAGAAGGCCCGGGGGAGATAATTATATAGGAATGGAGGTGCCACACCTGCAGCAGAGAAATCTGTCCTGTGATGTTTAAATTACTATACTAATTTGACCCAACCCAACAACCATAATACCTCACCTACACTATGATAACTACACTATACTTTGGTGCCATTTATAGTAAAGCATGTATATTTCATACCTCTCTGCCCCTTGTCCCACTCAGGTCCCTGTGAGCTCCTTACCAAAGGTTTTCCCACATCGTGCACAAAGTTTGTGTGTTAATCCCTTCTTATCCTCCACAAACTTTGAGATCTCAGTTGCTTCCTCTCCTCTTTCCCCCCGCGCCCCCCCCCCCCACAGCCATCAAGTGCGGCACACTGACTCTGACTCAGAGGTAGTGGTTTCAAGTCTCACCTTGAGACTTGAGCACAAAATACGGACTATCACTTCAGTGCAATATGGGCAGGGATGCTACCTATGGTTAAGATATTAATGCAATATCCTTATTTCTTCTCCCTCTCTGTTTCTCTTTCCTTTTCTTATTTTTCCTCTTTCTCTCTTCATTCTTTTTCCTGAAGGAGAGACTATAGCAGTGGACAGTCCTGGGGTTCCTTCAACTGGAAATGTAATAGGGGAAATCACTAACTTTTTTTGCCATCAATGTCAGCATGGAACTTGCGGCTGAGAAATCCTTGCTTGTAGGTTGGAGCTTTGTGATCTTGTGGAACTTCCAGGAAGGGGCTGCCTTGTCTGTTGTGCCCCGTTATGTTGATGGTATCTTCAGACATTGGCATGATAGATTTCTGCAGCTCTTCTTCATCTCTGGAATAATTCATGGAAAAGAGGATGGATTTTAATCTTATCTGCTTCTGTACGGTGAGATTTTTAATTTTAGTTATGTGATTTGTTATCACTTGATCCACCAGGAGGCCACCATAATTAATATCCGCCCTCAGGTTAAGAGTGCCCGACTATAGTCACCCTTGCATATGAAAAAGCTCCATAATATTAAATTTAAAAAGTCTGATGTACATACATATGTTGGTTCCTATGAAGGCAGAACTAGTTTCCTCTCTCCATTTTTAGTAATTGTTCTTTCTTATCAATCTTGCGTGCTTTTGATGCTATTCTTTACAATACTGTAGAGATACAGTTACCATATCGAGTGATTTTTGTGTATTTCCAACTTATGGACAAAGTTTATTTATGGACGTCTGTAAAAATGGAACCCATTTGTTACCTGGAGACTCCCTGTATGCATAATTACAGTATTCGCTGGATAGTGCTAATTCTCATGTCCCTATCTAGGCTGGCTCTGTATGAACCTGATATTCCATACTGATGTCTTTCACTAGATTAAGACTCCGGCACCTTACTGGATGGATTTTGTATCCACTTAATATCTCTCACTGCATTCTCTGTAGAGTCAAGCTCAATACTGAGTTCTGCATAAATCTGATGTCTGACACCATGTTGACCTGACATTGCTCACTGAGCTTGGCAGAGACCTGATTTAATCTGGGCTCTATATGGACATGATGCCCCTCACTAGGTTCTCTATGAAATTGATGGCTTGCTAGCTCCTCTATGGATCAGATGCCTCTAACTTAGTTCTGTATTGATCTGATGTCTTTTGCTGGTGGAGTAGCTGTTCAGATCTCATGTCCTCGTGACCCTCCGACTGACTGTATGGATCTGATGTTCTTCATTAGTATCTGTATAAACCTCATTTCTTTCCCTATTTTCTGCATTGACCTGATGTCCCTCTTGACTTTTTCCATTCATTCAATTGGACAAGATAACCTGTATTATGAAATAAATAACTCCAGTTTCTGGGGCTATTTGTTAGGTACTTACACGGCCCATTCGAGCTTCTTACTTTTTATTGACTGGTACAGACTCTGGAAACCAGAAACAGGGAATTATTTGAAAGTTCAACAGAGACAGCCAGTGAGTAGGCAGTTTAGAATAAATAGAGACACAGAGACTGCAGATGCTGGAATCTGGAGCAAAAAAAAACAAACTGCTGGAGGAACTCAGTGGGTCAGGCATGCACCTATGGAAGGAAATGGACATTCGACGTTTCAGGTCAAGACCTTCATCTGGACTGGTGAAAGGTCTCGAACCGAAACATCGGCCTGTCCATTTCCCGCCACAGATGCTACCTGACCCAGTGAATTCCTCCAGCAGTTTGTTTTTAAGTTTAGAATAAATACATCATTTTTGGATGTTGACTGTGCTTTACCCATGGGCAGCAGTTACCTGTCCAGTTTGCACGAAATTAACCAGTATATTTATTTGACACTACTTTGTTTGTGGTTTTTAATGGAGGATTTGCCTCATAGGCTAGATTAATCTAGAAGTTACAGTTATTCAAATTTCTACACGTAGTCTAAGCAGATTAAAGCACAGTTTTTCTTAGTGCTCCTGCCATGGGTAAGGGTTCAAATCACGATTTCCTTCCAACAAATCATCCTTGTATTGGATAAGGAAGGGCTCTCAGTACTTGCCCATCTTGAGTTCATCTACTCAAAGCTTTTACCACAAAATAATTGTAATTCTTGCAAACCCTGTCCCCATAAAGGTCAAGATTATCAATTAATGCGAGGAGAAAATTGTTGAAGGGAAGGAAAGAAGCAATCTAAATAGTCACCTTGAGAAAGTCTTTTGGAAAATCCTTCCCATCATTCATCCCTCTCCAAGTTAGTTATGAAATCTTGACTAGACATACTTTTTTCCAAGATTCTAAAGAAGCAAAAAAATACCAACAGT
Source organism: Pristis pectinata (assembly GCF_009764475.1). Lineage (NCBI taxonomy): Eukaryota > Metazoa > Chordata > Chondrichthyes > Rhinopristiformes > Pristidae > Pristis > Pristis pectinata. The sequence goes on from NC_067433.1 coordinate 6,069,124, forward strand.
GAAGCAGTATAGTAATATATCCAGGAGATATTTAATTTTCCTCTCTTTTTGGGGTTAGGCTCAAATTAACCATATGAAATTGGAGTGAGGGTGAAGTCATATCTGATTTTTGGAGGCCAGGTACAATAGCGAGGAGACTATTCCAATAAAAGTCAAGTCAAAACATAGCTGAATGGATTATGGCCTTCATACACACATCAGTTTTCCATGTGCTTAGTTTCTTGGATTGCAAAGCACAACAAACATTGTGTCATTGAATTCTAACTATGTCTTGGTGTGTTGTGTCAACTGATTTTCCCATAAAGCAGCAGAAAGGCTACAATTATTTCCATAGACCAAGTAAAGAAGACTGCCTGGATCAGATTACTGTTCGGTGTCTTCTGTCAGAAAATGCACATTTTCACGCGAATGCCAGGAAAGGTCAGGATTGTGCCTCTTAAAAAGTCTGATGCTGTCAAAGTAAAAAGCTGAACACTATTAGTGGGATGACTTGCACTCTGTTTAGAAACTTGAATTCTTCAAAGCTTAAAGGAAGTATACACTGTGCAGTAGTGTATGAATCACTGTCACAGACTGATTATTATGTTGTCTTCCACCTCCAGTACAATTTTTCGCCACTTTCTAATATCACCTCTGATTTTATGTGCACGTTGATCTAATCAGTTGCGTAAGGAAACAGGAGCAAAAGTGTTTATAAAGCAATTAACTATTAGTGAACTTGTTTAAAAAGTATTTTAAAAAAACTTTAACATTGTTTTAAATTAAATATATTAGTTACGTAGATTATTCAAAACAAATTGCCTCATATTTTCCCTTTTCTCTCACAGCCATTTCTTCTTATTTGAACATAGGAGCAGCAGGCTGATTTCCTGCCATAAGTGCTAGGGAGTTGCAGTAAGCTCTTGTGTTGCACTGGAGTCTTTTCTGGGCCAAAAACCAAAATGCAGTTGGCTAAACGCCACAGAAGATCTGCTAACAAGTTTGAAACTTCCACCTTCATGGAAATGCAGCTTTTCACAGCAGGTTTCAGTCTGTGGTCCAGCTGTATACGTTCAGCAACTAGCACTCAGATACTCATGTAATTAGTCATCTACTCTTTCAGTGTTTGTAAAGTGTACTACTAATTTGTTTTATTCCCAATAATCCCATTCTTGTTAACCAGGAGTTACCTCATCTATGGACACATTATATTTAATGTCTTTGCCATAAAATTATTTTCTTCAGATAACTGTTCAGTCAAGTTCTATTACTAAACATCATGGCTGGTTTATACCTTCCCTAGGAGTAGATGAGCACCAATACAGACTTTTTGAGATATTTTGATGACTTTGGTTTGCATTACCCACGGGCAGTTTGTAGAACCAGTGGCAGCCTCAGTATGGTCTGTGTCCTAAAACACTTTGGGAAAGAGGGGACTATTTCAACACTTCCTACAAAGACTTGGGGAATTTGTTTGCATGAGACTGTTTATGGAGAAGTATTTGCTTCAGTTGGAAACTTCTGACTCTTGAACTACATTTGTGGACTTTCTGCAAGTACCATTCTGTGCCTTATGCTGCCATAGATACTTTGTACTTATTGTGATGAGAATAGCCAGCCATCATGTTTACATCTCACTGGTATAATTTACCTAATATATATCTGCAACCTGGTTCCTGGGAAACTTACCTTACCATGAAGGTCTGAATTTAAAAGCCATGAGTGCGCAGGTTATGGTGTGAACAGCATCTTACAAAGGAGAAGAAGAAATAAGATCAGATGAGCTCTTTTCTTTGTTTTTACTATCATTTGTCCTTTTTAATTCCAGGTTAAATGTGATATGGTAGGAAGCCCAAACAACAATTGACAACTGATTTGCTTATTTTGTTAGCTTTGCCCTTTTTCACATGCTAGAATGCATATAAAGAGATATAAAGGAATTAAACAGAACAATGATCTCTTACTGCTGACTCTTCCTATCAGAATCCATCATCTTCAGCCCTTTTGTCACATCCACCTAACACCTCCCAGCTTCTTGCACCATTCCCACTCTTCCCCTCCCTCAGCTGCCTGTCATCCCCCCTCACCTGGGATCCACCTATGACCTCCAACCCTTGCTCCACCCCTTCCACCACCTTTTTTATACTGGCCATCTCCCCTCTTTCTTTCCAGTCCTGATGAAGGGTCTCACCCAAAATGTTGACTGTCCATTTCCCTACATAGCTGCCTGTCTTGACCTGCCAAGTTCCTCCAGCATTTTGTTGTGTTGCTCCAAATTTTCCAGCATTTTGCTATCTTGTGTGTCTCTACTGCTGAGACAACTTGGAGATGGAGATTGCTTTCCATCATAATGGTCAGTGAAAACTGGACTTGCGAAAGCATTACATGCACCTTGCATCACCAAGCGTGATTAATATTGGGACATATTTTAAGGTACGTCGACTCAGCTCCCTAACTGGGCCTGATAACAGACATGATCATGTGCAGATTTTACTCCCAGTTTCTCTCCGACAGATTTAAAAGTGAGACAACTCTTCCTGCCAACTACAAAGTACTATAAAAGGCTAGATACACTAGTCTAGTGGTTTTTAAATTAGTTGTGAATAATTCTTTTTAATAGGTGGCAACCTATTGCAAAAGTTATTGGAAAGCATATTTGTCAGATAGCCATGTATTCTCAATCCGTGGCCATGTGGGAAACGTGAATCTGCTCAGATGGATCTCTGCTGTACAGTGAGGCTATTCCCACCTAGTTTCTCATACCTCTGCTGTGAATAATCTCTGGATTACACTGCCTGAAACGGTTAGAGAATGGTGCAACACTCGCTCCCGTTCCTGAGTCTCTCCAGTCAGTGCAAATGCATTAGAAATTTTTCTGTGGACAAAATCAGGATCATAAAAGATGCACATTAATATCATTATTAATAACTTATTACCAATTAAAAATCTTTTCATCTACAAAATAAAATTTCAGCAATAACAAGTTCAAAAGATATCCAAGACTCACCCTACCTTAGTGCCTGATCAAGGCTCATCTCTCTGAAGTCAAATAATTGCAGGTATTCCTCAGCTACCATCATGACTGAATCATTACTAAAGGATTAAAAAAAGAGAGAGAAAAATGAAAAGGACTGCTTCAGCTATTCCTGGTTGTCCAGGTTAGCAAGTAGTCTAGTATAAGTTTGTTAATTTAGCTGAAGCACATGTGTGTATACCAGCTTTGGAAATGATGGCTTGTAACTTTAGAGTAGTGAATATATTTATGTGATTCCATCAGACATATTAATAGAAGCATTAAGTTACTTACTTTTAGGTCAACAGTTCAATGAAACTAGCAGACACAGAGAGGTAAACATGAAACTGTTTAAGAATCTACCTATCGACAAAATGGACTTCTAAATGTTCCAATAAAACTGACATTAGGAATTATTTCCCGTGGGTTGTTACAGAGTCATAAAGCGTGGAGCACAGAAATGGGCCCTTTCGCCCACCACATCCATGCCAACATTTTGCCCCACCTACACTAATACCATTTGTCCTCATTAGGACCTTCTATGCCTTGCCTATTTAACTTCTAAATGCCTCTTAACCATAGTAATTGTATCTGATTCCACCTTCCCCTCTGGCAGCATGTTCCAGATATCAACTACTCTCTGTTGAAAAACTTACCCTTAACCTCCCACCTTAAAACTGTAGCCTCTAGTGTTTGGATACCCCATCGTGAGAAAAAGATTTTAAATATCTACCCTATTCTGCCTCTCATGATCTTGTATACTTCTATCGGGTCACCTCTCAGCCTCTCTTACCTCCCAGGAAAACAAGCCCAGCCTTGTCCAATGTCTTCCCGTAACCAAAGTCCTCCAATCCAGACAAACAGTCTGGTGAAGCTCCTCGTACTATCTCCAGGGCAGCTACATCTTTCCTATTAGGTGGGAAACCAGTCACTTCTTTCCTGTGGTGTTGCAACCAGGTTGTGATGACATTGTGCTTCATAGGATCTTGCTGTTCAAGGCGGGGCCCCTGCATTGCAACACTTGAGAGCATATCCCAGGAGGTCTGGGTCAGGAGGGCCCCCTTGATAGATCTTCATCCATTCTGGGTAAGTGCAGATATGGGTAGCAATTCCAGATGAGCCCAGGACTGCCCCCATTATCTTTAGCATCACATGTCCTTTCTGATCATGAAGTTTCCCAAACTACAACTGCCATAACAGAGACACAAGAGATTCTGCCAGATGCTGGAATCTGGAGCAACACACACAAAATGCTGGAGGACTGATGAAGGGTCTCAACCCAAAACGCCCAACTGTTTATTTCTCTCCATAGATGCTGCCAGACCCTGCTGAGCTCCTCCAGCATTTTGTGTTGTGTTACAACTGCTATTTGGTATCTAATAGTCCCATCACAAGGTAGGAAGGAAAATTTCACTGTCCAGCTTATCCACGTGGTATTTTTAAATCTTGGGTTTTCATGCTTGGAATTTTTTAAAAATTCTAATGGTTTTAGTTTTGATAGAATGAAACTTAACATCAATTACTCCTTCCTTGGCAGTGTAATCACAAAATGTAAAACAAAATGTTTCATTTCTCATTCTTACAAATCTTTTAAATGACTTTTACAGTTTACTCAATTCTCCGGCAGTTGTGTAAGTGCAACATCAGTTTCATGCAGATATGTTTTACCAATGTGAAACCTATTCACATGCATTTAAATGAGCCAATTTTAGCTTAATAACTAATAATTATACACATAAGTCTTCACTTCTCACTTCAGAAATTTGAAGCCTAAATGGGATTAAAACTTACAATTGTAGCAACCAGAGATCTCTCTATCAGCATTTATTATTTCTTCTAAATTAGCAACCGACAAAAGTGCAGGAACAGAACAACATACAACGGTGCCAAGATGCCGATTAGCTTTGGTCTTGCATTGGAGCCAAGTCCTAACAAAAAATCTGCATGTTCACTCTTCAAATGTTGCAACAGTCAAAAACTAAAATCAGTAAATGTGAGAAAGTTAAAATTTTAATTCTGTTTATTTTATAAAATCAAACCAATCTTGCTGGGTTTCTTTCTGTCAAAACTGTATAACAACTTAGTACTCAAATTAAATTTTTAGACTTCCTCCCCAGATCACTATGCTTAGCTATTAGTAAGCACCCCACTTCCAATGTAAAAGTCCCATGTAATGTGTGTAATTTTAGATACATTATTTCATAAAAAGGAGTCATTTCATTTGTATTGTAATTGTTAATGCAGTGTTAACTCCTTGGTTCTGATAATTAATATTATAATTTTTCATCATGTGATGGCTAAAGTGAAGCGATTCAGACAAGTATAATGAGATAACACTGCACATTTGCTTCCTGTGACCTGTTCAGGCCCTTGGTCACATTATAAATACAAAAGAATGGAATGGAGATAATTGGTACTTGCTGGCTATAAGATTGATTACATGTGATCAGAAGGCTCTTTAATTCTGTTTGAGTCATAGAGTTATACAGCACAGAAGTGGGCCTTTTGGCCCAACTCATCCATGCTGACCAAGGTGCCTTCCAGAACTTGTCCCATTTGTACCTGCCTCAACCACTTCCTCTGGTAGTTCGTTCCATATATGCACTACCCTCTGCTCATGAAGAAGTTGCTCCTCAGTTCCTTTTTAAATCTTTCCCCTCTCACTTTAAACCTTTGCCCTTTAGTTTTTGGTTCCATTTCCATGGGAAAAAGTGTGTGCATTCACCCTATCTATCTATGCCCCTCTTTTTTAAACCTCTGTAAGGTCACCCCTCAGTCTCCTACATTCCAAGGAATAAAGTCCTAGCCTGCCATACCTCTCCCTATAACTCAGGCCCTTGAGCCCTGGCAACATTTGTGTAAATTTTCTTTGCACTCTTTCCAGAAAAAAGGAGGCATATATTGGGTTTAGGCAATCAGGAACAAGTGGGTGCAACAATCAGAAATCTCCGTGTACAAGAAGTGTAGGAGTACTCTTAAGAGGAAAATCAGGAGGGCTAAAAAGAGGGCACGAGATGCATTTGGCAGGCAAGGTTAAATAAAATCCCAAGAGTTTCTACAGGTATATTAAGAGTAAAAGTGTGTCTAGGGAGAGAATAGGTCCCCTTAAAGATCAGCATGGCTGTCTATGTATAAGCCACAGGAGATGGATGAGATTTTAATGAATATTTCTCATCCATTTTTACAGTGAAGATCATGGATGCCAAGAAATTGTGGCAAATAAGTTGTGATGTCTTTGACCACATATGAACTACCAAGTGGAGGTATTGGCGGCCTTGAAGCACATTATGGTGGATAAATCCCCAGGGCCTAAACAAATGCATCCTCGGACCTTGAGGGAAGCGAGGGAAGAAATTGTGGAGGCCTTTGCAGAGATATTTGCTTCATCTTTAGTCACAGGTGAAGTTCCAGAAGACTGGAGGGTAACTGTTGTACTGTTATTTAAGAAGGCAGCAAAGATAAGCCAGGGAAATGCAGGCTGTTTAGATGCCCTTAATAGAACTAAGAATCTGTACCTATCAACACATATGTGCTTCTAAATGTTCCAGTAATCCAGGATCAATTTCGGGGTGCAGTGCACTTTAGAACTGCCAGCTGTGGTTATCTTGAGGATCGTCAAAATCTTCTCACAAAGTGCTACGGATGACTACCTTCAATCAGGTTATAACTGCTTTCAGTGTAATTGGCTAACAGTCTGCACACTGTATTCTTAGTTAACCTACAAATTAGCACATTTGACACCTGATTCTTTACCAGATTGGGTGTAAATCAACAGAAGTAATGCCATTTCTGATTGTGAATCAGAAAATCTTATTCTCTCCTTTGGAATTTCTTACCTCCAAATTTTCTTCTTTCACTATTTTCATTCCTCCCCATCTCGTTCTGAGGTGCTAATTTGTCAATGGATATTGAGCACTACCAGCATGAAGTAATGCTTGTACATGTGATTTCCCATGAGCATTCATTGTCAATATATATTCCAGGACAATGTGTGTCTTCTGGTACCTTATCCAAATGAAATAACTGTTCTTCTTGTCTAAGGCATTGAGGGTCAAAGACTTTACAAACACAGCAAGACTAAGTAACTGGGTTAAACAGATCATTCCACCCAAAAAGTTGGACAATTAAATTGAAAAGAAATAGCTAGTCTTATATCAATTACTTTCAGATGAATTGTAGCCTTTCTAACAGTATTCTGGCTGAGTCCAGCTTTCTGGCCTGTATGGTTCAATTAACTGGACATACACATGCTTATAATTTAGTGTTCTTTTGCATGACAGAAACACAATTATGACTCGGGATGCAGAGGTCAATTTAACCATTAATGACAGGAATTTTTCATAGGCAGAACGGAAATAGACTGGATAAACCACCTTCTACGCAACTGAACCCATTTCTGACTCTGCTCATCATAAAGGTGGTCTTTTGATACTGAAAATAGATGGATTGCATACATTCACAGATAAACTGCCTTTTTCTTAAATGTGCTTTTACCCCCTAATTCTGTAAGAAGCTAAACATAATTGCAGAAATTATTCTGCAACAGACGTACTTCTTTTCTATGTAGGGTGCGATATCCGTCTTCTTAAACCCATCAAGATTGTAGAGCTTATAAGCCAACCTAATGGCAACTTCTCGATCTGGTTTATTCCCATTAGCCAGTAGAGCTTCAAAGTCTGTTGTTTCCTTAGTGATGTTTGTTTCTGGCAGAGGTCTAGGTTGTTGCTTGCTCTGAATGGCATCACTATATGAAGACAAATAAAGCAACAGTTTTGTTAAGAACATTAAGCCCTGTAATTATGTGGGTGTTCTCCCTGTCTCCCACAGTAATTTCAGCAGGGGACTGGGAGAACCACACAAAATTTCAGGGCCTGAAAGATTTGGGAACAGGAAAAATCTTTCAGGCCCAACAAAGCCATCCCTTTTTGAAATATCAGCCCCATATTCCTTAATACCTTTTCTTCCCAGAATATTATCTATAGGGTTGATTAAGGCCACTTCCTTCACATACCTCCTCATTGGTATATTTATTTCTCTATTATTTCCGATTCATCATCTGCAGACTAGTCTTATATCTGTGGATCACAGATCTTCACCCTTCATTCTCCCACTCACTAAACATGCAGAATAACCATGGCAGTAGCTTCGCATTGGCCCAATTGTGATAACACACGATATGGAGGCTGAGGCTCTATGAATTATTATTAAGGCTTTTGCATGATCCTCACTTCTTTGGCTTCAGATCACTGCACCACACTGGTTAAACCTTGGATGCACACTAAGGCTGGCCCCGAAACCGAGATTCCATTTGGCAACGGATGCCAAAAAGAGGATCACCCCTGACCACAGCAGCGTGAAGCGACTGCCTTAACTGCTGTTCTTGTAAGTCTCTGCTGTATTATAATTGTTAAAAATATGATTTATGATAGCTAGTGCATTTAATTTACACAAGAATAACTCATTGTAATTGAATCTCAAGTAGCTTAAGAATAACAAACCCTTAAAAATCGAATCTCTCGGAGCATTGCCACACACTCCTGCATTACACATTTTGTTGCATGTCATATGCAAATGCTGTTAACATAACACAGCCTTTTTAGCTTATTGAATAGATTCCATATCACCAAGTCCAAATATTTGTAGAAGCTTGGACTGTTGTGGCTTCATGGCTGGCAGCCTTTTGACTACAAGAGATGCAGTCAAGCAAATGAGTAGGAAACCTCACTGCAAGTGTCTACTTGTGGCTCTCTAGTAGGTAGCAAGATAAATGAGAGTAAGATAAATGGCACAACACCATGTTAACAGGATCTTTTAAGCATCCATATGAAGGTTATTTGCTAGCAGCTGTTATGGTCTTAAGATCTGTGCACCCAAGAACACAGATGACCTCAAAGCTGGTGGAAAGGGTGGAGTCCAAGGGGAGAAAGAGATAATTCAACAAGCAGCTGAGAATTCAGGTGCCAATATGGCAACAGATGGGTGGGACGAGATATACTGTTGTTGTTTCAGGAAATCCAGGCTGTTTAAATACAAACCCTGATCACACCACATGCAGTATGATTGCTGAGGGATTTTTGTTCAATGAAGAATGGGTAATAGCCAAATATCACTTGAACTAAAGCAGCACATAATTTTTCATGAAGTGCAACTTAAGAGTAAATCGCAAAAGGAACTTTAAGAAGGTAAGATCAAACAAAAAATATTAGAAAGATATGGCTGATCTATTGGCATCCATAAACAGGATACAGGATATTGTTCAAGGTACAGAGTTTTTCCTTTCACGGGACATAAGAATTGGACTCATGCCAATATGCATGTCTATCCCCAGTTATCCTTGAGAATGACAGTGAGCCACATTCTTAAACACTGCAAGTCATGTGGTGAAGGTATTACTACTACTATCGGGTTGTGAATTCCAGATTTGGTCCAAATAATTCTGAAGGAGTGGCATTATATTTCCAAGTCGCATTGGTGTGAGATTTGTGGCAGGGCGAACTTGCAGATGTTCTAATTTGCCGTCTAGGTGATAGAGATTGGGGATTTACTGTGCACCAAACAAGCCTTGGTGAGTTCCTGCGGTGTATTTTGTAGAAAGTGCACACTGCAGTCATGGTGCAATAGTGATGGATGAACTTAATGTTTGAAATAGTGGATGGGGTACCAGTTAATTGAACTGCTTTTTTTTTCCTGGATGGTTCAAAGGCTTTGGAAAGTCAAGAGATGAATCATTCACTGCAGAACACCTGCTTTGACCTGCTCTTATAACCACAGCATGTGCTTTGTCTGGTCAGTGACCTAAGAATTTTGACAGAGATGGTGCCTCCTCTGTTGGCCATAACCCAACAGTCAAAGTGATGGAGGAGGTTAAGACATTGGCTGAAAGTTGTGATTCTGAGTGTATGGCTATATCAGTTGTCTGAGGAATAACTACTTTTATTTTTGGACGTGTCCTCAGACAAAAGAACCAGAACCAGGAGAAGAAACTGTTCTGCTACAAGTGGTTGGGGTTTAGAATCCAGAACCAGACAGAATAATGGAAATAGATCCAGTGAAACTTTCAAAGGAGAATTGGATAAATACTTGAAGGAGAAAATAAATTCAAGTTATGTAGCAAAATTGGTCTTACAAAGTGCTGAGGCAGACCCAGTGGGTTAAATAGTTTCCTTCCATTTTGTACTGTTCTATGTTCTGTATTTAATGAACATGTTTTCACTGGGTGTTTATAATTTATGTGATATAACCCATACCTCCCAACATATATTATTTGTTACCCAACCTGTGTATTACTCAGCTCATTGCATAATGGTAATAGGTAACTACTTATCTTTATGTTGATAAGTAATTATCCAGTATTGCTAAGTGCCACCATGGCCAAAATGGTAGACCAGTCAATAAGTAAACAAGTCAGCTCTAGTTTGAGTTTCCTTACTTTTCAGTTATGACATCTGTGATTCCTTCATTCTCCTCTTTATCCTGTTCTCGAGACAAGTTACCCAGTTCCATTCCTTCGATGTTTTTATCAGCGTTATCATAGCTGCAATTGTCTGCACCGTTCTTTCCAGTTAATGTGCATTCTACTTGTTCTTGGCCTTCGTGCAAATCTATCTGACTGTCCATAGTTGGGCTCCAATTCTCCCTATCGGCCATAGGAGATAGCTGGTTTGTTTTCTGGCAGTCGCAGAGTAATGGTTTTATGTTTTCTGAGTTCCATGTCTGGCTAGTTTTCTGTGCATCAGTAGAAACATCTTGTTCCTTGCAGACATCATCTGCATAATCCCTGAAAGTTCCTCTTATTGAAATATCCTGATTGTCAGAGAAAAGTACTGCTTCAGATATTGATGTGACGTACACAGTCTGGCTGGTCCCTTTTACATGTAGAGAGTACAGAAGAATAATTAGAGGTGGCTGGGAAGAACAAGGAGCATGAGAAGTATTTAGTGAGATGCACATACTTACCAGCAAATAATGCTTCCTTGGGTTTGAAAAAATTGGGCAGAGATTCTTCGCTGCTTGTTAGTTTCAGCTCTTTGGAGTGCGACTGATTTCCAAAAGAGAAGTGGCTGGTGTCCTATGGAAGGGAAATAGACCAACACTTACATATGACCAATTTTTATGTGTGACTTAACAAGAGCTCCAGAATCATGTATTGTACATTTCAGCCACATTTCTGTGTTTGTTTTCTTTATATTTACACAGAAATTATCTATCGTAAAAAGGTGACTTGTCAACTTACATTAAAGTTTGGAGAAGGCTACCACTGATAAATCAACGAACTGAACCATAAAGACCTGGAAGGATTCAGGTTGATCCTCTATCTGTGCTGTTATACAATGATAGTTCTGCGCACTCTTGGTGAATAGAGGGAAAGAAGAAACATTTGACTGCTCTCCATTGCCTCCCGGGGAAATGACTTTCTAATCCACCAGTGTCCTGGTAGATAACATTTATTAAGCCCTCTAGTTTTATGATCCATACTTAGCTAAGACACAAGGTAAGAACTGGTTTTGAGAATGGACAGGTTGGGACTTTTGTGACTCAAGATGCATTTCCGGTAGAAGGCAACATGGGTGAGTTGATTCACTGCCTGAGGCAGTGGAAGTTAAGATAATTTTAATCACTGAGACTCATTTCACTTCTTGGAGGTCATGAAAAACAACTGGATAGTCCTTGGTTTCTGTTTAAATAACAGGTTAGTTTGCATGGAAATAAGGGAGTTCGTAACTTTCCCTTCAGTATTTGAAAGAGTTCTGCTCTTCCTACCCCCCACAAAGGAAAGTTGCAATCTTGCCACTGCTGCTCTGTTTTTAGCCCAGCAGCATATTTGCACTGACTAGTTGGAGAGCTGTGTTGGCTTCTGAGGTTCTGACTAAAACTACAGAGAACCCACAATAATTTGCTTAAACAGGAAATGTTGCCTGCTTTATGAGTGCACCACAATTACCTGAAAAACCCTGTAGGATAATATCATAAATGTTCATAGTCTAAAGAGTTTAATAGGCAGCTTCCTTTTAACTTTCCACCTGACTGGTTTTAGTTAACCCAGTAGGTCGAATCCTAGGATGCAAAATCTGTTCTGTAGTTTGCTTTTTTTGGGTGCTGCACATGCTGATCTGGATCAAAAATAACACATGACAAGTGCAGGAGTCATGTCAGATACAGTTTGTGGGGGTGTTAGCGGATGCACAGCTAGAGGTCAAAGTACACATGTAGATTAGACAATGTGGTTAAATGTAGGAGAGAATGATTTGCCAGCCAACAGGAAGGTAAAAAGAGGGGAATAGGACCAATGGGATTGTTCTGCTGATGAATCTGAAGGGCCTCCTTTTACAGGCAGCACAATGGTGCTGGTACCTCACAGCTCCAGGGATCAGGTTCGATCCTGACTTTGGGTGTTGTCTGTGTGGTGTTTGCACCTTCTCCCTGTGTTTACAGGGGTTTTCCCTGGGTGCTCTAGTTCCTTCCCACCCACTGGAAGGCATATTGGCTGCAGTAAATTACTGCTTAGTTAATGGCAAAAAATCCAAAGGGGAGTTGATGGCATGAGTGAGATAGAATAAGTTGGAAGTGAGTAGGGAAATATGGAGAGTGGGAATAGGACTAATAGGATTTCTCCCTCTGGAGCTATCGTAGACCTAATGGGCCAAATGGCCTTCTTCTGAACATCCTAGTCCTGTGATTTTCACCACGGTCTCACAATAGTGTAATCCCTCTTTATATATCAAATTACTTCTTAAAATTATTACTGAATCTGCCTTTACTTCACTTACAGGTGGATGTTCCAGACATAAAAAAGGCTAGGAACACAAATGGTCTTTTGGTCAACCCTGCAAGAGCATTTGAGTGTAAGAGCAAGGATGTTCTTCTGGAGTTTTGTATACAGTTTTAGTCTCCTTATCAGAGGAAGGATGTTCTTCCCATTGGAAGAAGTGTCACACATGGTGGCCAGACTGATTCCTGGCATGGCAGGACTGACTTGTGCAGAGAGATTGGAGTGATTAGGCCCTTGTTCACTGGAGTACAAAAGGGTAAGCAGGGATCTCACGAAACATAAAACTCTAACAGGACCAAATACAGCGAAGATATTCCAGATGGCTGGAGAGTCCAGAACCAGGGATTCCAGCCTCATGATATGGCATAGGATATTTAGGACTGAGATGAGGAGAAATTTCTTCACCCTTAGACTGGTGAGCTGTGGAATTCTCAAAGGCAGTTGAGACTAAGTTAATAAATATACTCAGGTGGGAGTTAGACATTGTATTAATGTCTAAAGAGATTGAGGGATATTGGAGAGAAAGCAGGAGCAGAGTAATGAATGTGGATGATCAGCTTCAGAAATTGCTTCAACTAAGTCTACTTCTCCTTCTCTGTGATTTTGTCTTTCTTCCTGTGGACTTCATGTACTCCCAAACCCCGACCATCATGCAGCCACATCTCAGTAATGTTGGAACTAATAACCTGAATTTGCACCTGCATTTCATTCAATTCATTCCTTATATTTTCTGTGTGAAGCAAAGTGTGGACCACATATTAACTGTCCTTTCTGTTCTATTTTACTGACAAATTCCTATTCCTTACACCTGCTTTAACTTCTTCGCATCTTTTATTTTCCCATCACCTGTTGTAATTAAGACACAATTTCTGACTGCTGCTATACACAATGTTTTGCCCTTGAGACCTCCCTTTTTCGCTAGTTTCAAGTTCTCACAATTGACCTATTTATCCTTTATACTAGAACTCTACTCAGGCACCTCATGTAAAAAGGTCAAGCCTTGGGCCATGAAAGGCATAGTGAACAGAATTTTGGGTGTCAGTGGAGGTTGCTGCTGGTTCCCCACTGCCATTAAAAATAAACAGAAACTGAGTGGAATGTCTGTTTAAATGGGGAATTGGCTGTCCTGCAGAAAAGGATCCCCATTTTCTGACATAATTTTCATAGCCCAGAGACCTGACTTTCAAGGAATGAGTCATGGGGCAATAGGATTATTATGACACAGAAGGTGACCAGTCAGCCCAATGAGTCGATGCTAGCTCCTGAAGAGTAATCCTTCAGTCCCATTCCCTCCCTCTATCCCCACAACCCTTCCAAATTATTCACTCTTAATAATTTATCCAATTCCCTTCTGAAAGGTCTAATTGGTTTTGTTTCCACCATCCCGATAGGCAGTGAGTTCCCGATATGAATTATTGGAGTAAAAAGAGTTCAAGCTCACATCATTCACGTATATATTTTTCCCAACGTTTTTAGTTTGTCCCTTGGTCCTTGAACCATGCACTAATGGGAACAGAATCTGTCAATTTGCCTGTCCTAATCATCTTGGCCACCTCTTGCAAAGGTCCTCTCACCCTTCTTTCCTCTGAGGAAACAACTCTGGCTTCACCAACCCAAGCTTGTATCTGAAATCCCTCATTCCTGGAAGCATTCTTATTAAATCTTTATGGTACTCTGCCTTGGGCATCACATCCTTCTAATGTGTGTTGACCGGAGCTGGATGTAATGCATCTGTGGCCTCACCAACGTTTTGTACAGATTGAATGCATCTTCCCTCCTTTTGTATTCTATCTCCTAGAAATTGGATTGCACCTATTTTTAGTGTGAAAACCATAGAAATTTTACGACACTGGAGGAGGTAATTTAGCCTGTCAAATCTGTGTCAGCTAAACATGAGCTAGCCAGCCTAGTCCAACCTTCCAACACAGATCTGTACTCTGTGTGGGTCATGGTTTCAGTGTGGTGAGGGTTGACGACTCTAGCACCCTTTCAAGCAATGAGTTCCAGACCCTAACTATCCTCTGGATGAAATTTCTTTTTCTTATCTCCCCTTTCGTATTAATTACTTTAAATCTATACCCCACTGGTTTTTGATTCCTCTGCTAAATGAAAAAGCAAAGGAGGGGTTACAGAGGTTCTATCACTATTCAATTCTCCACAGCCCCAGAGTGTTGGAGGACTGCTAATGTTACACCATTGTTTAAAAGGCATCAGTTGGTAAAGAACAATTACAGGCTATTGAAAGTCAATATATAGCAGATGCTGGAAATCCAAAACAAATAAAAACAGAAATTGCTGGAAATACTCGGCAGTTCGGGCAGCATCTCTGGAAAGGGAAAGAGGAACAGAGTAAATGTTGCTTACTTGCCTGATCTGTTGAGTATTTCCAGCATTTTCAATTTTTAATTACAGCTAGTTAATTTAACATTGGTGGTAGGCAAATTATTGGAATCCATGCTATGGGACAGTTAGAAAGGTGCAGATTAATCGGGGACAGGCAGCACAGATTTGCTAAAGGAAGGTTGTGTCTGATTAACTTGATTAGACAATTGGGTGGTAATTATCCAGATTGGATTTGTCCTGATTATCTATGAACAGGGCATTCATAGGCAGTTTCCCCCATTGTCAGGCAGTTGCAGTGCTGTAGCTGTACTAGAACAGCTTGGCTAGAGGCCAGCTAGGAGAAATACGACAGAAAAATGAAATCTGTGTTTGTGTGATTGGTAACAGGAAGTGGGTCAATATAGAGCCCAGGGTGCTGGAGCTGTGGTGGCACAGTGATACAGCAGGTACTGCTACATCTCAGCTCCAGCGACCCTGATTTGATCCCGTCCTCTAGTACTGTCTGTGTGGTGTTTGTATGTTCGTCCTGTGACTGCAGAGGGTTCCCCGGGTACACTGGTTTCATTGAGTCATGGATAGATGTAGCCTGGAAACAAGTCCTTCGACCCACTGAGTCTGCACCGACCATCAACCACCCAGTTACACTAATTCCACATTAATTCTTTTTTTATTCTCCCCACATTCCCGTCAACTCACCTCCCAGATTCTACCACTCATCCACACACCAGGGGCAATTTACAGGGCCATTTAACCTACCAATTTGCATGCCTTTGGGATGTGGGAGGAAACTGGAGCACCCAGTAACCCATGCGGTTACAGGGAGAACATGCAAACTGCACACAGACAGCATCCGAGGTCGGGATTGGACCTGGGTCTCTGCTACTATGAGGCAGCAGCTTTACTAGCTGTGCCACAATGCTGCCCACATTCCAAGGAATTGTTGGTTAATTGGTGACTGTAAATTACCCTGAATGTAGGGAGGTAGGCGCTAAGTAGAGCAGAATTAATGGGCATGGGAGAGACAATAGGTTACAGGAAAAATAAGTGGGGGAATGAGATGATAGGATTGCTCTTGAAGACAGCATTTACTTTGTGGGCCTCCTGTGTTGTAAGGAAAAATAATCCAGGGTCCATATTGTACCCCACCACTCTCTGCATTCAATGGATCATCCTTTGTAATTTCCTGCACTTCCAATAAGATTCCAACACCAGACACATGTTCTCCTCCCTTCCAATTTCAGCATTTTGACAGGATTGCTCCCTCTACGACTCCGTGGCCTGCTCTTCCATCCCCGCCTTCCATCTCATGGCACTTTCCCATGCAACTGCTGGAGATGCAAGACCTGTCCTTTCACCTCTTCACTTCCCACCACCCAGAGACCCACCCAGTATTTCCTGTGAAGCAGCGATTCACTTGCACTTTTTCCAATCCAGTGTAGTGCATTCAGTGTTCACAATGTGGTCTCCTCTACACTGGAGAAACCAAATGCAGATTGGATGATCGCTTTACAAAGCAGCAGATTTCAATCTGCAGGAGTAACCCTGAGCATCCTGTTGTTTGCTGCAATAATTCCTCACCCATTATCTGTCTGTGGCCTCCTGCACTGTTATAGGACCCAATGCAAGCTTGAGGAACAACATTTCATCTTCTAATTCGGGATGTTGCAGTACTCAATATCAAATTCTCCAGCTTTAGGTAACTTACTCTTTCTATCTGTATCAGAACTGGCTATTTTTGCCAGTCATCATTTTGTCTCAGATCTTACTTTTTTTTGTATAGTTGGACTTGCTGGGCATGTCCCACAACCTTACCGTCAGTACGCATTACACAGAGAAAGAAGCTTAATCTGTTACATTAAACATTCAGTTATCTCAAAAATATTTCCTTCGTTCTACCCATCTCTTTCCCACCTTCTCAGCCACCTAAAACTAACATGTTTTCTCTTCCCAGTTCTGGTAAAGGGCACTGAACTTGAAATGTTAACTGTTTCCCCTTCCACAGATGCTGCCTGACCCACTGAATGTTTCCAGCAGAAATTTGATACAAGTTACAGATGAATTTTTATTTTCCAATACACATTGGTTCTTAAATGAGAAATAGATGGAATTTGTGTAAACAGATCCATCTGTTTTTACATTATGTGAAATATATGCTTTTAAAGATTATTTTGGGCAACAAATGTAAAAATGGTCAGCCATACCTCGACCACCATGTGGTCAGCCTGTTTCCTGTTACTCACTCATCTTAATTGGCCATGTTCTGTGCAAACAAATAGTAAACCATGTTGCATTTTACCAGCATGATCTTTAAGCAGAATGAGACCTAATGCTTTGCCTTTGATCAAAAATTATACTTTATTCACGATCTTTATAAATATAACCAAAGAACAAAATTACTCAATTGGCTACAGATTAGGCCTTTTGATTTCTTGGGATACTGAGAGGTCAAATATCAAAACACCAAAGTTGAAAGTTCATTCCAACCTGTTTAACAAGAACATTGTGTAAGACTGCTGTAAATTGTTGTTTATGGTGCTTGGTACTTCCTGGATCACAGTTATGTAATTCCTTTTAATTCCTTCAAATACACCCTTCACAATGACAACATTCTAAACCTAGCACATTTACTTTGCCCAAATCCGTAACAAAAGGGGTTTAAACTTGATTAGATCAGGCTAATGATTTTTCCAGGTGAAGTGATGCTTATTAGGAAATTGTGCTAGGCACTTACAGGATCGAAGGCACAGGCTGTACTAATACCAGTGGGAAAAGAGGAGCAGGAGGATAGGGAAGGCAACCAGGGACAAGAGCCACCAGTGTATCACCTGCCTCATCTGCTAGCAAAAGAGGGAGCCAGTGACTGTACGGGGAATAGGAGATTTCCTGACAGAGTGATGCCTTTCATAATCAGAACATGCATAGAACAGTGCAGCACAGGAACAGGCCCTTCGCCACATTGTTGTGCTGAACTAATCAAACTAGTAATTAAACACCTAATTAAACTAGTACCTTCTGCCTACACAAGTCCATATCCCTCCATTCTCTGAATAATCATGTGCCTATCTAAGAGCTTTTTAAATGCCTCTATCGTATTTGCCTCCACTACCACCCCTGGCAGCACATTCCAGGCACCCATCACTCTCAGTGTGTAAAAAAAAACTGCCCCACACATCTCCTTTGAACTTACTCCCCCTCAGCTTAAATGCATGCTCTCTGGTATTAGAAATTTCAATCCTGGGAAAAAGATGCCTCTCATAACTTTATAAAATTCTATCAGGTCTCCCTTCAGTCTCTGCCACTCCAGAGAAAACAACCCAAGTTTGACCACCCTCTCCTAGTAGCACATGCCCACAAATCCAGGCAGCATCCTGGTAAACCTCTTCTTCATTCCCTCCATAGCTTCCACATCCTTCCTATAATGGAGTGACCAGAACTGAATGAAATGCTCCAGCTGCAGCCTAAACTGAGTTTTATAAAGCCGCAACATAACTTTCCCACTCTTGAACTCAGTGGCTCGACTAATGAAGGCAAGCATGCCGTATGCCTTTTTTACCACACTATCAACCTGTGCAGCCACTCTCAGGGAGCTATGGACTTGGATCTCAAGATCCCTTGTACATCAACACTGTTAAGGGTCCTGCCATTAACAGTGTACTGTCCCTTTACGTTTGATCTCCCAAAGTGCAAGACCTCACATTTGGCCAAATTAAACTCCATCTGCCTTTTCTCCACCCATATCTGCAACTGATCTATATCCCTGTATCCCGCAATCTTCTACACTATCTGCAATGCCACCAATCTTTGTGTTGTCTGCACACTTCTAACTCACCCATCCATCTAAGTCACCTGCTACGTCATCGTTCAATCCAGACTGTCTCCATACTCCAACATGGTTCAGCAGTATTCGGCTAAGAGAGCCCAGATGTCACATAATAATCCTTCCCATTCTTTTTACATGACCATCTTCATTGATCATAATATATAAATGAAAAATCCTGACATGCCTCACTCCAATCTGCTTTTTAGTAGTTGACCTACCTCGTAAGGACATGAAATTTACTTCTGCTAGAACAAGTGGGGACTTTTACCCCTAGAGGAGATGCTGGAGTCACTTCCTGCATGGCCCCAGGGGATTTCTTGCCCCTCCCCTACAGGGCCTCCGTCCTGGTATCTGTCCCACTGATGGAAATGCCAGGTTTCTGTCAGTAAATCTGGAGGCTCACTCCCTCTCTCCTGCAGCCCTCTTTCCTTTACATTAGTGTCTGGTTGCCAAGAGGAATGTGCTTTAAGACAGACCATTCTCAAATGGACGTGCAAGTTCTCAGAAACTCCAGAGGAGTCCCTTGGATCCCATTTTCAGCACAAATCTGTGGAGATAAACCCCATACTACTGTTCTTAAAGTATTTTGGCCGAATTCATCATTTTTTTTTGTGGAGGATCTGATTGGGCAACAATGCTGTAGGCACATGTTTAGTGCTCTAAACAAAGGGTGAAATCTAATTTCTGGTCAGTGGCTTATAAACCTCTCAGCAGCCTCGGACTTCCACTAAATATCCTCATTGACGAACCACAGCCTTTCCTTTTATCACTTGCTCCTTTCAGAATAACCTCAGAATTTTCAAATTTGTTACATCATTAAAAATACACCTCTTTAACCAGAAAGAGAGTGGGAGCAGCTTGGTGCCATTTTGACCATTCTGTGCCTTCACTCAATGACCTATTTATATCTCTTTAACATTAAGAAATATCCAAGGCTGAATAGGTGGGGGGGTGGGGGCGGTGAGGTGGTGAGGTGGTGGGAATGATGCATATGGCAAGGTACTCAAAACTCGGAGGTCTGAGAGAAATATAGAAAGTGTAAAGGGGGGGGGGGAGTACTTGTAAAAGAAATTAGGAGGGCAAAGAGGGGGCACAAACTATCACTGGTAGACAAGATTAAGGAAATTCCCCAAACATTTTGTGTACTTAAGGGAAAGAGGGTAACCAGGAAGAGAGTAGGGCACATTGACCAAAGGGGCAAGCTGTGTGTGGAACCAGATGATGTAAGTGAGGTCTTAATTGAATACTTCACGTATGTTAAAAACAGGTTTGCAACATTAAAAAATTATATAAATACAAATTGTAATTGTGAGTATCAGCTGGATACTCAAAGACCCTCAAGAGGCCAGAGTTGGCCATGAAGTGACTTTTGCAAACATCTTTCACAAAATGTTTTGAAATATTCCTATGAAAGTTTTATCTATAACATGGGTTTCTATATAATTTTTAATTAACAAAAACAGGTCATTAAGTCTTAGCTGGTGTTTTACAAGTTGGACATCTAATTCTATCTCCCTTTATTCAACCCATCTCACCTCCCTGCTACCTCTTTTTTTTAAATGGTCTGTTCAATCCTTAAGTATCTCTCCTTCAACTACAACAATGTATTCGTTGCCTCTCAGTGTTCAGTTAAGAGGTTCCTCCTACTCTATCTTTTATATATTTTGTCACTCTAGATCCTTCAACCTCAGCAGCCTGATTCTATCCCCCCTTCATAATTTCAAAACACTTCTTTCGTTATCTTTCACAACTTGAAATGCCCTATAATCTCTGTTAAGAGTGATGATCACCCCAGTGTTTCAAGTTTTCTTTGCATTTATATTTCTATAGCATTAAATCTGCTGTAAATTCTTGATAACACTTCAACATCCTTCCTATTATATCGAGACTAAAACACCACTCCATCTGTGGTTTTATATTGATGTAGATTCGCCATTGCGTCTTGATTCTCAATCATTTCCTGCAACTCGTTCTCATTATGCTTTTGGCTGGTTTGATGTGAAACAAGTAAATAAAAACTGAAGACTTAAGGAAGTAAAGAATTGGAAATTAGCAATGTGGTTAGAATATTACAAAATGGAAACTACTATGGACATGAAATCAACTAAACCTGGTCAACTGTTCAGTGGAGCTTACCACTAAATTTCCCAAGTGATGAGCTGATCAGAGCATTTGTTTTAACTTTTTTAAAAAACTGTTCCCTTTTCTGAATTATCGTTAAAGAGGTAAATAATGGACAATTCATCAACTGGAGTTCATGCTGAGCAGGCTTGGTTATTGGTCAGTAAATCTAAAATCTTTCCCATAAATGGATGAGAGTAAAATATGCAGCAATGTCCAAAGGTAGAGCACATTATGATTTTGACCACGTTGGAGATATTTGCAGTTTAAAATCCTATTAATTATTCATATGTTCAGTGTATGTGAAAAAGTTACACACAACCAGTAACCCAGCGCAATGAAAATACCCATAAGGGATGGAGAGCTAGGTACTTCCCAAAAGGAAAGAACTCAAAATGTAGAGAGCCTTGACAGTGTGTTTATAACAGGTTATCTGCCCGATTTATTCAGGGAGAATTTGTACTGCAGATTAAAACAAAAGGCTGCTGGTGTGAGAAACATGTCCATATTCACAATGTGATATCCTCAATATACTTCTGACAGATAGTAACCACTCTCAAGTTACTGGTCTCAGGCCTTAAACAGCTTATTGGAAAGTTACTTTTCAGAAGGATGTTGTCAAATACCAGTACCACCACCAAGGTGCCTTCAAACTCCAGCACTGATGGGTTGGTGCTACTGCCTAAACCCAGTATTGACCAATTCATGTTGCTGTAAAACCAGCACCGACCCACACTGATGTCAACTCTTAGCCCCCAACACAGAGCCGCCAGATGCCAACACAATTTCATATTGCTGCTAAATAACAGCAGCATTGTCCAGATATCATTAAACCCAGCACTGACCCTGGTACAGTCATTTCCCAGCACTGACCCCTAGAATAGTTCTTGATTAATAATGGGACTAAGGGTTACAAGGAGAGGGCAGGAGAACGGGGTTGAAAAAAAAATCAGCCATGATTTAATGGCAGAGCAGGCTCGATAGGCTGAATGGCCTAATTCTGTTCCTATACCTTATGGTTTTATAGTCAGTCCCTAGCACTGACCCCTGGTACTCTCAGTCCCCAGCACTGACCCCTGGTACTCTCAGTCCCCAGCACCTCGTGCAGTGACCCCCTCCTCCCACCGCAATGACTCCTGGTGCTGGCTGAGGATAATTTTCAGTCACCTAATCTGATCTTCAGTCCACCAGTGGTAGTTCTGAACTACCACTTTACAAAGATGTATTTGAACCTCTGTAAATCCCTGTTCCTGTTACCTTACATCACTCTCCTACAACCATTATGCACTGACTCACTGTAATCAACACCAGAGGAGAGCTACTAGGTTTTACATCAAAGTTTTGAGGCATTCTTGTGAGTTCAATCTCCAAAATTTCAGAAGTTTGTTACACCAGATGGACTTTCACTTCATGTTTATATTTTTTTGGCACTTACAGTCCGCAAACTTCAACTACAAAGCTCACGTACTTTTGACCAACATCACCTGAGATCTGGTGCTAGTAAATAAAATATGGAACTGAGGCTTCCAGAAAGGATGAAAGGGAACTCAGTGGTCAATCTCCATCTTTACTGCTTCATTATAAAGAGATTCCATTACCTCAGTCTCCGTTGGTTGGTTATTCCATCCCACCAGCTCCTTATGCACTGAAGGAATGTATGAAGGTAAAGTGGATACTGAATCGTGTGTGCTTATTACATAGGAAGTTTCTGTAATAACTTCCTCAGTCTCCTGACTTTCTATTTTATTGCTTGATGGCTCACAGTTCATGGGCATTACCACTGGATCCAGGTTACTCTTTTCATCCAATTTCTCCTCAGCCGTGGTGACTTCTGTCATTAAAATTGGAATAAATGCTTGGTTCTGATGCCATACATCTTGTTGTAAAAAAGCAACATCTAATGGATCCATAATAATTTCATCGGGAGTTGTGGCTGCATCAGAAACCTGGGCTAAATCCTCAGATTTATCCCTCAGCAGTTCTTCATCAGTTCCTTCATTGACAGAGGGCGTTAAGGGCTCTGACGAACCTGGGCTCTCAGCAGTCATCGAATCTGAATTATTAAATAGACTGTCAGTACTTTCCTTAGCATAGTTTCCTGTTTCATTGGTCCCTTTGGTCAGTAATACAGCTTGTACCCATGGCGTAGATCCATTACTTTCCAATGAACTTGTGCTCTCTGATCGATTAGAAGCATCTATTTCCACATCCTTAAAAAACTCGCTGTTCGTTAGTTCACTAGTACATGCTTCAATTTGCCATGAATCTGAATTCTCACTCTGGGCGAATGTGCTTTCGTTTTCTAAATCAAAGCTCAAGAGTGGATTTTCTGCAACAGTATAATTATTATGATCTTCATTGAGATCCTTCACACAACTGATGTCACCTGGCTCTATTTCATTAACTGGATTGGCTGAGATCTGAGAAAGGTTTGTTTCAAAGAGGGTATTGTCATCTTGTGTCCTTGGCTCTGAAATTCTTAAGTCAGAGTTGTCACTATTGAAAGGAGTTAGATCTTGTGCACTGATGCCATTGTCTTCTTCAATGTTGTCATCACCTTCTGTACTGTCTAAATCTTTTGAGGAAGATATTTGTTCCATATTAATCAGGAAATCAAAGTGATCCATCTTCAAATATTTAAAGGGAAGTTGCAAAAGGTCTGTTGTTGATTTCAATGGATTCCGCGAAGTTGCAATCATCTATTTGCCATGATGATCTGTGAAAAAAATAATTTGAGCGATTGCAAAATCATTGGTAAATGTTTCAATTTGTCCTGAATTATGGTTGCATAAACATTACAAAAAATTCACATATTTTGAGGTTTTGCACAATTTCTAGAAATGAGGTCCATAAACAGAATGAAAAGGAGCAAGTATCAGGTTTTGATCTATGAATGAGTCTCTAGTGAATGAAATTTGAATATAAGTTGTTTTTATTTAGTGCATTTCAAGATTTAAGCCACTTTTTCTTGACCTAGTGGTAACATGACTCCCACCTTAAGGCAATAACTCTCTGTACCTTTATTTAGTCTGAAGAAAATAGCCTCGAGAGGTCACATAACTATTTCTCTTGTTTTTGCTCAATAAATGGAATAAGTGACTTTCTATCTAGTATTAAGTAAGCCCACACCAATGCTTAGTCCAAACTTCACTACACCTAGAACATCTGCCGCCTTCAAACATATTTTAAAGCAGTTGATGCAATAAAAAAAATTTAATTTAAAAATTAAGGTATGACAACTGCAGAATGAGTTCCAGCATATGACTGCAGGCTGGGTCCAAATTGTACAGAAATAATGCAGAGATCAATAATGCCTTTTAAACAGATAACTAAAATTAAAAAAAGATATATATAATACCTTTTGTAGCTTTAGGTTGTCTTGAAGTCATGACAGTCTATGAAGTATTTTAGAATTTCAATCACAATTGTAATATAGGAATCTTGTGCACTTGGAATGAAGAGACAATATTTTATTTACCTAACGGTGAATTTTTTTGCTGATAAAATTAAATGCTTAGTTAAGAAATTTGAGTACAGACCACAGAGAGGCAAAATTGGATCCTAATTATTAAATTTAAATCATAAATTGTTCTGCCATTATCTGACCTAGTTTATCTTGTTGACATTCAGTTGAGAAGCTTCCGTTTTAATATTTACAGAGGTTTCTAGTGCTAGGCAGTATAAAGTTGTAGTAAATTAAAAATACAAAAAAACTACAGAAGCAAAACTGCTTAATTGCAGTGTGGAATGCTCAATAAAAGTACCACATCATCAATTTCCTACAGTAATTACTTAAAAGAATATTTTGATTGCGTTGATAGAAGTTACAGCACAAAATTGCACCTGGAGATCTCAGCTCTCATCCTACCTCCCTGACCTTTCCCCTTGTCTTTCTGTATTCTCTCTTTTCAAACATTTATCTTGTTTTTGTTCAAGTGACATCAGTCTTTGCTTCAATAGCATTTTATGATAAAACATTCTGTTCTTCTAGAACAAATTCTCCTAAATTACCTCTTTGTTTATTTAGTGATAACTCAAAAATCTATGTCTGCTTGTTACCAATTCATCAGGATACGGAATAGCCTTTCATTTTTTTTTATCTCCTTCAAAGTTCTAATAATCTTGAGAACCTCTAATAAATATCCCCCTTAACTTTTATTTCAAGAATTTTCCTTTTTATTTTTTCATTACTTACAGCTAATATTTATATTCTTAACACTGTAATGTATTGGAGTTACATTGTAATCTTAGTTGATCTTACTGGACAATAATATAACTGCAAATTTAAGATAGAATGTTGCTAATCAAAATACGTAAACTTTCTGATGGATGTGCTTCATAAGATTCAATGAACATAGGGTATTTAGGGTCTTTGTTTGTCCTTGTCACTAGCTTTATAAGTAAAAGATGCAGCTCACTTGACTGATTATGTGGACTTGCTTGTTTTAGGATCTGAGGGTAATTGAAAGTTTTCATTGTTGAGGTATGTGGCTTTACAGTGAGTACTTCTAACAAGGGAAGAAGTTGCATCAATACAAGTAATAAAACCATTTGCCCAAACACAAAAAAATCTGAGATCACACCTCTTTGTAAATGATACAGAATGTGTTATAAAATTTCTAATGAAAAAGTTTGGGGCAATTTAGGAGATTGTAAAATGACTTCTTTTCAGCCCACACCATATACATACTCTTGTTTGGTCTTATCAAGATGTAATTCCTCTTCCTGCTGAAGGCAACCTCCATTTCTGTACACTGTTTCAGCATCGCCATTAATACCAGAACAAGGTGGTTTTGCACTTTGGGATTCAGTTCTGCTACATTTAGTTTATTTCAATCCAGTAGCAAGTATAAGGATGATCTCCATAACTGTAATGGTCGGAAGAATAGATGAAGTGTAATGTTATTTTAGAGTGGTTCTTTCTAATCATTGTGCCAAAGTGTTAATCAGTGACTGATCTGATGTGGTTTCAATTTGATAGTAAATTGTTTTTATGCTTGGGAATTTTAAGAAACACAGAGGACATTTAATTGAGACACCCAGACAGAACTTGAATTATCCCATGTAAGTAAGACTTAAAATGATTAATTTCTGTGTGTTTGAGAAGTATTTGAGTGACAGGGACTTATTTCACTTCTGACTGGTTTACACAGGGATTTAATGCAGCGTGGAGAATATATGCTGCCTCCTGATATGGCACCTGTACATAGAGACCACCTGTCTCAAAAGATCAAACCCACATCCTTGGTGAAAAATGCTGCTGGGAACTCCTGTCTGTTTGCAATAAGTCAACGTTATTGGAACACAAATTTTATTTTTACATCCAGCATCATCGGTGTTCAGTCCACGGGGAATTAGATGAGATGTTTTTTTGTCCTTAATAAAGACTCGACAAAGATTGTTTAAACTGAGACTTCCTGAAACATGCAAGACAGCTAACCACCTATAGCAAAGCAGGCCTTGCTTTTGCTTAATCTGACTAGATTAGTTTTGAAGTAAAGTTTGTGAACTCACCCGTCAGATTTCCCATGTGTCAGAGCCGCTGAATGAAGCCGGTTCCCTGAGAAGTTTGCCAGTATTGCTGTCCACAGGGGGGAGGGGGGTGTTGGAGGGGGTGGCCCCAGTCAGTACAGACTTTTCTATTCTGCCCTATTTTCAACCAACGAATTTTTTTCAAAGTCTCTGCTCAAGTTGACACATGCTCACTTCCTTCCGCAAGTTCAACGTTTGACAGAAAATTAGTGAAGTGGGAGGATCCACAGTAAGCTGAGGAGATAAAGGAAAGTTAAACTGATTTTTTTTGTGCTACCGAACAATTATCAGCAAAAGGAGATTCAAACGGAGATTTGACTAGCTGAAATGCTGTGTTATGGGTTGTCCATTAATCTGTGCCCCAGAGCATGTACATTCTCCAAAACAATCCTGCTGCTCCCCTGTTTAGAAATGGTTCTTACCACCAGTGACAGTCTAAGAGGCTTCCGTTGTCTTGATACGATCAAATGCTCTTGCATGCAAGACGTAGGAAAAATAATGCAACACTGACAACCCAACACCTGCCGGTGTGGAGAGCTACACCGCTTTAAACAAAATGTATTTAAATGAATCAGCATCCTTATCATTTGCCTGAACTGAAATGTCAACTAAGCATTTAACTCTTTCAAAGCTATTGCCAAATGGAGTGCAGAATAGTTCTTCACATTACTGATTTGAAAATATTCAAGTATATTTTAAGAGACTTTTGGATAGGTACATGGAGCTGAGAAAAATAGAGGGCTATGGGTAAGCCTAGTAATTTCTAAGGTAGGGACATGTTCGGCACAGGTTTGTGGGCTGAAGGGCCTGAATTGTGCTGTAGGTTTTCTATGTTTCTATATAAAAATATAGTAATTTTGCCCTCTAGCCTGATTACAATTCTGAATGGATGGTTGTTACACATGATAGGACATGTTGACATACTTTTTTTTTAAAATTTAGCTCGTGAAAATCTGAAATAAAAACTTAAGAATTGCATGGGTACTTGAAAAGAAAAAATAGATCAATATTTCAGAGTTAGATGCTTTGTTATAACTCAGTTCCACTCAAATAGATGATGCTCATGCCTTCAGCTTTTGAGGCTGGAAACTCCTGAGATTTCCTCCCCATTTCTCTTGCTCCTAACTCCTTAAAACATTCACTTAGTATCTGACCACTTGTCCTCATCTCAGTCATTGGTGCTGTACCAATCTTTTGTTTTGTTATGCACTTTTCAGGCTCATCAGGCTGTTTCAGGTGCTTTCTATGTGGTAGCTGTTGTTTATTATAGCATTTTCCAGTTTAAGGATACTTCTGAAGTTGAATATTCAGGTCTTTGCTCTTGCTTCCTTTGTGCTTTTGCTTGTCACCACAAATCACTTCAGTGAACAGCGACATGTTGTGATGTAGCACAGTAATGCTGATGTCGTCTTCATATATATTGCTAGTACAGTATATTGGGAATAGTTTAAGCTGCTGCACATCTTGTGAATTCACTACAAACAATATAGATAGGCCTGAGCTCATTACAGAGGTGCCCCTACAACCATTTTAATCAAGATCCTATTGCTTGCAAATTCAATAGCACCTAAAGCTCAAAGTGTTGGACAGGCCTTGCACTAGCAGAAGGTTTTTCTGATGCATGGTAAAGTGTACAAAAGAAAAAAACTTAAGTCCTGGACCGGGGCTGGGAAGATTCCAGGGGTGGGTGTCAAGGGTCATGAGTCAGAAGGTGGGCTTGGGTGACCATCATCAGATGTCAGCGATTGGCAGGGCCTGCAGTCAGAGGCCACATGTGCCACTGATGAGTCAGGGATGCAGGTAGTGAGTTGCTGTCCTGTGACTGGTGATCAAAGTTGGGAGGTGTGGGTACAGAGAAGTTTTACAAGAACTCTACTAGGAATGTGAGGATTTACATTTCAGGAAAGGCTTCAATCTGATAGAGTGAATACAAAAGGAATGTTTGTGAGGAAGAGGCCATCAAAATAAAATAATAACTGGAAAATCCAGTAGAGACTTCAGAGAAATGTCTTTACCCAAAGTGGTGATAATCAGGAACTTGCAGCCACTAGGGGTCATGGTAAATATATTTAAGAACACATGAGGGAGGAGGGGAGAGAGGGTTGATGGATTTAGATGAAGAAAGGCAGGAGGAGGCTTGAGTGGAGTGTAAACGTTGGCATGTTGTGGTTGGGCCAAAGGGAATGTTTCCATGACATATACCCTGTGTGACCCTATGATAAGTGGCCTGTGTAGCGGTTGCTACCGCGGAATAAAACAAGACTCTACTCGGAGGATTGCCAAACAGAACTGGTTTATTTTCCCGCCTTGTGCGGGCCCTTTAAGGGAGAAAAACTCCCGCCCAAAAAAAACCGGCAATGACGTAAGTCCTACATCATCAGGACTTTCCCGCGCGCGGGTTCTCCCCGTCGCTCGGAAAGACGAGGCCCGCCGCCATCTTGGGCCTCGTCGCTCCGACGCCGCGCGACCCGACTGCCGAGCTGGTTCGCCCGACTAGACGGTGAGTCGCCACACAACCCCCCCCAGAACCGGCGAGACAGTCCCCAAGGTCCGTGGGCTGTGCCAGCTGCCGCTTAGGGGGGCGGCCTCTGCGTCGTGGCGTGGCAACCTCGACAGGCTGTTGCAGATCCAAATGGGCCGGTTTGAGGCGGTCCGCCGTGAAAACCTGTTCCCTGCCTCCAATGTCCAAAATAAAAGTGGATCCGTTATTCCGTATGACTCGGAACGGTCCCTCATATGGTCGTTGCAATGGCGCCCGAGGTGTGCCCCTGCGAACGAAAACAAACTTACAGTCCCGTAGTTCCTTGGGCTGGCAGGATGGGGCTTGACCGTGCCGTGAGGTGGGAATCG
Source organism: Pristis pectinata (assembly GCF_009764475.1). Lineage (NCBI taxonomy): Eukaryota > Metazoa > Chordata > Chondrichthyes > Rhinopristiformes > Pristidae > Pristis > Pristis pectinata. The sequence goes on from NC_067433.1 coordinate 6,098,551, forward strand.
GGGTCAAGGCGCCGAGCTTCTAGCGCAGTCTTTGTAGAACTGCTGGGGGTTGTTCCCCTTGGTCCTGAAGGGCAGGTATGAAATCCCCGGGGACAACTAGTGGCGCCCCGTATACAAGCTCAGCTGACGAAGTGCGGAGGTCTTCTTTGGGGGCAGTGCGTATGCCGAGCAGGACCCAAGGCAGCTCGTCAACCCAGTTAGGACCCTTCAGGCGGGCCATCAAGGCCGATTTTAGATGGCGGTGAAAACGTTCCACCAACCCGTTTGATTAAGGATGGTAGGCCGTGGTGGTGTGCAGCTGCGTCCCGAGCAGGTTCGCTAATGCAGCCCAGAGACTGGAAGTGAATTGGGTGCCTCTGTCTGAAGTGATGTGGGCCGGAACGCCAAAACGTGAGACCCAAGTTGTGAGCAGCGCTCGGGCGCAGGAATCAGTTGTGATGTCAGTCAGGGGGGTTGCCTCAGGCCACCTCGTGAACCGGTCCACGATGGTAAGGAGGTACCGGGCTCCTCTTGAAACCGGCAGAGGGCCCACGAGGTCGACGTGTATGTGGTCGAACCTCCTACGGGTAGGCTCGAACTGCTGTGGTGGGACCTTGGTGTGTCGCTGGATTTTTGACGTCTGGCAGTGCAGACAAGTCCTGGCCCACTCACTGACCTGTTTGCGCAGGCCATGCCAGACAAACTTGCTGGCGACCAGTCGGACAGTAGATCTGATGGACGGGTGCGTCAACCCATGTACCGAGTCAAAAACGCGTCTCCGCCAGGCTGCAGGGACAATAGGGCGGGGCTGACCAGTCGCAACGTCGCAAAGTAGGGTCCGCTGACCTGGACCAACCAAGAAATCTCGGAGCTGCAGACCCGAGACTGCGGTTCTGTAGCTGGGCAGTTCGTCGTCGGCTTGCTGTGCGTCAGCCAGGGCCGTGTAGTCGACACCCAAGGATAGGTTGTGGATGGTTGGTCTGGAAAGTGCATCAGCAACGACATTATCCTTTCCGGAGACATGTTGGATGTCAGTTGTGAACTCGGAAATGTAGGATAAATGTCTCTGCTGACGAGCTGACCAGGGATCGGAGACTTTGGAGAAAGCAAAGGACAGAGGCTTATGATCGGTGAAAGCGGTGAAAGGCCTGCCTTCTAGAAAGTATCGGAAATGCCGGACCGCCAGATACAGCGCTAGAAGTTCCCGATCAAAAGCGCTGTACTTCAGTTCGGGCGGTCTAAGGTGTTTGCTGAAAAATGCCGAGGGTTGCCAGCGGCCTTCGAGTAGCTGTTCCAGTACCCCACCCACCGCGGTGTTGGACGCGTCTACCGCGAGGGCAGTCGGGACGTCAGTCCTAGGGTGTACCAGCATTGTGGCGTCTGCCAGGGCGTCTTTGGCCTTAACGAAAGCAGCCGCAGCCTCGTCAGTCCAGGTGATGTCCTTGCCCTTACCAGCCAGCAGCGAGAACAGAGGGCGCATGATACGGGCTGCTGCAGGGATGAAACGATGGTAAAAGTTGACCATCCCAAGGAATTCCTGTAGGCCTTTGACTGTGTCGGGGCAGGCAAAATGGCGGATAGCAACCACCTTGGCGGGTAGGGGTGTTGCCCCGTCGCTGGTGATTTTGTGGCCGAGGAAATCGATAGAGTCAAGTCCGAATTGGCACTTGGACGGGTTAATCGTGAGGCCGAAATCGCGGAGGCGGGAATACAGCTGGCGGAGGTGGGAAAGGTGTTCCTGGCGGTTACGGCTGGCGATCAGTATGTCGTCCAAGTAAATGAACACGAAGTCCAGGTCTCGGCCTACCGCGTCCATCAGCCGCTGGAAGGTCTGCGCGGCGTTCTTAAGGCCGAACGGCATCCGAAGGAATTCGAACAGGCCGAATGGGGTGATAATCGCAGTTTTGGGGACGTCATCCGGATGGACCGGGATTTGGTGGTATCCCCTAACGAGGTCCACTTTGGAAAAGATGCGGGCCCCGTGTAAGTTCGCTGCGAAGTCCTGGATGTGAGGGATGGGATAGCGGTCCGGGGTGGTGGCGTCATTCAGCCTGCGGTAGTCGCCGCAGGGCCTCCACCCTCCGGTGGCTTTGGGGACCATGTGCAGGGGGGAGGCCCAGGGGCTGTCTGACCTGCGAACAATCCCCAGCTCCTCCATGTGACGGAACTCTTCCTTTGCCAGGCGGAGCTTGTCTGGAGGTAATCGTCGTGCTCGGGCATGAAGGGGTGGCCCTGTGGTAATGATGTGGTGTCATACCCCATGTGTGGGCCGAGAATTTGTAAACAAAGGTGCCAAAATCGATGGGAATTTGGCTAGGAGCTTGGCGAAATCGTCGCCAGAAAGGGTAATGGAGTCCAGGCGCGGGGCTGGTGGGCTGATTTCTCCCAGGGGATAGGTCCGGAGAGTGCTAGAGTGGACTAACCGCTTCCTTCGCAGGTCGACTAACAGGTTGTGGGCCCGAAGGAAATCGGCGCCTAGGAGTGGTCGGGCGACGGTGGCAAGGGTAAAGGTCCAGGTAAAACGGCTGCCGCCAAAGTGTAATTGAAGCGTACGGGTGCCGAAAGACCGTATCGTTGTACCGTTGGCGGCATTGAGTAGAGGACCTGGTCGCCTGTCACGAGTGTCGCGGCCTGTCGGGGGCAAAATACTGACCTCCGCTCCAGTATCAACGAGGAAATGCCGTCCAGATTTCTTGTCCTCAACGAAGAGGAGGCTCTGTCGGCGGCCAGCCGCCGTAGCCATCAGCGGCGGCTGGCCCTAGCGTTTCCCTGAAACTTGCAGGGTGGGCGGCATCGACAGGCCTCCGCACCCCACCTCTGATGGTAGAAGCACAGCTGGTCACCCGTGTCGTCGTCTGCGTTCCTGGGGCGTGGCTGCTCGGTTGCTGGGGCCGGGCGAGGCAGGCGTTGGGCTCGCGGCCTGGTGATTTGACTGACGGACGAACCGCTCTCGCGCTTGGCCCTCCACAGGACATCTGCCCGGGCGGCCACCTCACGGGGGTTGCTGAAGTCGGCATCAGCTAACAACAAGTGGATGTCATCGGGGAGCTGTTCGAGGAAGGCCTGTTCGAACATCAGGCATGGCTTGTGTCCCTCGGCCAATGCCAGCATCTCATTCATTAGGGCAGATGGGGATCTGTCCCCCAGGCCATCCAGATGAAGCAGGTGGGCGGCGCGCTCACGACAGGAGAGGCCGAAGGTCCGGATCAAAAGATCTTTGAAAGCCGGGTACTTATCTTCCTCCGGAGGCGACTGGATGAAGTCTCCAACCTGGGCGGCTGTCTCCTGGTCCAGAGAGCTAACCACATGGTAGTACTTCGTGGAGTCGGAGGTGATCTGCCGAAGGTGGAATTGCGCTTCGGCCTGGTCAAACCAGACGCTGGGCCGAAGTGTCCAAAAGGTGGGCAGCTTGAGGGCCACTGCGTTGGCTGCTGCGCTGTCGTCCATTTCGCGGGTCCAAAAGCCGTTTGGACCGTCGGGGTCACCAATGTGGCGGTTGCTACCGCGGAATAAAACAAGACTCTACTCGGAGGATTGCCAAACAGAACTGGTTTATTTTCCTGCCTTGTGCGGGCCCTTTAAGGGAGAAAAACTCCCGCCCAAAAAAACCGGCAATGACGTAAGTCCTACGTCATCAGGACTTTCCCGCGCGCGGGTTCTCCCTGTCGCTCGGAAAGACGAGGCCCGCCGCCATCTTGGGCCTCGTCGCTCCGACGCCGCGCGACCCGACTGCCGAGCCGGTTCGCCCAACTAGACGGTGAGTCGCCACACCTGAGTGATTTAGGCTGTTATTGATTAATCGGGGAGTGGTGGTGAGTGATGTTGGGTCCTGATAACCTGTGCTGATTGTGGGGAGTTTTCAGTAGGTGTCAGGGGTCATTTTGTGTGATTAGGATATTGAGGGTGAGGAGATCATTGGATGGGGTTGATGTCAGGCAAGTGTCATGATTTGGGAGATGGGGATCAATAATACGAGGACAGGATCAGAGTTCAAAAAGAGAATGTAAGAAAATATCTAAAACTTCAACAGTACACTGTTAATGGCAAGACCCTAACAGTGTTGATATCCAGAGAGATCTTGTGGTCCAAGTCCATAGCTCCCTGAAAGTGGTTGCATAGGTTGATAGGGTGGTAAAGGAGACATACGGCATGTTTGTCTTTATTAGTCAAGGCACTGAGTTCAAGAGTTGGAAGTTATGTTGCAGTTTTATAAAACTAGTTAGGCTGCATCTGGAGTATTGCATTCAATTCTGGTTGCTGTGGAGGCCTTGGAGAGGGTGCAGAAGAGGCTTACCAGGATGCTGCCTGGATTAGAGGGCATGTGCTATGAGGAGAGCTTATTCAAATTTGGGTTGTTTCCTCTGGAGTGGCGGAGGCTGAGGAGAGACCGGATAGAAGTTTATAAGATTATGAGAGGCGTAGATAGAATAGACAGCCGGTATCTTTTTCCCAAGGTCGAACTGTCTAATACTAGAGGGCATGGACTCAAGGTAAGAGGGTGTAAGTTCAAAGAAGATGTGCGGGACAAGTTTTTTTTACAGAGAATGGTGGGTGTCTGGAATGCGCTGCCTGGGGTGGTGGTGGAGGCAAATATGATAGAGGCATTTAAGAGGCTCTTAGATAGGCACATAAATGTGCAGAAAATGAAGAGATATGAATATTGTGTAGGCAGAAGGGATTAGTTTAGTTAGACATTTTAATTACTAGTTTAATTAGTTCGGCACAACATCGGACTGGCAGATTTTCCAAGCTATTGGATGTTATTAATAGCCCAACACATTTTTTAATTCACATTTTTTAGACGTTGCTCAATATAATAATAACTTTTCCAGTGAACCCAGTGAACTTGAATGAATCACAGGAACTAGGACCCCAGTAAGTTGAAAGGGGGTGCAGTAAATATCACCTGGCGAGCCAGATGCTAAACATCAGGATTTCCAAATAGATAGCAGCTTATCAGAGTTTTACCGTAAATTACGTGCAATGCACCTGACTGATAACACTGAGAATGACCAACAACAAACACGACATGGAAATATGTGAACTAATATTTCCCATCATCGTTCTAAACAAGCATTGCACAAGGATTGAAGTCAGGATTGTAGATATCAAGAGAGAAGATGTGTTGAAGTTGTTAAATAATATTAAGACAGATAACTCTCCGGGGCCTGACGGGATTTTCCCCAGGCTGCTTCGAGAGGCTAGGGAGGAGATTGTTGAACCGCTGGTAAGGATCTTTGAGTCCTCGTTGTCCACGGGGATGGTGCCAGAGGATTGGAGGGTTGCGAATGTTGTCCCCTTGTTCAAAAAAGGTAATAGGGATAGGCCAGGGAATTATAGACTGGTGAGTCTCACGTCTGTGGTGGGTAAGCTGTTAGAAAGGATTCTAAGGGATAGGATTTATGAACACCTAGAGAATCATGGACTGATTAGGGACAGCCAGCATGGCTTTGTGAAGGGAAGATCTTGCCTCACAAACCTGATAGAGTTCTTTGAGGAGGTGACCAGGAAGATTGATGAGGGCAGTGCGGTGGATGTGGTTTACATGGATTTTAGTAAGGCGTTTGATGAGGTTCCTCATGGTAGGCTTCTTCAGAAGGTCAGAGGCCAAGGGATCCAAGGAAGCTTGGCTGTGTGGATTAGGAATTGGCTTGCATGTAGAAAGCAGAGGGTTGTGGTGGAAGGAGTGCCCTCGGATTGGAAGGCAGTGACTAGTGGTGTCCCGCAGGGATCGGTTCTGGGACCTCTACTTTTTGTGATATTTATAGATGACTTAGATGAGGGGGTGGAGGGCTGGGTTAGTAAGTTTGCGGACGACACTAAGATAGGCGGTGTTGTGGATAGTGTGGAGGGCTGTCGGAGTTTACAGAGGGATATCGATAGGATGCAGAGCTGGGCTGACAAGTGGCAGATGGAGTTCAATCCGGAGAAGTGTGAGGTGGTACACTTTGGAAGGACAAACTCCAGGGCAGAGTACTGGGTAAATGGCAAGGTACTTGGCAGTGTGGAGGAGCAGAGGGATCTGGGGGTTCATATTCACAGTTCACTGAAAGTTGCCTCACAGGTGGAAAGAGCAGTTAAGAAGGCCAATGGGATGTTGGCTTTCATAAGTCGCGGGATTGAGTTTAAGAGCCGCGAGGTGATGATGCAGCTTTACAAAACTCTAGTTAGGCCACACTTGGAGTACTGTGTTCAGTTCTGGTCGCCTCATTATAGGAAGGATGTAGGAGGCGTTGGAGAGGGTGCAGAGGAGATTTACCAGGATGCTGCCTGGATTAGAGAGTATTGAATATGAGGAGAGGCTTAAGATGCTAGGGTTTTATTCACTGGAAAGGAGGAGGATGGGAGGAGACATGATAGAGGTATATAAAATATTGAGAGGAATAGATAGAGTAGACAGTCAGCACCTCCTTCCCAGGGCACCAATGCTCAAGACGAGAGGGCATGGCTTTAAGGTTATGGGTGGGAGATTCAGAGGAGATGTCAAGGGGAGGTTTTTCACCCAGAGAGTGGTTGGTGCATGGAATGCACTGCCTGGGGTGGTGGTGGAGGCAGATACATTGGACAGGTTCAAGAGCTTGTTGGATAGGCATATGGAGGAGTGTGGGATGGGGGGATATGCGGGAGGAAGGGGTTAGGTAGTATGAGGGTGGTTTGATGGATGGCACAACATGGTGGGCCGAAGGGCCTGTTTTGTGCTGTATGGTTCTATGGTTCTATTACATGCACCTCCAATGGGGAAAACAGCTGATCTGCACAAGAGCCATTTATGATAAAGTGTCTGACCTAAAAACCATCATAATAGCGTTACACTCTGGGGAACATCCATTATGAAAGGCACAGCAACTGGGGTAAAAGACAGAGCTATGTAATTTGGACTTCCAGGCCATAATACTTGGGCACCAAGGATTGAGAAAACTGTATCATAACATAATATTCAAATTGTCCTTAGAAACTTAGTGCTTTTCATAACAAAATTATTTATAAAGTTTACCCAAAAGAATATGAGCTCCAGTGTGTGTTGAACTAACTGTCCTCAGCTAGGTCAATAATTCAGAGTGGGAGACTGCAAAACAAAGACAAGAATTTTAAAATCAAGGCATTGCTGAACGTTGCAGGGTCATTGAGCACCAGGGTGATGAGAGGGTCCATTGCTGCTGATACTAAAAATAACTTCTTGTTGAGAACTCAGTTCTATTGCAGATATCTAAACATTGTTCCAGCAGACCCTACATTTTGGCAGGTTAGCCTGATGAGCATTGAATGTCAGCTGCTCTAAGTGCAATTGTAATAGCACATGGTAACTAGATCAGACCAGTGACAGAATGGCATGGTGGTGCAGCTATTAGTGCTGCTGCCTAACAGATCAGAGACCAAGGTTCGATCCTGACCTCGGGTGCTGTCTATGTGGAGTTTGCACGTTCTCCCTGTGCCCCCATGGCTTTCTTCTGGGGGCTCTAGTTTTCTCCCACATCCCAAAGATGAAAGAGGATTCATTGGCCGCTGTGAGTTATCTCTCAGTATAGTTTACTGGCAAAATTTATCAAAGGTTAGTTCATGAGCATGTGGAAGAGAGAATGAGTTGCAGAAGTGTAGGGGGATGGGACTGATGGGATTTCTTCCCTTGGAGCAACCGTGGACCTGATTGAGAAAAGAAATAAACTGCATTGGGTCAAGCAGCATCTGTGGAGGAAAAGGGATGGTCGATGTTTCAAGTTGAAAGCCTGCATCAGGACTGTGAGTGTAGAGGGAAGATGGCCAGTATATAGAAGTGAGAGGGAAGAGTGAGACAGAGGCTGGCAGGTGAAAGGTGGAACCAAGTGAGGGGGGAGTGATGATGGACAGATGGAGCTAGGTGGGGAGGAAGTGTTGAGACAGAGGTTTTTCGGTGGAAACGGGGGAGGGGGGGAAGAAAATTGTGCAGATGTAACCAGGTGATGGAGGGGAGGTGGGGGTTTAGAGACAGAGACTGGTAGGTAATTGGTCAAACCAGATTAGGGATGATTTCTCCACTGCCACAGTGAGGCCAAACACCAGCTAGAACAACAACACCTATCCCGCCATCAGAATAAAATAGTAACTAGAAAGTCCAGTAGAGACTTCAGAGAAATGTCTTTACCTGAAATGGTGATAATGAGGAACTTGCAACCACTGGGAGTCTTTGTGAATAAGGAGGGGAGAGAGGATTGTGCTGATAGATTTAAATGAAGAAAGGCAGGAGGAGGCTTGAGTGGAGTATAAATGTTGGCATGTTCTGGTTGGGCCAAAGGGAATGTTTCCATGACATATACCCTGTGTAACCCTATGATAAGTAGCCTGAGTGAGTTAGGCTGTTATTGATTAGTCGGGGAGTGGTGGTGAGTGATGTTGGGTCCTGATAACCTGTGCTGATTGTGGGTCAGTTTGTTTGATTGGGGTATTCTGGGTGAGGAGATCATTGGTTGGGGTTGATGCCAAGCAAGGGTCATGATTTGGGAGATGGGGGTCAATGATATGAGAACAGGATCAGAGTTTGAAAAGAGTAGGTAAGAAAATATCTAAAACTCCAATAATCCAGCACGCGTGGGACTTCAGTGTGTCGGACCAGCAGATTTTCCAATCTACTGGATGTTATTAATACCTCAACACAATTTAAATTCACATTTTTTAGATGTTGCTCAATAAAAAAATAAATTGTCCAGTGGACCCAGTAAACTTAAAGGAATTACAGGAACCAGGGCCCCAGTGAGTTGAAAGAGGGCGAGGCAAATATCACCTGGTGAGCCAGAGTACCAAATATTTCCAAACAGTGAGATAGCAGATTATCGGAGTTTTGCTTTAAATTATATGCAGTGCACCTGACTGACAGCACTGTTAGGACTCAACTATCCTGAGAATGTGTAACAACAAGTGTGACATGGACCTATGTGACTTCCAGGCCATAATACCTGAGCATAATAAATTATACCAAGGATTGAGAAAACTGTATCATAGCAAATTGTCCTTGGAAACTCGGTGCTTTTCATGACAAAATTATCTGTAAAGCTTACCATGATAATATTAGTTCCAGTCTGTGTTGAACTAACTGCCCTCAGCCAGGTCAATAATTCAGAGTGGGAGACTGGAAATCAATGATGAGAATTTTAAAATCAAGGCATTGCTGAATGTTGCAGGTCATTGAGCACCAGGGTGATGAGAGGGTCCATTGCTGCTGATACCAAAAATAATTTCATGTTGAGAACTCAGTTCTATTGCAGATATCTAAACATTGTTCCAGCAGACTCCAAATTATGGCAGATTAGCCTGAAGAGCATTGAAGGTCAGCTGCTCTAAGTGCAATTGTAATAGGACATGGTAACGAGGTCATACCAGTGACAGAGTGGCATGGTGGTGCAGCTATCAGTGCTCCATCATCGGCACAACCCTCCCCGCCATCAAAGACATCTTCAAGAGGTGGTGCCTCAAGAAGGCAGCATCCATCACTAAGGACCCTCACCATCCGGGACGTGTCCTCTTCTCGTTACTACCATCGGGGAAGAGGTACAGGAGCCTGAAGACCCACACTCAATGATTTGGGAATAGCTTCTTCCCCTCTGCCATCAGATATCTGAATGATCCATGAGCCCATGAACACTACCTCGTTATTCCTTTTTTTCCTTGCACTATTTATTTATTTTTGTAATTTATAATAACTTTTATGTCTTTGTACTATACTGCTGCTGCAAAACAACACATTTCACATCATATAAGTCAGTGATAATAAACCTGATTCTGATTCTGCTGCCTAACAGCTCAGGCACCAAGGAGTTTGCACATTCCCCCTGTGACTGCATGGGTTTCTTCTGGGGGCTCCTGATTCCTCCCACATCCCAAAGATGAAAGAGGATTAATTGGTTGCTGTGAGTTATCCCTCAGTATAGTTTATTGGCAAAATTTATCAAAGGTTAGTTGATGAGCATATGGAAGAGAGAATAAGATAAGATGAGGTATCTTTATTAGTCACATGTACATCGAAACACACAGTGAAAAGCATCTTTTGAGTAGAGTGTTGTGGGGGCCGCCTGCAAGTGTCACCACGCTTCCGGCGCCAACGTAGCATGCCCACAACTTCCTAACCCGTATGTATTTGGAATGTGGGAGGAAAGCGGAGCACCTGGAGGAAACCCACGCAGTCACAGGGAGAACGTACAAACTCCTTACAGACAGCGGCCGGAATTGAACCTGTGTCACTAGTGCTGTAATAGCGTTACACCAACTGCTACACTACAAGTTGCAGAGGTGTAGGGGGATGGGACTGATGGGATTGCTTCCCTTGGAGCAACCGTGGACCTGATTGAGAGAAAGAAACTGCAGAGGGTCAAATAGAGGGAAGATGGCCAGTATATAGAAGTGAGAGGGAGGGGTGAGACAGAGGCTGGCAGGTGAGGGGGGAGCGATGATGGGCAGATGGAGCTAGGTGGCGGAGGGGGTGTTGAGAGACGGAGGTTGCTAGATGGAAACAGATAGGGGGGAGAGGGAGAAAATTGTGCAGGTATAACCAGGTGATGGAGGGGAGGTGGGGGTTTAGAAAAAGCGGCTGGTAGGTAATAGGTCAACCCAGATTAGGGATGCCTTCTCCACTGACAATTTGATGCCAAATGTCAATGAGAAGAACAACACCTCATATCCTGCTTGGGTAGCTTACAACCCAATGGTATGAACTTTGAATTTTCTAATTCGGCTAACCCTCATCCCCTGTGTTCCTCTCCCACTCTCACCTGTCCACCCAGGGTCTCCCTACCTCTATTCTCCTTTTTCATCCCCCCCACCACCAAGACTTGATACCCTCCCTCCCTCCCCTGGTTCCATCTGACCATCACCCACACACCTATCCACCTGGGTTTCTTCATCCCAGTTCACCTTTTCTATCCCCACCCCCCCTTCACCTGTTCTACCTTCCAGCCCCTGCCTCACCCTCCCTCTCATCTCTTTATACCAGCTACCTTCCCTTCACAGTCTTGATCAAGAGCATCGACCTGAAGAGTCAACTATTCCTTTGCCTCCACAGATGTTGCCTGACCCACTGAGTTCTTCCAGCTCTTTAATTTTTGCTCCAGATTCCAGCACTCTGCCTCCTGGGCCTGAATGGCAAATTGACGCCTTCTGTGTTATTACAAGTACATTCACGAGGTGGCAGTATTATGGAGCAAATGACTGTAAGTCTGATCACATCATCTCTTCACATTTTGTAAAGCAATTTGACAAAATCACAGAATGGTACAGGACAGAAGGAGGTAATTCAGCTCTTCCAGTCCTTACTGGATCCATGCCTGAGCAATCCAGTGAGTCCAACTCCCCATGCTCTGCAATTTATTTCCTTTCAAATACTTACCCAACTCTCATTTCATTGCTACGATTGAATCTGCCTCTACTACTTCCACTGCTTCCCAGACCCGAACCACTTGCCGTGAAAATAATTCACCTTCAGTCTGTGTCCCCTGAATCATGACCCCTGAACCAAAGGGAACAACTTCTCTCTATCTGCTCTGTCCTTGCTCTTCATGATTTTCAATATCTCTTATTGGGTCTCCTCATAACCTCTTCAGCTGTGAGTTTCTGCAGTCTGTCAGTATAACTAGAGTCCTTCACATCTGGAATCCTTTTTGTACATCTCTTCTGCATTCTCTCTGAAGTCTTTACATCTTTCCTAAAACATGCACCCAGAACTGGACACAGTACTTCAGTGTGGCTGAGACAATTTTTATAAAGGTTCATCATGACTTCCTTGCTCATGTACTCTTTGTCTCTATATCTCTACATATAATACTCAAGGTCCAGTGTGCATTTTAACCCAATTTTCAACCTGCTGTGCCAAAGATCTATGCACCTCTACTCCTCGATCTCTCTGACCTTGTACCCCATTTAGAATTGACCCCGCTGGTTTATATTCCCCCTTCTCATTTTCCCAACTAAAGTGTAACTCTTTACATTTCTTAAGATTAAATTTAATTTGCTCCTTATCCACCCATTCCACCAGCCTGTCTACATCCTCCATGGACTGTCACTACCCTCACATTTCACTGCACCCACAGGTTTTGTGTCATCTGCCCTGTACACTAAATCTACATCATTAACATATATTAAGCAGGACAGTGATCCAAGCACTGACCCTAGGGAACTCCACTAAATATATAGTTCCCCCAAACTTCTAAACTTAAGAATCCTCCCCATCCTTATCCAAACCAAGACCCCCCCAAACCACAATGATACAAATGACAATGTGCATTGCCAGTGATACAAACTCCAGCCCCCACCCCAATTATTGAAATTTCAGCTTCTTTCTCCTGCAACCACCCCCACCCCAACTAAGTTCCTCGTGGCAAATGATTCAAATCCAGTGGTTCCTGGCACCATCTTCAACAAAATGAACTGGAGAGCCCATCACTGCCAATGATTCAGCTTCTAGCCCCCACCACCAACGGCACAAATCAAACCCCTCTCATGATTCAAGCTTCAGTACCACACCCACAACAATCTAAACTTAAGGCTCCATCCACCTACTGTACAAAGGATTCCTCAATGATTCAAATATTATAGGAAGTATACAAAATTATAAGGGGATAGGTAAGATAGACAGTAAGAATCTATAGTATGATAGGAAGACCCTCTAGGTGGGGCTATCTAAATCAAGAGGGCTTATGTATTAGGTGAGAGGTAGGAGGTTTGGTTGGAATCTGAAAACACTGCCTGAGGAGATGGAGGAGGCAGGTAATCTCACAACATTTAAGAAGCATCTGGACAAGCACTTGAATCACCAAGGTATAGAAGGCTACGGACCAAGTGTGAGTAAGTGGGACCAGTATAGATAAGTGTAATAGTCGGCATTGACATGGTGGGCTGAAGGGCCTGTTTGTGTTGTACAATTCTATGGCTCCATGACTGCCTCTCATCCCCAGTGACCAAAATTCAGGACCCCACCCACAACCATACAAACTCGAGCCAACCACCAAACCTGAGCTTCTCACTCAAGGATTGAAACAAGACCTCACCCGCAATAAACAGCTTCAACCCACCCATCTCCAACTAAACAAATGATAGTCCCCACCAAAATGCAGCCTCCACCTTAATGATTTACATTTCAGAATTTCCAGTCCAAACCCTTCAAACCAGCACTGCAACCTCAATGGTTCAGTCTCTCCAACCCTGTGTGATTCAAGCCAGCTCTTCCCCCTCAAAGGTCCACATTACAAACCCTGTTCCAAGGATCTAAACTTCAGAACCTCCATCTCTAATGATCGAACATTAAGCCACCAATCTTGAGATGGAAACTTCAGAACTTACTCCACAATTATCCTAACTTCAGATCCTCAGCACTGGCTTAATCAGCATTGGCTGTGCTTGCCAGTGGTTGAATCTGGCCCATTGCCAAAAGGGAAAATGCCCACTGAAAGTGCCCACAGTCATCTCCCCACCTGCTACCTCCCCATGATAGCTGGGCCTCTAGAATGAGCGCACTAGGCCATAAGAGCTTAGAAAAACTTGGATATTTCAATGTTTTCAAGGGATAATTGATTATGCATTGGTCAACGAATGCACATTGTAATTTTTCAAGTTTGGCGGGATGCTCATTGAAAAACTACGTGACAGGACCTAGTTGGAATGTGGAAATTACTGAGTTCATGTGCCTCACACAATGAATAGGGTCTCTCTCTGGGATGACGTTATGTGCCTCACATCCTGTCACACTCTGAAGTGAGAAAACAAAGTCTGTGAAATTCTTTCGGATCAAAAATAACTACATGCAGCAGGAAATTTAGAAATTCTTAATTTGCACTGATGGTAGGGCGAGTCCAGGATATTGAAATAAAGTTAATTCCTCATTGAGTTTTGTTTTGAGAGATTAAACTAAACATTAAGAATCACGTTCTAACTGTTGACCTGTTAGCTTAACATCTATTGTTGGAAAGATGCTGGAGCAAATAAACAAGGAAGAGATAACTAGGTATTTAGAAATGCTTAATATAATCAAACCAAATCAACATGGCCTTATGAAAGGTAAATAATGTTAAACAAAGTTGCTAGAGTTCTTCAAAGATATAACAAGCTGAGTTGATAGAGGGGATCCTGTAAATGCGCTGCATTTGGATTTCCAGAAGGCACTCAATAACTCAGCACATAAAAGGCTCATGCACAGAAAGATAAAACCTCATAGCATTGGGGGAAATATATTAACATGGATTGAAGACTTGAGTCGGAATACATGGGCCTTTTTTCAGACTGAAATGGTGTAACTAGTGGAGTGCCCTGGGGATCAGTCCTTGACCCTCAAATTATTTAATGCCAATATAATTGACCTGAAGGAGTGGGCAGAGGGTAAAGCATGTAAGCTGCTCATGACACAAGAACAGATGGGAGAGCATGAGGATATTTGGACTCTGCCACAATGTGTAGGAAGCTTGAGTGATTGGGCAAAAACTTGGCAAATGTAGATTAATGTGGGAAAGTGTAAGGTCATACACTTCGGTGAGAGGAATCAAAAGGCTGATTATCACATAAATGGTGAGAGGATACAAATGAGTGGAGTACAGAGGGATCTAGGTGTTCTTGTGAATGAAACACAACAAGCTAATAGGCAGGTGAAGCAAGTAATTGAGAAGGCAAATGGCACATTGACCTTTATTGCTGGTGAATGGAATTTAAAAATAAAAAAGTACTGTTACAATTGCACAGGGTATTGGTTGCACCTGGAGTACCGTGTACAGTATATTGGTGCCCTTATTTAAGAAAAGATATACTTGAATTGGAAGCAGTCCAGGAACGACTCCCAAGGTTAATTTCTGGTGGGAGTGGGCTATATTATCACAAACAGAAGTTAGAACTGTATTCTTTGGAATATAGAATAAGGGATGATCTTATTGAAACATTTAAGATCCTAAGGGGACATGACAGGGGAGATGTCAAGGTATTTTCCCGCAAGTGGGAGAACCTTGAACAAGGAGACATAGTTACAAGATGAGGAGCTGTCATTTAAAACTGAGCTGGGTAGATTTTTTTCCCATACAGGAGGGTGAATCTCTGGGGTTCTCCAACACAGAGGGTTGTGGATGCTAGATCATGGGAGTTACTTAAAGAGAAATTTTTGAAAAATCAGAGGATTGAGGTTGTATGGAACTGGCAGAGAAGAGGAATTGAGGCCTGGGGTAGATCAGTCATGATCTTATAGAATCGCAGTACAGACCTGAGTAGTCAAGTATCCTACACCTGCTCTGATTTTCCTGTGTACATTCTTGTCTATAACTATAACAGTTCCATGCAGCTGTTACCAAGATCAATTATACAGCATAATCTATGAGGAGTTACCTGATAGAGGCCTATGAAAGCAATTGATCGGATGCAGAAATTGCTTTACTGTCTCTTAATGGCATTAAAGAGGAAATTGTGGGTCACCCCTAATGCTGTTTCTGGAAATCCCATAAAGGTCGAGATTGTCAGATGTAAAGTTGACAGAATAGTACTGTTGGATTTCTCTAATACCACACTGAAATTGACAATGCCAGTTCTTGCAGCTGCCAGTATCTAGCCTTGAATGTGCAATCACTGCAGATCTCAATGCAAGCAACGTGGGAGTTGTCCACTGAATGGATGGATGCTGCAGTGTGTGGAAAAGTGAGGGGGTCAAAGGGACTAGAACAGTGCCTGCTGGAGGCATTATTTTTGTGCAAGAGGGTCACAGTGACTCTCATGGGCATCAAATGTTCCTGGCAGGGAGGTCTCTATAAGGTCATGAATACCTGCACTGGGGAAATTGAAATGCAGGCAAATCTCCACACCCACTCTTCATATTCCTCTGGACTGGGAAAAGTCTTTGCCCTCGATCGTAGAATTTGGGTGACCTCCCTAATGCACTAGGCATCAGCAACAGCAGCCTGAAATGATCTTGAAGCGGAAGATGACCATGACCTTGACCTCTGTGGTCAAAGCACATGGCTGAAGTTCTGTTTGTGGTCACAGGAAGCCACAGATTTCAGTGAGATGATAGCATGGAGGTTGAGTTTAGGCCCATTAGGTATCTTGTTGTCGGTTGTTGTATGATAAAATAAGAATTGTTATTTTTCAGGCAACTTAGTTTGATATTCACATTTGGAGACAAATTTTGTTTGCACTTCCATCAATGTCATTTGAGGGAGCTTTACAGCATATAAAAAATTGCTAGGGCAAAGAAAGCCAATATATCAGCAGTCAAAGTGCCAAGGCACCCAGAAATGTTTGCAATACAGTGTCGGCCTGAGTAAAGCCAATTTCCAATAGCACCACATCATTTTGTTTGGAGTTCTGCAAAGGAATTTCCAAGCCTTTGTTTCATTGGAAGTATAGACCTTTCAGCCCCCTTCAGGCCTCTGAAATTCCACCTGTAAATAAATGATAAATCCAACAAAGAATTCACTGATTAGGCAGAGAGTATTAAGAGATGGAACTCATGAATTTAATGGATGGATGCAAGAGAAAGCACGATAATCACAAAAGAGAGAAAGAAGTAAATGGATTTACTGATAGGATCAGACAGGGAAGTTTAAGAGTATGGTCTATTTCTGTAATTCTGTGCAAGGTATAAAGGAACCAAGAAACTATATACCATCAAATGTGGATCTTTGGCACAAAGTGGTGTAAATTGGTTTATTATTGTCACATGTACCAAGGTACAGTGAAAAACTTGTTTTGCATGCCATCCATACAGATCTTTTCATTATTGGTATTGGTTTATTATTGTCACATACCGAGGTACAGTGAAAAACTTGTCTTGCATACCGTTCATACAGGTCAATTCATTACACAGTGCATTGAGGTAGTACAGGGTAAAAACAATAACAGACTACAGAGTAAAGTGTCACAGCTACAGGGAAGTGCATTGCAGGTAGACAATAAGGCACAAGGTCAAACAAGGTAGATTGTGATGTCAAGTGTCCATCTCATCGTATAAGAGAGCCGTTCAATAATCTTATCACCGTGGGATAGAAGCTGTCCTTGAGCCTGGTGGTATGTACCCTCAGGCTCCTATATCTTCTGCCTGATGGGATAGGAGAGAAGAGAGAATGACCTGGGTGGGTGGGGTCTTTGATTATGCTGGCTGCTTCACCAAGGCAGCGAGAGGTACAGACAGAGTTCATGGACGGGAGGCTGGTTTCCATGATGCGCTGGGCTGTGTCCACAACTCTCTGCAGTTTCTTGCAGTCCTGGGCAGAGCAGTTGCCATAGCAAGCCATGATGCATCCAGACAGGATGCTTTCTGTGGTGCATTGATAAAAATTGGTGAGTGTCAAATGGGACATGCCAAATTTCTTTAGTTTCCTGAACAATGCATTGAGGTAGTACAAGGGAAAACAATAACAGAATGCAGAATAAAGTGTTACATTTACAGAGAACGTGCAGCGCAGGCATACAGTAAGGTGCAAGGACATAATGAGGTAGATTGTGAGGTCAAGAGTCCATTTTGTCATACTAGGGGATTGTTCAATAGTCTTATAACAGCAGGATAGAAGCTATCCTTGAGCCTGGTAGTATGTGCTTTCAGGCTTTTGTATCTTCTGCCCGATGGGAGGGGGGAGAAGAGAGAATGTCTGGGGTGGATGGCGTCTTTGATTATGTTGGCTGCTTCATCGAGGCAGCGAGAAGTGTAGACAGAGTCCACGGAAGGGACTCTGGTTTCCGTGATGTGCTGAGCTGTGTCCACAACTCTCTGCAGTTTCTTGCAGTCCTGGGCAAAGCAGTTGCCGTACCAAGCCGTGATGTATCTGGATAGGATGCTTTTTATGGTGCATTGATAAAAATTGGTGAGGGTCAAATCCTGAGGAATATAAGATAAGATTTCTTTAATAGTCACATGTACATCGAAACACGCAGTGAAATGCATCTTTCTGCACTACTGAGAATGTGCTGGGGGCAGCCTGCAATTGTCGCCACTCTTTCGGCACCAAGAGGCACTGGTGAGATTTCTTGGCCATAGCATCTATGTGGTTGGACCAGGACAGGCTATTGGTGATGTTCACTCCTAGGAACTTGAAGCTGCATTGTTACACTAACTAATTAATGTGACTGGTATAAAAGGTTTGTAATCATCCAGTACTCTCTGCTAATTTTGAATATTTTTCCCTAAACTGTTAAGGTTTTGAATGCCTGTTGATCTTGTCCTTGAAAAGAGAATTAAATAGTGGAAGAAAAGGGTGACACAGAGAGCTGTATTTTGTTTTACAGCCATTTTGTCAGCCTATGCTGAGGGAGACCTTCCTTTGTCCTCTGTAGTCAATCTGCATGGATTTATTAAATGAAATCAAACAGCAAAGGGAATTACACTGTCCACTGCTTTAATATATCAGAGAGGTTCCTCTTTTTCTAATTTAATCCATTCCTCGTTTTAATTGGTTTAATTCTTCCAAAGCGATAAAGGTATTTAGGGTGATAATTTCCATGGAATCTTGAAGGAATAGGATTGATTTGCCTTGGCCTTGATACCATACTTATGGGGATTACAGGCTTCATACCAATGAGGATCAGTCACAACCTCAGCACAAGTATTGGCCTTTAGCTGTTTAACTGGACAAGGGACAATATTACTCGGCATAAGAAAGACAAGTTCGGCAATTCAAAGTGTTGGATCAATCAGTGATTTTCTATGAATTGTTTGATACAAAGAACCAGCCATATAGGAAAGTGGTATAAACTGGTATTTGTTTCATTACTCAGATTATATTTAAACTTCATTAACTGGAAGTGTTGGGACAAGTTCTCTCTTTGCTATTTTTAGTGATCTAATCTAAGCACTTTTTCCCTCATCTTTATTACCCATTTATTCAAAAATTTATTTTAAAAGCATTAATACTAAGATAAGAATTTAACTCATGCATCTTAAATTCATTTAATCAAATCTTGCTATATATAGGTTCTTATTTCTGCACACAAATAGACTGGCCATCTATTCAGTGATAAATTTAATCTTTCTGCTATTGTGTTACACAGCTGTACACTTCTTAAATGACAGAGTAAGTAGTTTCCTAATGCCAGATTGGCTCTGTAGAAACTAATTAAAGTTTCCAAACAACAGAAGATGGCAATAATTCTGAGTCTTGCTGGACAGAAGGAATAACAATATCAGACCGATATACTGAGAAGTAACTTTATTTGTCTAGAAATTGCTTCACATAAAGTTTTTTTTTCTCTTTTCTATGTGATTGAAAATTGATTTCACTCAGTTTAAATTGCATTTGTGGTCATTTCAGGGTCAAGTCACGCCAGTTGAGAAATTCCACCGAGCACTTCTCACTATGAGTCACCCCTGCAATTCCAACACGGCTTCCTTGTGAAGGCGGCACACGATGATGTCACATCCCTTGGAGCATTTCAGGGGAACTTGGACCACGTTGTTCTGGGGGTGCCTCATATGAGCACATCCAGAACAATATGGTCTTAATTTCACAGCACTGACCTGTGAGGCCTGCAAGGAAGTAAAATACTTTGCCATAAATCCATGAACCTCTTCAACCCCTCACTGCACTGACCACCCCCCCCCCCCACCATCTGCTGCTCCCTCCCCCTTCCTTATTGTACAACCAGTCTTTGAACCATCTTCACACCCCTCACCAAATGCTCTGATCCCTCCCCCTGCCCAAATGAAATGCCATCCAATCCCCTGTTCTGGTCTCAAGTGCCTGTATGTAGCTGTCCATCTCCATGACTTCAAGTGCCGACCACTGATCTCCTCACCTCCTGACCTCTCAAATGCTACCCTGCTTGGAGCTCAAGTTTAAGGTCCAAGGTGTTATGATGTGACAGGACAGTGATGAAAACAGTCACTATTGCACTGCATTAACAGCATTCCAGTTAAGTCTTTCAGTTGCATTTAAGTTTAAGGCACTTCTATCTCATTATAATTTTACTTTCAGTTGATGTGGACTCTTCCTCCACCTAAGTTCAGGTGGACTGGTCTCAGCTGATGATAAATAGGTTTGCTCCAAATAGGGGCCTTATACACAACAAGGCCATTGTACATACAGTTATGTACTCAATATATATTCTAAGGCTTACCAAGTATCACCTCAAATATTCACACTTCAATGGCACTAGAGCTTGATGGTTGGCATTTGTCTTCGGGCACACACGTCACAAATGGGCACAGGCAGACAAGCAGTGACAGGCACAGCTGTAAAGAGTTTGCTTCAAAGAACCCAGACTCTTCCAAGCTCTACTCAACCGGACACAGGTTCTGTATATTGAGGCTGCCAAGGAAATTGGGAATCATTAGACTGAGAATCTGCAGTGACAGGCCTTCCAAGGAAATGCCCACGAATGCAGGGAGGATAGAGAGATGTGCCTCAAGCAGTGGTTGATGTCAGAGAGCTTTGCAGTACTGTTGTCTTGCATGGATAAAGTGGGCAACTCTGTGGAACATTGCTCATAGGAAGTGAATGGGTCTGTACAGCTCTTGACAAGGCCCTGCATACTCTGGATGCCAGCATATGTAAGCAAGGAGATTGGTACCTTGGCCTGCACCGTACAGCAGTGAAATCATAGAGTAACAAATGAAAAGATAGATAAATAAATAAGAATTTATTAATGAATAAAACATAACTCATCACAGAAACAGGCCTTTCAGCACCCCCATATCCATGCCAGCCATCACATCCATAGTAATTCCATTTTCCAGCACTCAGTCCTTTGCTTTCTATCTAAATGCATTTTAAATGTTGTGAGAGTACCTGCTTCTACCACACTCTCAGACAGTGCTTCCAGATTTCAACTGTCCTTTGGGTGAAACAATTCTTCCTCAAACCCTTCTCTAAATCTATTACTCCTTACCTTAAACCTATACCCTCTGATTATGGACACCTCTGCTTAGGGGAAAATTTCTCACTGTCTATCCTATAATTTCCCCTGGTAATTTTGTAGACCTCAATCAGATTCCCTCTCTGCCTTCTCTGCTCCAAAGAAGACAAATCCAGCCTATCCATCCTCTCCTCATTGCTGAAACATTCCATCCTAGGCAACTTACTGGGGAAACAACAAACAATCCGCTGGAGGAATTCAGCAGGTCGAGCAGCATCTGTGGGAGGAAAGGAATTGTCGATGTTTTAGGTGGAAACCCTGCATCGAGTCCAGATTGTTTGTTGCTCCAGAGTCCAGAATCTGCAGTCTCATGTGTTAACATTCTGAGGAATCTTCTCTGCACCCCGTCCAGTGCAATCACATCCTTCTTACAGCGTGTCAAGCACAAATATACACAGTACTCCAGTTGCAGCCTAACAAATGTGTTATATAGTTGTACCAGAACCTCGCCGCTCTTATATTCTGTGCCCTGCCTAATGAAGGTAGGTATCTCATATGCCTCCCTTACCATCTTAACTACCTGTTCTGCCACCTTCAGGAATCCTCAGATTTGCACACCATTGTCCCTCTGTTCCTCAGTACTCCCAAGGCCCTAACATTCATTGATTGTCTTACTCTTATTAGTTCTCCAACATGCATCACCTTCCACTTATCAGGATTAAATTCCATCTGCCATTGTTCTGCTGATCTTACCAATCCGTCAATATCATCCTTTAGCTTCAGACTACCCTTCTCACTATCAGCAACGTCACCAATCTTCATATCATCTACAAACTTGTTAGTTATACTTCCTACATTCACATCCAAATCATTAATGTATATGATAAACCGTAAGGGTCCCGACACGGATCCCTGTGGTACTCTGCAGGTCACAAAAATAACCCTCTCATCACCATCACTTTCTGCCTCCTATCACCAAACCACTTTCCAATCCAATTTGCCATATTGCCCTAGGTACTGGGGGCTTTTACCTTTTAGACCAATTTTCCATGTATGATTTTATCCAAAGACCTTACTGAAGTCCATATCAATTACCCTCATCAATACACTTTTTCACCTCCTCAAAAAATTCAGTCAAATTAGTCAGACAGAATCTCCCCTTAACAAGGCCATGCTGTGTGTCCCTGATCAATCTCTGCCTTTCCAGAAGATTAATTCTGCACCTCAGAATTCTTTACAATAATTTTTCTACTGATATTAGACACACCGGCCTGTAGTTACCTGACGTATTCCAGCTGCTGTTCTTGATTAAAGGTACATTTGCTGTCCTCCAGTTGTCTGGCATTTCTTCTAAGATGTCTTACACCTCTTCCTTTTCAATGGTAATTTGTTCTAGAATTCCACTGTCTCTGTGTCCACACTCTTCAGCCACAATGCCTTTCTCCTTACTGAATACAAATGATAGGTATTTAATTAAGCCTACATTCTCTGGTTCAATGCAGTGATTGCCTCTCTCGTCTCTAATGACCTTGTTCTTTCCTGTGTCACCCTCTTGCACTTAATCTATTATAAAATGCTTTGGGATTTTCCTTATCATGATCACCAGGGCTATTTTGTGACCCCTCTTTGCCCTTCTTGGTTCTTTTTTATGAAACCCCCTGCACGTTCTATATTCCTGAAAGACGCTTCCTGTTTTCAGTTCTCTAAACATGACATAACCATCTTATTTTTCTTTTCCCAAGCCTTTATATCTCTTGATACCCTGGGTTCCTTGGGCATGGGCCCTGAATCCTCACTATTTCATTTGTGAATGAAGAGCAGCTAGATATGAGAGGACATGGAATTGGAGTTTCATTCAGAGCCCTCCCATTTCTCACAAATTGTCCTCCCCCAAAACCTGATCATTCTTCCACCTGTTCTCTCATTTCTTGATAATCATCTTTACATACACAGTGACCGTGGGACGAATTGACGTTTCAGTTGAAACGCTTCCATGAAAGAGTATCGACGTGAAGCATGAACTCATTTTCCATCTTCATTCAAATATCCTTGGCAGGACCATTTGCCAATTCCATTTCAGCAGACACAGCAGGGATGTTTGTTGGCCGAAATGTAGAAAACAAAGAGCAGGGAGGCCACACTGGAACGGTATTAGATGTTAATTGGGCCGCTGTTAGTGTCTGTGGTTCTACGCACCACACTACAGGAAGGGTGTGATAGCACCAGTGAGAGAGCAGAGATTTATGAAGACATTGCAAGATTGGAGACTTACAATTAAGACTGGATACTGCCTTGGCTGATGTGAATAACATTATGAGAGGAATAGACAGGATAAACAGGAAGGACATGTTTTTCTTTGCAGAGAGGATGATAACTAGGAAGCATAGATTTAAGTTGATTAGTAGAGGGATTAGAGAGGAAGAAATCTTTTTCACTAAATGGGTGGGGTTGGAACTCACTGCCTAAAAGGGCACTGGAGGCAGAAACTAGTACATTTATAATTTACTTGGATGAGTGTGGACCAAAGGCTAGGAAGCAGGATTAAACTAAGTAGCCTGCTTTTCACCATCAATTTATATAATTCTATGATATGATACGAGCAGCTGTCCTCTAACTCTGCCAGGCACATTTGATGAAGGTAGCAGCAGACACTAAGTCTGCTTGCACATTCAAAGAATTTAGAGAGTGTATGATGCTCCCCCAGGAGTCTGCCACAAACCTGCAAATATCTTCTGTGACTGCACACCAGCTGTATGTTGATTCAGTGGAAGCCCTTGCACTCATGGCTCAGAGGTACATGAATTACCACCTGGGTGCTCTGTGTTGTGGGAACTCAGCCAGAGTGACAAACCTGAGTACACACTGATTCTGACTGGTGTTGTTATAAGTATATAATTGTCTGGGAAACAACCCATCACTCTTGCTACAACCATTGTCCTTGTGTGCATGTGGACTGTTAACTAGGAGTTCTTGGGTATGTCTTCAGGAGAACCCTGAAGACATAAGGGTTGAGGGCATGGGACTTTAACAGTCACTGATAATGCACTGTCACCGGGTCCGCTGGCATCAGATCTTCAGAAGCTGCAGATTTCTGGTACCATCCGAAGCCTCTTGATGCAGTGAAAGGAAATTCAGGCCCGACTATTGCACCCTGTGTTTTGGATCCTGCTGCCAGCTGCAACCAGCTCTCAACAGCAAACTGCTGGTGCTAGTTCAAATCATATTGGACCTCGTGGAGTCATATCAAAGGCAGCCAATATGACATCTATCCTGATCTGGTTCAATGTAGAAAGCAAACACTAGAAAAAAATAATGTGGAAAAATCCTTTCCCACCTGTAGGCAAGAAAGCAGCAATGGGGCAGGGGTACTTAATGGAGTATTTATATGAATTTTAATCAGCTTTGGAAATTTCTGTAGCAGACTGGCCGTTGTTTCGAGGGTGAATTTCAGAAATTCCATGAAACGTGGATTTTTCATTAAGTTTGAGACTGTGTTGAAATATTGCTATAATTAACATATTTACATCCATAGCCCTTCTCTGTCAATGGGGTAATCCATGTAGCCTATATGACCCACATAACCGATAACCTGTACAATGTGCCTAGGTTAAAAGCAGAAGTTGGCAGGTTGGAACTGGCCTGTTTCTATTTCCTGCCATCACCACCCTGCCCTCCACCCACATCTACCCTCATACAAATTCAGTGTTAAAAATTCCCCTTTGAGTGCAGATCCCACTGTGACAAGTTATGAAATCTATTAGCTTGCTTTTAATATTTAATCAATTCACTAATAGCTTGAAAATTTTAATAAAATGCAGAGACTGAAAATCTGAAATAAAAAGAAATTCTACAACATTAGGTAGGTTGTGTTCTCAATCTGTAACTGAATTGGCCATTTCTGCTACAAGTCATCTATCTGTGATATTGGCTCAGTCCTTTTCTTTGTCCATTAGCACAGCCTTATTTATTGGACATGTCCTACATTTCATAACTTTTATGTGCCTTTATTTCTATTTTCAGTCTGGAATTGCCCTCATTTCTTTGCTTTAGCTCATTTTCTCTGTATCTAACTGCTTCCATTAATCCATTCACCATATAACCTCTACAATGTATCCCCATGGCAACCTTGGCCTCACCCTATCCTCTCCTTTCCTCCCCAACCTTCTCTGCAGCTTGTTTTCTCTCTTTCCCAGTTTGAACAATGGTATTTGACCCAAAACATTGACTCTGTTCTCTCTTCCCGCAGATGCTGCCTGATCTGCTGAATGTTTCTAGAATGTTCTGTTTTAGTATCACTCATGCTGCCATTCTTCCTAGGCTCCATTTCCACACTGTGCAATTTACTCACAGCTCCTAGAGACCCAGAGAATGCCAAAGAAAAGGCTGGCATGTGTCTATGGAATGTCTTGCACAACCTCAGAATCTCTCTAAATGCTTTATAAATAATGAAGCAAAATAAGCAGTTCCTGAATTTATGTCCCTATTCACTGTTGCCGTGAAATGTAGCAGCTAACTTGCACGTATGAAGCTTTCACAAACAGCAGTTAATCGAGTGACCAACCGATCTACTTATAACACTGACAGAAGATATAGACACTGATTGACATTGATTGAAGACACTGGTCGGCATGGACTGGTTGGGCCGAAGGGCCTGTATCTGTGCTGTATTGCATTATGACTTTATATACATAGGCCACAATACTGAGAATTCCCCTGCTGTTCTGCAATGGGATCATTAATATCAATTGTCAGAAGGAAAATAGGGCCTTAGTAGAATTTCTCATTTGAGAGAAATGTGAAATATTACATTATGGTAGGAAAAATGAGAAGTGGCAATGTAAACTGGTGGTAATATTCTAAAAGGGGCACAAGAACAACGTAGACAGTTCTTCATGAGAGGCAGAGCAGGTTGTGAAAGTGTTTTTCTAAAAAAGATATGTTGGATCTTGTGCTGTATCCGTAGATCCACTGAGTACAAGAGTATGGAAGTCATGATGAACCCTTACTAAACACTGGCTCAACCACATTTGGAGGATTGTGTCTAGTTCTGTGTGTGCTCTCCTGCGTGTTGTGTATACTGTTCTGCATTTTTGGCTTGCCATTCTTCACTCTGTACTTGCTGTTCTGTGCTTCTGTATGTTCTGCTGAATGCTTCCTGTTCTGAACTCTGCTCTCAGCGCTATGCTGTACTGTTCTTGCATCTCCACACGAGTGTCTGCTTTCCTGCATTCTATGCTCGCTGGTCTGCATTCAGTGCTCATTGTTCTGCACTGTGTGCCTTCTTTCAGCCTTCTCAGCTTGCTTTCTGTGCTGTGTGTTTGCTGTTCTATGTGCTACTTCCTGGTTTGCACTGCATGTTTGCTGATCTTTGTGCTGTGTTTGAGTCTGCATTCTCTGCTTGCTGCACTGCAGGCTGTGCTTGCTGCACTGCAGACTGTGCTTGCTGCACTGCATTCTGTGCTTGCTGCACTGCAGACTGTGCTTGCTGTACCTCAGTTGCCCTCTGCTTGCATTCTATGTTCTGGTCATGCCGTTCTGCACCACGCACCTTATTGTGTTTCGGACTTCTGTATTATGCATTTGCTGTTTGACACGGCACACTTGTTATTCTACATTTCTTCTTGTTTTCTGCATTTACTGCTGCTGCACTGCAGACTGTGCTTGCTGCACTGCATTCTGTGCTTGCTGCACTGCAGACTGTGCTTGCTGTACCTCAGTTGCCCTCTGCTTGCATTCTATGTTCTGGTCATGCCGTTCTGCACCACGTACCTTATTGTGTTTCGGACTTCTGTATTATGCATTTGCTGTTTGACACGGCACACTTGTTATTCTACATTTCTTCTTGTTTTCTGCATTTACTGCTGCTGCACTGCAGACTGTGCTTGCTGCACTGCATTCTGTGCTTGCTGCACTGCAGACTGTGTTTGCTGTACCTCAGTTGCCCTCTGCTTGCATTCTATGTTCTGGTCATGCTGTTCTGCACCACGTACCTTATTGTGTTTCGGACTTCTGTATTATGCATTTGCTGTTTGACACGGCACACTTGTTATTCTACATTTCTTCTTGTTTTCTGCATTTACTGCTTTTTTGAATCCTATGCCTGACTTTCCATATCTTTTTGTGTAATGGTGACACAACTAATAATCTGATCCTTCTAACTGGAGGGTGCCAATAGCTGCTTCTTTGTGTATCCTTTGAAGCTCTGTGGGTGTGCTTTACCACCATCTCAGCATCATCCCCACCCTTTTCTGTCCAACCCACCACCCTCTGCCCTCCTGCTGCAAGCTGCCCCAAGAGACACCTTAAACTGTTACAGGTGCCCTCGGCTTCAACACTGAGCAACAGCTTATTAAGGACTGATGATTTTCTAGGCATCATATTTAACTCATTAGTCATTCTGCATGAAATGCTTTGGTATTTATTAAAGTAAACGAACCTATCAAAGTTACGTGGGCTAGCTATCTGTGCAGTTTGTACACTTTGCAAACATGTTCATCTACTACAACATAGTGACGAGATCTTATGACCAACCTGCTGTCTCTTATGACTATCCCTCAATTAAACAAAGATTGATTTCATCACCAAAGACAGAATTTTTGGGCAGATAGCCAAAGCCAGCTGGAAGGATAACACAAGCTACAAGTGACGTATTTCCAGAGGATGTGAGAGAACAGGATATTAAAACAACACAACAGAAAGAAATGTGGGAAACCTTACTATTGTGAAACACAACCACAATAAATAAATTAATTAACAGCTGTTGTGTATTGTTCTCAATTTCTTCTGAATTTGGTGAATATTGATGGCTACAATTTTACAGACCTCACCAGTCCATCTTAATAATAAAAGCTGGTAATTCTGGCCATATGTGTGCTGGCTAAAAATTATTGTAATCACCCAAGTATTGGTATCGGTATATTATAAATTAATAATAAATTTTATTTACAGCGTGGTAACAGGCCCTTCCGGCCTAACGAGTCCGTGCTGCCCATTTTAAACCCATATTAACCATATTATTGTCACATGTACTGAGTGAAAGTTCACATGAACAGTGAAAAACTTTGTTTTGGAAGCCATTCATACAGATCACTTAAAAACATAAGTGGAAGGGTAGGTTGGTAAGTTTTGCGTAGTGTTCTGGGGGCAGCCCGCAAGTGTCGCCACGCTTCTGGCGCCAACATAGCACGCCCACAACTTTCTAACCCGTACGTCTTTGGAATGTGGGAGGAAACCGGAGCACCTGGAGGAAACCCACGATGCTGTATCTGAATGTTTGCAGCATTTGCAACAAGGTTAACGAATTAATGGCACAAATTGAAGTAAATAGGTATGATCTCACAGTCATTATGAACACATAACTTACAGGGAGAGCAAAGCTAGGGACTAAATATTCCAGGATATTCAACAGTTAAGAAGGACAGGGAAATAGAAAGCAGCACTATTAATAAGGGAAGAGATCAGTGCGATGATGAGAAGTGATCTTGGGTTGACAGAATAGAACTAGGAAAGAGCAAAGGGTAGAAAATATTGTTACATGTTATTTATAAGGTACCAAATAGAAGTTGTAATATTGGCTGTGGCAGAAATCAGGGACTTAGAGGCGTGGGTCAAAAGGGTGATACAGTAATCATGGGAGACTTTAACCTAGACAGACTGGATGAATCAAATTTGCTGTACTAATGTGGAAAATGAATTCATGAAATGTATACAAGATGTTGTGCTGGATCAATATGTTGAGAAACCATTGCAGGAAAAGGCTATTTTGGATTTTGTTTTATGCAATGACGAAGAGTTAATTGATAATCTTATTGTCAAGTGGCCTTTGAGGAACAGTGACCATAATTAAATATGATAGACATTGAGTTTAAAAATGATGTTTTGCATTACAAAACTATGATGTTTAATCTAAACAAAGGACACAATGAAGGCATGAGAGGAGAGTTGGCTGTGGTCATTTGGGAGAACACATTGTATGACAGTGTACAGAGATAGTTGGCTATAAGAAAGAATGCATAAGTTGCAAACAAAATCTCTTCAAAGCTTAAAAATGCAAAAAGGGAAACTAATTTATCTATGGCTAAAAAGAGAAATTAAATAACATTAAACCAAAGAAAAAGGCCCATAAAGTTGCTAGAAACAGCAGCAGGCCTGAGGATTGAGAGAATTTTGGAACTCAGCAAAAGAGGTCCAAGAAATTAATAAACGTACAGAACCTGCCAAATATAGCAGAGAATCAAGGGTCTAACAAGAATGAGGAATTGAAAGGTAAATTGAAGGTCAAGACATAGTACTAGAGAAGTTGGTGAATTTGAAAGCTAATAGATTCCAAGGATCTACATCCCAGAGTTTTGAAAGAAGTGGCTTTAGAGATAATGGAAACTCTGATTGTCATCCTTCCAAAGTTGTATAAATTCTGGAATTGTTTCTGTAGATTGTAGGGGTAGCAAATGTGACCCCATTGTTTAAGAAAGGAGAGAGAGAAAACTGCAACTACCTAACGTAAATGGTAGGAAGATTGCTGGAATCTGTAATGAAAGATGTAATAATCTTGAAAAGAATAATAGGACTGAGCAGAATCAGCATGGATTTATGTAAGGTGAGTCATGTTTGACTAACCTCCTGGAGTTCTTTGTGGGTGTGACTGATCAAATACATAAGGATGAATCAATGGACATGATGTATTTGGATTTTCAGAAGGCTTTCAGTAAGGTTTCACACAGGAAAGAGGAAGTTGGTCACAATGGTAGATCACGTGGAATTGGGTTTGATATGTGAATATTGTTTGAGATTTGCTGTCAGACAGAAGGTAAACAGTGGGGAAAAATGATAATTCTTAGGTCGATAGTCTTGACAGGCTGTGATTAGTGCAGAACTAGAGACTGGTGCTTAGGTTGAAGCTTTTCACAATTTATATCAACAATTTGGCTGAAGAGATCAACTGTCACATATCCAAATTTGCTGGTGATATTAAACAAGGTGGGATTGTGTGTACAGAGGAAGATGTAAAGAGAATTCAAGGGGATATGAACAAACTGACTGAGTAGGCAGTTGGAATATAATTTGGAAAAAAGTAAAGTCATCCACATTGATGCACATTTCAGAAAAGCAGGATGTTTGTTAAAGAGTGAGAGATTGGGTACTGTTGATTTTCAAAAAGACCTTTATGTGCTTTGTGCACAAGTTGCTGAAGGCCAAAGTGCAGGTGTAGTAAGCAATTAAAAAGCTTAGCTTTTATTATGAAAGGATTTGAACACAGGAGTAAGGAAATCTTATTGCAATTGTACGAGGCCTTGCCGACCATGTTGCCAATTTAAACTAATCCCATCTGCCTGCACATGGTCCATATACCTCCATTCCCTGCCTGTTCACAAAGGCTTAAATATTACTGGCATATCTGCTTCCACCAGCTCCCTGGCAATGCATTCCAGGTGCCTACCACCCTGTATCATAGTATTGATGTCAGTGGTCTGATTAAGTTCCATTCAATGGTATCCTTTGATAGTGGTAGATCTGGTGATGTTGATGCCAATAACTGTCAAGCATAACTGGCTAGTCTCATGTTGGACACGATCACTGCATGGTACTTGTATTGTGACTACTGCAATAAAACGCCAACAATCCAGTATCCAAATATTCAGGAGACCCGATAGTTTGGCATCTGGCTCACCAAATGATGTTTCTCAGGCTCCCTTTAAATTCATTGAGGCCCTGTTCCGATGCTCCCTTTAAACTGACCAAGTTCTCATTTCCCATGCTCACTGGGGCCTGGTTTCTGTGCTCTCTTGATACTCACCAAGTTCACTGGAAAATTTATTACAGTGCGTAACATCTAAAAAAAGTAGAATTAAAGCTATGTTGGGGTATTAATAGGAATAACATCCAATAGTCCAGAAAATCTGTCTGTCCATCACTACGAAAGTCTTGAGCATACCAGATTATCAGAGTATTTACCAGATCAATCCCATCTGGCTTTTTGCAGATATGCACTGCCTCATTATCCAAGGGATTGTAAATGGAACTGCACACTGTGCAATCATCACAACACCTCTGCTTCTGAAGTTCATTGATGAAGCAGCTGATGATTGTTGATCATAAGACCACATGTTAAACTCTGTGTTAGCATAGAGATTATATTGCAGAGTTAAATGCATGGCTCAAAGATTGGTGTGGGAGAAGTGGGTTTGAATTCATGTGGTATTGATACCAATATTGGGGAAAGAGGGAGCTGTTCCGATGGGACGGGCTCTACCTGAACCATGCTGGGACCAGGGTCCAGGCGAATCGCATAACTAGGGCTGTGGATAGGGCTTTAAACTAAATAGTAGGGGGTGGGTTCAACAGATTGGAAAAGTATGGATAAAGTAAAAGGGAAGAAGAGTGCAGGAGAGGTTACTGAAGTTTCCAGAATAAAGAATAAGACAGAAAGTTTAGAAAGGGATAAGAATTTAACCAGGCAACATGGAGACAAATTTGAGAAGAACGGTGGTGAATACAGGACTGAAGGTGTTATATTTGAAAGCACGCAGTATATGAAATAGGGTAGACAACCTTATAGCGCAGTTAGAAATTGGCAGGTATGACGTGGGCATCACAGAGTTATGGTTGAAAGAAGATCACAGCTGGGAGCAAAACATCCAAGGATACACATCCTATCGAAAAGACAGGCAGGTGGGCAGACGGGGTGGGGTGGCTCTGTTGGTAAAAAAATGAAATCAAATCCTTAGCAAGAAGTGACATAGGATCAGAAGATATAGAATCCTTGTGGGTAGAGTTAAGAAACTGCAAGGGT
This sequence comes from Pristis pectinata, assembly GCF_009764475.1. NCBI lineage: Eukaryota > Metazoa > Chordata > Chondrichthyes > Rhinopristiformes > Pristidae > Pristis > Pristis pectinata. The sequence continues at coordinate 6,130,091 of NC_067433.1, forward strand.
AAAAAGACCCTGATGGGAGTTATATACAGGCCTCTGAATAGTAGCCAGGATGTGGGGTACAAATTACAACAGGAGACAGAAAAGGCATGTAAAAGGGGCAATGTTATGGTGGTCATGTGGGATTTCAATATGCAGGTTGGTGCTGGATCCCAAGAGAAGGAATTTGTAGAATGCCTACAACGTGGCTTTTTAGAGCAGCTTGTGGTCGAGCCCACTAAGGAAAAGACGATTCTGGATTTGGTGTGGTGCAATGAACCAGATTTGATTGGGGAGCTTAAGGTAACAGAACCCATATGAGGCAGTGATCATAATATGACAGAATTCATCCTGCAGCTTGAGAGAAGCTAAAATCGGATGTATCGGTATTGCAGTTGAGTAAAGGTAACTACAGAAGCGTGAGAGAGAAGCTGGGCAAAGTTGACTGGAAGGGGATCCCAGCAGGGATGACGGTAGAGCAGCAACGGCAGGAGTTTCTGGGAGTAATTCGGAAGACACAGGATCAGTTCGTCCCAAAGAAGAAGAAGCATTGGAAAGGGAGGATGAGGCAACCATGGCTGACAAGGGGAGTCAAAAACCACATAAAAGCAAAAGAGAGGGCATACAGTATTGCAAAAATTAGTGGGAAGCCAGAGGATTGGGAAGCTTTCAAAAACCAACAGAAAGCAACTAACAAAGCAATAAAGGGAGAAAAGATGAAATATGAAGGTAAGCTAGCCAATAATATAAAAGAGGATACCAGAAGTTTTTTCAGATATATAAAGAGTAAAAGAGAGGCAAGAGTGGACCACTGGAAAATGACACTGGAGAGGTAGTAATGGGGAAGAAGGAAACGGCAGACGAACTGAATAAGTATTTTGCGTCAGTCTTCACTGTGGAAGACACCAGCAACATGCCAGAAATTCAAGAGAGTCAAGGTGCAGAAGTGAGTATAGTCTACACCCCAGGGTTCTGAAAGAGGAAGCTGAAGAGATTGTGGAGGCTTTAGTAATGATCTTTCAAGAATCAATAGATTCAGGAATAGTTCCGGAGGACTAGAAAATTGCAAATGTCACTCCACTATTTAAGAAGGGAGGAAGGCAAAAGACAGAAATTATAGGCCAGTTAGCTTGACTTCAATGGTTGGTAAGATGTTAGAGTCCATTATTAAGGATGAGGTTTCAGGGTACTTGGAAGCACATCATAAAATAGGCCGAAGTCAGCATGGTTTCCTCAAGGGGAAATCTTGCCTGACAAATCTGTTGGAATTGTTTGAGAAAGTAACAGGTAGGATAGTCAAAGGAGAGTCAGTGGATGTTGTTCACTTGGATTTTAAGAAGGCCTTTGACAAAGTGCCACACATGAGGCTGATAAACAAAACAGGAGCCCATGATAATACAGAAAAGGTACCAGCATGGATAGAAGATTGGCTGACTGGCAGAAGACAAAGAGTGGGAACAAAGGGGGCCTTTTCTGGTTGTCTGCCGGTGACTAGTGGTGTTCCACAGGGGTCGGTGTTGGGTCCGCTACTTTTCATGTTATATGTTAATGATCTGGATGACGGAATTGATGGCTTTGTGGCCAAGTTTGTGGATGATAAAAGGTAGGTGGAGGGGCAGGTAGTTTTGAGGAAGCAGGGAGTCTGCAGAAGGACTTGGACAGGTTGGGAGAATGGGCAAAGAAGCGGCAGATGGAATACAGCATAGGGAGGTGTACGGTCATGCACTTTGGTAGAAGGAATAAAGCTGCAGACTATTTTCTAAACAGGAGCAAATTCAGAAATCAGAGGTGCAAAGGGACTTGGGAGTCCTTGTGCAGGATTCCCTAAAGGTTAACTTACAGCTTGAGTTGGTAGTAAGGAAGGCAAATGCAATGTTAGCATTCATTTCGGGGGGACTAGATTCAGCAAGGATGTAATGCTGAGGCTTTATAAGGCGTTAGTCAGATCACATTTGGAGTATTGTGAGTAGTTTTGGGCCCCATATCTAAGGAAGGATGTGCTGGTGTTGGAGAGGGTCCAGAGGAGGTTTACAAGAATGATCCCGAGAATGAAAGGGTTAATGTAAGAAGAGCGTTTGATGGCCCTTGGCCTGTACTTGCTGGAGTTTTAGAAGGATGAAGGGGATCTCACTGAAACCTACTGAATATTTAAGACCTGGATAGAGTGGACATAGTGAGAGAGTCTAGGACCAGGGGGCACAACTTCAAAATAGAATGACATCCCTTTACAGGAGAGATGAGGAGGAATTTCTTTAGCCAGAGGGTGGTGAATCTGTGGAATTCATTGCAAGACCACTGTGGAGGCCAAGTCATTGGGTATATTTAAAGCGGAGGTTGATAGCTCCTTGATTAGTAAGGGCGTCAAAGGTTACGGGGAGAAGGCAGGAGAATGGGGTTGAGAGGGAAAAATAAGTCGGCCATGATCGAATGGCAGAGCAGATTCAATGGGCGAATGGCCTAATTCTGCTCCTGTGTTTTATGGTCTTACGGTCTAACTGGTAATACAGGTAAAATAATCTTTAGTTAAAAGCATTTTCTTAACGTTAATATCCACAGAACTACCATAATATCATCAAAAACTATCAGCTTCACTAATGCCCTTTGGGGAAGGAAACCAGCCATCCATATAAGGTCTGGCACAAATGCAGTAGTTGACCCTTAACTGTCCTCTGAACCAGCCTGTCGAGCCACTCAGTTTCATCAAACAGCTAAAGCAAATATGACCAGATAGACAACCTGAATCAGCTAAGACATCACCATTACTTCACCGTTTCTGGGGAATGTGGGAAATTCCGCTGAACAGCACTGTGGAACTAGCTGCATGGAAGCTGTTGCAAGGGCTGCAATTGTTCATGAAGATGGCTCATCATTTCCTCAAGGGCAGTTAGAAGTGGGCAATAATTGTTGGTCATGGCCGTGCATCAACATCCTGTGAACTTATTAAAAAAGGAAGAGAATATGTGGACTGAAATGACTGGTCTCCAATACAATGACGACTTCCCTCACACTAGGTATAACTCCCCAGTGCCGCATGATCCATTAAACAGAAATTGTCCTGGTCATGGAGAATATATTCTATGCCATGACTGATGAAGGCAAGCATCCCAAATGCCTTCATCACCACCCTTTCTACCAGTGCTGCCACTTACAGAGATCTATAAACTTTCAGGTCAAGGATACTTCATCAAAATTGGAACAGTGCGAAAACAAGCATGTTTTAATTGATGAAGGGTCCTTGACCCAAAATGTAGACTTTATTTCTCTCCCAGCTGAAGCTGCTTGACCTGCTGACTGCTTCTGGTAATCCTTGTTTTAGTTTCTTGCCCTGAGTTAGCACTATGTGCTACTAGTAAGCTCTACACATGGCAAGTCACATTCTGGGACAACTTGCAACACCTTCCCTGATATGTATTGAGAAGCACAATTTCACTTGTAGTAAGCCTGTACTGCCTGTCTTCTGAATTGGAAGCTTAGGAGGTGATTAGTTAGTTTAGTTTATTGTCATATACAATGAAATGCAATGAAATTCCTTGCGTGAAGCTCACAGAATAAACAATACACATGGTAATAATAAATACAAAAATAAATACGATGAGTGCAGAACAACAGAATGGTGCAAAGATAGTGGTGCAATCTGAAGTAGCGCAAAAATTAGGAGGTGTTGTTGGTAGTGAAGAACGTTATCATTGACTACAGGGGGATCTTGATCAGTTAGGGAAGTGGGTTGAGGAGTGGCAAATGGATTTCAATACCGATAAGTGTGAGGTGATGCATTTTGGAAAGTCAAACCAGCGTAGGACTTATACTATGAATGGTAGGGCACTAGGGTGTGTAATGGAACAGAGCAACCTAGGAGTACAAGTGCATAGTTTGTTGAAAGCGGCGTCACAGGTAGACAGGGTGGTGAAAAGGCCATTTAGTATGCTGGCCTTCATTAGTCAGGACGTTAAATATAGGAGCTGAGACGATTTGTTGCAGTTGTACAAGTTGTTGGTGAAACTGCACTTGGAGTACTGGGTACAGTTTTGGTCTCCCTATAATAGGCAAGACGTGGTTAAACTGGAAAGAGTGCAGAAAAGATTTACGAGGATTTGCCAGGACTAGAGGACCTGCGTTATAGGGAGAGGTTGGCCAGGCTAGGTCTTTATTCCTTGGAGCTTAGGAGATCTTATAGAGGTTTACAAAATCATGAGAGGCATAGATAAGGTGGATGGTAACAGTCTTTTCCCCAGGGTAGAAGAGTCCAAAACAAGGGGGCATAGGTTTAGGGTGAGAGGAGAAAGATTTAAAAGGGACCTGAGGGGCAACTTTTTCATGCAGAGGATGGTGAGTATATGGAACGAGCTTCCAGAGGAAGTGGGTGAGGCAGGTACAATAGTATCATTTAAGAAGCACTTGGATAGGTACATGGAGGGGCAGCGCTTAGAGGTATATGGGGTGAACGCAGGAAATTGGGACTAGGTGGGTGGGCACCATGGTTGGCATGGACTTGTTGGGCCGAAGGGCCTGTATCTGTGCTGTATTGCTAAAATGACAACAATGGAATAACCGAGAAGAAGAGTCATAGGGAGATACAATACGGAAACAGACCTTTTGGCCCACTGCACTGACCATCAACTACCCATCAATCCTACATTATCCGATTTTTTATTTTCCCCACATTCTCATCAACTCCCCCTCAGACTCTACCACTCACCTGCACACTAGGAACAATCTACAGTGGCCAACTAAACTACCAACTTGTACATCTTCAGGATGTGGGAGGAAACCGGATACTTGGAGGAAATCCACATGGTCACAGGGAGAATATGCAGAATCCTAATGGACAGCACCCAAGGTCAGGATTACACCAGGGTGTCTGACACTGTAAGGCAACAGTTCCACTAGCTGTACAACTGTGCTGCCATTTACACTGAAGAAACCAACATGGCATGACTAAAGCTGTAGGTCTTAGTTATAAAATGGAAACTGTGGATATTACATATACTACGAAACATATCAGCTAATTTTTCAGTTTCTGAGTTTAGTTTCAACACCATAGGACCTGTTTCAATGACACTGCATTCCTGTTATGCAATAAAGATGTCAATAAAGATTACGAAACCCACTAGATCAATAATCTCTCATCATAACTGCTGTTTTGTAACTTGCAGAAGTTTTAAATTGCCGTCACAGTTTCTCAGCTCCCTGTTATACATATTTTCCCCAGTTTCCTGTCAATTCTGAGACTGAGTTTACTTTCTGAAAATTTAATTGAATCCACATTCTCTGCAATCAGTTGAAGCAGAGAAAAGTATCTGTCCAATGTATCCCACTCAGGTAGAAAATGCCTGTGTTTGATCTACTTAAAAACATTATGACAGAAGAAGACCTGTTTGGATCTGGTCTGTCTCTGCTACATTAGTCCGTTATGTTTGAACTGAGCAGCAAACTGCACTTAATGCAAACTGCATTATAGTGCCTTTTTAACCATTCTAATTTATGAAGTGCAGTAACCAGTCTGTGTCCTTGGGTCCTTAGTGAAGTTAAGCTCGCTTGGCAGTGGGGTGGAAAGACTTAGAATTCAGAAAGGAAAAAGCACAGCTGGAAATGGAAGGGATAAAATTAGTATGAGATTTTGAGAGGCTGAACAAAGAAAGGTTGGAACATGGTTATGAAAGCAGTCAGGCTGTGCTTAATCATGTATACTTACATGCAAGGATTATAGTGAATAAGGTAAATGAGTTGAGGGCACAGGTAGACAATATCTGAACGATTACTGAAATGTTGCTTGAAGGGAGGCAGGAGTAGCAGCTCAATATTCCTGATTACAGGATTTTCAGATGAAACAGAGGGAGATTTTTTTTTAAAAGTGGAGGTGGTAATTATAATGATCACAAGTACATTATGTTAGAAGGATCATCAAATGTGGCTATGAAGGTTGAACTAAAGAACAATAAAAGGGACAATCACACTGCTAAAATTGTGTGATAGAGTGTCAAACCGTCTGTGGTAGAAAGGAAATAAAGGGTACAGAATTCCTAAAGCTAAAGGGTGACACTGCCAAGTTGAAAGGCCTTGGGATGACAGGGTGCATGGGGGAGGGGTTGGCTAAAACGAAGGCAAACAAAGGGAAAACTTATGTCAGACACCAAAAGCGTAAGACAGCTGAAAGTCTACGCAAACATAAAGTGTGGGAATGAAAGGAAAAAGCAAGTTGGGAAAAGCAAAGAGAGGGGATGAAGATATATAGCAAGTCAAATCAAAGACAATCTAATAAATGTTGTAATTACAGATACCAATGGGAGTTAAGAGTCTAAGTTCCCATATTTATTCACCCTGCAGCCATATTTCAGTACTGCCGATCAGATTAGACCCATTCACTTCTGTTGGGGATATTAATTCATTTAACTGACACCAGTGTCTTCTGACCTGAAACAATATTTCATTCCCTGCCCACCATTTGCAACAAGTTTCATATCTGAATCCTCCTTGGACTGAACTTCAGACTACATATAGGGACATATAAGACACTCTTAGATAGCCACATGAATGATAGAGAAATGGAGGGCTATGTGGGAGGGAAGGGTTAGATAGATATTAGAGCAGGGTAAAATGTTGGCACAACGTCGTGGGCCGAAAGGCCTGTACTGTGCTGTACTGTTCTATGTTCTATATTCATGGTGCCACTTTTTACTACCTAGGCTGTGTGGCTGCCTCAGCTCACTTGCTGCTGATGCTTTAATCCATGCCTTTGCTAGCCCTAGACTTGACTATCCTGATGTCCATCTAACCAGCCTCCCCAGTTCTATCCTCCATCAACTTGAAGTATCCAGAACACTGTGGCCTGTATTCATCATCATCATCATCATCTCTGTTTACAGACCTGGCCTGCAAAATCTTTGTACTTGATTTCAAATCCATCTTTGGCCTTACCCGTCCTTATCGCTCTATTATCTTCCAGGCCTACAACTCTGCAAGTTAGCTTCACTCCCCCAGTTCTGTCAACCTAAATATCACCAATTTTAATCAGTTCACCCTAGCCAGTTTACCATTACAGTTTAGCAACACTATGACCACTTTGATCACTTTGCACTGAAATGGACTTTGTTTTGTTCTAATTGTGTTCTTGTAAAAATTGTGTATAATTCATGCTTAATTTATGTTTTTCTTGTAAATGCTGCTTATGTGATGCTATGTGCCTGTAAATAAACTCGACTTTGATCAAGGACTAAACTCTAGAATTTCCTCCCCAGCCCTCTCCACCTCACATTCCTCCTGTAAGATTCCTTATAATCTACCTCCTTGATAAAACTTTACATCATCTGTTCCAATAACTCCTGAAGAGGCTCTGCACGCAGTTTTGTTTAATAACAGTCCTGCAAAGTATCTTAGGATGTCTTACGGTATTGAAGATGCTTTACAAATAAAGTTAGAAAGTGCTGGAACGCTCAGCAGGCCAGACAGAATCTGTGGAGAGAAACAAAGTTCGTGCCACAGGTCTGAAAATGTTAACTCTGTTTTTCTCTGCAAATGCTACATGACCTGCTGTGTTTTTCCAGAACTTTCTGTTTCATCACACATTTCCAGAATTTTCCATATCTTGTTTTTGATTACAAATAAAGTCATTTTTGTTGTGCAACTTATGACATCAAATTTTTGATAACATTGAAACGTAGCATTAAAGTAGTCTCCTAATTTAAAGTCTTGTTTTGGGGCGGAAAATGAGGACGTGAGAAGCAAATCTCATTTCCTACTGATGCTTTGCAGTGGATTGACATAGGTTTCACTTCCTTTCAATCTGTTTTGTCGAAAAAGTTAACCACTTGAAACCTACCATCAAAACACAATGATTCATCCATCAGTACACTTCTTGTTTGTGAGCTTTGTGCTGTGGAGCAAAGTCTCCCTCATTTCTAATCCTTGAATCATTGAAATCCCCATTCTGTTTAGAACTATTCTGCCTCTTTCAAAACTGCTAGAATATGCCAGCTTCTTAAAATGCTGATTTACATACAAGAAAGTAGGAGCAGGAGTCGGCTACTTGACCTCTCAAGCCTGCCACGCCATCCAATATGACCATGGCTGATTTGCCCCAGACTTCTTTTGTTCCTTTATAGTCCCCAATTCCCTAATTTTTTCAAAATGTATCTACCTTCTCTTGAAATCTCTCCAGTGATCTATCTCTGTGGCCACCCTCCGCGAGAAGTTCCGACGTATCTCAGTTTTAAATAACTGCTCCTTTATCTTGTAACGATGTCCCCTTGTTCAAGAATTTCCCACAGGTGGAAACATCTCAACATCTACCTTAAAAACGGAAAATGCTGGAAACACGAAGCAGTAAATAATTTGAGGTTCAAGAACTGATCCATAGGGTACTGCACGAGTTACACTATCCAAGTCTGCAAAAGATCCAGTTTTTCCGAATCTCTGTGACAACCAGTCTTCAGTCCATGTTAACCCACTTCCTCCAATACTATGAGCTGTCATCTTGTACCCAGATCTTTATGTGGCAGCTTTTCAAATATTTTCTGGAATTCCAAATCATCTTCATGGGGGAGGACATTGCAAATATCCCAGAGGTAACGGATGGGCTGGTTCAAAATAGGAGAGAAATACTTGTAACAATCGTTATCATGAGTGACAAGGTATTGGAAAATCTAAAGGAACTAAAGCCACCAAGGCCCAGTAACTTCCATCCAAGGGTTGTAAAGTTGAAAAGTTGCAGACATAATAGAGATATTGGCTGAAATTTTTCAAAGCCCACTGAGTTACCACCTGTCCCAATACAGCCACCATATCTCAAGTAGTTTCTTTTCCCTTTTCCATATTTGTATATCATTCCAAGGGAACTCCAAGTGACATTGTTGTGTCTTTTTCCTCATCTACACATTGCTGTTTGGCAACATGATGCATAGTTTGCAATCAACCTTCATATGTACATGGACAATGCTAGATTTTATCTCTCTACATGTAACGCTAAGTTCCACAACCATGGAAGTACTGTCATATTACCTGCCTGACTTTGAATAGAACGTAGAAACAGTATAGCGCAGGAACAGGCCCTTCGGCCCACAATGTTGTGCCAAACTAATTAAATTAGTAATCAAATGCCCAACAAAACGAATCCCTTCTGCCTACTCAATGTCCGTTTCCTTCCATATCCCGCACATTCACGTGCCTGTCTTAGAGCCTCTTGAATGCACATATCGTATTTGCCTCCACCACCAACCCAGGCAGTGCATTCCAGGCACCCACCACCCTTTGTGTAAAAAACTTACCCGCACATCTCCTTTGAACTTACCCCCTCTTACCTTAAATGCATTCCCTCTGGTATTAGACATTTCACCCCCTGGGAAAAAGATGTTGGTTGTCTACTCTATCTATGCCTCTCATAATCTTATAAACCTCTTTCAGATCTCCCCTCAGCCTCCGCTGCCCCAGAGAAAGCGACCCAAGTTTGTCCACCTCTCCTTATAGCACATGCCCTCTAATCCAGGGAGCATCCTGGTAAACCTCTTCTGCACCCTCATCCAAAGCCTCAACATCCTTCCTATAATGGGGTGACCAGAACTGAATGCAATACTCCAGATGCAGCCTAGCCAGAATTTTATAAAGCTGCAGCATAACTTCCTGACTTTTGAACTCAGTGCCACGACTAATAAAGGCAAGAATGCCATATGCCTTCTTACCACCCTATCAACTTGTGTAGCCACTTACAGGGAGCTATGAACTTGGACCCCAAGATCCCTCTGCTCATCAACAAAGTTAAGGGTCTTGCCATTAACAGCGTACCGTCTCTTTATATTTGATGTCGCAAGGTGCAACACTTCACATTTGGCCGGGTTAAACTCCATCTGCCATTTCTCTGTCCATATCTGCAACAGATCTGTATCTCACTGTATCCTTTGCCAGTATTCTATGCCACCCACAACACCACCAATCTTTGTATCACCTGCAAACTTATTAACCCACCCATGTATGTTTTCACCCAGGTCATTTAAATATATCAGAAACAGCAGAGGTCCCAGTACGGATCCCTGTGGAACACCACTAGTCACAGACCTCCTGCCAGAATAAGTCCCATCGACCACTATCCTCTGTCTTCTATTGGTAAGCCAATTCTGAATCCAAACAGCCAATTCACCATGAATCCCATGCATCTTAATCTTCTGGATGAGCCTCCCATGAGGGACCCTGTCATACGCCTTACTGAAATCCATGTAGACAACATCCACAGCTCTACTTTCATCAATCACCTTCGTCACCTCCTCGAAAAACTCAATCAAGTTAGTAAGACACAACTTGCCCTGCACAAAGCCATGCTGACTGTCCCTAATAAAGACATGATTTTCCAAATGCTCATAAATCCTATCCCTAAGAATCCTCTCCAGTAATTTCCCTACCACTGACATGAGACACACCGGTCTATAGTTTCCAGGATTATCCCTGTTTCCCTTCTTGAATAATGGAACAACATTAGCTACTCGCCAGTCCCCCAGGACTTCACCTGTGGCTAGAAAGGACACGAAGATATTGGTAAAGGCCGCAAAAATCTCATCTCTTGCCTCTCTCAATAGCTGGGGTATATGCCATCAGACCCTGGGGACATCCACCTTAATGTTCTTTAAGAGACCCAGCACTATCTCCCTCTTTATCTTGAAATGCCCTATCAAATTTGCATGCTCACTGATCTCCTTACCCCTGTTGGCCCTGACATCGACCTTCCTCTCAATCCCTCTACTTTCTGACCTGGTGCTCTGGTTCCTATCCTCTGCCAAAACTAGTTTAAGCCCTCCTGTGTAGCACTAGCGAAACTCCCGGCCAGGATATTGGTTCCCCTCCAGTTGAGGTGCAACCCGTCCCTCTTGCACAGGTCACCCCTGCTCCAGAAGAGATTCCAATGGTTCAGGAACCTGAAAACCTGCCTCCTGCACCAGTTCCTCAGCCACTCATTCATCTGTTCTATCTTCCTATTCCTGCCCTGACTAGCACGTGGCACCAGGCATAATTCAGAGATTACTACCTTCAAGGTCCTGCTTTTCAGCCTCTTTCCTAACTCTTTTTCTCACTGAGCAGGACGTCTTTGCCCTTTCTACCTATATCATTGGTGCCAATGTGAACGACAACCTCTGGCTGCTCACCCTCCCTCTTGAGAATATTCTGCAGCCACTCTGAGACATCCTCAACCCAGCACCTGGGAGGCAACGTACTATTCTGGCATATCTTTCGCGGCCACAAAGTCTCCTGTCTGTCCCCCTAACAATTGAGTTTCCTATCACTATTGCTCTGCCTGACTTTACCCTTCCCTGCTGAGCCGCAGAGATGGCCACAGTGCCACAGCACTAATTCCAAACTACCAGTTTTCAAGGGATCATCGCTTTTTCCTGTTTTCCTATTTTGTCCTCAAAGGTAAATACTGTGTTGTTGTACAATTACAAAGCCAATCCTTGATATTCCATTAATAGATCTGATGAGAATTAGTTTCTTCCATATTTGGTCTCATAAACTGCACATCAGTGGAATCTGTCCTGCCTCTGGATACATATCAAAATATCCTTGAGGAAATCTACAAGTGGTGGTGTTGTTTGCACAAACTTGTCTCCTCCTCTTAGCCCTGGAGGTGTAGAGAGATACAATGTGGTAGTTGCAATGGATTCAATAATTTAGGGAAACAGATAAGCAGGAACAACCATCCCTCCTGGTACGTTACAGGAGGGAGCTTGAGAATGGACTTAGGAGAGCTAGAAGGGGGCATGAGAAGTCCTTGGCGAGTAGGATTAAGGAAAACCCCAAGGCATTCTACACTTAATACAAAGAATAGGAGGATGACTAGAGTGAGGGTAGGACCAATCAAGGGTAAAAGAGGAAACGTGTAAGGAGTCGAAAGAGGTAAGGGAGGTCCTTAATGATACTTTGCTTTAGTATTCACCAGTGAGAGAGACCTTGACACGTGTGAGGATGGTGTACGACAGGCTGATATGCTAGGGCATGTCCAACCTGAGGGAAAGAGGATGTGCTGGAACTTTTGAAAAGCACTAAGATAGATAAGTCACCAGGGCCAGACTGGATATATCCAAGGTTTTAACAGGAAGCGAGGGAAGAGATTGCTGTGCCTTTGGCGATGATCTTTGCATCCTCACTGGCCACAGGGGTAGTGCCAGATAATTGGAGGGTGGCAAATGTTGTTCCTTTGTTGAAGTAAGGGAGCAGGGACAACCCTGGGAATTATAGACCAGTGAGTCTTACTTCAGTGGTGGGCAAATTACTGGAGAAGATTCTTAGAGACAGGATTTATGGGTATTTGGAGAAGCATAGGCTAATTAGGAAACAGTCGGCATGGCTTTGTGAGGGGCAGGTCGAGCCAGATTGAATTCTTTGAGGATGTGACAAAGCACATTGATGAAGGTAGACAGTGGATGTGTGTACATGGATTTTAGTAAGGCGTTTGATAAGGTTTCTCATGGAAGGCCATTCAGAAAGTCAGAAGGCATGGGATCCAGGGAAACTTGGCTGTGTGGATTCAGAAATTGCTTGCCCATGGAAGACAGAAGATGGTGGTAGATGGAGCGTATTCTGCATGGAGGTCAGTGACCAGTGTGTTCTGCAGGATTCTGTTCTGGACCCCCTGCTCTTTGTGATTTTGATAAATGACTTAGATGAGGATGTGGAAGGGTGGGTTAGTTAAGTTTTGCTGATGACATGAAGGGTTGGTGGTGTTATGGATAGTGCAGAAGGTTGCTGTAGATTACAACAGGACATTGATTGGATGCAGACCTTGGGCTGGGAAGTGGCAGATGGAGTTCAGCCTGCTAAAGTGTGAAGTGATACACTTTGGAAGATCAAAATTTGAAGGCAGAATACAAGGTGAATGGTATTGAGTTCAAGAGCCATGAGGTAATGTTGCAGCTCTATAGAACTCTGGTTAGACCACATTTGGAGTACTGTGTTCAGTTCTGGTAGCCTCATTATAGGAAGGATGGGGAAGCTTTAGAGAGGGTGCAGAGGAGATTTACCAGGAAGCTGTCTGGATCGGAGAGCATTTCTTATGAGGATAGGTTGAGTGAGCATGGGCTTTTCTCTTTGGAGAGAAGGAGGATGAGAGATGACTTGATAAAGGTGTACAAGATGATAAGAGGCATACATTGAATGGACAGTCAGAGACTTTTTCCCAGGGTGACAATGGTTAACATGAGGGAGCATAATTATAAGGTGATGGAGGAAGGTATAAGGGGATGTCAGAGGTAGGTTTTTACACACAGGGTGGTCTGTGTGTGGAACGCACTGCCGGCACAGGTTGTGGGGGCAGATACATCAGGGATATTTGAGAGCCTCTTAGATAGGCACATGAATGATAGAGAAATGGAGGGCTATGAGGGAGGGAAGGATAGATAGCTATTAGAGCAGGATAAAATGTCGGCGCAACATTGTGGGCCAAAGGGCCTGTACTGTGCGGTAATAGTCTATGTTCTAACTGGATGCTAGGACAAGGGGTATCTCAAACTGGCCTGAAAGGATGTTGGAAAAGGAGTGGAGGAAGATCCAATCATTTTTGGGATCAACAACTTCAGAAAGTTAGGCAAGAGGTACCAAGAGCCTAGAACTAAATTACAGATGAGCATGTCAAGGGTTGTAATTCATGTATTGTTACCTGACTCCTGTGCAAAGTGGCCCAGGCAGATGAACGAGGTGAACACAAGAGAAACAGAAAATGTTGGAGACACTCTGCGGGTCAGGCAGCATCTGTGGAAAGAGAAATGGAGCCAATGTTTTAACGTTAAATCTGCCTGAATTGTTGGATGTTTCCAGCAATTTCTGGGTTTTTTTATTTGTCCAGAATCTCTTTTTCTAAGAGATTTGATTTTTACAAGATTGAAGAAGTGGTGCAGAATAGTCCCTTGTTTATGCCACACTGACACGAATGCTGGGACAAGGAGGAAGTGCACCATCAGAGTGACCTTCTGTTTCTATCGAGTTCCTAGTCGGGTGGTTAAGAGATCTTTCCGCAGACACTGACCTGCTGTGTGTTTCCAGCACTTTTGGTTCTTTATTTCAGATTTTCATCTGCAGTTTTTCTTCATTTTTAGACATAATTACAGTTCTTAAACAAGCAAAAACAGAGAGAATAGAATATTGGTCAAAAAGTACGCAATAGGATTTGCAGGCAAAGGAAAAACAGACACAAAATAAAAGTAGTAATAAATTCAAGAGAAATATATCAGAAAAATGTGAGTAAAACATTGGTGCAATATTGGTTATGGTGCAAGCTTACACCAATAGCATCTCATAAATTAGAAGGGAGTGTGGGTTGAGGGGGAAGTGGGTTGTTAGAGGAAGGGTGGCATCAGAGAATGGCACCTTCTTCGCACTACTGGCACTGCATTAGAAACCAAAAATGCAGTGGTAGCCAGCACTATCTCAACCTCCACCAAGTCGAGGGCATATGGATGCACTTTGGCCATCCGGTTTTATGTGACTTAGTTCTACACAAAAAGTATGTTCGTGTGATTTTTTTGGCATGGGTGAGAAGATGCCAACATGTACAAAATGATGTGGAATTGTGAGGTTTGCAACAGAGTCACATGCACAAAGGTGTGGTGAATGTTAGTTAAGAGATCTTTTTGTAAGAGACTTCTAAGAGATTGTTAATGCGTGAGTGACAGTGAATATGTTGAAACAAGCAGTGCCTGAGGCTATTGATTCAGTTGGAAGGATATGATGTTTTTTATTCACAAGTGGAATGTGGGACGTCATTGGTATATCAAGTCTTTATTACAATCCCTTCCTGAACTGCAGCAATGTGTATGATACAGGTATTTCCATGTTGCAGGTGGGTAGGTAGGATTCTGGCTCAATGACAATGAAGAAGAGTAATATTTCTATGTCAAGAGGGTGTATGACATGGAGGCATTTGCAGGGCCAATCCTTATCCCATAGCCTCCTGGTTTTCTCCTTCTAGGTGGCAGAGGTAGTGAACTTGGAATGTGTTAACGAATAGGCCTTGGTGAGTTGCTTTTGTGGATCAGGCAGATGGTACACAATGCAGACATGCTAGGCCACTGTTGGTGGGAGGGACATGCTAGTCATGGAGGCTACTGGATGTTATTAAGTTTCTTTGATATTGGTTAGTCACATTTATTTGGCAAGAAGAGGATATTCCACTGCTCACGTGATTTGTACCTTTATGGTAGAAAGTCTCTGGGGAGTCAGTGGATGTGTCACATCACAGAATACCCAACATCTGGCTTCTCGTCTCTGGCCTTATATTCATGTGCCTAATCCAGTTAGATGTGACTGCCTAGGTATTGATGGTAAGCTTTCAATGATGGCCATCCACAACACCACCAATCTTTGTATCATCTGCAAACTTATTACCCACCCATCTACATTTTCATCCAGGTTATTTAGATATACTGTATCAGAAAACAGAGAGGTCCAGTACGGATCCTGAGGAATACCACTAGTCACAGACCTCCAGCTAGAATAAGTCCTGTCGACCACTACCCTCTGTCTTCTGTGGGCAAGCCAATTCTGAATCGAAAAGGCCAACTCACCATGAATCCATGCATCTTCATCTTCTGGATGAGCCTCCCATGAGGGACCTTGTCATACGCCTTACTGAAATCCATGTAGACAACATCCACAGCTCTACTTTCATCAATCACCTTCATCAGCTCCTCAAAAAACTCAATCAAGTTAGTAAGACACGACTTGCCCTGCACAAAGCCATGCTGACTGTCCCTAACTAGGACATGGTTTTGCAAATGCTCATAAACCTGATCCTAAGAATTCTCCCAGTAACTTCTCTACCACTGACATGAGACTCACTGGTCTAATAGTTTCCAGGATTATACCTGCTTCCCTTCTTGAATAATGGCACAACATTAGCAACTCGACAGTCATAGAACATACAGCACAGTACAGGCCCTTCGCCCACATTGTTGTGCGACATTTTATCCTGCTCTAAGATCTATCTAACCCTGCCCTCCCACATAGCCCCCTATTTCTCCATCATTCATGTGTCTATCTAAGAGTCTCTTAAACATCCTAATGTATCTGCCCCACAAACTCTGCCGGCAGTGCGTTCCATGCACCCACCACTCTCTGTGTAAAAACTTACATCCCTTATATCTTCCTACAATCACCTTAGAATTATGTCCCTTCATGTTAGACATTATCACCCTGGGAAAATGTCTCTGACTGTCCACTTGATTTATGCCTCTTATCATCTTGTACACCTCTATCAAGTCACCTCTCAACTTCCTTCTCTCCAGAGAGAAAAGCCCTAGCTCACTCAACCTGTCCTCATAAGACAACCTATCATCCAGGACTTCACCTGTGCTGAAGAGAACATGAAGATATTGGTCAAGGCCCTCTCTCAGTAGCCTGGGGTATATCCCATCAGGCCCTGGGAATTTATCCACCTTGAAGTTCTTTAGAGACCCAACACTACCTCCTTCTTTATCTTGAAATGCCCTGGCATATTAGCACGCTCCTCGCTGATCTCATTATCCTTCATGTCCTTCTCCTTGGTAAGTACAGATGCAAAGTACTCATTTAGGACCTCACCCCACATCCTCCGCCTCCAAGCACATGTTCCCATCCTGTATCCTTCAGTGGTCCTACTCACTCCCTAGTTATCCTCTTGCTCTTGGTATATGTATGGAATGCTTTGGGATTTTCTTTAATCCTACTTGTCAATGACTTTTCATGACCCCTCCTGGCCATCCTAATTCCCTTCATGAGTTCTTTTCTGGCTTCTTTATAATCCTCAAGGGATCTGTTTGATCTTAGCTTCCTAAGCCTTACAGATGTTTCCTTTTTCTTCTTGACTAAATTTGCAACCTCTCTTGACTTCCAAGATTCCCTGACCTTGCCATCCTTGTCCTTCCTTCTTACTAGAACATACTGTGCAGTTGGTCTTTAAACACCCTTCACATGTCAGATGTAGACTTGCCTAAAAACAGCTGTTCCCAGTTAACACTGCCCAGTTCCTGCCTAATGCCCCAATTTCATACTCTCCTGCAAAATCCATCCTCATCCTTATCTATAGCTATCTTAAAACTCAACTGTTCTCCCGCTGAAAGGTCAGTCACCTGGCCAGGCTCATTACCCAACACCAGCCCCTCCTCTTGTTGACTATTTACATATTGATTTAAGAAATCCCCCTAACAAATTCTGCCCCATCTAAACCTCTTGCACAAAGGAGGTCCCAGTTTATATTAGGGAAGTTGAAGTCCCCTACTATAACAATCATGTTGTTTTTACACCTTTCCCTAATCTGCCTGCCTATTTGTTCCTCAATGTCCTGGTGGCTATTAGAGGTTCTGTAGTATGATCCCATCAGAGTGATTGCACCTTTCTTATTTTTGAGTCCTACCCATATAGACTTAGTGGATGAGCCCTCCATTATGTCCCTCTGAGTGCAGCTGTGATATTGTCCCTGACTAATACCGCAACTCCCTCCCCACCTTTTACCTCCTACTCTATCTTTTCTAAAATGTCAAAAACCTGGAACCCATTCCTGTCCCTCTCTCAACCAAGTCTCTGTTGTGGCCACAACGTCATAGTTCCATGCACTGATCCATGCTCTAAGTTCATCACCCTTACCCATAATACTCCTAGCATTAAAATACACACACTTCAACCCATCCATCCCATCATGCATCATGTCCATTACTTTGCTCCTGCCTGTTCTTACTGGTCATGACATCTACCTTCCTCTCAATCCCTCCACTTTCTGACCTGGTGCTCTGGTTCCTATCCCCCGCCAAACTAGTTTAAACCCTCCTGTGTAGCACTAGCGAAACTCCCGGCCAGGATATTGGTTCCCCTCCAGTTGAGGTGCAACCCATCCCTCTTGCACAGGTCACCCCTGCTCCAGAAGAGATTCCAATGGTCCAAGAACCTGAAACCCTGCCTCCTGCACCAGTTCCTCAGCCACTCATTCATCTGTTCTATCTTCCTATTCCTGCCCTACCTAGCACGTGGCACCAGACAATCCAGAGATTACTACCTTCGAGGTCCTGCTTTTCAGCCTCTTTCCTAACTCTCTATACTCACTGAGCAGGACCTCTTTGCCCTTTCTACTTATATCATTGGTGCCAACGTGCACCACGACCTCTGGCTGCTCACTCTCCCCCTTGAGAATATTCTGCAGCCACTCTGGGACATCCTCAACTCTAGCACTTGGGAGGCAACGCACCATTCTGGCATATCTTTCACAGCCACAAAATCTCCTGTCTGTCCCCCTAACAATCAAGTCTCCTATCACTAATGCTCTGCCTGACTTTACCCTTGCCTGCTGAGCCTCAAAACTGGCCACAGTGTCAGTGACCTGGCTGCTGCTGTTGTGCTGTGATTTTTCTGCATTCAAAATCATTCTCTTTGACAGCTGAAAGAGACATGGTACACAGATCCCATATCCCCTCCTTCAATACCTTCTGTATGAAACCTCAATGTCATATTCAATGCTGGACTGAATTGCAACCTGCTTCCACTTCATCACTCAAAGCACTGAGTAAAAGCTCCCATCAAATGGCTGCCAAAACTGACATCCACACACCTGTCAGTTTCATACACACTGGAGGTGAAATTGGACAGACAAGGCTTAATGAAAGCTCTGAAGGTTGCTCACACGAATCACTCAGATGCTATGTTACTGAGGCTTGTAGTGTGGTGTGGGCTATAAGTCCACTGGAAGCATGCAGAGAAGGTAGGTCATGACATTAGTTGACACTATTTGGTACAATTTTGGTGCTCAATGACTATTAAACACCTCTTAGTGTCATCTGGCTGAAGACATGTTCAGAGGCATGATAGACCCCGTTTTCAATGCTATATGAAGGAATTGCCAACCAATTATAGGTTAGTTGCTGCTTGAGTGAGTGTCAAAATTTATGTGGTCTGCACAATTTCACAACCCTTGCCAGCCAACCTAACAGAGAACAGATGGAGAAACTGAGGCAAGCTGAATACAACCGCTCTGCCTGGGCTGATGGTGCAGAACACATCAAACTGTGATTCACGTTATCTCAGTCCCAACTGTCCATTCATCAACAATCCCACACCTTAACCAGGTAGAAGCAGGTACCTTTTTAAGTGGTACAATACCCTGACTACCAATGAGGACGTGGATAGAGAATGTCCGGAATGCTGATCATGATATTTTGGGAGACCAGAGGTTCATATTTCATATTACCTTAAGCTCAGGCCATTCATTCCATCGATTCAATGCCAGTGTTCACAGCAATCCCATTTCCTGTAACTTATTCCATTACTGCCCAACTACACTAAGGGGTACTTTACAGTAGCCAAATCACCTAACAACCTGCATGTCTTTGGGATATGGGAGGAAAATGGAGCACCTGGGGAAAACTCACATCATCATAGAGTAACATGCAAACTCACCACAACAACACCAGATGTTAGAATACAAGCCGGGCTGCTGGAGCTGAAAGATAACTGCACTGCCTGCTCTTCCACTGTGCCACCCACCTTCTTCTTAAAAATATCATTGCAGGTCATCCCCAGGTTACGGCAGAAGTTCTGTTCCTGTGAACTGTCCATAACCCGAACAGTTTTGCAAGTCAGAAATGCAGCTGTGAATTGAGTTCCCACACAGCAGAAGATGCCTGCAACCCCAGCAGCAGCCGGTAAATCCTTCCCACTGGTCTCCCAAATGCTTGGACTGTACATGTCGGGCGTTCATAACCTGGTGAGAACCTGTATCTTATTGTAAATATTGTGGGTCACCATAGAATTTTTTTTTACAAGGAGGGAACCAGAATAGGGGGCCAAGAAAGAAGATATCTTTGAAGTCTCTCTGATGTTATCAAAGATTACAATAAATGGTGCAAATTAATCTGGGTGCTCATTCATCTCTTCCTGATCAACTTTGACTCAATTCATGGGATCCAAACTGTAATTGATAGGGATTCAACATTCCAAACTGAGTTCTACTAAATATACACAGCACATCTGTTACAGACAGAAATTGAAACTAATTCCAAACTACTAGTTTTCAAGGGATTATCGCTTTTCCTGTTTTCCTATTTTGTCCTCAAAGGTAAATACTGCGTTGTTGTACAATTACAAAGCCAATCTTTAATATCCTATCAATAGATCTGATGAGAATTAGTTTCTTCTATATTTGGTCTCATAACTGCATGTCAGTGGAATCTGTCCTGCTCTGGATACACATCAAAATATCTTTGAGGAAACCTACAAGTGGTGATGTTGTTTGTACAAACTTGTCTCCTCCTCTTAGCCCTAGAGAATGGAGAGAGATACAATGTGGTAGTTGTAGGGGATTCAATAATCTAGGGAACATATAGCATCCTTTATAAGCAGGAACAACCATCCCTCCTGGTACGTTGCCTAACTGGATGCTAAGGGCGAGGGGTATCTCAAACTGGCCTGAAAGGATGTTGGAAAGGGAGTGGAGGAGGATCCAATCATTTTTGGGATCAAACAACTTCAGAAAGTTAGGCAAGAGGTACCAAGAGCCTAGAACTAAATTACAGATGAGCAATGTCAAGGGTTGTAATTCATGTATTGTACCTGACTCCTGTGCAAAGTGGCCCAGGCAGATGAACGAGGTGAACACAAGAAGAAACAGAAAATGTTGGAGACACTCTGCGGGTCAGGCAGCATCTGTGGGAAAGAGAAATGGAGCCAATGTTTTAACGTTAAATCTGCCTGAATTGTTGGATGTTTCCAGCAATTTCTGGGGTTTTTTATTGTCCAGAATCTCTTTTTCTAGAGATTTGATTTTTACAAGATTGAAGAAGTGGTGGCAGAATAGTCCCCTTGTTTATGCCACACTGACACGAATGCTGGGACAAGGAGGAAGTGCACCATCAGAGTGACCTTCTGTTTCTATCGAGTTCCTAGTCGGGTGGTTAAGAGATCTTTCCGCAGACACTGACCTGCTGTGTGTTTCCAGCACTTTTGGTTCTTTATTCAGATTTTCATCTGCAGTTTTTCTCATTTTAGACATAATTACAGTTCTTAACAAGCAAAAACAGAGAGAATAGAATATTGGTCAAAAAGTACGCAATAGGATTTGCAGGCAAAGGAAAAAACAGACACAAAATAAAAGTAGTAATAAATTCAAGAGAAATATATCAGAAAAATGTGAGTAAAACATTGGTGCAATATTGGTTATGGTGCAAGCTTACACCAATAGCAATCTCATAAATTAGAAGGGAGTGTGGGTTGAGGGGGAAGTGGGTTGTTAGAGGAAGGGTGGCATCAGAGAATGGCACCTTCTTCGCACTACTGGCACTGCATTAGAAAACCAAAAATGCAGTGGTAGCCAGCACTATCTCAACCTCCACCAGTCGAGGGCATATGGATGCACTTTGGCCATCCGGTTTTATGTGACTTAGTTCTACACAAAAAGTATGTTCGTGTGATTTTTTTTGGCATGGGTGAGAAGATCGCCAACATGTACAAAAATGATGTGGAATTGTGAGGTTTGCAACAGAGTCACATGCACAAAGGTGTGGTGAATGTTAGTTAAGAGATCTTTTTGTAAGAGACTTCTAAGAGATTGTTAAATGCGTGAGTGACAGTGAATATGTTGAAAACAAGCAGTGCCTGAGGCTATTGATTCAGTTGGAAGGATATGATGTTTTTATTCACAAGTGGAATGTGGGACGTCATTGGTATATCAAGTCTTTATCACACTCCTTTCTGAACTGTAGGAATCCATGTGATACAGGTATTTCCATGTTGCTGGTAGGTAGGTAGGATTCTGGCCTAATGACAATGAAGAAGAGTAATATTTCCATGTCAAGAGGGTGCATGACATGGAGGCATTTGCAGGGCCAATCCTTATCCCATAGCCTCCTGGTTTTCTCCTTCTAGGTGGGTAGAGTTAGTGAACTTGGAATGTGTTAACGAACAGGCCTTAGTGAGTTGCTATTGTGCATCAGGCAGATGGTACACAATGCAGACATGCTAGGCCACTGTTGGTGGGAGGGACATGCCAGTCACTGGAGGCTACTGGATGTTCTTAAGTTTCTTGATATTGTTTAGTCACATTTATTTGGCAAGAAGAGATATTCCACTGCTCACGTGATTTGTACCTTTATGGTAGAAAGTCTTTGGCGGAGTCAGTGGATGTGTCACATCACAGAATACCCAACATCTGGCTTCTCGTCTCTGGCCTTATATACATGTGCCTAATCCAGTTAGATGTGACTGCCTAGGTATTAATGGTGGGCTTCAATGAAGGTGATCAGGCAAGATGGTTAGTTTCTATCCTGTTGGATGTCATCATTGTCTGGAACTTCCGTGATCTGACTGTTACTTGCCACTTATCAGTCATAGAGTCATAGAGCCCAGAAGAGGCCCTTTGGCCCCTCATGTCCATAGCTGACCATAATTACCTAACTATACTAATCCTATTAACCAGCACTTGGTTCATAGCCTTCTATGCCTTGGTGACTCGAGTAGTTGTCTAGATATTTAAATGCTGCTACCTGCCTCCACTACCACCTCAGGCAGTTCATGTTCCTGATTCCACGCTTTGGATGAAAAAGTTCTTGCTCAGATCCTCTCTAAACTTCTAAACTTGACCTGTTGCCCTCTAATTTTAGATGCATCTCCTAAGGGGAAAAGTTTCCTTGATGTATCCTATCTATGCCACTCATAATTTTGTGAATCTCTATTAGGTTCCTGCTTAGGTTCCTCTGCTCCAAGGAAAACAGACCCAGCCTATCCAGTCTCTCCTCATAATTTTAAGCCTGCTAAAACATCTAATACCTCCTTTTACTGATACCATGTTCTAGAAATTCACTACCCCCTCACTGAATTCCCCAACTATAATGTCCTTTTCTAGTGAGTACAGATGAGTAGTATTCACTTGAGACATCACCCACATCCTCTGGATTCATTTTGCCTGTTCAACTTCCTATACTCTGGAAGAGCCTTCCCCCATTTTCAGTTCCCTATATTTGCCATATGCTTTTTTTAATCTTTACCTAACCCTCAACATCTCATGACATCTAGGATTCCTTGGACTTGCTGTCCATACCTTTCACACTTTTGGGAATATGTTAGTCCTGAAATCTCATTATTTCCCTTTTTAATGACTCCCACTTTCCTGATGTTGACCACTCTGCAAGTAGCTATTCCCAGTCTACTTTTGCCAGGTTCTTCCTTATGATATTGACATTGGCCTTCCCCCAGTATAGGATCTTGATTTCCAAGCCATCCTTATTCCTTTCCATAACTACCTTGGGACTTACAGAGTTATGGTCAATGTCTCCAAAATGCTCTCCCACGAACACTTCAACCACTTGCCCAGATACATTCCTTAAGATTTACGTCCAGCCTCTTCTAGTAGGACTATCTGTGCACTGGCTCAAAAAGCTCTTTTGGACACACTTTAAAAATTCCACTCCCTCTACGTCTTTGACACCAAGGTGATTCCAGTTAATATTGGGGATATTGAAATCCCCTGCTACTATAACCTTACTATGACATCTTGCTGTGATTCGTTTACATCTCTACTCTTCTATCTCCTGCTGACTGTTAGGAGGCCTGTAGTACACCCCCAGAAAAGTGATCATCCCCCTTTTTTCTAAACTCTACCCATAAAATCTCATTTGATTAAGGATATCCTCTCAAACTACTGCAGTAATGGGCTCCTTAACCAATATTCCAAGGACATTTCCTCTATGATACTCCCAACACCCCTATCCGTTACACCTGAAGCTTCTATTCCCTGGAGGATTGAGTTACTGTTTCTGATCTGTTTTCAACTGTGTCTCTGTGATAGCAACAATATCACATTGCCATGTGCTGATCAATACTCTCAGTTCATCTACCTTACTAGTCAGATTTCTTGCATTAAAATGTAATTTTGCCTTACCATCTTCCCATATGCTTTATCACGCCCACATCCCCTCTGCCTACTGGATAGACTTAGTTTTTGTTCAACTGGACTGCACCTCCCACCTAACTGCGCATCTACTCTGTCTCCCATTCCCTTGCCAAATTAGTTTAAACCCTTCCCAACAGCACCAGCAAACCTTCCTGCAAGGATGTTGGACCTGTTCCCATTCAGGTGCAACCCGTCCAGGTGCCACCTTCCCCAGAAATGGTCCCAGTGAACGAGAAATCTAAAACCCTTCCGCCTCTACCTTCCCTTTAGCCACACATTTGTCTGAATATCCTCCTATTCCTATACACACTGGCACATGGCACCAGAAATAATCCAGAGATTATAATCTTAAAGATTCTGCTGTTTACCCTTCAATTCCTAAATTCAATTTGCAGGACCTCATCCCTCTCTTTGTTGTTCGTACCAATTTTGTCATTGTCCTCCCTTTTAGAATGCCCTGCAACTATTCTGTGACTTCCATGACCTTGGCACCAAGGACGCACACAGCATCCTGGATTCCCAGCTAACACCTGTCTATTCTCCTCAGTGTCGAGTCTTCTACCACTGTTGCCCTTGGACTCTTGCTCATCTCCCCTTGAGCAGCATTTTCCAACACAGAGAAATAGTTTTCAAGCAAGATGCACTCTTGAGGTTTCACTGACCTGCCTGAATTCCTTCCTTTGCCTGTTGGTCACCCATTCCTTCTCTGACTACCTTCCCTTAAGATGCAGGGTGACCATCTCTAAAACCATGATGTCCACATAAGTTTCACCCTTGTTGACAACTATAGTGCCTCCAGTTAGTGTTCAAGCTCCAAAACCTGGCACTCAAACTGCCCAAACTGGAAGCACCTCCCATAGATGTCGTCATCCAAAGCACATGGAGTGGTTCAGAATTCCCACATCACACTGAACTCACTTACCATACTTTTTATTAAAAAAAGACCATTTAAAATACACTCCCAATCATCCATCTGATTGGCACCAATGTCATACTGTCAAACTATAGGCCAATGTTAAGAAGATCCCTCAGACCCTCCTCACTGAAGCCCCCTCACTCACCAAAGCCCACACTATGAGATCCACCATGAAATAACATACCAAAAATCAGATTAAGTCTGAATATTTGCTTCCTCATTGCAAGAGGGCATGAGCAGCTTCCTTATCTGAGCAGTTGTGAATGGAACTGAACGTATGTTCACTGACCTTGACTACTTGTGTGCCATCACTGAATTTGCAGTTCTGAATCCAGGTCCAGTCCGAATTGGCTACATAGTGCAGTCGTTATAGTTAGCAGGTAGCTGACATGCATAGTTAGCATGTTTATCATGATCACATTTGTTTTCCGAATAAATGAAAATTAGACCCCAGTGCTTCCAGTGTTTTATTTCTTCGGCTCCTAAGTCCCAATTTACACAAAATTTCACATATATACTGACATTCTATTTACAATAATCTTTTGCTCCAATTCTTACCAGATACCTTCACATATCCAGTGGCCTAGGCTGAGTCCTGGTCTTGAGTGCTGCCCTTGTTGAGTTTGCAATTTCTCCCTGTGACCGCATAGGTTTCCTCCGGGTGCTCCAGTTTCCTCCCACATCGCAAAGATGTATGGATTGGTAGTTTAATCCGCCACAGTGTGTATTTTGGGAGTGATAGAATCTGGGTGAGTTTATTGGAATGTGCAGAGAATAAAATGAGATTAGCATAGAAGGGAACTTGATGGTCAGTGCAGACTCGGTGGACTGAAGGGCCTATTTCCACACTGTATGACTCTATGAGAAGTCTCTTTTTTTTGCCCTTTGGAAGCCCACATGTAGCTTTCAATTTTGTTTCTTTCCGCCACTACTCAAGTTGGAACCTTATTTCTCCTGTGTATTTACCCTCAGTTGATATCTCCAATGTAAAGTGCAATTTGCGCAGTCTTAACAATTCTTTCTTATGCTGCAAATTTCCAAGGCAAAAGGCGAACCAGTGGCCAAGTAGAAATCAACCGTGTTGATTTCAGTGAGGAGCAAAGATGTAACATAATGATTTAGCAAAATCTGGATAACAGATGAAAATGTAGAGGAGAAGAACCAAAGAAATATTGATAAAATAGAGGAACAAGAGAAAAATTACAAGAAAATGGAAAGAATATGAGGGCATAACATGAAGGGATTGTAATCTGAAGGCTCTATAACTGTGGAGGTAAAAGGCCACTTCAGTGATACCAGCTGCTCTCTAGCATCTCCCTACGAGACTGCAGTCAATAGTGAAGCTGCCTCAAGAAACAATTGAGCAGCACACACAAAATGCTGGAGGAACTCAGCAGGTCAAGCAACATCTATGCACGGAAATGAACAGTCGACATTTCAGGCTGAGACCCTTCATCAGAACTGGAAGGAAAGAGAGCAGAAGCTAGAATAAAAGGGTGGAGGGAGGGGGAGGAGCACGAGCTGGCGGGTGATAGGTGAATCCAGGCAAGGGGGGAAGATAGGTAGGTGGGAAGGTTGGGGGGGGGTGGGGTGGGAGTGGGAATGATGTGAGAAGCTGGAAGGTGATAGGTGGAAGAGGCAAAGGGCTGAAGAAGGTGGAATTCGATAGGAGAGGACAGTAGACAACGTAATAGAGGGAAGGAGGTGGGGAACCAGAGGGAGGAAGGTGTGGGTGAGGGGCAGGTCGTGAGGGCACATGAGGGAAATGAGAAGGAGTAAAGGGGCCAGAGGGATAAGGGAAAACAAAGGGGGTGGGGGAGAACAGAGGGGACTGGTTACAGGAAGTTAGGGAAACTGATGTTGATACCATCAGGAAAATTGTCAAGAAACAATTTGCGCACTTTTACTGAAGATGTTTTATTTTAAAATTAGCTATTATGTGGCTTTGGCAGACTAGTCCTGATGACTGGTATTTAAGCTCCAGCACCATGTTGATGTGTGGGATTGGTCTATGTGGAGGGTTCACATTGTTTAAAAATGATGAAGAACTCAGAAGATAGAATCTTTTGAGGTCTTCATCATCTTTAAACAATGTGAATATTCCTCATAGACCAGTCCAACCGTGCAAAGGTATGGTGTGTGGGAGGGTTTGGTAATAAATGATGAATACTACTTATTTTAACTCCAGGTCAAACAAATCAATTATTATTAAAAGTATCATAGTATCAACAGTTTCACACTTTTTTTTACCACTTTTCTTGACAAGGCTATAGCTTCCATAAGCAGGTTCCTGCGTGCAGAACAGCCCCTATCAAACATATAAAACACAAGTTTCGTAAGGTGATACTATAATTATCTTGGCAAATAGTACAGGATAAACCCCCAAAGACAAATAAATAAATAATGTTTGTTAAGGCTGTAAAGAGTAGGAGATAGTGCATGGTAAATCAATAAATAGTAATCAGAGGAGTATCGATGAAATGAAATGTACTGTGGTGAAATAAAACCCTTATCACCTTGTTTCTAAGTCTGTTTTCCTTATACACGCAGATTTCAATGAACTGCGGACATAGAACATAATGATCTAGCAACTCATGATGAATGACAGAGCGTGTGGATCAAGGACCACAGAAGGAGTGTGGGCCCAGGACCACAGAAAATTAGAACAAGGAACAAGAAAACTAAGAGAAGTTATAAGCCAATGAGGAAGAGTTGTGTGGGAGTTTTGTGGCACAATGTGAAAGGACTATAATCTGAAGGTTCTATATCTGCAGCTTGCTTTGGACGTGAATTGTAATTTGTACTGAAACAGTGTGATCAAAAATTTCCAAAAGGCAGGACCACTTCCTCATTTCAAATGTTGCTCTGGTTTCAGTTCTTAATTCACATAGCACTTGGAAGTATCAATCCCTGTGGTCTTGATGTGTTTCATCCATTCTGCAAAATTAAAACACGGTAGCCTTTGGTCAGATCAACTCATGTTATTGTCTTAGCCTTCCAATGACTAATAGTTTCTGGAGCAAAATGATTGGTTTAATTGCATTTTCTGGATATTCCAGTAGCCATGCAATGCGTGGCCCAGTGTGTATCCATCCCCACTTCATTCAAAATGCAGATTTTTAAAACTCATTTCTTGCATACATGGTATCACTCCTGCAGAGTTTCCAGGGATGGGGAAGTGACTGGTGGGTGATTAAAGTTGATCCTCTCATATTTTATGTGGTGTATTCCAAGTTTAGTTTCCCTGTCTCATGTTGAACCCCAGTTTGTGCTGAGTACATTAATCTCATCAGGATAGCAGAAGAGATGCTGTGATTGGGGAGGGAAAAATTCTTAAAGGGTTCCTATTCCCACTCAATGTGCATCAACCCTTGCAAGGAAGGATGGAAATATTGATGTTTGAGATAGGATTACTTGGCTATGAAGCTTCTCTCAAAGCAACAGCCTACCAACAATCACACACTCTCTAGGATCAAACATGGAACCATTGGGCAATCTAACAGCTCCAGGGAGCCAGGTTTGATCCTGACTTCAAGTGCTGACCATATGGAGTTTGTACATTTTCCCTTGACCATGTGGGTTTCTTCCTACATTCCAAAGATGTGCTGGTAAGTTAATTGCCTGCTACAAATTACCTGTTAGTGCAGATAAATAGAAAAAGAATCAAAGAGGAATTGATGGGCATGTGTGAGAGAGAATAAGTTGAAGGGATACAGGGAAACAAAGATGGAGGGGGGTGGAAATGATTTGCTGGGACCCAGCATGGACCTAATGCACCGAGTAACCTCCTGTGTCATAATAAATCAACAAATCAGATGCCAGATGGTGGCCATTGTACTATGTCCAAGCTAAAGTCCATGCTATCCAGCGAGGTGGAAAAATGGATTCTATGGGTAATTTTCTGAGTTTATATTCGTAATTCATGCCACATTATTGGAGGAAACAGAATTTTTGGACAAATGTGTGAACACTATGCATAATTTACCAATCATTTACTTTAATGATTGGAAAATCTAATGCATGTTTATGACACACTCATTTACTTCTTGTCTCAGGTGTCTTATATGAACTCCTCCAGCAATAAATTGTACAATTATGATGTAACAACCTGTCATGTTCCACAATAAGAGGAAAGGGAATTAAAACACCCCATAAGGAGTTTGTTCTTTAGCATCCCAAGTCTCTGTTCTATTGGAGGTCAGCCTGCATGAGAATCTGGGCTAACTTAAAGTCATTAACTTCTGTAATTGTCATTATTCTCAATTTTAACAAGGTGGGTTTCAAGTGAGTGGAGGTCGAGGCAAATTGCTCGGCATCTTGAGATGGGAGACTTAGTAAGTCGTGGTTTCATTTGCATGCCCCAAGGCCTGGATGAGTGGTGGTGGATGCCAGTGGAATATCAGCAGATCGGGCAGCAACAGAAAATCCTAGAAATATCCAGCAGCCTGCCAGGGTCTGATATGGGAAAAGGTAGTGTTAAGTTTCAGGAGTTCAGCAGAAGATTGTCTCCATGTTAAGCGTTAACTTGGCTTTTCTTATTGCAGCTTGTTAGAAGTCCCAAGATCAGGAGGTGGCCATTTGGCCCCCCTACCCTGCCCCATCATTCATTTCGAACATGAGTGATCACCATCTCAACTATATTTAACCTTGCTTCATATCCTGATTCCTTAGCCTATAACTCTATTGATAAGCTAAAAGCAACAAACTGCAGATGCTGGAAATCTGAAATAAAAACTGAATATGCCAGGGATTCTCAGCTGGTCAGGCAGCATCTGTGGAGACAGAAATATAGTTAACTTTTCAGGTTGATGACCTTTCATCAGAAGAATTGAAAAATCTATTGATCTCAATTCAGCCTTGAATGCTTCAGTCAACCCTCAGTAGCTAGTCTCTTGGAGACAAGCAAAGACTTCCACAACCCTTTGGAATAAATGCTTTCTGATTGGTCTAACATTGATTTCCCCACCAGTTTAGGACTTCCCTGTCTGAGTTTTCCTCCATTTATCCCATCAATTCTTCTAATAATTTCAAACATCTCAATTGGAACCCCATCAATCTTCTGTACTCAAAGGTGTACAAGACAGGTTTATGCAACCTGTCCTCAAGATATACCTTACAAACCGCTGATATCATTCTTGTGAACATGCTTGGGGTTTCTGCTGTTCTAGGAACCTGAATTTCCCATGATAGTAGGGGTGGGGGGGGGGGGAATGCTGTTGGACAGCAAGGACCCATTGACAATGGCACTTACAGCCAGCAGCCTAATAAACTCCAAAGACGAGCTCACGAGAGTCACAGTATCACTCTCTGACACAACTGCAGAATAGAGGTGGAAAGCAAAACATTTCAATGTAAAGGCATTGTCATGGGAGGTACAAATAGCTTAAATGAAAAATCAAACACCCTCTACATTGTCCCATCAAATACTCCCACAATAGACACACACAAGTTAGGTACGGAATAAAGTTCCCCTATATCCTCCTATCAAAATCCCAGAAATGATGCAGCCCAGGTTAGACAGAACGCTCCCTTCACTGAATACATTCAGGTACTGTAGCGGTTAGATAGGAAGAGAATAAAGCTCTCTCTGTACATTCACACACTGTACGAAGTAAAGCTCTAGGTTGTTCCATTATATACTCCCAAGATAGAGCCACTACAATATCCTGTCAATATACGTGATGATATATTTTGGTTCTAGATTTACTGCCCATCCTTAATTGCCCTTGGGAAGATGGTGGTGAGCTTTTGGTGAAGGTGCTCCCACAGTGTTGTTGGCCAGGGAATTCCAGGATTTAAACCCATGAAGGACTGGCGTGATTTGAAGAGGAACCTGCAGGTGATTTCATGTGCTGCTGCCCTTGCCTTTCTTTAGAGCCTTGGGATGTGCCAGAACTTGCGTAAAGAGAAACAGTGTTTCAGAACTCTCTCTGCAGGTGCTGCCTGACCTACTGAGTGTTTCCAGTGTCTTCTGTTTTTGTTGCTGTGGGAGTAATGCGAGTGAGTAACAACAGTGCATTTTGAAAATGCAAACCCTGCAGCCACTGTGCCCTGGTGGTGGAGGGATTGAATGTTTAGGGTGGTTGATGTGGTCCCAGTCAAGCAGGCTACTTTGACCTGGATGGTGTCCAGCTTCTTGAAAGTTGTTGGTGCTGCACCAATTCAGGCAAATGGAGAGTATTCTATCATGCTCCTAATGTGTGCCATGTAAATGGTAGAATGTCCTTGGAGTGTTAAGTGAGTTACTTGCTACAAGATACCCAGCCTCTTGGAGCTCTGGAATCTATGTGGCTGATAGTTGAGGTTCTGGTAAATGATGACCCATAGGATATTGATGGTTGGGGATGCAGCAATGGCAAAGCCATTGAATGTCAAGGTTAGAAATTCAGAGTACAGTTCTCCCTACCAGTGGACATTCTTCTATTTGTTATACCAGCCATCCTGATACCTAAATGTGTGGAACTGTAAATCATTGAGAAGGTAGGCAATAACTTGCCCATTAGAAACTCGATTGAGGCCTCATGCAAAAATAGCTTCACTACATCATTTTGGGTTCCATTTGAAGATTTTATTGTTACTATTGTCAACTAAATGCTATGGAATAAGTTATCTGATCTTTACCAGAAGTCAGGAATAGTCACCAAACACTGCATCGCCCCATGCTCTAATTTTCCATCCATTAATTGTAATGAACTGATAGTTATTTAATGGGCACCTGCAATTTCACACAGATACGTAAATAGAACAGATAGGAAAATCTTACCCTTACAAATGAGTTTCGAATATATCGCTGTTTAAGTATAACTCGCAAATGATGCAACACAAGTTCCATTGTAAATACGACCCCAGTCAGATTAGCGGGAAGTAAAGTGACTGTTTAAGTTAAATGTCTCAGGATAAACAAATACATGTGAAACATGAAAAAGGAAGGAAAGTTCTGGAGTCCTTTCACACTAACTACTTGTCTGTTATATGTATCTAAAGTCCAGATATCTGATGTATTAACATTACCATTTTTACAGATTTGACCTGCTGTATGTTTCTAACATGTTCTGCTTTAGTTTCAGATTCACAAGATCACAAGACAAGGGAGCAGAAGTAGGCCATTCGGCCCATCGAGTCTGCTCCAAAGAAAAGAAAGGGAAAAAAGAATAAAGAAATGAGAAATGGGGGAATGTCCATGAGAGAAAAAAAATTATTCCTTTCTAGCCCCAATTTCCGGCCTTATCCCCATATCCCTTGATACCTTGACTAATTAGATAACTATCTATCTCCCCCTTAGACGCCTCCAATGATCAGGCCTCCACTGCTGTACGTGGCAAAGAATTCCATAAATTCACTACCCTCTGGCTAAAGAAATTTCTCCTCAACTCTGTTTTAAACTGTACCCTCTAATTCTAAGATTGTGCCCTCTGGTCCTGGACTCACCTACCAAGGGAAACAGCTTGGCCACATCTACTCTGTCCAGTCCTTTCAACATTCTAAATATTTCTATGAGGTCCCCTCTCATTTTTCTGTACTCCAGTGAGTACAGTCCAAGAGCCGACAAACGCTCATCATATGTAAGACCGTTCATTCCAGGAATCATCCTTGCAAATCTCCTCTGAACCCTCTCCAACATCAGCGCATCCTTCCTAAGATATGGGGCCCAAAACTGCACACAGTATTCCAAATGAGGCCTCACTAGTGCCCCGTAGAGCCTCATCAACACCTCCCTACTTTTATACACTATACTTCTTGAAATGAATGTCAACATAGCATTCGCTTTCCTTACTGCCGATCTGACCTGGTGGTTAACCTTTAGGGTATCCTGCATGAGAACCCCCAAGTCCCTTTGTACTTCTGTACTTTGAATTTTCTCCCCTTCTAGATAATAATCTGCC
This sequence comes from Pristis pectinata, assembly GCF_009764475.1. NCBI lineage: Eukaryota > Metazoa > Chordata > Chondrichthyes > Rhinopristiformes > Pristidae > Pristis > Pristis pectinata. The sequence goes on from NC_067433.1 coordinate 6,162,741, forward strand.
CATTTATTTCTGTTTCCAAAGCGTACAATGGCACATTTCTCAACATTGAATCTCATCTGACATTTCCTTGCCCATTCTCCTAAACTATCTAGGTCTCTCTGCAACCTTCCTGTCTCCTCAATGCTCCCTACTCCTCCACCTATCTTGGTGTCGTCTGCAAACTTAGCCACAAAACCATTTACTCCATCATCCAAATCGTTAATGTACAAAGTAAAAAGAAGCGGCCCCAACACCGACCCTTGCGGAACACCACTAGTAACTGGTAGCCAACTAGAACAGGATCTTTTTATTCCCACCCTCTGCTTTCTGCCTACCAGCCAATGCTCCACCCATTCCAATATCCTACCTGTAATTCCATGATGGCTCATCTTATTAAACAGCCTCTTGTGCGGCACCTTGTCAAAGGCCTTTTGAAAGTCTAAATACACAACATCTACAGCTTCTCCCTTATCCACCCTATCTGAGATTTCCTCAAAAAACTCCAATAGAGTGGTTAGGCAGGATCTGCCCTTCACGAAACCATGCATCAGATTCTTGATAATGTCATAGAGTCATAGAAAGATATGGCACAGAAACAAGCCCTTTGGTCCACAGAGTTTGCACTGACCTTCAAATACTCATTTACACTAACTCTATATTCATTCCATTTTTCATTCTCCCTGCAGTTTCATCATTCTTTCCCCTTTCTCTATATTCTCTCCCCAGATTCTACGACTCACCTACACACTCGGGGCAATTTACAGTGACCAATGAACCGACATATCTTTAGGATGTGGGAGGAACAGAGCTCCTGGAGGAATGTGCAAACTCCACACAGACAGCACCCAAGGTCAGGATTGAACCGAAGTCTCTAGCTATGAGGCAGGGGCTCTACTGTGCAGCACACATCAGATTCATGATTTTTCTAAAGCTTTGAGTTGTGTATCCTGCACAAAACCTAGCCCCTAGAATCTTCTGGTGGAAGAATTCCAAACCTGTCTCATTGAATGCAATGATTTCAGACTGTCATAGAAATTTATCCAGAACCAATGGCCTTTCTTGATTCTTGTCCATAAGAATTTCAGCATCTCCACCTACCCTGTAGGTGTGCCTTGGTGATCTGGTGTCCTGCTTGAATTTTTCTTTGATGATGATGAATTTCAGCCCTTAATCTTTCTTCACAGCTCAATCCTAGGTTCCATGTTTTCCAGTCTTTTCCAGATTTTCAGCAGCTTGGGGAACATGGTTTCCAAAAATAATTCATTACTTGAGTGAAAAGAACATTTAAAGGGAGTCACATGGGCTATCTCACATGGAAAATCCCTCATCAATCAGTGAAGAGGAGTATGCTAGCCTGTGTATAACCTGGGTCGCTATACATTGGGGCTGGAACTGTAAGAATCACTGAATGCCACTGCCCCTGTTTTACATAATTGCCTTGCCAAGCTCAGCCTTATTATTACCCCTACATATGGTGCAATTGGCCATAGGTACTCTGGTTTGCATTGTGAGCTGGGAATGTTTATTGTGAGTGCAGTCACTGATTTCATAGTGAACTGATGTGTCACTATTTCCTGAAACTTTCCCTCAAGATGAATGTGGTTTATATTGTTCACTTTCATCTCACACAAAAACATCTGTGCTGAAAATTCTGCATACAAGTACTGGGTCTGAGCCCAAAGCTGATGATCGATACCAAGCCTTATATGTTAAGTGAGCCTGAAATAATAAATGGGTGTGGAAACTTGCTTGTGTTTTTTTTTAAAGTGAGGTCCCAGCTATTGGAGAGTAGGATACATTTTTAGACTGTGAAAACATGAATGTGCACCTGAGGGAATATTATCTCATGCATAAACGTACTTGACTCAACAGTTCAGCTGCACCCTTTGTTAACCTGCACATCCGTTCTTTTCCCTGTTTCTTATTTTGTCTTCAGAGTTAGTCTATAGGGAAGGACAAGGAATTATGTGACAATTTGAGATTTCACCCATTTTACATACAACAGCGGTTTGAAAGAACATTCCAGTGATCCCACTTGTCTTCTTTGCATATTTTCCTGAAAGATCTTACCAAATTTCCCTTTGAAAGTTTTGTTACTGAATCTATTTCCACCATCCTTTTAGACAACACTTTCAGATCCAAAGAAACCTTGATTAATTACTGAGCCACATCTTGTAGATGGTACACATTGCAGCCACACTGCTCTGTTGAAGGCAGAGTGAATGTTTAAGGTGGGGCCCTGATCAAGCTCATTATGTCTGTGCTGGTGTTAAAAAAAAGAGATCCTCAACCTAATCTCACCTTCCAGCACAGGTCAGTGGCCTTGCAGGTTACAGCTCTTCAGGGACACATCCAAGTACTGTTTAAATGTGATGAGAATTTATGCCATCAGGTCTTTACCCTCCATTCCATCTAATAGGCTTCCATGTATTGTATATTCCCTTCACCTGTTGCACTTCCACAAATGCGTTACCTCACATTTCTCTGGATTAAATTCTGTTTTCCATTTTTCTGAACAACTGACCAGACCATCTATATCTTATTGCAGTATAAAGCTTTCCTCCACACAACCAATTTTTCTATCATATGCAAATCCATTGATCATGCCTGACTTTTTAAATCATTAATATATATTGCACAAAGCAAGGCAACGTGTTCTGAACCCCGTGGATCCCCACAGGTAACAGCCTTCCGATCACAATTCCAATTACTCTCAGTAATCTTTGCTTCCTCCCACAAAGCAAATTTTGGATTCAATTTCTCTCTCGGCCTTGCATCCCACGGGTTTTACTTTACTGACCAACCTACTATTTGACACCTTTTCACGATGTCAAACGACATCACTGTTACCTTTGGAATTCAACTTTTTAAGTGGCTGATGATTAGCTTCTGTCATGCTGCAGACTTTTGGAGGAGGCAGAGATGGATCGTTGTCTTGGCACTTAAGTCTGATGATAATTCCAAACACTTGGACTTGTCATCATTGGGGATGGGAATATCTATGGAACCTCCTTGGCCCATTAAATAGTCCACCTTCATTCTTGACCGCATGTGCAGTAACTTTGATCTGATTGCGCTTCCACCTCATGGAGCATCAGTTCCACTATGGAGAACATACATTAACTCCTAGAACATCCAAATTTATTGATCTGCAGCCTCTGGCTTGGAGATGGTCTGAAAACACAAAGCAAAATACTCCAACAACTAGAGATCTGTAAAAAAAAATGTTCTAAATGCTCATCAGATCAGTGGCATATGTGGAATATCTTGCTCTAGCTACCTTTGGCAAATAAATGAAATAGAGCAGACTGGACAGCCACAAATGTGGGTTGTAACAAGGTGAATTTTCCAGCATTGTCACCAATGTGATTCTCAGCTTCAAAGTCATTAAGTAAGATATTAAATTGCTGTCAAGATACTGTCAATAAATGTAAAGAAAGTTTTATTTTTGATTCTCTTGCAGCACAACATCAGTGATACGATTCAGATTTTCAAATTTCCAAACTTCCACATCCGCAGAGTGTAATTTTGAGATATGCAGGCAGAGGAAGTGAGAGGGAAATTTACCAAACAACTGTGCAATCGTAAAATTTCCAAACATAGTGGCACACCCTGAGGGAGGAGCTTGTGGAGGCCAGTGCGCTTTAAATAGCTGGAGGCTCTTTGTCAGCACAACAACATTTGGAACTGACGCAGAACTATCCAGACAATCTTTTTGAAACAGTCAGATACCATTTCAGAGAGCTTCGTTAATATGAGGACTGAGGCTGGAACCATCACCATTCCAATGGCTGAGAGTGAATCCCTGAGGTGAGTCCATGGGTTTCTCTACAATAAATTTATTTAACATTTAAACCAAAGCTGTGCAATCACAGTGGTGCCCTTTTTGAATTGTAGATATATTTGCAGCTACTAAATATGTCTGATCTCAGCTCAGAACAAACCTACAGAATGATTTTCTTATTAGAAAGAATTTAAATACAATTCAGAGAAATGATCCAGCCTTAATAGTCTGTGCAATATTTAAGAGCAAAAGGGAAGTGGATCTTTGATTAAACGTGTGGCATAGTCTACTCACAGTTAAACTTGCGTATTGATTATTATGAAATTTGGAAAATGGCAATACTCACAGTGGTTATGAAGAAAACTGTAAAGTTTACTTAGAATACATTTTCTGATTTACTAACAATGTTCAGTGCATCCTGCCTGAACCCAGACATATTCTACTGTAAGTCACAAGAGCCAGCTACAGACAAGTGGATGTGGAGTAGGGTTGTATCTGATTGGCCCCACTTCCATTGCCTGGGTTTCACAGTGACATAGTTGTTTATCTGAGTAACATTGCAATTTTCATGTGTGGTTAATAACTTATTGAAGGCAAATTTACCCTTTTCCACATAAACTGATTGAGACAATTGTTCCATCTACAGATCCTTAAGTTACCGGCACAATGGGGATTGTCATATCACATCTCCTACTTCCTGTCCCCGGGTCAAGGTAAGAATCATAGAGACTACACCAGAATAGGTTTTGGGGAAGATATTTCATTTGTTAAAATTAGAGCAAGCTTGAATCAACAAATATTTAATTACCCTGTGTGACCAGAATTCATGATGGTAAAGCATGATGTCAGGAACTTCTGCAGAAATACTTCCTAAGTGCAAAGTTTCAAGTCTTAAACCCTGTCGGATGTTTAGCCCACAAATCCTGGGTTGGAGGTGTCCCTGATTATTAATTATCCTCTACCCTAGCTATCAGCCCCACTAGAATTACTGTGGTAGCTCAGAGTTGGTGGATTTAATGTCGTTTCTCATTTTGCAGAGCCCATTTCAAAAAACCTTACCAAGTCCAGTGGAGTTGAGCACTGCCCGTCACCAATCGGACAGTTACCAATTGAAGATCACAGGGAAGTCTTCGTCCATTAGCACAGCCGGATCTGCAAAACTCACTCTGGAAAAAGCTGTCATGTTAGCCCTCGTTGTTGAAAGATTCAAGAAGAAGTTGGAGCAGCCATGCAGAGAAGGCTGGAGCTGTGAGAGCGCTTGCTTTGAGGACAGTGACTTGCTTGGAAACTTTAATGCGCTAGTAGAAGGTGAGCTGAAGTTTTGTTTCAGTGTTATCATTCAGTTAGCACTGACTGGTTACAATTGGAAGCAGTGCTTCCACTGTTTAGTGTGATAGCCTGCATTGGGCCATTGAGCCCATTGGTTCTGTTAACACTGACCTTCACTGTTGCTCATTCAATGTCATGGGATTCCCTACCAAATGCAGGGGTAGACCATCAGCACAAAGATTTGAGAAGAAGGCTCATCAACAGAATAACCAAGATGAATCAATAAACACAGATTTGCCAATACTGCTAATATCCAGGGAACAGATATTAAAGAAACATTTTGGTCTGAGATTTTATTTCTGGTTAAACTCTGTTAATTTGCCATGGTAAATAATCATTCTGATTTATGCCAACAGAAGCCATCACCTACACCAGCTGTGAAGATGCTGAAGTGGTGCCCAGTTCTTACAGGTTCATGAAGAGTGAGTGTCAACAGGTGAGGGATGAACAAGACAAATCCCTGAAGTTGTCAGAGAACCTCCAGCTCCTGGCCATGTTCTTGCAGCAGCCAAAGGATGAAGGTGGGTAAACCTTACATTCCTCCTCTTCTGTTGCACTTAAAATAAGGGAAGATTGGCAAAAGTTTCTAAATCTAAAAGGTGTTGTGGTGAATGGGAGAGAACACCTCACAGGAAGAGGAAATCTATTCCATTCACTTTCACATTTCCCTACCTCACTTTCAACTCCCTGGATATGCGCTGCCTCTAAGCAGGGATTTTTTTCTTCGCAGTGGTATTGTCATGCTACTGTAACAGAAATAGGCACAGAAGGCTAAGCAAAATTATGCATGTCTGCAGGATAACTGGATGGTGAGCAGGAACAGGAGCCCTAATGCTTGCTCTGTCCCCTGTTGATGTGTAGATGAACTATTTGTTGTGCTCCAGGGGTTGCCTCAGCTAACTTTGACCCAGTGACCATGTAAGGCTTGGCTATACTCCAAATTAAGTAGCTACCCAGTAAAACTGTATTGCAGCACTTTTACTGATATGAGCATTTATGTATTTTGATCACTGTGCTGAAATATTCCTCCTTTGGCTTACAGTAACACTGAACGTGAGATACTACAAGGCAAATGCCAGTGAAATTAATTATATGCCAGTTGTTCTGGGAATCAACGATCAGAATCTGTTCCTCTCTTGCACGGGGCCACAGGACAATCCCAGGATGGAGGTCGAGGTAAGAAAACAAATATGAGCTCATGGTTAATTAACAGTTGTACAGCCCCGTATCATTGCTATCTGGAGAATCTGCTTCTTCTTCCACCCTGTCCATGGGCCTTCTGCAAATTGCATGTGACAGACAATTTGGCCCACGTTTCGAAATGAACCCCTTACTCTGGCTTTGTTAGCCGACATCTACCATGGGGTCCCTGTATATTCTGGTTCCATAGCCTCAGGGAAATACCTTCCAATACTTTTCAGCATATCTGCATTTCCCCTGAAGAACTTCCATTCCAGGGTACTGGCCATTCTCCAGTCCAGCTGCGGATCTTCTCCGGATACTCCAGTTTCCTCCATATACCAAAGTCATGCTGATAGGTTAATTGGCTTCTGCATGTTGCCCTCAGTGTAGACGGATAGCAGTGCAATTGAAGGGAGTTGATGGCAGGTAAAAGAGAATAGATTACAGGGAAAAGTGGGGAAATGGAACCAACAAAAGCTAGCATTGACCAAATAGGCCAAATGGCCTCTCTCTCTTTCTTAAGAGAAGATGAAAATATACATTCCCTACAGTGCTGATCATTGGGTATTGTAACAGAAAGCTTTTGATTGGAGTGAGGTTTCATGGCTGAATCCCCACAATATCCATTCTATGCAGTCAGTAGCCAGTGCTCTGTACCTTTGTTCCCAATCCTGGAATGTTGAGGTCTCTGTCCCCTTCCTAGCTAAGGTTACCAGCTCAGAATCATTCCAAAACCAAACTGTTTGCAACTTATGAATTTATAGGTAGTTAAATTGTGGCACAAATCTACTCCCTGCAACACATGCTCAGAAACCTGCTGTGCAGAGGACAACATGTCCTGAAGTAATATTATTTGCAGTTTTCTCATTTGAAATATAATTGTATTTAATTTTCTTTCTGTCATAGAAATGGGATCAGAATTTGCATAATATCAGTAGTGCCACTGACCTGCTTCGCTTCGTGTTCTTCAAGAAGGTTTCGAGTGCTGGCCACTACTTCGAGTTTGAATCGGCTAAGTACCGCGGCTGGTACATCAGCACCTCCCGCAGGAATAAGCAGCCTGTTGAAATGGATGTGAAGGAGCACCACAAGAGAATCACAATTTTCACAGCCAAATGAGGCATTTTAGATCTCTGTGTTCAGAACCCAAATCAGAATTGTTGGTTTAAAGAGAGTGTGTATGTACTGAGTACAGAATTTCTCTTATATGATTAAATATAATTGTCTTGTAATTACTGAGATGAAAAGGTAGCAATATTTGCTCCTGTTTACTTTTTATTATTTGGAATTAAATATTAAGGAGAATAGGCGCTGAGTTTTCAAACTTAAAATTATTATTTATTCAACATATTTATTATTGTTGTTATTTAAATTATTGATTAATTCATCACTATGCTGGAAGAGAAATCTTCCCATTAATTGAATAAATATTGTGTTATTTTCAGATAAGAAGTTTCCTTCTTCATTTCACCCATTTCCTTAAATATTCTGTGAAAAAGGTGAAGCAGCTAACATTCCTGTTGTCCAATAAGCTCTCCCATTGCCAAATGATGTTTCAGTATTTCCATTGGTGTGTGATGGTCAGATTGAGTTTGCCTTGTTTTTATGGCTTTGGGATGGTCCAAAGCAATTCACGACCCATAAAGCACTTTTAAAGTTAGTGCTGTTATAATGAAGAAAATCACAGGACGACTTATAAGCAGACAGATAAACAGATAGATAACCTACTTTCCAATGATGTTGGTTAAATATGGCTAACCATTATAAATGCAGGAATTTTCAATTTAGTTATCTATCTGACGTACATATTTAAGTATGTGAAATGTCAAACCAAGCAAATATTCTGCCTCATATTTGTGTGCACTGTCAAACCTTGAAAGATCAAGGTTTCTTAAATATAGGGGACAATTTCAAAATCTACAAGCAATATAATCTTGGGTGTGGAGTACACTCTGAAGATAGGGGATAGGCCAGTGATACAGGTGGATTTATATCTATTGGAAGTGAACACTTGAATCTGCTGATACCGTTTGATAGGAAGCAAGAGCAGAATTAGTACAATTGGCTAAAATTTATATCACACAGCACTAGCTTCCAGAGCACTTTGTGGAGGAAAATGAGTTTGATGTGGAGTGGAATGTCTTTTGCTGTAACAACGAGTGAAAAGCAAAAATCTGCAGATGCTTAGAAATAAAAACAGAAAATGCTGGAGGTGCTCACAAGGTCAGGCAGCATCTGTGGGGGGAGAAACAAAGTTAACATTTCAAGTCAATGACTTTTCGATGCAGTTTTCGTTTTAATCTTGGATCATTGATCTGTTTATGGAGTCTGGTGTCATTTGAGAAATATGGTCTGGCCAACAGTGAAATTAGGACTTCAGTTTTGGGAATGTTGGCCTGAGAGGGATGCTAATATTGGTTTACTTATCCTGCCAGTGGATTTAGAAGATTTTGTGGAGACAGCTAGGGTGAGTCAGAGGGTTATAGCAGCCATGAGCAGAATAGAGGAATGGACAGTTTGTTTAGTTTTAATCAACAGTTGGAGGTGACTTCATGTAGTGGTTAATGGTCTGAAGCTTTCTGAGAATGTTAAGAAATATAAGTAATCAGATTGATAACGATCTAATTTAAGGAGTGAATTTCCAGCACTGATTGATCACAGGATTCTGAATCAGAAATTGCTTTCAGAAGCCATCAATGGCCACTAAAGGAGCAATGTGGTTGAAGAGTATATGAGCTTGGGGCCATTGGAGAGCAGCATGCTATAGCCATTTTAAAGAAGTATACTATGGAGAAAATGAAGTTATACAGTAAAAAAAATTGCCCTTTAAAATATTTCATAGTAGGTTCGGTGGACAGTGAAATTCAGTTTATGTGGAAAGTGCATTGGAATATTTTCAAAATCAATATACCTTGAATGGCAGACCATGTTTAAAAAGTGTCCGATATTTGTCTTTCTTTACTTACGGTGAGAGCTGGAAGCTGTTAACACTTTGTAATCATATCCGTTGGTTGGTTGAGTTTGCTAATCAAGTCTTGGAAGGAATTTTGAACTAAATCATAGAACAGTACAGCACAATACAGGCCCTTCGGCCCATAATGTTGTGCCGACACAAAGGTTGGTGGTGTTGTGGATAGTGTGGAGGATTGTCGAAGATTGCAGAGGGACATTGATAGGATGCAGAGCTGGGCTGAGAAGTGGCAGATGGAGTTCAATCTGGAGAAGTGTGAGGTGGTACACCTTGGAAGGACGAACTCCAAGGCAGAGTAAAAAGTTAATGGCAGGATTCTAGGTAGTGTGGAGGAGCAGAGGGATCTGGGGGTTCATATCCACAGATTACTGAAAGTTGTCTCACAGGTGGACAGGGTTGTTAAGAAAGCTTATGGGATGTTAGCATTCATAAGTCATGGGATCGAGTTTAGGAACCGTGAGATAATGATGCAGCTCTATAAAACTCTGGTTAGACCACACTTAGAGTACTGTGTCCAGTTCTGGTCGCCTCATTATAGGAAGGATGCGGAAGCATTGGAAAGGGTGCAGAGGAGATTTACCAGGATGCTGCCTGGTTTGGAGAGTATGCATTATGAGGAGAGACTAAGGGAGCTAGGGCTTTACTCTTTGGAGAGAAGGAGGATGAGGGGAGACATGATAGAGGTATACAAAATATTAAGAGGAATAGATAGACAGCCAGTGCCTCTTTCCCAGGGCACCAATGCTCAATACAAGAGGGCATGGCTTTAAAGTAATGGGTAGGAAGTTCAAGGGAGATATCAGAGGAAGGTTTTTTACCCAGAGAGTGGTTGGGGCATGGAATGTGCTGCCTGGGGTGGTGGTGGAGGCAGGTACACTGGTCAAATTCAAGAGATTGCTAGATAAGCATATGGAGGAATTTAAAATAGAGGGATGGGGGGAGGTAGGGGTTAGATAGTCTTAGGCGAGGTTTAAATGTCGGCACAACATTGTGGGCCAAAGGGCCTGTATTGTGCTCACTGTTCTATGATAATCATACACCTCATGAAAACTTTTAGTGCTTTAATACAAAAGAAACTCAATAGTATTGATCTTGTAATGACATTTATTTAACACTCAGCCAAAACTCCAGCAGACTCAAATTCCCTGTAATTGTTAAAATTGTATTGATTCAAAGACAAGATTCTGATGCTGTCCTGCATATGTTTTATGCTGTCCTGTGTAAGTTCTTGAGAGTAAGACATACTTTGTTTGAAGTGTGCGAATGCCCTGAGCGTTTCAGATATTGCTTGAGGCTTGTGAAATTTTGAGTTAGACATAAGTTTAACAGTTTGCTGAATTTTTGATGGGACGACTGAGGACAGGTAATAATTGAGCACCTGTGGAATGGAGATATAGGGAATTAACGAGAAAATGTGGCCTTGAAGTTTAAACTCAATTGTAGTGTCAAATTCTAAATCAATGGAGCTTTTAAAAAATGGTCTCTTAATTCAATTACAGTAATAACTTTCTTTTGTTTCAACCAATCTAAATTAGAATAAATGGCACTGTTTAGATTTAATTCTAACAAACATTTAAGCACCTTTAAACATTTAAGTTACTACATGTCTGACAGCTGGTACTTTTTGCATTATCTCCTCCAATACAAAGAAAGAGCCATGTTTAATTGATTAAGGATGTTAATCATGGTCTATTTGATTCTGGTGCCCCAAAATAGATATTGTGTGAGTTGTTAAGGGTCAAAAGACAATGTGTAGGAATTAGCTTATTGTACTATTAGACTCACATGTGGTTGTTTTAAAGGCTATCAGTGTGAATAAGTGCAGAAACGTTAACCCTTTACATAGACATGAATTTCAATTTGTACATTAGAGAATGGAATTTTAATTGGTAATAGGGATGAACTTTGACAAAACCTGCCTGTCCAACAATAAGGTTTAGAAATGGAAAAAGAATAATCTCACAATATATCTTGATATATTGAGACATTTTTGAGACTAAATGAATCACTGAAAATCATTCTCATTACAAATTTTGAGATATAAATTACAGTTAAAAATAATTAATTTCTTTCTTCTGGCTAAGTTTGTGCCAAAGGATGCCTTATATTGGAAGGCACTCGGTATGTGGTGCTGCGAGGTCACAGTGGGGTGCAAATGCATTGGTTGTGATGGAGGCAATAATTTGTGGAAATAAATGGAGAGCTTCTACTGAGGATTGGGTCTCAGACCTGCAATTCTTTACAACAGAGTATTGTGAAATGGTTAAGATAGTTCAAGATATATTAAGAGATAGCTGACTTGTTTGAGAAGCTCACCACTGCTGTATGAAAGATTTTCTTTATATGGCATCCCGATCTAAGAGATCTCTCATATGTGAGAGATAGAAAGTGTGTCTGAGTGTGTGAAGACTGATATGTGTCTGTTAAGCAAGTGTTAATGTCTCTTTAAGAAACTCTGTAAACATAAAATCTCTAATGAAGGTGCTCCTTTTATTTTTTGGTATGAGTGTTAAAGTCTTGCTTCTGTGTGATAAATAATCTTTAAGTTCTATAATTATGTGTAAACTTTCCTCAAGGCAGAAAGCACAAGACTGGATTCTCTTTGTCTCCGTTTTAAGCATTTGTTCTTTAGTGGTTTTTTATTTCTCCTTCGTTCCCTTTCCTCACTCTTTGCCTTAGTTTATTTTGCTCAATTGCGGTAAAATTTGATCCAGATAAATACTGAATGAAATCAGACTGGAATCCCTAAATGTCCGTGTGTAATTCTGGTTAATATTATGGATGATGTAAGTCTCTGGTTCCAGATGTGAGACTCACACATATATACAGTGAAATATTGAATTGAAAATTCAGCATGTGCTTTGAGTACTGGGGGATAATCTGAATGTTGTTTATTTGAATGAGAATACTTATGTCCCCCTAAAATTTAGTCCTGATAATGATTCTCCATTTCACAAAACTGACTTATCCTGTTTTAGAGATGGCTGGAAAGAAAGATCAACTCATAAAGGAAGATCTAATTGCCAGCTGTGGGGCAGCCCAAAAGGGTATGATTTATGTTTGGCAGCTGGTTAATAGAACAAACCTGTCATAACCACTCCAACTCAGCACAGATATCCTTTGTTTAGAGTGAAAAAACACTGGCTTGGTAAGGAGGCAACTTGTATCATACATATTATATCAGAAAGATATGGAATTGTTAATTTAGCCGATAGAGGGAAGGTGACATATCGTAACTAAAACTGTAAGATATTTTACCTATGATCTTTTATTTATGGTGAAGAAAGAGCCTCCAAGAATCATAAGAAAATTGGGAAAGTTAATAATATGGTCAACTTAAGTGTCGTGCTGACTGGAAAAGGATGATGGGAAAATTGGTCAATAGTGGAGGTAGTTTAAAGGTCACAATAGAAGAGCAGAAACAGTAATTTAGGTACAGAAGTATTTAGGTTGCAAGTCATAGCTAGGTGGTGCAGAAGTAAACAAATGGAGATTGGGTATCGGCTAAGTGCAGGAGAGCTGATCACAGGATAAGCAGAGTCAAAACAAAGACAAGACAAATGCTCCCCAGTGCACATTGTAACAGGGTCTGAATAAACCGACTTGTTTGAGAAACTCACCGCTGCTGTACGAGAGATTTTCTTTGTGTGGTGTCCCGATTTGAGCAGTAATTAGGAGGGTGACTGGGCCCCATGTGAAAGTCAGATTCGGGGTGCAGGTTAAACATAAAAATCCCTCAACAATGATATATCCTGACTGCACAGTTATATATCCGACATTTTTCATTGTGCTTACTCAGTAAAACACACAATCCTATAACCTTTGAAGTAAGTGAAAGAACTGAACATTAGCATATTTGACTAATCATTTAGTCTAATGTTGGAAGAACATATTGGGAAATCTGGATATAATACTGATTTACGGAAATCTGGATATAATACTGACTTACGGAAATCTGAAATCCAGATTTAGACAATCATGGGACCATTGTCTAAAGAAATCTTAAAGAAACAGGTCACATGTTAAAAATGTTCTGAGGAAAAAGTCCTTTCCATTTACAAACAAGATTTACACCTGGACAATTTATGTTATCTGCTTTCTCCATAGCCTGACTGCGAAATTTCGGAACTTTGGAAAGTGCTGATGAACTCAGTGCACTTCCAAACAACTGTTCAGTAAAGATTAATGACATAGGAATAATTGGACAAATTGGATTCCATTGCAAAGTGTTATAAGGCAAAAAAAAGAACTGGACAATTACAGGAGGAGGGGATGCATCAATCAATTCTGATGGGTTTGATTTGTCGTATTACAAAAAGATATTCAGGGATAAAGGTGGGCAGTCTACAAATTGGGGTAATTAGGAGAGGGTGGAATGTCTTGTACAGAAACAAAGGACAGCAGATGCTGGAATGTAGATGAAAAACACAATGATGCTGGAGGAACTCAGCAGGCCAGGCAGCATCTGTGGAGAAAGGCAGGCTGTCAACGTTTCGGGTCAGGACCCTTCTATAGGACTGAAGATAGGAAAAGGGGAAGTCCAAAATGTAGGAGGGAAAAGCAGATCAGTAATAGATGCACAAAAGAGGGGAGGAGGGGTGGGCACAAGGTGTGAATAGGTAGATGCAGGTAAGAGATAGTGATAGGCTGGTGCGGGGTAGGTGGGGAGAGCAGATCCACCGGGGGATGGGTCAAAGGAGAGAAAGGAAAAAAGGGGTAGAAAAAAGAGAGAGGCTAGGAAAGGGAAGAAAAGAAAAAAACATGGGGGGGGGGTGGTTGGGAGCGTGGGGATTACTTAAAGTGGGAGAATGTAATGTTCACGCCGTTAGGCTGCAAGGTTCCAATGAGGTGCAGTTCCTTCAGTTTGCGCTTGGAATTCTGGCAGTGGAGGAGGCTGAAGACTGACATATCTGTGATGGGGGGGGGGGGGGGGTTGAAATTTGAAGTGACTGGCAATGGGGAGACGCAGATCGTGGTTATGGACCGAGTGCAGGTATCCTAGCATAGCAGTCACGTGTGATACGGTTTAAAGCTATGATAGCGGCAACATCACTGATAAGGCGTAATTTGGAAAAAACTGCCATGGTTTGTCCTAACCTTATCTATGCCACAGAAGAGGCTGTGTGATTTGAATAGTAGCAGCTAACTGCATTTTGGAAGCTTTGCCCATATTCCTGAGGTTACCATCATCTGCTTATGTGGGGCAGAGAAAATATTGTGTGCCTACTTTCAGAAATTCATTTTGGCATGGAATGTAATATTCTCTAAGCATTAATACCATATGTTATACCCCATTACTACCTTCAAGAATAGGACAAATGAAATTGGTGGACATATGCTTAGCAGAACAGGTAGGTTTTAATGTTGGGGAAAACTTGAAAGAGAATCTAGGGTGTATGTAAATCAATTTTCCAACTCTAAACCTCCCTTACTTAAACATTTAGCACAAAGTAAACATGTGTTGTTTGGGTACAGAGACATTATTGTCTTTTGCAGTAGAAAAGCACAACGAGGCATTAAGTACAGATACCTACTTGGCGAGAAAACACACAGGATTGTGGAATGAATGTGAAAATACATGCCTCAACAAGGATTAGATCCCATATTTTGGTCAATTTCAATTATTACTGATGTTTATTCTGTTTGTAATAACGTACATGGAAATTAAGAGATGGAAGGAAATGGTTAAAGAACTATCCAAGTACATAAGGAGTAATTGGATGAGTCACAGGTAATTAAGTATAAATAGTATACCACTGTATAGTCTGTGATGCAATGATGGTAATACTTATCTAGATTATATGGTATACAGTTTTATGATTTTATACACTGAATGTATTTTATCTATATACTACCTGAAGAGATCACAGTGTGGTGTGATCCTTTCATTGCATAACCTCAGAATCGAAAGGGAGACTGCATTAGTCAGAGTATTAAAACAGCCATCACAGAAATGAAAAACTGAAAATTTGGATGAGGATGTGGAAGGATGAGTTGGTTAGTTACAGATGACACGAAGGTTGGTGGTGTTGTGGATAGTATAGAGGGTTGCTGTAAGTTACATCAGGACATTGATAGGATGCAGAGCTGGGTTGAGAAGTGGCAAATGGAGTTCAAACCGGAAAAGTGTGAAGTGATACACTTTAGAAGATCGAATTTGAAGGCAGAATACAAGGTTAATGGCAGGACTCTTAGCAGTGTGGAGGAACAGAGGGATCTTGGGGTCCACGTCCATAGATCCCTCAAGGTTGCCGCGCAGGTTGATAGGGTTGTTAAGAAAGCGTATCATGTGTTGGCCTTCATTAGTCAGGGTTTTGAGTTCAAGAACTGCCAGGTAATGTTGCAGCTCTATAAAACTCTGGTTAGACCACACTTGGAGTATTGTGTTCAGTTCTGGTCGCCTCTTTATAGAAAGGATAGGGAAGCTTTACAAAGGGTGCAGAGGAGATTTACCAGGATGTTGCCTGGGTTGGAGAGCATGTCTTATGAGGATAGGTTGAGCGAGCTAGGGCTTTTCTCTTTGGACTGAAGGAGAATGAGAGGTGACTTGATAGAGGTGTACAAGATGATAAGAGGCATAGATCGAGTGGACAGTCAGAGACTTTTTCCCAGGCTGAAAATGGCTCACACAAGGGGGCATAATTTTAAGGTGATTGGAGGAACGTATGGGGGGATGTCAAAGGCAGGTTTTTTTTTACACAGGAGCGGTGGATGCATGGAATGCATTGCCCGCAGAGGTGGTGGAGGTAGATATATTGGGGACATTTGAGAGATTCTTAAATAGTCACATGAATGATAGAAAAATGGAGGGCTATGTGGGAGGGAAGGGTTAGATAGACCTTAGAGCAGGATAAAATGTCGGCATAATATCGTGGGCCGAAGGGTCTGTACTGTGCTGTAAGGTTCTATGTACTATCTGGATATGATTACAAACAAAGTTGATTAATAGTCTGTGAAGTTTCTCTGAGAATATTCAGAAAACATAAGCATGGAGGTTGATAACAAAGGAGTGAACTTGGGGATCATTGATCCAGGTTTCTGAATAAGTGATTGTTCTGAGAAACCACCTGTGGCAACTAAGACCTACCAGCATGCCTTTAGGATGTGGGAGGAAACCAGAGCATTTGGGGTAAATCCATGCAGTCACAGGGAGAATGTGCAAACATCACACACACACCACAGCAACTAAAGTCAGCGGCGAACCTGGATCACTGGCGCTATTGTGGCAATAACAGGGCCTCAAACTTCTCTGTTCCCATTACATATTTTCTGGACACATTATTGAAGCTATAACCTCACCAGTGTTGGTGATTCTGTTTTTATATATTATGTCCTGATATCCTGAGTGTTTTTTTTTAAATCCACCTTCTTGATCTGTCCTGCTATCTTTAAGGGTATGTAATTATACCATTCAAGGTCCCTTGTTCCTCCACACAACTCAGTATCCTTCCATTTACTGTATATTCTCTTGTCACACTTCCCCAAATGCATTACCTCACACTCCTCTGGATTAATTTCTATTTTCCACTTGGTATTGGTATTGGTTTATTATTATCACTTGTACCAAGGTACAGTGAAAAACTTGTCTTGCAAACTGATCGTACAGGTCAATTCATTACACAGCGCAGTTACATTGAGTTAGTACAGAGTGTATAGATGTAGTACAGGTAAAAACAATTACAGTACAAAGTGTCACAACTACAGAGAAAGTGCAGTGCAATAAGGTGCAAGGTCACAACAAGGCAGATTGTGAGGTCATAGTCCATTCATTGTATAAGGGAACCATTCAATAGTCTTATCACAATGGGGTAAAAGCTGTCCTAAGTCTGTCCCTTAAGACTTTTCTGTCCAACTGACCAGACCATTTCTATCTTGCTGAAATTTAAAGCTTTCCTCCACAAAAACAATGTTTCTGTCATGTGAAAACATTGATCATGTCTGTATATTTAAATCATTAATATACAGTAGATTACACAAGGCAAGAGACTAAGTTCTGAGCACAGTGGAATCCTTATGAGGAACAGCCTTCCAATCACAAAATCTTCAAATATCCTTTACCCTTTGCTTCCTGCCACGATTCAACTTTGGATCCAACTTCCCTCTCTCCCTTGGATTCCATGGGTTTTCCTTTTCGAACAACCTGCTATTTGGCATCTTTCCATGATGTCAAGGTTATCACTCTTACCTCTGGAATTCAAATCTTTTTAAGTATGTTAGTCAAAATGACAATGTCTGGACCTGTGGACCTGGCAGGAACCATCTGAGTACAAGTCGTCGGTGAGTGACTGCTTCACCATAGACACTGCTGACAATTCAAAGCCAAACAATGGAATGATTACTGGGACTCATCCTCCATTTGTGGACAGGACAGTCCTAGGCTATTTTCAACTCTTGGGTGGGAACTGGAACAGCTTAGCAAGTGACATGTTGAATTCCTGAGCATAACTGAAGTAACTTACAGCCCTGATGTGAAATGATCCCACTTGGAGTAAATTGAAAAGTCGATGATAAACTTCTGTCATACCACGGACCTCTGGAGAAGGCTGAGATGGATTGTTGACTTAGTACTTAAGTCTGATGATAATTCCAAATGCTTGGGCCTGCCATCATTGTGGATGGGAATACCCGTGGAACCTCCTTGGCCCATTTAATAGCCCACCTCAATCCTGACAACAATAGCAGTAACTTTGATCTTATTGTCCTTCCACCTTATGAGGCATCAATTTTATTTGATAACTCATTGCAGTGCACTTTCATTTATTGATCTGTAGCCTCTGACTTTGAGATGGTTTGCTAACACAAAGGAAAATACTCCAGCAACTGCTGATCTGGAGAGAAATGTAGTAAATGCTCATCAGATCAGTGGCATGTGTGGCAAATCTTGCTCTGGCTACCTTTGGCAGATACATGAAATAGAGCAGGCTGGACTGAGAGCCACAAATCTGGCTTATAACAAGATGAATTTTCTGGCATTATCACCAAAACATGATTCTCAGCCTCAAAATCATTAAGGTATCAAATTGCTGTCAAGATATTGCCAATAAATGTAAAGAAAGGAGTTTTATTTTTAATTCTTTTGCAGCACAACATTAGAAAATCCTGATTTTCAAATTTTCAAACTTCCATATTAGAGAGGAAGATTTACCAAACAGCTATGCAATCGTAAAATTTCCAAAACCAGTGACACACTCTGGAGGGAGGAGCATGTGGAGGCCAGTGCGCTTTAAATAAGAGCTGCAGGCTGTTCGTCAGCACAGGAACATTAGGAACTCACGCAGAACTATACTGACAATCTTTCGGACACAGTCAGATACTGCTTCAGAGAGCTTCGTTAATATGAGGACCAAGGCTGGATCCGTCACCATTCCAATCAATGAGAGTGAATCCCTGAGGTGAGTCCATGGGTTTCTCTACAGTAAATTTATTTTACATTTAAACCAAAGCTGTGCAATCACAGTGGTGCCCTTTTTGAACTGTGGATATATTTGCAGCTACTAAATACGTCTGATCTCAGCTCAGAACAAACCTACAGAATGATTTTCCTATTAGAAAGAATGTAAATACAATTCTGAGAAATGATCCAGCCTGAATCGTCTGTGTAATGTTTAAGAGCAAAAGGGAAGTGAATCTTTGATTAAACGTGTGGCATAGTCTACTTACAGTTAAACTTGCATATTGATTATTATGAAATTTGGAAACTGACAATATTCACAGTGGTTATGAAGAAAACTGTAAAGTTTACTTAGGATACATTTTCTGATTTACACTTAATGTTCAGTGCATCCTGCCTGAACCCAGACATATTCTACTGTAAGTCACAAGAGCCAGCTACAGACAAGTGGATGTGGAGTAGGGTTGTATCTGATTGGCCCCACTTCCATTGCCTGGGTTTCACAGTGACATAGTTGTTTATCTGAGTAACATTGCAATTTTCATGTGTGGTTAATAACTTATTGAAGGCAAATTTACCCTTTTCCACATAAACTGATTGAGACAATTGTTCCATCTACAGATCCTTAAGTTACCGGCACAATGGGGATTGTCATATCACATCTCCTACTTCCTGCCCCCTGGTCAAGGTAAGAATCATAGAGACTACACCAGAATAGGTTTTGGGGAAGGTATTTCATTTGTTAAAATTAGAGCAAGCTTGAATCAACAAATATTTAATTGCCATGAGTGACCAGAATTCATGATGGTAAAGCATGATGTCAGGAACTTCTGCAGAAATACTTCCTAAGTGCAAAGTTTCAAGTCTTAAACCCTGTCGGATGTTTAGCCCACAAATCCTGGGTTGGAGGTGTCCCTGGTTATTAATTATCCTCTACCCTAGCTATCAGCCCCACTAGAATTACTGTGGTAGCACAGAGTTGGTGGATTTAATGTCGTTTCTCATTTTGCAGAGCCCATTTCAAAAAACCTTACCAAGTCCAGTGGAGTTGAGCACTGCCCGTCGCCAATTGGACAGTTACCAATTGAAGATCACAGGGAAGTCTTCGTCCATTACGACAGCTGGATCTGCAAACCTCACTCTGGAAAAAGCTGTCATGTTAGCTCTCGCTGTTGAAAGGTTCAAGAAGAAGTTGGAGCAGCCATGCAGAGAAGGCTGGAGCTGTGAGAGCGCTTGCTTTGAGGACAGTGACCTGCTTGGAAACTTTAATGCACTTGTAGAAGGTGAGCTGAAGTTTTGTTTCAGTGTTATCATTCAGTTAGCACTGATTGGTTACAGTTGAAAGTAGTGCTTCCACTGTTTAGTGTGATAGCCTGCATTGTGCTGTTGACCCCAGTGGTTCTGTTGACTCTGATCCTTCACTGTTCATTCAATGTCATGGGATTCCCCACCAAATGCAGGGGTAGACCATCAGCACAAAGATTTGAGAAGGCGGCTTATCAAAGGAATAACCAAGATGAATCAATAAACACAGATTTGTCATCACTGCCAATGTCCAGGGAACAGACATTAAAGAAACATTTTGGTCTGAGATTTTATTTCTGGTTAAACTCTGTTAATTTGCCGTGGTAAATAATCATTCTGATTTGTGCCAACAGAAGCCATCACCTACACCAGCTGTGAAGATGCTGAAGTGGTGCCCAGTTCTTACAGGTTCTTGAAGAGTGAGTGTCAACAGGTGAGGGATGAACAAGACAAATCCCTGAAGTTGTCAGAGAACCTCCAGCTCCTGGCCATGTTCTTGCAGCAGCCAAAGGATGAAGGTGGGTAAACCTTACATTCCTCCTCTCCTGTTGCACTTAAAATAAGGGAAGATTGGCAAAAGTTTCTAAATCTAAAAGGTGTTGTGGTGAATGGGAGAGAACACCTCACAGGAAGAGGAAATCTATTCGATTCACTTTCACATTTCCCTACCTCACTTTCAACTCCCTGGATATGCGCTGCCTCTAAGCAGGGATTTTTTTCTTCGCAGTGGTATTGTCATGCTACTGTAACAGAAATAGGCACAGAAGGCTAAGCAAAATTATGCATGTCTGCAGGATAACTGGATGGTGAGCAGGAAAAGGAGCCCTAATGCTTGCTCTGTCCCCTGTTGATGTGTGGATGAATTTTTTGTCCTGCTCCAGTGGTTGCCTCAACTAACTTTGACCCAGTGACCATGTATGGCTTGGCTATACTCCAAATAGTGTTTACTCAATAAAACTGTATGACAGCACTCTTATTGATATGAGCATTTAAGTATTTTCATCACTGTGTTAAAATATTCCTCCTTTGGCTTACAGTAACATTGAACGTGAGATACTATAAGGCATCTACCAATGAAATTAATTATTTGCCAGTTGTTCTGGGAATCAACAATCAGAATCTGTTCCTCTCTTGCACGGGGCCACAGGACAATCCCAGGATGCAGGTCGAGGTAAGAAATCAAATATGAGCTCGTGGTTAACTGACAGTTATACAGCCCCATATCATTGCTATCTCGTGTATCTGCCTTTCTTCCATCCTGTCCATGGGCCTTCTGCAAATTGCATGTGACAGACAATTTGGCCCATGTTTCGAAATAACCCCCTTACTCTGGCTTTGTTGGCCTACATCTACCATGGGGTCCCTGTATATTCTGGTCCTATAGCCTCAGGGAAATACCTTCCAATACTTTTCAGTATTATCTGCATTTCTCCTGAAGAACTTCCATTCCAGGGTACTGGCCATTCTCCAGTCCTGCTGTGGATCTTCTCCGGATGCTCCAGTTTCCTCCATATACCAAAGACATGCTGATAGGTTAATTGACTCCTGCATGTTGCCCTCAGTGCAGATGGATAGCAGTGCAATTGAAGGGAGCTGATGGCAGGTAAAAGAGAATAGATTACAGGGAAAAGTGGGGAAATGGAACCAACAAAAGCTAGCATTGACCAAATAGCCGCTCTCTCTGTCATAAGAGAAGATGAAAATATACATTCTCTACAGCACTGATCATCGGGTATTGCAACAGAAAACTTTTGATTGGGGTGAGGTTTCACAGCTGAATCCCTACTTGGTATCCTAATCTGTGCAGTCAGTAGCCAGTGCTCTGTACCTTTGTTCCCAATCCTGGAATGTTGAGGTCTCTGTCCCCTTCCTAGCTAAGGTTACCAGCTCAGAATCGTTCCAAAACCAAACTGTTTGCAACTTATGAATTTATAGTTAAATTGTGGCATAAATCTACTCTCTGCAACACATGCTCAGAAACCTGATGTGCGGGGGACAACATGTCCTGAAGTAATATTATTTGCAGTTTTCTCATTTGAAATATAATTGTATTTAAATTTCTTTCTGTCACAGAAATGGGATCAGAATTTGCATAATATCAGTAGTGCCACTGATCTGCTTCGCTTCGTGTTCTTCAAGAAGGTTTCGAGTGCTGGCCACTACTTCGAGTTTGAATCGGCTATGTACCGTGGCTGGTACATCAGCACCTCCTACAGGAACAAGCAGCCTGTTGAAATGGATGTGAAGGAGCACCACAAGAGAATCACAATTTTCACAGCCAATTGAGGCATTTTAGATCTCTGTGTTCAGAACCCAAATCAGAATTGTTGGTTTAGAGAGAGTGTGTATGTACTGAGTACAGAATTTCTGTTATATGATTAAATATAATTGTCTTCTAATTACTGAGATGAAAAGGTAGCAATATTTGCTCCTGTTTACTTTTTATTATTTGGAATTAGCTATTAGTGAAAATAGGGTGCTGAGTTTTGGAACTCAAAATTACTATTTATTCAATGTTTTTTCATTATTGTTGTTATTTGAATTATTGATTAATTTATTACGATGCTCGAAGAGAAATCTTCCCATTAATTGATTAAATATTGTGTTACTTTCAAACAAGAAATTTCCTCCTTCATTTCACACATTTCCTTAAATATTCTGTAGAAAAAGGTGAAGCAGCTAACATTCCTGTTGTCCAATAAGCTCTCCCATTGCCAAATGATGTTTCAGTATTTCCATTGGTGTGTGATGGTCAGGTTGAGTTTGCCTTGTTTTTATGGCTTTGGGATGGTCCAGAGCATTTCATGACCCATAAAGTTAGTGCTGTTATAATGAAGAAAATCATAGGACAACTTATAAGCAGACAGCAATAAACAGATAGATAACCTACTTTCCATTGATGCTGGTTAAATATGGCCAACCATTATAAATGCAAGAATTTTCAATTTAGTTATCTATCTGACGTACATATTTAAGCATGTGAAATGTCAAACCAAGCAAATATTCTGTCTCATATTTGTGTGCACTGTCAAACCTTGAAAGATCATGGTTTCTTAAATAAGGGGAACAATTTCAAAATCTACAGACAACACAAACTTGCATGTGTAGTACACTCTGAAGATTGGCCAGTGATACAGGTGAATTTATAGCTATTGGAAGTGAACACTTGAATCTGCTGATACAGTTTGATAGGAAGCATGAGCAAAATTAGTACAATTGGCTAAAATTTATTTCACACAGCACTAGTTTCCAGAGCACTTTGTGGAGGAAAATGGGTTTAAGGTGGAGTGGAATGTCTTTTGCTGTATCAAAGAGTGAAAAGCAAAAATCTGCAGATGCTTAGAAATAAAAACAGAAAATGCTGGAGGATGCTCCCAAGGTCAGGCAGCATATGTGGGAGGAGAAACAAAGTTAACATTTCAAGTCAATGACCTGTCGATACATTTTTTGTTTTGATCTTGGATCATTGACCTGATTTTGGAGTCCGGTGTCATGTGAGAAATATGGTCTGCCCAACAGAACCAACTAAGTGTACTTAGGGGTAACACACAAAATGATGGAGGAACACAACAGTCTGGCAACATCTATGAAGGGAAATAAACAGTCGACGTTTCGGATCGAGACCCTTTATCAGGACTGCTGAAGGGTTTCGACCCAATTCCAGCATCTGCAGAATATCTTGTGTCTCCAAGTGTAATTAGGGCTCCAGTGTTGGGGATGTTGGACTGAGGGGGGTGCTGATGTTGGTTTGCTTATCCTGCCAGTGGATTTAGAGGATTGTGTGGAGACAGCTAGGGTGAGTCAGAGGGTTAAAGCAGCCATGAGCAGAATAGAGGAATGGACAGTTTGTTTAGTTTTAATCAACAGTTGGAGGTGACTTCACAGTAGTGGTTAACGGTCTGAAGTTCTCTGAGAATGTTAAAAAAAAGTATAAGTAAGCAGATTGATAACGACCTAATTTAAGGAGTGAATTTCCAGCACTGATTGATCACAGGATTCTGAATCAGAAATTGCTTTCAAAAGCCATCAATGGCCACTAAAGGAGCAATGTGGTTGAAGAGTATATGAGCTTGGGGTCCATTGGAGAGCAGCATGCTATAGCTATGGATCACGTTTTAAAGAAGTATGCTATAGAGAAAATGAAGTTCTAGAGCAAAAAAAATTGCCCGTTTAAATATTTCACAGTAGGTTTGGTGGATAGCGAAATTCAGTTTATTTGCCAAATCAGTACCTTGTGTGGCAGACCATGTTTAAAAAGTGTCCAATATTTGTCTTTCTTTACTTATGGTGAGAGCTGGAAGCTGTTAACACTTTGTAATCATATTTGTCAGTAAGTTGATTTCGCTAACCAAGTCTTGGAAGGAATTTTGAACTAAAGTGGAAAACTTAAAGTTTTAATTTAAACTTTACTTACATCGGAATGTTGTCTTTGAATCAATACAATTTTAACAATTACAGGGAATTTGAGTCTGCTGGAGTTTTGGCTGAGATTTAAGTAAATGTCATTACAAGATCAATACCTTTGTCTTTCTTTTGTATTAAAACACTAAAAGTTTTCATGAGGTGTTTGATTATGTTTTATGCTGACCTGTGTTAGTTCTTGAGAGTAAGACATATCTTGTTTCAAATGTCTGAATGCCCTGAGAGTTTCAAATATTGCTTGAGGCTTGGGAAATCTTGAGTTAGACACAAGATTAACACTTTGCTGAATTTTTGATGGGAGGACTGAGAACAGGTAATAATTGATTACCTGTGGAATGGAGATATAGGGAATTAGCAAGAAGATGTAGCCTTGAAGTTTGAACTCAGTTGCAGTGTCAAATTCTAAATCAATGGAGCTTTTAAAAAATGGTCTCTCAATTCACTACAGTGAAAAACTTACTCTTGTTTCATCCAATCTAAATTGGAATAAATGGCACTGTTTAGATTTAATTCTAACAAACATTTAAGCACAGTGTCATTCTGACAGCTGGTACTTTTGCATTCACTCCTCCAATACAGAGCAATAAGTTTGATTGACAATGATGTTAATCATGGTCTATTTGATTCTGGTGCCCCAAAATAGATATTGTGTGAGTTGTTAAGGGTCAAAAGACAATGTGTAGGAATTAGCTTATTGTACTATTAGACTCACATGTGGTTGTTATAAAGGCTATCAGTGTGAATAAGTGCAGCAACGTTAACCCTTTACATAGACATGAATTTCAATCTGCACATTAGAGAATGGAAATTTAATTGGTAATAGGGATGAACTTTGACAAAACCTTCCCGTCCAACAATAAGGTTTGTTTCTGGTTTAGGAATGGAAAAAGAACAATCTCACAATAAATCTTGATATATTGAGACATTTCTGAGACTAAATGAATCACTGGAAATCATTCTCATTACAGATTTTAAGATATAAATTATGGTTAAAAATAACTGGTTTCTCCTGGAGAAGCTTGTATTGAAAGGTGCTGTGATGTCACAGTGGGGTGCAAGTGCAATTGGTTGCAATGGAGGCAATAATTTGTGGAAATAAATGGAGACCTTCTACTGAGGATTGGGTCTCAGACATGCAATTCTTTACAACAGAGTATTGTGAAATGGTTAAGATAGTTCAAGATATATTAAGAGATAGCTGACTTGTTTGTGAAGCTCACCACTGCTGTACGAGAGATTTTCTTTGCGTGCCGTCCTGATCTAAGAGATCTCTCTTAGTGTGTCTGAGTGTGTGAAGACTGATATGTGTCTGCTAAACAAGTGTCAATGTCTCTTTAAGAAACTCTGTGAACATAAGAGCTCTATGAAAGTGCTCCTTTTATCCTTTGTATGATTGATAACGTTTTGCTTCCGTGTGATAAATAATCTTTAAGTTCTATAATTATGTGTAAACTTTCCTCAAGGCAGAAAACACAAGACTGGATGCTCTTTGTCTCCCTGTTTTAAGCATTTGCTCGTTAGTGGTTTTTTATTTCTTTTGTTCCCTTTCCTTACTCTTTGCCTTAGTTTATATTGCTCAATTGCAATAACTTTTGATCTGGATGAAAACTGAATGGAATCAGACTGGAATCCCTAAATGTCTGTGTATAATTCTGGTTAATATTATGGATTACGTAAAAGGTCTCTGGTTCCAGATGTGAGACTCACACATATATACAATGAAATATTGAATTGAAAATTCAGCATGAGATATTGGGGGATAATCCGAATGTTGTTTACTTGAATGAGAATATTTATGTCCCCCTAAAATTTAGTCCCAATAATGATTCTCCATTTCATAAAACTGACTCATCCTGTTTTAGAGATGGCTGAAAAGAAAGATCAACTCAGAAAGATCTACATGCCAGCTCTGGGGCAGCCCAAAAGGGTATGATTTATGTTTGGCAGCTGGTTAAAAGAACAAACCTGTCATAATCACTCCAATTCAGCACAGATATCGATTGATTAGAGTGAAAAAACACTGGCTTGGGAAAGAGGCAACTTGCATCATGTGTGTTATATCAGAAAGAAATTGAATTGTTAATTCAGCCTATAGAGGGAAGGAGACATACTATATAACTATGTTATTTTAGTTATGTTCTTATTTATTGTATAATGTGACTGCACAGCTATATATCTAACATATTGTAAGGTGCTTTCTCATACAGCGTCAATAGCATGCACAATCCTATAACCCTTGCACTGAGGAAAGAATTGAATATTGATATAGTTCACTCATTATTTAGCCTAACTTTGAAAGGACATATCAGGAAATTTTGATATAATATTGACTTACTTAAGCCTAAAATCCAGACTTAAATAATCATGGGACTTTTCTTTCAAGAAACTAAAGAAACAGGTCATATGTTGAAGAGAGTGAGAGGAAAAAGTCCTTTCCATTTACAAACAAGATTTACCCCTGGATAATTTATGCTATCTGCTCTCTCCACAGTCTGACTGTGTGAAGTTTCAGAACTTTGAAAAGTGCTGATAAACTCAGTGCTCTTCCCCATCCAAGCAACTGTTCAGTAAGAATCAATGACACAGGATTAACTGGACAAATTGAGTTAAACTGTAGAGTCCTTTAAGGAATAAAAACTCTATACTTCCCTAACCACTCCCCCTCTCCCCCCCCCTTTTGTTTTCCCTTATCTTTCTCTTTCCCCTCCCCTGCCCTCACGACCTGCCCATCACCCACACCTTTCTCCCTCTGGTTCCTCACCTCCTTCCTCTTATTCCATGGTCCACTGTCCTCTCCTATCAGATTCCATCTTCTTCAGCCCTTTGCCTCTTCCACTTATCACCTCCCAGCTTCTCACATCATTCCACTTCCCCCCTCACCTGGATTCACCTGTCCTCCACCAGCTCATGCTCCTACCCTCCCCACCCCTTTATTCTGGCTTCCGCCCTCTTTCTTTCGAGTCCTGATGAAGGGTCTTGGCCCGAAATGTCGACTGTTCATTTCTCTCCATGGATGCTGCCTGGCCTGCTGAGTTCCTCCAGCATTTTCTGTGTGTTGCTCTATACCCCCCTTACCAGAATATTTACCTCAAAGTAAACAAGTATTAGATTGGGTAAAGAGACATTATTGTCTTTTGCAGTAGAAAAGTGGGAAAGTGCAATGAGGTATTAAGTATAGACAACTACTTGGTGAGAAGAGACAAAAGATTGTGGAATGAATATAAGGATACATGCCTGGATAAGGATTATATTCCATATTTTAGTCATATTACAATTATTATTAACAGAATTAACATCAATATTAATGTGCATGAAGATGGAAAATAGTCAAAGAACTAACCAAGTATATAATGAGTAATTGTACTAGTCACAGGATTAATAAATATGTGAAAGGTTCAGATGGGTAAACCATTATATAGTCTGTAACGCATTGATGGTAATAGTTATATCCATATTATGCAGTTCATAGTTATATGATTTTATACACTGAATGTATTTTATCTACCTGAAGAGAGACAACCATGTGATGTGAACTTTTCAGGCATAACCCTCAGAATCAAAAGGGAGATACCGCAGTTGTTGGAGGAGTAAAACAGCCATGACAGAAATGAAGAACTGAAGATGATTACACACAAAGTTGATTAATGGTCTGTGAAATTCTCTGAGAATATTAAGAAAATATAAACAAGGAGATTGATAACAAAGGAGTGAACGTCCTGGATCCATTGATCCAGGGTTCTTAATCAGCAAGTGATCTGAGAAACCATCAGTGGGCAACTAAGGCCTACCAGCATGCCTTTAGGATGTGGGAGGAAACCAGAGCATTTGAAGGAAATCCACACAGTCACAAGGAGAATGTGCACGCACACGCACACACACACCATCTAAGGATCGAACCTGGTTCACTGGAGCTCTGTGGCAGCAACATGGCCTGCTACTCCACTGTGCTACACAGGTGGCAAATTGCCAGGACTGGAAGATCATAATCTGAGAAAAGATTGGATAAACTGATGTTGCATTATTTGGAACCAAGAAGTGCAAGGGGAGGACTAATTGAAATATGAAAAGTTATGAGGAGCCTTAACAGTTGAGTTAAAAATCAGTGGGCATAGAGTTAACGTATTTGGTTTATGATTTATCCTCATAAATTATCTCTGACATCTCTGTTCTGATTATGTCTTTTCTATAGGTACTACTGAAGCTATGACCTCACCAGTGTTGGTGATTTCCTGTTTTTATGTATTATGCCTTGATATCTAAATGCCCTTTTATCCACCTACTTATCTGTCCTGCTATCTTTAAGGGTATGTAGATATAACATCCAAGGTCCCTTTTTCCACCACACCACTCAGTATCCTTCCACTTACTGTATGTTCTCTTGCTTTGTTGCAATCCCCCAAATACACTACCCCGCACTTCTCTGGATTAAATTCTGTTTTCCACTTTTCCATCCAACTGACCAGACCATGATATCCTACTATAGTATAAAGCTTTCTGCCACACAAATAATTTTTCTGTCATGTGCAAACCTATTGATCATGTCTGTATATTTAAATCATTTATATATATATTACACAAAGCAAGGGACTGAATTCTGAGCCCTGTGCAACTCTTGTGGGGAACAGCCTTCCAAACACAAAAATATCCAATATCCTTTACCCTTTGCTTCCTACCACCAAGCAAATTTTAGATCCAATTTCCTTCTCTCCCTTGGATTCCATGGGTTTTCCCGTTTTTGACCAACCTGCTATTTGGCACCTTTTCATGATGTCAAGGCTATCACTCACCTCTTAAATTCAAACCTTTTTAAGTGTGTTAGTCAAAATGACAACGTCTGGACCTCTGGACGTGACAGGAACCACCTGAGTACAAGCTGTTGGTGAGTGACTGCTTCACTATAGATACTGCTGATAATTCAAAGCAAACCAATGGGATGGCAACTGGGACTTGTCTTCCATTTTGCAGACAGGACGGCCATAGGCAATCTTCCACTCCTGGGTGGGTGCCGATACAGTGGAACAGCTTGACTAGCGACATGTGAGTTTCTGAGCACAACTGCAGTAACTCACAGCCCTGATGTCAAATGATCCCACATGACGTAAATTGAAAAGTCAATGATTAGCTCCTGTCACGCCAAGGACCTCTGAATCAGAATCAGGTTTATTATCATTGTGAAATATGTCGTGAAATTTGTTTTTTGTTTGTGGCAGCAGTACAGTGCAAGACATAAAAATCACTATAAGTAACAAAAATAAATAAATAGTGTATAAGAGGAGTAACGACGTAGTGTTCATGGGTTCATGGACTGTTTAGAAATCTGATGGCGGAGGGGAAGAAGCTGTTCCTAAAACATTAGGTGTGGGTCTTCAGGCTCCTGTACCTCCTCCCTGATGGTAGTAATGTGAAAAGGGCATGTCCCGGGTGGTGAGGGTCCTTAATGATGGATGCCGCCTTCTTGAGGCACCGCCTCTTGAAGATGTCCTCGATGGTAGGAAGGGTTGTACCCGTAATGGAGCTGGCTGAGTCTACAACCCTCTGCAGCCTCTTTTGATCCTGCGCATTGGAGCGTCCATACCAGGTGGTGATGCAACCAGTCAGAATGCTCTCCACCGTATATCTGTAGAAATTTGCAAGAGTCTTTGGTGACATACCAAATCTCCTCAAACTCCTGATGAAGTAGAGCCGCTGGCGTGCCTTCTTTGTGATTGCATCAATGTGTTGAGCCCAAGATAGACCCTCTGAGATGTTGACATCCAGGAACCTGAAGATGCTCACCTTTCCACTGCT
The DNA here is from genome assembly GCF_009764475.1 of Pristis pectinata. NCBI lineage: Eukaryota > Metazoa > Chordata > Chondrichthyes > Rhinopristiformes > Pristidae > Pristis > Pristis pectinata. The sequence continues at coordinate 6,192,891 of NC_067433.1, forward strand.
GACTACTCACTGAAGACTGGAGGAGGCTGAAATAGATTGTTGACTTAGTACTTAAGTCTGATGATAATTCCAAACGCTTGGGTTTGCCATCATTGAGGATGGGAATACCCATGGAACCTCCTTGGCCCATTTAATAGTCTACCTCCATTCCTGACCACAATTGCAGTAACTTTGATCTGATTGTCCTTCCACCTTATGAGGCATCAATTCTACTTGGGACAAAACACATTCATCCCAGTCCAGCTTGATTTATTGATCTGCAGCATCTGGAAAATATGCCAGTAACTGGAGATCTGGAAAGAAATGTTCTAAGTGCTCATCAGATCAGCGGCATTTGTGGAAAATCTTGCTCTGGCTACCTTTGGCAGATAAATGAAATAGAGCAGGCTGGACTGAGAGCCACAAATCTTGCTTGTAACAAGATGGATTTTCCAGCATTGTCACCAAGATAATGTGATTCTCAGTCTCAAAATCACTAAGTTATCAAATTGCTTTCAAGATACTGTCAATAAATGTATGATTGGAGTTTTATTTTTAATTCTTATGCAGCACAGCATGAGTGATGCAATTCTGATTTTCAAATTTTCAAACTTCCACATCACCAGATTGTAAATTTGGGAAGATCTGCAAGCATAGGAAGTGAGAAGGAAATTTACTAAAGAACCCTGTGCAATTGCAAAATTTCTAAACACAGGGGCAAACCCTGGTATCGGTACTGGTATTGGTTTATTATTGTTACTTGTACCGAGGTACAGTGAAAAACTTGTCCTGCATACTGATCGTACAGGTCAATTCATTACAAAGTGCAGTTACATTTGCAATCTGCACTAACCCAACGTAACCGCACTGTGCAATAAATCAACCCACGCAATCAGCATGCAAGATAAGCCCCCCACTGCACCTCAGTACAAGTGACAACAATAAACCAATACCAATGAGAATTATTGCCTAGAAATTTGGGCATGTGGAGGTCAGCCCTTTCAATAAGGGCTGGAGGCTGTAAATCAACACATCAACATTTGGAACTCTCGCAGAACTATCCTGACAATCTTTTGGAACCAGCCAGAAACTACTACAGTGAGCATCATTAATATGACTGAGGCTGGATCTGTCACCATTCCAATGGCTGAGAGTGAATCCCTGAGGTGAGTCCATGGGTTTCTCTACAGTACTTTTATTTAACATTTAAACCCAAGCTGTGTAATCATGCCCTTTTTGAATTGTGGATATATTTGCAACTGTTAAATATGTCTGATCTCAGCGCAAAACAATCCTACGGAATGATTTTCTTATCAAAAAGAGTGGAAATATGATTTGGAGAAATGATCCAATCTTAACCATCTGTGTAATATTTCAGAGCAAAAGGGAAGTGAACCTTGGGTTAAACATGTGGTATAGTCCACTTACAGTTAAACTTCCATATTGATTATTGTCAAATTTGGAAACAGTGGCAATCTTCACAGTGTTAATGAAGAAAACTGTTAGGTTTACTTAGAATAAATTTTCTGATTTACAAATAATGTTCAGTGCATCCTGCCTGATCCCAGGCATATGCTATTGTAAGTCTGTGAGAGCCAGCTGCAGACAAGTGGATGTGGAGCAGGACTGTATCTGATTGGCCCCACTTCCATTGCTTGGGTTTCAGAGTGACATAGTTGTTTAGCTGAGTAATGTTGGCGGTGGTTAGTATGGATCCTATGTGCTGTTGCATCATACTACTAACACAAGATTGAGTCTTCCTAAGGAAACAGTATAAATACCTTGAGCCACATGAAGTGTTTTCTTTTCACCATCAGTTGCAATTTTCATGTGTGGTTAACAACTTACTGAAGGCAAATTTACCCTTTTCCATGCACCAGTCCTCATTGAGGGGTCAGCGGTGGGTGAGTAGCTTCAAGTTCCTGGGCGTCAACATCTAGGAGGATCTATCCTGGGCCCAACACATTGATGCAATCACAAAGAAGGCACACCAGCGGCTCTACTTCATTAGGAGTTTGAGGAGATTTGGTATGTTATCAAAGTCTCTTGCAAATTTCTATAGATGTATGGTGGAGAGCATTCTGAATGGTTGCATCTCAGCCTGGTATGGAGCCTCCAATGCACAGGATCGCAAGAGGCTGCAGAGGGTTATTGACATAGCCAGCTCCATCACAGGCACAACGCCCACCCCCCCCCCCCCCCCCCCCCATTGAGGACAGGTTCAAGAGGTGGTGCCTCAAGAAGACGTAATCCATCATTAAGGACCCTCACCATCCAGGACATGCCCTCTTCTCGTTACTACCATCAGGGAGGAGGTACAGGAGCCTGAAGACCCACACACAATGATTCAGGAACAGCTTCTTCCCCTCCGCCATCAGATTTCTGATACATTGAACAACTCATGAACATTATTCCATTTATTTTGCACTACTTATTTATTTTTATATTTTATAGATTTTTATGTCTTTACATTGTACTGCTGCTGCAAAACGGCAAATTTCACGTCTTATGTCAGTGGTAATTATGATTCCGAGATCATTGTACCAGCCCTCTAAGGAGCTGAATTCCTCAAGCAGGATCTGAACAGGAAAAGGACTGGCAAGTTTAGGGTTGAATTTAGAAATCTGCAACTGGCACAAATTTCCTCCCAGCAACACATACAAGGAATCTGCTGTGTGGAGGCCAACATGTCCTGAAACAATATTTGCAGCTATCTCATTTGAAATATAATTGGATTTAAATTTGTTTCTGTTATTTATTTGCACAGAAATGGGATCAGAATCTGAAGAATATCAGTAATGCCACTGACCTGTTTCACTTCATGTTCTTCAAGAAGGTTTCGAGTGCTGACCACTACTTCGAGTTTGAATCAGCTATGTACCATTGCTGGTACATCAGCACCTCCCACAGGAACAAGCAGCCTGTTGAAATGGATGTGAAGGAGCACCACAAGAGAATCACAATTTTCACAGCCAAATGAGGCATTTTAGGTCTCTGTGCAGTTCAGAAACCAAATTTGAAATTGTTGGTTTACAGAGAGAGTGTATGTACTGAGTACAGAAGTTTACATCATCCATTGGTATGTTTGGTAGGTGATACAATTGTCTTCTAATTGCAGTAGTTTTGATCATCCTTGACTGAGATGTGCAGGTAGCAGTATTTGCTCCTGTTTTAGTCTTTATTATTTGGAGTTAACTATTAGTGAAAATAGGGCACTGAAGTTTGGAATTTGAATACTAATAATTATATAAATTATGCAGTTTATTATTATTATTTAAATTATTGATTAATTTATTACTATGCTGGACTCTGTGAAATAAGCATAACTTAAGGCTAGAACCAGACTGGCATGAAATATGGGGCAATACTTCAATGTTACATTCTCTCAGTTTCATTAAGCAACAGTAAAGAATTAGAATGTTAGCTTTACTGAGACCCACAGTCTCAATGGCCAAATAAACTGGAAGCAGACTTACCGAATAAACAGGGGAACTATTTATGAGAGTATATGGGTCAGGGTCCAAAAGTTGGGAGTTAGATCTCCAGAATTATTGAATAAGAAATGGCTCACGTGGATGACCTATGTAGTTAAAGAATATATGGGCCAGAGTCCATGGGGGTGCAACATTGGGAGGATACACACACCCAACTGGGAAAAGAGTATATGAGTTCAGAATCCATTGGAGAGCAGCATACTATAGCTATGGAATATGTTTTAAGGAATTATACTTCAGAGGAAATGAAGTTATGGAGTCAAAAAGGTTTGAGCAATTGAAGTATTTCACAGTAGGTTCAATGGATAGTGAAATACAGTTTATATGGAAAGTGAGGATAAATACAGAGAAGTTACCCCTGTCCATAGGCAGGAATTTCAATCTGCGTATCAGAGAATGGTATTTTAATTGGGGAAATGGGTGAACTTTAAAACCTGCCTGTCCAACAACAGAGTTTGTTTCTAGTTTAGAAATAGAAAAAGAACAAACCTGCAATATATCAAGGCACATTGGTACATTTCTAGGACTAAGTTCATTAGTGGATATTAGTCTCATTACATATTTTGAGTTATAAAAATAGGGTTAAGAATAGCTGATTAATTTATTTCTCCTGGAGAAGTTTGTGCCAAAGGATTGCTTGCATTGGAAGGCACTTGTGACACTGCAGTAGGGTGCAATGGATGCAACAATTTATGGAAATATATGGTGAGCTTCTACTGAGGAACAGGTCTCAGATATGCAGTTCTTAATAACAGAATATTGTGAAATGGTTAAGACAGTTCAAGATAAAATACATAGAAAGTGTGCATGAAGATTGCAAGGTGTCTGCTAAATGATTGTTCTCAACACTGTTGCCCTACAAGGCTGCGTCCTCAGCCCTCTAATCTACTCCCGATATGCTCATGACTGCGTGGCCAGATTCTGCTCTAACTCCATCTACAAGTTTGCAGATGATACCACTGTCGAAGGCCATATCTCAAATAACAATGAGTCAGAGTACAGGAAGGAGATAGAGAGCTTAGTGAAATGGTGTCATGACAACAACTTTTCCCTCAATGTCAGCAAAACAAAAGAGCTGGTCATTGACTTCAGGAAAGGGGGTGGTGTACATTCACCTGTCTACATCAATGTGCTGAGGTTGAGAGGGTTGGGAGCTTCAAGTTTCCTTGGAGTGAACATCACCAATAGCCTATCCTGGTCCAACCACGTAGACACCACGGCCAAGAAAGCTCACCAGCGCCTCTACTTCCTCAGGAGGCTAAAGGAATTTGGCATGTCCCCTTTGATACTCACCAACTTTTATCGATGCACCACAGAAAGCATTCAATCTGGATGCATCACGGCTTTGTATGGCAACTGCTCTGCCCAGGACCGCAAGAAACTGCAGAGAGTTGTGGACACAGCTCAGCACATCATGGAAACCAGCCTCCCCTCCATGGACTGTCTATACTTCTCACTGCTTCAGTGAAGCAGCCAGCATAATCAAAGACCCCACCCACCTGGGACATTCTCTCTTCTCCCCTCTCCCATCAGGCAGAAGATACAGGACCCTGAAAGCACATACCACCAGGTTCAAGGACAGCTTCTCTCCTGCTGTTATAAGACTATTGAATGGTTCCTTTATACAATAAGATGGACCTCACAATCCATCTTGTTATGACCTTGCACCTGATTGTCTACCTGCACTGCACTTTCTCTGTAGCTGTGATACTTTATTCTGCATTCTGTTATTGTTTTACCCTGTACTACCTCAATGCACTGTGTAATGAATTGATCTGTATGAATGGCATGCAAGACAAGTTTTTCACTGTACCTCAGTACAAGTGACAATAATAAACCAATACCAATAGCAGTTCAGGACATGTCTGTTTGGTCACATCATCTTCTAGCTATTTGTATATTCAGGGAGCCATCTCTCAACACTGTAACAAAGGAGGTATATATTGGGTGTCTGGAATTTGTACTCAGAAACTCTTGGACCAGCCACCAGTATATTAATATTCTAAGGGGTTCTGCTAGTTAGGATGTGCTACCATTGTAAATATGTAATTCTGCAAAGTTACCTGTCTACACTCAAAAAGTTAATTACATAGGCAATTAGAGCCATTGAAACTATAGTTAATTGTTTATTGTTGTCTTTGTGCTTAAAAAGTATAAAACATTGTGTTTAGAGAGAAGAAATAGATTCTCCCCAGAAGATCTGCTGTGTTGAATAAAAACCTTTTATATCTCCCAGCTCCAGCTTCCACGTGGCTCAGTTCAGCAGTTACAACAGTAGAATGAATGTAAGAATATATGCCTGGATAAGGATTATATCCCATACATGGTCGTTACAATTAATATTGGTGTTTATCCCGTTAGTAATGACGTGCATGAAGTGTAAAAGATGGAAGGAAAATGGTTATCAAAGCAGGCTCAATCTCACTGCGTTTAAATAAGTATGGGCCATATAAAGAGCTGGGTCTGGACTACAGACCCAGTGCTGGAACATGGGACCAGGCTACCTCACAGTCAGCTGGATCCCCTCCTTCTGTTTTCTGACTCTATGATGAAATTCATTTGAATCGTTCCAGGGATGAGGGATTACAGTTACTGGAGATGCTGAGATTGTTCCTTAAGATTGGATAATGGTTAAAAATCATGAAAAGTTTAGACAGAGTAAAGGGAAATTGTTTTGGCTGAAGAGCTGATAAGTTTGTCAAAAATGAGATGGCTCAGATTTCAGGTGAATGGTAAGTTACCCAAAATCATTATTGGGAAAACTTCCACTTTGCAACAAGAGGGTGTGGAATGCACCTCCTAAGGTGGTGGATACAAATTCAGTAGGAGCTTTTGTTAGGAAAATGGATAAATACTTAAGGGAGAAAATTAAATTACAGACATATGGGAAAAGAACAGGGAATGGAAGTAACAGGATTAGCTTCTTAGAAGAGCGGGGCAGCCTTGATCCTCCAGCAGTTTGTTTTTTAATAAACCTCCTATTCTGTTCTATTGACCTCTACAATCACAAACCTGTTGCACTTGACAGCATGCAGTGTCACCTTTTGCCTAGTCTTATGCAGCATAAATGGTTACAAGATTATAGGATCATAAAATGATGGAAGCCTTTTGGCCTTTGTGTCTACGCTGGATTTTTGAAAGAATGATCTAATTAAGCTCAGTTCCTTGCATTCTCCCCAACTGATAAGTTTGTTTTCCATCCAGTTATCTTTAGAATGCTCCTGAGGGGGCTGGGTTTCATCACTCCAGATGAGAATGCATCAACAACATTAACAACTTGCTACATTTAAATCAAATGTTCTGCTAATCACCTTAACTATGCTCTCGTTATTTGCCCTTGAGAAACAAATCGTCCTTCAGGATTTTGAACACCCTCATCAAAAATCTTCCCTTTTCAAAGAAAACAGTTTCAATTCTTCGAACTGCTCCACAGTTTTGTTTGTCCTGGCACCATTTCTGTAAACCTCCCCTGTCAAGCCAGCACTTCTTCCAAAGTCGGGTTGCATTTGAAGTTCACAATGTGATGTGAGTTGCACTGCAGAGCCCCTGCACTCAGTTCACAGCGATGACACCGAGTTTCCAGTCGCCTGTCTCTTCAATGCTCTACCTCACTTCCATTCTGATCTATCTGTAGCTTCCTACACCTTTCCAATGATCCTAGGATAAGCTTGAGAAACAGCACCTCATATTTTACCTGGGCATATTGCAATCTTTGGAACTCAATATCAAATCCACAATTTCAAGTAACTTACTTAAGTCTGCATCATTCTGTTGTAAATTTTAATTTTAATTCTCTTTCTTTACAAAACATTCCAACATTCTCCTTTTGGTTTCAGTTCTCTGCAACAGCTCTGAACTGCTTTTTACCTGCTTTACACATCTTTTTGTTTTCTTTCTCATTGCCCTCATGCAGCTATCCACACAGCTCCCCACTGCAGCCCTCGCCTCAATGTATCATTGGAGCCAGTCCAAAGGAGATTCACCAGGCTAGTGGAAGAGTAATAAATAAGCAGACAGAGTTACGAATAAGGGATTAGTCATTAAAACTGAGGTGCGTAGAAATTTCTTTCCTCAGAGGGTAGTGAATCTCTGAATTCTCGGCTTCAGAGGGTAGTAGAGGCCAGATCATTAGATATATTTAAGGTAGAGATAAATAAATATTTGAAAGATCTAGGAATTGAGTGTTACAGGAATTTGGACACTAGTATAGATTAGCCGTGATCATATTGAACGGCAAAGCAGACTTGAGGGGCCTGATGACGAGACTCTTGCCTTCTATTTGGTGTTCTGCTAGACCTTGCATCAAAGGATGCTGGATTTGGAAGTTTAACTGTAATTTTATTTTCACTGACATCACTGGATCACACAAACAGAAGTTAGGAAGAATACAAAAGAAAATATTTGCATTTTTACATCACTTACAACACCTTCAAGAAGCCCCCACGTTTATCAATAAAGGAACTGGTTTTGAAATTTAGTTTTATTGTTTTTTTTTCTTTGCTTATTTGTTCCAAGGATGTAGCCAATATTGACAAATCAACTGATCCAAGTTATTTCATGTTTTTAAGAATCTACTACCGCATGATGTAGGATTTCAGTCACAAATAGAGCTGTTTACTTAATCGAAACACCAAAGCAGCTTTCATGGTGGAATTTAATTTCAACACCATCATTTACTAATCCATTATCACAGCCATTATAACAACATGTTTTTGAAGTGTAGTTATGTTGTTTTGTAAGTAAATGCAACAATTAGTTTGCACACAGTTTGCTCCATAAAAAGATACAAAGAATTAAATATTTAATCATGTTGGCTATAAATAAACATAGGCAATCACAATGGAAGAAGCTGGCTTTTTTAAACAATGCCAATTGGCTCTTTAGCATCCAACTAAACATGTACTTGGGGTTAATGACAAACTGGAAAACCAATATTCAGCTGCACCCTATCACTTACACTGCACTGAGTTCTCATGATAAAATAACTTAGTTTGATGAATATCTAAGTAAATGAGCAAACTGCCTCACTAAGGTAGCAGAGTGTTATAGAAATGTGACCTGATGTTGTAGTGCTGTACCAAACAAGGCAAAACTAATAGTGAACTGATCTTCTAGTATCTTATTAGTCAGGGGCTGGTGACATTCGTGAGGGAGAATAATCCAAATTAGGTATGGTGGTCTGATGAAAGGTCATCAACCTGAAACATTAATTTTGTTTTTCTCTTTACACAGATGTCACTTGTCCTGAAGAAGGGTCCTGACCAAAATGTTGACTGCCTGCTATTCTCCATGGATGCTGCCTGGCCTGCTGAGTTCCTCCAGCATCATAGTGTTTTTCATCTAGATTCCAGCATCTGCAGTCCTTTGTTTCTCTACTGTTGCTTGCTCTGTTGAGCATTTCCAAAATTTGCTGCTTTTATTTCAAACTAGATGTTGTCTATTCAACATGATCTCATCACTCATTTAACTAGTGAATGCACAATGGCAATTTCTTCAAATTTACAGTAATCAGTAAAAGGAAAGGTGTTTTTTTTTATTTATGCTCCAAGAATTGCAACATACATAGAGACATTAACATACTCAAACATTCCAGAGCACTTCAGTATAATTACTGAAACTTGGAGGCCGAGGTAAAGGAGAAAACATAATGGCAGGTGGAGAGCTAGGATTTAAGAAGAAATTTAAAAGCAGAAGACACGTATGAGGTTTATAAAAGAAATTTGAGAGCTGATGAAATGCTCCGTACTTTTTCTGCAAACCTTAAATCTATGTCTACATAAGGTAATGGGAAAAGGTTTTCTACCTTATGTGAAATCAGTCTTAATTTTGTAAATTGTACTTAATTTTGTACATATGATGGTTTTGCCAAGGTGGGTTCTAACTCATTTTTCAGTTAACAAGCCATTCTTGCTAATCCATATCAGCTCCCAGTTAAGCAGCAAAATCGTAAATTCTTACCCTCGTTTTCAAATTCCTCCATGGTTTCACCCCTCCCTAATACTGCAAACTCTTACAGCCTTAACACTCTTCAAGATATCTGAACTTCAATTGTGGCCTCTTCCACAGCCTCCTGCTGAGGAGCTCCTGCTCCATTACCTCCTGCCCTCTAATTTTATGGCTCCACCATTGGTAACTAGGTCTTCAGCTACTTCCCTCACTAAATCTCAATACCTCCCTTGTCTACTTTAAACCACTCCTTGAAACCTTTTTAGGCAGTTACACAGGATTGAGGATGACTTGCTACTAACACCAGTTCCAAGTTCTAAAGTGAGGACAATGAAGGCACCGCAGAATTTCACAGATGAGGCAGGTGACATTGAAGGGACAGAAGGGTGGGCTTTTTTGGGAGATGGTGTTCTAGTTTATGCAGGACAAAGAAACAAGCTGCTGGAGGAACTCAGTGCATCAGGCAGCATTTGTGGAGGCAAAGGGATAGTCAACATTTCCAGTTGAGACCCTGTGCATCAGGACTGAGAATGTAGAGAGGAGAGAACCAGTATAAAGAGGTGATAAGGAGTGTTGAGACAGGAACTGGCAATCCTAGGTGGATCCAGAGTAGACACAAGAGACTGCAGATGCTGGAATCTGGAGGAACAAATGATCTATTAGAGGAAGTCAGTGGCATCTATGGGGGAGGAAGGGAAGGAGTTGTCAGTTGCAGGGTTTCAACCCAAAACACAGACAAATGGGGACGGTACGGTAGCGTAGTGGTTAGTGCGACGCTATTACAGCGCCAGCGATCAGGATTCGATTCCCGTTGCTGTCTGTAAGGAGTTTGTACGTTCTCCCGTGTCTGCGTGGGTTTCCTCTGGGTGCTCCGGTTTCCTCCCACATTCCAAAGACGTACGGGTAGGTTAATTGGGTTTAAGAAAATGGGCGGCGCGGACTCATTGGGCTGGAAGGGCCTGTTACCACGCTGTAAATAAAATTTTTTTTAAAATTCCTTACACCACCCCCCCCCCCGCACCCCCACAGATGATGTTCAACCTGCTGAGTTCCTCCAGTAGATTGTTTGTTGCAATAAGTGGATCCAGGTGAGGAGAAGGGGTTGATGGGCAAATGAAGCCAGTAAGGGGAACCATCTCTTTGCCTCCACAGGTGCTGCCTGATCCACCGACTTCCTCCAGCAGCTTGTTTCTTTTTGCTCCAGCTCCCTGAATCTGCAGTCTCTCCAGTTTACTGTAGGACTTCTGTTTGCTCCCGATGCGTGGCCTCAAGCTTCTCAATACCATCCCGAAAACTCCTTCCCCCCTTTGAGCCACCATGAACCAGAGATTCCCAGGAGCCAATGAGGATGTCACATTCCTTAATGGAGGCTTTGAGAACTTCCTTGAATCTTTACTTATGTCCGCCTTACCGTGACAAAACACAGTGCCTGCTGTGGCAAAGTCCTTAAAACCTACCTCCTATTCCAATGACAGAGTTTTCATAGACCTCCATCCTCACTACGTCTAAACGACAACACCCCCTGGTTGAAGCTCCCGCTCCACTGACGGCGCTCTTCCCAGGCTGCGCGCTGACTGACGTCAAGAGGGCAGCAGGGCTGCGATTGGCCGAATTTGAAACACGTCCCGTTGGCGCCTCCCGTCAGGGCGCGGCGCGAGCGGCGGCGACTGGTTTGAATGCGGCGACGGTTGGGAGGCGGTGGACGGCGGGATGGAGATGAGAGCGCGGTGTGACCGCGTTCGGATCGCCGAGTCAGGTAACGGCGGGGGGATTGGCCGCGCCTCAATGAGGGGTACATCCTCGCTCACCTTACCCTGAGCAGCCTCTCTGGCTGGGCCTGGCCGCAGGTGCCCGTGGTCATTATGGCTGAGTAGCGGGGATCTGTTTGGTGCTGATGTCCATGTTTTCCGTGCCCTAGTCTTGGGGCATTAGATAAGATGAAGTAACATAAATAAAAGAATACTGGAAGCACCCAGCAGGGCAAAGAGCATCAACAGGGAAGGAGACAATCCATGACTTCTTCCCTCAGTACTCGAAAAGTGAAAAGACAAGTGCTTTAAAATGCAAAGGGGTGGAGAGAACAAGGCATATCTATGATAGGTACAAACTAAAGTTGTCATGGTAGCAATAGCTTTTAAGAACCGGCAGTTGGAGCAAATTGCATCAGGTAAGTACAGCCACGTCTATAGGGTGGGTGGAACTACTTGATGCTATGTGCCTGTGATGCTGCTGCAAGTTTTTCATTGCACCTGTGCACACATGTACTTGTGCATATGACAATAAACTCCACTTTGACTTTGAAATTGTTAAATACATGTTACAAACCTCGGGACTTCATATTGTAAGTAGGTATGTTCCCTCAACTTGCACAAATGTCGTTTAATTTTGTCATGTAAGTTATGTATAATTTATGTTAATTCAAGTTTATGTTAACTCACGTATATCATGTTTGTAACATGCTGCTGCAAAAAGCTAATTTCCATGGCATTTGTATCCTGGGTATGTATGCCTGTGATAATAAACTTGAACATGAATTGGGAATTATCAACCTGTTTAGCCTAACCTAGTGGTAGGGAAAATGTTGGAATCTGTAATGAAAGCTGTAATAACAGACCAGTTTGAAAATAATAATAGGATTGAGCAGAGTCACTGGGTTTGTGAAAAGTAAATTATATTTGATAAATCTACTGGTTCTTTGAGAATATGACTTTGAGAATAGATGAGTGGGAACCACTGGATGAGGTGCATTTGGATTTTTGGAATGCTTTTTGGTAAAGTCAAAGGAAGTTGTAAATGAGATTAGAGTACATGGAATCAAGGGTATATTGAGATGAATAGAAATCTGTTATTGGCCAGATAAGGAAAAGTGGAGCTCAATGGATTATTCTCAGGTTGGCAAGCTGTGACTAGTAGGGATCAGTGCTTGGGACCCCAACTATTCAATATCAACAATGTGGCTAAGGGGACCAAATTTTAAATTTCCAGTTTTGCTGATGATGCTAAATTAGATCAGTTTGAGTATGGAGGAGGATTTACAGACAATCTGAATGGGAAAGATGTGAGACCATCCAATGTGAACATAACAGAAATGAAGAGTATTTGTTAAATAGTGGGTAGTATTGATGTTCAAAGGGGTCTACCTTTACTTGAACATAATTCATTGAAGACCAACAAGCAGTGCAGCAAGATTTGGAGGGAAAATGCTATGTTAGCCTTATAACAATGTTTGATTACAGGAGTAGGAAGTCTTTTTGCAATTCTATAGTGCTTGGTCAGACCACACTTGGAGTACTGTGTACAATTTTGGTTGCCTTACCTAAGAAAGAATGTGCTTGCCAAAGAGGGAATGCAGCAAGCCTGGTTCAACGGATATTGGATTTGGCTTAGAGTGAAATCGGTCTGTATTCTCTGTAGTGAAGAAGGATAAAGAAATCTCATTGAAAATTACAAAATTGTTAAAGGGCTTGACAGGCTAGATGCAGTGAGGATGTTTGTTCTGACAGAGATGTCTACAGCCAGGTGACAATTTCAGAATGAAGGGTAGGTCATTTAAAACTGAAATGAGAAGAAATTTCTTCATTGCAGAGGGTGGTGAATTCTCTGTGCTGGAGAGGTGTGGAAACCTTGAGTGCATTCAAAATGCAAAGTTAGGTTTTTGATATTCAGAGAATAAAGGGATGTGGTGTTGGAAAATGGTGCTAAGTTAAAAGATTAGACATGATCTTAATGAATGGTGGGGCAGTCTTGAATGTCCAGATGGCTTACTTCAATTTATTATGTGGTTTCTGGCTTATAAGGTGGCGGTGAAGTTAGTGGATATTTAGGGTTGTAGTTTTCTGTTCAAATGAATTTCTTTCTTCTGAATGGTACTTGCAAGTAGTTCAAGGTAATCCATTCAACAAGTAGAATATATTGCAACACACCTGATAAGGTCCCACATGGAGACTGATCAAAAATGTTAGAGCCCATGGGATCCAGGGCTCTTAAAAAAATTGGCCTGCTAATAGGAGGTAGAGGGTGATGGAGGAGAGTTTGTTTGTAATCGGAAGTCTGTGACTTGTATATAAATGTTATACATGCTATATATGTGCCTGCAGGGGGAATGATAAGTATGTTTGCAGCTGACACAAAAATGAATGTTGCTGAGGAGGGTGATTTTAGGCTTAAGGATAATATAGATGGATTGATAAAATGGGTATAGCTATGGCAGATGGAATTTAATCTGGATAAGTGTAAAGTGATACAGTATGAAGTGGTAGAGCCATGGGACTATTGAGGAACAGTGGGACATTGTGCAAACCTAAGGATTCCTGAGGGTGGCAACACAGGTGGTAAAGGCGGTGTACAGGTTATTTGCTTTTATTAGCCAGGACATAGAATATAATAGCAGGGAGGTTATGGTACAGCTTTATAAAACATTAGTTAGGTCACAGCTGGACTACTATGTATAGTCCTGGTTCCAATTCTATAGGAAGAATGTGATTTGTAGTGGAGAGGGTGCAGAGGAGATTAAACATAATGTTGTCTGGGGTGGAGAGACTGGAAAAGCTAGGTTTGTTTTCCTTGAAGCAGAGGCAGCTAAGGGGTACTTGATTGAGGTATATATTACGAAAAGCATGGAGAGGATGGATATTGAGAAACTTTTCCACAGAGATGCCCAAAACCAGAAGGCATGGTTTAAGGTAAGAGGTTTAGAAAGGTTCTGAGGAATTTTCATCCAGAGGGTGGTTGGAATCTAAAATACTCTACCATAGGGTGCCTCAATATTTATGTCCAGGTGAGCCCTTTAATCACCATGACATAAAAGGCCACAGGCCAAGAGCAGGAAAATGACATTAGTCTGGGTACATAACTGTCGACATGTACAAAGTAGGCCAAAAGGGCCATATCAGTGGTAGAATGGTTCTGGGAGATGGGAAGCCTTCTAGTTACAGATTTTGTGCAAGGAGAGCAGTTAATATTCTGATCACTGTTTATGGTCAACTTAATTATACCCCTCTTCCCCCACCCCACCATCTGTCCAAACTCCAGGATATTCCCATTGGGAAGGGGAGGTGATTAGATTTGATCTTGTTCCCTGGTACTTGTAAAGCATAAATGTTATTTTTCACTTATTAGTCCAATAGTTATTAGGTCTTGCTGTATCAGGTTATTTCATATTTGAGGAGGTGGATTTGTCTTTAGTAATAGGCATGGATGAGAGTAATGGACACAATTTTTGGTGAAGGTCCAGTGGGGGTAATGTTCCATAAGGTGGGTGATTGCAGACAAGCCAGACTTTGAAGAAATTGTCCACAGGTTGACAAAAGTTTGGATGATAGTTTAGCAACTAGGGTGGAACTGGTAGAAGTTTAAATTTATTTTACTTCCTATCAATTGCCTTGCCATTGTTATAACCATAGCCCATCACTGAATCTTGCAAAAGGTCTTACAAAAATATTATCTCCCTCTCTCTCCCATCTTCTGAATACTTGCCAAGTCTATTTGTAAAATCAGAACTGGTATTAGGCTTGCCATGTGGGAAGTGAAATACTGGATTTTATGGATTTTATCAATGCCATCAATATCATATTTTATTATGTTCCATTTTTGGATCATTTTTTTTGCTTCCTCAGACATTAAAACTAAAGGCTGCAACAAATGCTAAAGTGGTTACTAGAATTATCAAATAAGATGTGAGATTAATGTGTGTGCCGCACAAAAAAAATCTTAAGAAAATAAGATGGGAAGGGGTGGGGTGTAGGCAATTTGCCATTCAGTGGGATCATGGCTGATCCAGTTTTCTTTATCTACTTTCCTGCCTTCTTCCCATAACCCTCATTTCTCCTGTGGATTAACAGTCCACTTTAGCTTTGAATAATTTCAAGAATTCAGCTTCCACAGCTTTCTGGCACAAGGAATTCCAAAGACTTGTTACTCTTTAAGGGAAGAAATTATTCCTCATTTCAGTCTTAAATGGGCAACCCTTATCCTGAGACTATGCACTCTGGTCCTAGATTCTCCCATGAGGGAAACATTCTTCCAAAATTTACCCTGTCAAGCCCCTGAGAGCCTTGTATGTTTCAATAAGATCACCTGTCTTCTAAACTTCAATGTGTTCAATCTTTCCTCATTTAAATATCAGCATGATATTGTGGGCTGAAGGGCCTATATTGTGCTGTATTATATGATAAGATAATCTGTCCTTGCCCAAGGATCGTCCATGTAAATTATCTCTGAACTGATTCCAATAATAATATATCTTTCCTTAAATAAGAGGATCACAATGTGAGGAGAATAAAATGAGATTAATGTAGGATTAGTTTAAATGGGTGCTTGATAGTCAGCATGGAGTTGGTAGGCTGAAGGGTATGTTTCTGTGTTGTGTGGCTCTATAAAATGTCTGCATCTACAGATGCCATATACCTATCTTGTCGAATTACAGTAAGAACTCCCTACTTTTATACTCTAACTGTCTTGAACTAATCATTCAATTAGCCTTCCTAGTTACCTGATGTACTAGCTTTCAGTACGAAGGCTCCCAGTCCTTTAATGCTGCAGCTTTTTGCAAACTTCATGTAATTGCAATTTGTCTGTCTTGTTTTTTTTCCAAAGTGAACAACTTCACATTTCCCACATTATACTCTTTATTGTTAAGGTTTTGCCCACTTGTTTAACCTATCAATCTCTCTCTGTAAACCGCTTGTATCCTTCTCACAGCTTGCCGTCCACCTACTTTTGTATTATCTGCACATTTGGCTACAGTGTA
The DNA here is from genome assembly GCF_009764475.1 of Pristis pectinata. Lineage (NCBI taxonomy): Eukaryota > Metazoa > Chordata > Chondrichthyes > Rhinopristiformes > Pristidae > Pristis > Pristis pectinata. The sequence goes on from NC_067433.1 coordinate 6,209,058, forward strand.
TGGGGAAAAACAAAAGGACTGTTTGGGTCCCTGAATATTGGGAAGGGATGAAGTAAAAGAATAGGTGTTGCATCTTTTGTGGTTGCATGGGGAAAGTACTGGAAGAAGGGGAGAGGGTTGGTGGAGGGCAAGAACTAAAGGAACCATATCTGAGTTCTGACTGGCAGAAGAGGAGTTGCATCAAATAAATGCAATACAGTCGAGGGCTCTGTGGAAACTCATTAGTAGAGTAGATGTGGAGGAACTTAGAAAATGGAATTGGTCCTTACAGGAAGTAGAGTGGGAGGGAGTATAGCAGACAGGTGTGGGTCTCAGTGGGCTAGTGATGGATAACCTATCCCCTTGGATGGAGACAGAAATACATAAAGAAAAGTGAAGGTTTAAAACAAAGTGAAAAGTGGGATGAAAAATTTCATTCCATTTGCTGCTAATTTAAGTTCAGGAAACAACAACAATACAAGGATATAACATTTAAGGAGGAAGGTGGCCTGAGTAGGCTTAAACAAAGACTACTCAATATATTCTAGAAATGTAGGCAAAGCTTGAATATTTCAGAGTTGGCTACAGTATACTTGCTTCCTTCCTCTAATTCATTAAGATTTATTGTCTTTGAATTATTGGCTTTGGCCAGCTCTGATTCTTGCAGCACTTCAATGATTATAGTGTTCCCTTACTTGCTGCTTCCTACTATTTAGCCAATATTCCATCGATGCCAATATATTTCTTCCAACAGCTTAAGCTTTTATATTGCAGAGTAATTCTTTGTGTGGTCCTTTGAAGGACACTTTTCGAAATTCCTAATACAGTAAAACTTGGATAATTCAGCACCCATTGACTTTGGTAGTGCCAGATTGGCAGGTTTTCTGGACTATTGGATATTAGATATTAGTCATTATTAATGCAACTAAACTCTCTTAATTCATTTTTGTTTTAGATGTTGCGGAGTAGTAGTATAACTTTCCGAGGCATGGGGCCAGGTCCACTCCCACTCTGTGGTACTGGGAGTAATATGGAGATTACTACCTTTTAAGGTCCTGCTTTTTAACTTCTGATAGTCAGATTGCAGGCCCTCATTCCTTTTTATATAAACCTATGCTGTTGGCGTCGATGTGTACTGTGACCGCTAACAGTTCTCCTACCCCCTTCAGAATGTCCTGCAGGTGACATCCTTGACCCTGGCACCAAGAAAGTAGCATACCATCCTGGAGTCCTGTTTGCAGCTGCAGGAACTACTATCTGTTCCACTGATGAGAAGTGAGAAACAACAAGCAGGCTTGATCCCGAGCAAATTAGCAACATGTACCTGCACGTTTTTTGTTTGTATTTATCTGTTGCCTAGTTTTTGACTTCAGTAGTTGTATCTTCAAGCAAATGCAGTCAGCCTGTATCCTATAAAAGGTTTTGATTTCAGTGTATTTTGAGATTTAATTAAATAATGATTACAAGTTTAACCCATAGCAACATTTTCTTTCTCTGAAACAGAATGCCGCAGGCAACAACTTGAAGCCTATCTCCAGAGAAAGGGGAAACTGAAGGTTCCAGGTCCTACTGACAGGTTTGTCCACATTAGTTAGGAAAACATGCTAGCCACAAATTTGGCATAAAATTTATGGACAATGTTACACGAGCATACCTATTTGATAGATTTGTCCCTTTACTACCCTGTATTGCAGTTGGGTTTTTTAAAAGTGTATACTCCTGTTTGTGGCAAGAACTGTTGATCAGCAATTTTAAAAGGTTAATTGTGTATTTTTTCTGTTCTAATGTGATTTAGTTGTTATGTGTAACCGAGCTTCAAAGTGTTCCTGCTCTTTTAGATTTTGCTTAACCTGGCGAACTGTCTCCATGCCCAGCCATTATCTAAAATTAACACTGGGTGAGACTCCTTTAGTGGTGTGTGAACTTTTATCCAACCTTATTACAAGATTAATTTTGCATAATTTACAAAATGATTAAAATCTATTATTATTTTCTTTTTTTTGCCAAAGTGCCATAAGATCCACGTGCTAGCATTCTTTAATAAATAAAGAAGATTTTTTTTCTTCTGGCAATGTCTGCCGTATTGTCCTTTAGTGATAAGATATCTTTTAGTGATAATATTAGACACGAAGAATATGGAAGTAACTTCAGTAGGGAGCATTGGTACATATATTGGGTATGATTTTTTTTCCAGCCATTCAATTCAATGCTAATAAGATTCTTATTTACAAGTCTTACATGTTAACTTCATTAGAAAATAACTATTTGTGGTGACTCACCGTCTAGTCGGGCGAACCGGCTCGGCAGTCGGGTCGCGCGGCGTCGGAGCGATGAGGCCCAAGATGGCGGCGGGCCTTGTCTTTCCGAGCGACGGGGAGAACCCGCGTGCGGGAAAGTCCTGATGACGTAGGACTTACATCATTGCCGGTTGTTTTGGGTGGGAACATTCTCCCTTAAAGGGCCCACGCAAGGCGGGAAAATAAACCAGTTCTGTTTGGCAATCCTCCGAGTAGAGTCTTGTTTTATTCCGCGGTAGCAACCGCTACATTGGTAACCCCGACGGTCCAAACGGCTTTTGGACCCGCGAAATGGACGACGGCGCAGCAGCCAACGCAGTGGCCCTCAAGCTGCCCACCTTTTGGTCACTTCGGCCCAGCGTCTGGTTTGACCAGGCCGAAGCACAATTCCACCTTCGGCAGATCACCTCCAACTCCACGAAGTACTACCATGTGGTTAGCTCTCTGGACCAGGAGACAGCCGCCCAGGTTGGAGACTTCATCCAGTCGCTTCCGGAGGAAGATAAGTACCTGGCTTTCAAAGACCTTTTGATCCGGACCTTCGGCCTCTCCCGTCGTGAGCACGCCGCCCGCCTGCTTCATCTGGATGGCCTGGGGGACAGATCCCCATCCGCCCTAATGAATGAGATGCTGGCATTGGCCGAGGGTCACAAGCCATGCCTGATGTTCGAACAGGCCTTCCTCGAACAGCTCCCCGATGACATCCACTTGTTGTTAGCTGACGCCGACTTCAGCAACCCCCGTGAGGTGGCCGCCCGGGCAGATGTCCTGTGGAGGGCCAAGCGCAAGAGCGGTTCGTCCGTCAGTCAAATCACCAGGCCGCGAGCCCAACGCCCGCCTCGCCCGGCCCCAGCAACCGAGCAGCCACGCCCCAGGAACGCAGACAACGACACGGGTGACCAGCTGTGCTTCTACCATCAGAGGTGGGGTGCGGAGGCCCGTCGATGCCGCCCACCCTGCAAGTTTCAGGGAAACGCCAGGGCCAGCCACCGCTGATGGCTACGGCGGCTGGCCGCCGACAGAGCCTCCTCTTCGTTCAGGACAAGAAATCTGGACGGCGTTTCCTCGTTGATACTGGAGCGGAGGTCAGTATTTTGCCCCCGACAGGCCGCGACACTTGTGACAGGCCACCAGGTCCTCTACTCAATGCCGCCAACGGTACAACGATACGGTCTTTCGGCACCCGTACGCTTCAATTACACTTTGGCGGCAGCCGTTTTACCTGGACCTTTACCCTTGCCACCGTTGCCCGACCACTCCTAGGAGCCGATTTCCTTCGGGCCCACAACCTGTTAGTCGACCTGCGAAGGAAGCGGTTAGTCCACTTTAGCACTCTCCGGACCTATCCCCTGGGAGAAATCAGCCCACCAGTCCTGCGCCTGGACTCCATTTCCCTTTCTGGCGACGATTTCACCAAGCTCCTAGCCGAATTCCCATCGATTTTGGCACCTTCGTTTACAAATTCTAGGCCCACACACGGGGTACGACACCACATCATTACCACAGGGCCACCCCTTCATGCCCGTGCATGACGATAACCTCCAGACAAGCTCCGCCTGGCAAAGGAGGAGTTCCGTCACATGGAGGAGCTGGGGATTGTTCGCAGGTCAGACAGCCCCTGGGCCTCCCCCCTGCACATGGTCCCCAAAGCCACCGGAGGGTGGAGGCCCTGCGGCGACTACCGCAGGCTGAATGACGCCACCACCCCGGACCGCTATCCCATCCCTCACATCCAGGACTTTGCAGCGAACTTACACGGGGCCCGCATCTTTTCCAAAGTGGACCTCGTTAGGGGATACCACCAAATCCCGGTCCATCCGGATGACGTCCCCAAAACTGCGATTATCACCCCATTCGGCCTGTTCGAATTCCTTCGGATGCCGTTCGGCCTTAAGAACGCCGCGCAGACCTTCCAGCGGCTGATGGACGAGGTAGGCCAAGACCTGGACTTCGTGTTCATTTACTTGGACGACATACTGATCGCCAGCCGTAACCGCCAGGAACACCTTTCCCACCTCCGCCAGCTGTATTCCCGCCTCCGCGATTTCGGCCTCACGATTAACCCGTCCAAGTGCCAATTCGGACTTGACTCTATCGATTTCCTCGGCCACAAAATCACCAGCGACGGGGCAACACCCCTACCCGCCAAGGTGGATGCTATCCGCCATTTTGCCCGCCCCGACACAGTCAAAGGCCTACAGGAATTCCTTGGGATGGTCAACTTTTACCATCGTTTCATCCCTGCAGCAGCCCGTATCATGCGCACTCTGTTCTCGCTGCTGGCTGGTAAGGGCAAGGACATCACCTGGACTGACGAGGCTGCGGCTGCTTTCGTTAAGGCCAAAGACGCCCTGGCAGACGCCACGATGCTGGTACACCCTAGGACTGACGTCCCGACTGCCCTCACGGTAGACGCGTCCAACACCGCGGTGGGTGGGGTACTGGAACAGCTACTCGAAGGCCGCTGGCAACCCTTGGCGTTTTTCAGCAAACACCTTAGACCGCCCGAACTGAAGTACAGCGCTTTTGATCGGGAACTTCTAGCGCTGTATCTGGCGGTCCGGCATTTCCGATACTTTCTAGAAGGCAGGCCTGTGATCTTTCACCGCTTTCACCGATCATAAGCCTCTGTCCTTTGCTTTCTCCAAAGTCTCCGATCCCTGGTCAGCTCGTCAGCAGAGACATTTATCCTACATTTCCGAGTTCACAACTGACATCCAACATGTCTCCGGAAAGGATAATGTCGTTGCTGATGCACTTTCCAGACCAACCATCCACAACCTATCCTTGGGTGTCGACTACACGGCCCTGGCTGACGCACAGCAAGCCGACGACGAACTGCCCAGCTACAGGACTGCAGTCTCGGGTCTGCAGCTCCGAGATTTCTTGGTTGGTCCAGGTCAGCGGACCCTACTTTGCGACGTTGCGACTGGTCAGCCCCGCCCTATAGTCCCTGCAGCCTGGCGGAGACGCGTTTTTGACTCGGTACGTGGGTTGGCGCACCCGTCCATCAGATCTACTGTCCGACTGGTCGCCAGCAAGTTTGTCCGGCATGGCCTGCGCAAACAGGTCAGTGAGTGGGCCAGGACTTGTCCGCACTGCCAGACGTCAAAAATCCAGCGACACACCAAGGTCCCACCACAGCAGTTCGAGCCTACCCGTAGGAGGTTCGACCATATACACGTCGACCTCGTGGGCCCTCTGCCGGTTTCAAGAGGAGCCCGGTACCTCCGTACCATCGTGGACCGTTTCACGAGGTGGCCTGAGGCAACCCCCCTGACTGACATCACAACTGATTCCTGCGCCCGGGCGCTGCTCACAACTTGGGTCTCACATTTTGGCGTTCCGGCCCACATCACTTCAGACAGAGGCACCCATTTCACTTCCAGTCTCTGGGCTGCATTAGCGAACCTGCTCGGGACGCAGCTGCACACCACCACGGCCTACCATCCTCAATCAAACGGGTTGGTGGAACGTTTTCGCCGCCATCTGAAATCGGCCTTGATGGCTCGCCTGAAGGGTCCTAACTGGGTTGACGAGCTGCCTTGGGTCCTGCTCGGCATATGCACTGCCCCCAAAGAAGACCTCCGCACTTCGTCAGCTGAGCTTGTATACGGGGTGCCACTAGTTGTCCCCGGGGATTTCATACCTGCCCTTCGGGACCAAGGGGAACAACCTCCAGCAGTCCTACAAAGACTGCGCGAGAAGCTTGGCACCTTGGCCCCGATTCCCACCTCACGGCACGGTCAAGCCCCATCCTGCCAGCCCAAGGAACTACAGGACTGTAAGTTTGTTTTCGTTCGCAGGGGCACACCTCGGGCGCCATTGCAACGACCATATGAGGGACCATTCCGAGTCATACGGAATAACGGATCCACTTTTATTTTGGACATTGGAGGCAGGGAACAGGTTTTCACGGCGGACCGCCTCAAACCGGCCCATTTGGATCTGCAACAGCCTGTCGAGGTTGCCGCGACGCAGAGGCCGCCGCCCTAAGCGGCAGCTGGCACAGCCCACGGACCTTGGGGACTGTCTCGCCGGTTCTGGGGGGGAGTTGTGTGGCGACTCACCGTCTAGTCGGGCGAACCGGCTCGGCAGTCGGAGCGACGAGGCCCAAGATGGCGGCGGGCCTAGTCTTTCCGAGCGACGGGGAGAACCCACGCGCGGGAAAGTCCTGATGACGTAGGACTTGCGTCATTGCCGGTTGTTTTGGGCGGGAACATTCTCCCTTAAAGGGCCCGCGCAAGGCGGGAAAATAAACCAGTTCTGTTTGGCAATCCTCCGAGTAGAGTCTTGTTTTATTCCGCGGTAGCAACCGCTACATATTAAATCAGCAGATGTTTGGAAAATGCAGATTCTGAGATGGTGTGCTTTTTTAATATACACTTCTAAAGACTACTGCAATCTGTGTTCTTTAACATAATGATTTGTAGCAAATCAGCATGTCATTTGATGAGTGATATACAATTCAGAAAGTTCAATTTTATATGCATTTATTCATTGTCCATTTTATGTGTCTATTTGTCTGAGTAACTAACTTAAATTTTCAGTTAGTGGTTTTCATATAAAAATGTATCTTTTCAGGTACTATTTAGGGGACAAAACTAACCAGAAAATACAGCAACGAACTGCTCCATTCAAAGCTGGCTTGGTAAGTAGGAACCTATGATCTTTTTCAGACTAAGTAACTAGATAAGACGAATTTTTACTAAAGGGCATTAAGTTTGTTGGGTAATACTGTATTTGGTTTTGTCCAACTTGATTGGGATTAATCTTGAGATTTTTGTTGTAATTATAATTTCTTGCCAAATCCACAACTGCTAATCATTGGGAACAATGAGGAAATGGTGGAAGTACTCAGGTTAACATCAGTTGATGTTTCGGGTCAAAGATCTGTGCTGCACCCAAAATAATATGTCAAAGCAGTATTTTGGTGTGTATTTTCTTTTTATTAAACTATTCCAGATTGTGTTAAAAGACATGGAATTGTAATAGATGAATCTTAATAGTTTGTGGCATTTGTGGGAGGAAACATCGAGCACATCTTGAATTATCTTTTCACATTCTCAGTTCTGTATTGAATGAGAATTTGGAACCATTGTGTTCAAAACACACAGGGCTAAATTTCAGGTCTCAAACAGTGGTTTAGTAGTTGATGATCTTCTCTGTGATCCTTATTGTTGTTAATTTTGTCTTTAAAACGAATGAGGGAAAAACTAAATAGGCTGGGAAGCAAGTGGTAATTGAAAATTTTCTTATGAAGAATGACAGTGGGATTCTTTTAGTTCTGTATCAGTTTCAAAGAGGGGAAAGCAAAGATGAGAGCAATGAAATCTTTCAAAAAGGTAGTTTCGGGGGTAGGAGTATGGTCTGGAGTAAATTATGGCGCAGTTTCTTAAAAAAAAAAGCCGTATAGTTTAATGAATATAGCATTGGTTAGTGAGTTGGCTTACTGAGGTATATCAGCATACTGTGCAGTTTGTTAAAATTTAGGCTGGAGCAAGAAAAGCCAGGAAGCAGCGACCGGAAGTGGTGGATACTGAAGATGACATGAATTTAAGGGATTCTGATACTAAAGCAGACATGATAGTTTAGTGGTTAGCGTAATTCCTGCCACTATCTAAGGAGTTTGTACGTTCTGTCTGTGTCTGTGTGGGTTTCCTCCAAGTGCTCTGGTTTCCTTCCATGTTCCAAAAGACATATGGGTTAGGAAGTTGTGGGCATGCTACGTTGGCGCCGGAAGTGTGGCGACACTTATGGGCTACCCCCAGAACACTCTACACAAAGGATGCATTTCACTGTGTGTTTCGATGTACATGTGACTAATAAAGAAATCTTATCTTAAAGGGCAGAGGTGGGCTTGGGAGCATAAAAGGTGTAGAAGTTGTAAATTATCTGGTTGAACGATTGACAAATTAGAAATAGTGATGTGTTCTAGCACCTTTTGGAAAGGAAGATTTCATAGTGGGTGGGTAAAGAGGAGGGAATAATTGACTAGGAGGATAAAGCATCTGAATTTTTCCAAATAATTTTTCATTTCCCAAATGTTTCCCTAAATAAAAACCAACATGGTTTACTTAATGCCTCAAATGATGTTGCATGAACTTTGTTGTTTCAGGGAGGAGACCAGAAGCATGATGCTCAGACAAAACAATCTAAACTCAAAGGTGCGAAGAACCTAACATGTACTAATCATGCCAAATCAATGGTTGCTAGGAGTCAAGTTCAGTGTGATTCAAAAACCACTGAAAAAAATCCCACCCTCACTAAGCAAATTACAACTGCTTTATTACCAGAGGAGTCAAATGCAGAAAAGGAATCTATTGCTGATGCAACAGCTCAATCCAGACAACATGTGAGGGACTTGAATCCTGAAGCTTCAACATGTAATGAAATTAATCATAAATCAAGTTATCAAGAAAAGGAAAATAAGCGCACAGTCAGTACAGCTCGAATTACTGGACAGTCTACAGGTACAGCTTTAATTAAGCGGTTTCCACTACAGGCAAATAATACTCAAGCTGGCAGATTAAAGAAGACTGCTTCAGATAATCAATCATGGGCAGTTGGTATTGATGACATGTCCAGGGCGGCCCCTGGGGCAGCCAGGCCAGTGGGCGCGTCCAGGGCGGCCCCTGGGGCAGCCAGGCCAGTGGGCGCGTCCAGGGCGGCCCCTGGGGCAGCCAGGCCAGTGGGCGCGTCCAGGGCGGCCCCTGGGGCAGCCAGGCCAGTGGGCGCGTCCAGGGCGGCCCCTGGGGCAGCCAGGCCAGTGGGCGCGTCCAGGGCGGCCCCTGGGGCAGCCAGGCCAGTGGGCGCGTCCAGGGCGGCCCCTGGGGCAGCCAGGCCAGTGGGCGCGTCCAGGCCTGTGGTCACGACCAGGGCGGCCCCCGGAGCAGCCAAGGCACCCTCAGCTGCAGCTAAATCTACAGGTGGAATGACTAATCCAAAGGAACCTTTAAAAGAAAAGATGGAAAAGAACTGTAGGAAATTGAACAAGAGAGAACAACAGTTTACAGGTCACAAAACCGGGAAATCTCCATGCGGTGCAAGTGTACAGAATGGATCTAACTCTGCTGCAAGTAGGTCAGTGACAATATGGAAACCTTTTACAAGATCTGCTCAAAAGTTGCATCCAGCTTTGGGGTCTCCTACAACAAAGATAAAGAAAAGTAAAGGTGCGGTACAAAACATGAGCGAATCTACAGCACCAGTAATGAGCACAGTTAAGTGTCGAGATGATCAAAGCTCCATCACCAAGACCTTAAAGGGAAAAGATGAAAGAAGGTAAACAAAAATTCTTTTTGAAACTGCACAAAATGGTTTAACTCCTTTTAACTTGAGTTTCGTTGTTCTAATAAAGTTTTTCAAAATCTATTTGACACAGGAATTTCCTATATCCAAAATACAGTGACCTGTGCTTGAATTTCTATCATTCGTTAACAACTAGTTCCTTTACTAGTTTGAAGAGCTTTTTCTCAGTTGTGGAGTGGGGTACAGAGGAACCATGTACTCTGAAAGCTTCTGGGATAGGTTTGTCCACCAAAATAAACCATAACCTAGAGGAACGTGTCCTCCAAGCCTATCATCCTTGAAGCAACAAACAATGAGCTAGAGGAACTCAGCAGGTCATGCAGCATCTGTAGTAGGAAAGAAATTGTCAATGTTTTGGGTCAAAACCCTATATCAGGTCCTCTGATGGATGCTGCATGACCTGCTAAGTTCCTCCAGCCCATTGATTGTTGCTCTAGATTCCACCATCTGCAGTCTCTTGTGTCGCTATCATCCTTAAATGAAGGTCAGAAAGGACATTCAGACAACTCCTTGTAGATTATTAGTTATAGCTCAGTTCAGTCCATTTGCCACTTCTCTGTCCACCTTAGCGATTTAATCAATATTGTTTGTAGCATAGGGCTACTCTCCTCACTATCAACAACACCAATTTTAGTGTTGCCTGTACTGATCAATCCTCCTGCAGTCACATCCAAATTATTAATATACATAATATACAGTAAGCACTGAACCCTGTGGTACACCAATAGTCTCAGGGTTCCAATAATAAAACACTTGACTTTTACCCTCTGCCTCCTATTATTAAGTCAAAGTTGGATCTGATTTTCCAACCTCCCTGGATCCCATGGATTCTTGGACCATTATCCCATGTGGAACCTTGTCAACTTCCTACTAAAGTCCATGTAGACTGCATCAATTGCATTTCCCTCTACTCCTTGTTGCCTCTTAGAAAAATATAATCAAATTAATCAGATAGAATCTCTCCATTAACAAACCCATGCTGACAGTCTTTTTTTGATTAATTCCTGCCTTTCTAAGTGTGGATTAATTCTGTCCATCAGAAATTTTCTACAATAACTTTCCTACTGCTTGTATTATACTCAAAGGTTTGTAATTACCTGGCTTACCCCTGCTGCTCTTGAGTAAAGGTGCCACATTTTCTGTCATCCTAACACATAACCATTTGGCCAGCAAAGATTGAAAAATCTGTCATGAGTGTCAGAAATCCTCCTTTACTTCCCATCGCAGCTTGGAATACATCTCACCAGGCCTCGGGGATTTCTCACCTTGCAGCTCACTAAAGCATCTAATACCTCTGTACATTTTCTGTAATGCAGGCAGGCCTCCCCTGGTTCCAGTTCTCTATACTTGCCATCTGCTTCCTTTGTGTTTCAAATCTAACCCTCAATATCTATGGACATCCAGGATTCCTTGGTCTTGTCCTTGCCCTTCACCCTTACAGGAATACATTGGCACTGAACTCTCATTGTTTCACTTTAGAATGACTCCCTCTCTTCAGATGTAACCTTGTCTCCCAGTCCATTTTGCCTGGAGTTGTCTAATGATGAAATTGGCATCCTCTGCCCCCCTCCTCTCCCTTTCAGCATCTTAATTTCTGGACTATCCCTTGAGTGACCAGTCTTGACCTTTTAACTATGGTCGCTGTGATAGCAATAACATCATAACTACCTTGAAATTGAGAGTTATGGTCACTATCTCCAAAAATGTTCTCATTCAATACACTCTCAGTCATACTCCAACCATTTGCGTGGATCCATTCCCTAAGACAGTCTTACCAGAGAAGCGGTAGTACTGAACTTGTCTACATACTGTCTTTAAAAGTTTTCCTGGATATACTTTCATCCTTTCTAATACTTTCAAACTAAGTAACCTGAGTTAATGTTGGGAATGTTAAAATCTTCTACTATTCAACCCTATCTCTGATTCACCTAGATATCTGCTTCTTTATCTCCTGCTGAACTGTTTGGAGGTCTGAAGTACACCCCAGCAAAGTTATCGCTCCTCTTTTATTTTTAGGCTTTACCCATTTGGCCATATTTCAAAGGCCTCCCTAATTACTGCAGTAATGGACTTCTTAATATTGCAATGCTCCCTTCGTATTATATCACTCCCACATCATGCCTGAAGATTCTGTACCATGGAATGTTGAGTTACCCATCCTGCCCTTCTTTCCTCCCACAGATGCTGCAAACATTGACAATTCCTTTCCTCCCACAGATGCTGCATGCTCACCTCCCCTATCTGATACTACCTGCCTGTCATCTTTCAGTCCACCAATCGGCTCGGAATCCTTTCTCGCCTCTACCCTTTTCCTCTTTATACTGGCCATCGCACCTCTCCACTCTCAGTTCTGATGCAGGGTTTTGACCCGAATCATCAACAATTCCTTTCCTCCTACAGATGCTGCATGACCTGAGTTCCTCCAGCAGGTTTGGTTGCTCCAGATTCCAGCTCTACAGTCTCTTGTCTTTCATCCATGTCTCAGTGATAGCAGCAACGTATTCCCATATGCTAATCATCACTCAGTTCATCTGCCTTGCTGGTCTGATTCCTTGTATTATGAATGCAATTTAGCCTTGTATTCTTTCCTCACTAGCATTTGACATGGGAAGTTGTTTGGAGATTACAGTGGTAGAAGTCCTGCATTTTAATCTTCATAGCTCCCTAAATTCATGTTGCAGGATCTTCCTTTTTTTTGCCTATGTCATTGGTACCAATGTGAATTTCAACCTTCAGCTGTTGCCCTCCTCCTTTAGAATATCCTGTGATGGTTCGAACATCCTTGATCCTGGCAGCAAGAAAGAAAACATACCATACTGGATTCAAACCTATAGTTGCAGGTGGGCTGTCTATTCCCCTCCCTGTCAAGTCTTCTATCACTATTACCCTTGAAACCTGCTCCTTTCCCCTTAATGCAGATGAGCCACCTGCTATGCCAGGGTTTTGGCTCTGGCTGAACATCCCAGAAATGTATTTACCCCCAGCCCAACCATGTTTCTGTTTTGAAGCGAGATATACTCAGGTTTCCCTATCTGCCTGCCTTCCTTTCTCCTTTGGTAGTAACCATTCCTTGTCGGACCTTCTTTCCTTAATCTATGGGGTTGACCACACCTTAAAAAATATTCTTTTGAGAAGCATCTTGTAGCTGGCACAGACTGCAGATGATGCTTCGGTGGCAGAAGGTGTGAGTGTTTAATATGGTGGAATATATGATTAGTGCTGCATGTACTTTGTCATGAATGGTGTCATGCTCTGAGCATTGCTCTGAGTGTTTGACCAGCAATGATGACTATTTCTTCAATTTTGTTTTGTGCTTGTGGATGTTGGAAGGCTTTCAGAAGTCTTGCTGCAGATTAATGGCTTCTGACCTCCTTATCTTCATGCCTGATCCGAATAAATTTCTTGAATAGGGATTGGAGGAGATGGGATTGAGATCACACAACATAATTTTTCAACCCAAATGGCTTATTACCATTTCAAATCGCAGTCTAATTTTTTTTTTAATATAATGCTTAATGGTTTAAAGTATCATGACAGCCAACTTATCCAGAGAATTAACATGGCAACTAGATCAGTTTTCAACTGGCTCACCAACACCAATGATACTATTTGGCTATACCATCTCTGAATGAAGATAACTTGCAATCGTTTACCAATTTTTCTGTGAAGCCTATCCATGGTCTGCTGGATTATCCAGGATTCCCAAGGGGAGAGACGAAATGATCACAGCCAGGTGGTTCTGTAACCTATTCACTGAGTGCTTACTGAGCTTTCCTCCTCCACCATTTAGACCCAGATTCAGCTATGTCCTCACTCCCTCCACCACAAAGAGAAGCCCAAGACTAAAGTCACCAGAAACCACGGCACAAGGACAATGCCCAACTTGGTCTGTTAGCAAATGTAAGAAGTAATGATGAGGTTGTTGTACTTCAACCCAACTATTAGCCACTGTGCTGTGAATCATAGGAACAGGCCCTTATGGCCCACCTCATTTATGCTGACCATGATGCCATTTGCACACTTTAGGCCCATATCCTTCTACTCCTTTCCTATCCAAGTACCCATCCAAATGCCTTTTAAATGTTGTAATAGTATCTGCCTCCTCTGGTAGCTTGTTCCAAATAATCACCACCCTCTGTGTTGGGAAAAACTTACCCCTCAGATCTCCTTTTAAATTTCTCCCTTCTCACCTAAAACCTATGACTTCTAGTTCTAGATCCCCCTACCCTGGGAAAAAGATTCTGACTTTCTTTCCTATCTATGCTTTCATGGTTTTGCAAACCTCTATGAAATCACCCCTCGGGCTGCTTAATGGCCTGGGGCTGCACTGCTCATCTTCCATTTGAGGTTCTTATTTGTCCAAAATGCTTCACCTTGCCAGCATAACCACAATGTGCAAATGAACAGGAATCTTGCTGTGGAAAAAGTACAGACAAACTTAAATGAAGAAAGTGTGCTGTGTTTGCAGAGCAAATGCAATGCAATATTGTGTAGCTCCCAGCTTCTTGTATTCAGGAAAAACACCACAAGCCCTGAAGAATTGTGGATATTGTATTACAATGCCAGCATTGCCATACACCCACAGAATATCCAGTTATTTTGGTGTTTCAAAAGTAAAGACTTGTATCTTCACTGCAGGGATTTGAACTTTGCCAACTTAGAGGTCAAAGATCAACAAACAAGGAGAGTAGGAATGGTTGTATCAGGGTAGTTAAATTACTGGACCAGAATTAAATCCCACCATAGCTGCTGTGAAATTTAATTTCAGCTAATAATTTGGGATAAAAGAAAACTAGTTATTACGACTTTATAGCTATGATGCCAAGAGTCGTAAAAAGATGTCTGGTTCATTAGTGTCCTTCCCTTGGAGACGAAATTGGTTATTCTTATCTGGTCTAGCCTATGTGTGACTCCAGAGCCACCAATATGATGGACTCTCCAATGCCCTTTGGAACAGTGAAATGGCTAGCAAGCTACCAAATTCAATTAAGGACAGGCAATAAATGCTGTCCTTGTCAACAAGCCCAGATCACAGAGAAACAGCATGGAAACAGGCCCTTCAGCCTACCAAGATCATGTTGACCATCACATTTGGGATACATGAGGAAACCAGAGCACCCAGAGGAAACCCATGTGGTCACAGGGAGAACATTCACATCAACTGCACCTGAAATCAGGTTTGAACCTGGGTTGCCAGCACTGTGAGGCAGCTGTTCTACCAGCTGCACCACTTGTCCTGCAATCCCCCTCAATGCTTGCACACTCATTACTCCAACATCCAGATTGCAGCTTATTCCCCATGACATCCATCATCTTCCTCCCAGTGTTCCCACATCTTGCAACCCCACTTCTGCTCTCACCCAAAACTTCACATGCTTCACGTGCTCTGGGCTGTATGGCTCCCCATTCAGTTTCTGTAATAACCAGAATACCACCATGAAACATGAATGTTCCAAGCCACTTCCCCCAGCTTACTGTTCTGCAGTTCCAATGTGCATAAATTAATGTTCGACAGTCTAACTAATTAATAAGTAAAAGGTTGGCCCTAAACATTATTTCAACCCTTTGCTCTTTAAATGGTATAATGGTGCAAGTAACACAATTTTAGGCTTTTTAAAAACAATGTGTTCAGATGCATTGTTATCGCTACCAGTTTTTGCTAGTCGGTCTACCTATCCTAATGTTTTGGGTTGGGTTAATGCTTAACATACCAGTAAAATAACCCTAACAGTATACTTTGAATATACATGAACAGCACCCACTACATATTGATCTTCTAGACCTTGTGCTGAGATCATGATTGTAGCTCCCCTAGTTCAGAGTTGCCCTTGGCTCGTGTCATGTGCACGTATACCTATTCCCATTAGTAGCCTGAAATGTGTAGCCCATTGGCTTAATTTCCCACAAGAGTTTCCTCTTATAGCTGTAAAAAGTCAAGACAATCAAAAACCTGAGAGAAATTCAATACTTGATGGGTTTGCAATTCCTCTTTTTGGACAGGTGAGTTTCAGATCATCTCTACATTTGGTGTTGGAGTTGGCAGGTGGGGAGGTTATTCTCTCAGCCCACCCTCTGCATTCAGAACTTGTTCCTTAGATTCTTAAACGAATGGTTAATATTCCCTATTTACCTTATCTAAACCCATTGTGACTTTGTACAATTTGAGCAAATCTCATCTCAACTTTTACATTTATGGGAGTAATACTACCTTCTCCAGATGATCATGTAGTTGAACTCTCATTTCTCGACCCATTTTAGTAAACCTCTCTGTACCCTCTCTTTACATCCTTTCTAGTATGGTGACTTGTTACTCAATTTGTAGTTTAACTAGTGTTTCCTAATGGTTCAGTAAAATATCCCTGCTTTTGTTATTTTGTATCTGTATTTTTGAAGCCCAGGATCTTGTTCAGTTTAATTGCTCCCTCAACATATCTCACTTTCTGAGATTTATCCCTGTATACATCCAGGTCTCTCTAGTCCTGCATGCCCTTTACAAATGTGTCACCTAGTCTATATCATCTGGCCTTGTTCCTCCTGCCAAACTTGTCCTCCATTAAATTTCGTCCCTACTTGCTTCCAATTCTACTGGTCTATTTCTTCCTGCAGTCTATTAATTTCCTCACTCTTTAAAATACCTTAAAATCTGGTAATTTGGAAATCTTACTCTGCACTCCTACCGCTAAGTCATTACTACGTCAAAGAAGCAGTTGTTCTACAACTGACCTGCAGAAAATGTAATCGCCTTTGGTCTGGTTAAAAGACTAATTATCACATTTCTAAGGTGTGTTTTCTCCATGTTGCAACTGACTTATTATACAGTCTTTAGTTTCACTAAATAACTTTTTTAAGTGGGACTTTGTGGAATGCCTTTGGCAAGTCCTAATTACACATGCATTTACCTTCACCAACCTGTTATTTCATCAAAAGATTCAACCAGGTTAGTCAAACATGATTTGATCTTAATAAACTGAGCTGGCTCCTCTTTATTAACTTCAACTTCTCCAAATGTTTATTAACTTTCTTCCCCTGAAAAATGGGAAGGTTTGAGTTCCTTTCATGTTAACTATCATTTTGTCATCCTCTTAGTTTCCTTTCACTTGCCATATTCATTTGAATTATTTATCTATTCATTCAGAGAATCTTGCAACACAGGACTGGCATTTATATCCTTCCCTAATTACTTATCTGAAAGAAGGCATTTAAAAACTATCCACATTGTGCCTCAAGTTGCATGTAAACCAGACCAGGTAAATATGACAGATTTCCTTCCCTAAAAGATGTTAGTGAACAAGATGAATTGTTATGATATTTGAGTAGTTTCATATGGCCAGGGGGTTGACTAAGCTACTAAATAAGTACTTCATTCTTCATCAAAGAAGGTGCTACTGGAATCTCAGAACATCTTCCTTCTGAGATGGGCTGAAAATTAGTAAGAGGAAATTTAAGATGGGTCAGCTGTACTTCACCTGGTCCAAATGAAATGATCATAGGTTGCTGGGGGAAGTAAATGAAGAAATTGCAGAAGCCCTGGCTGTAATCTTCCAAACATCTATTGACTTGGTGTGCGTATGTTGGAGGGAGCTGGGAGTGTGGGAGTTGGGTGGGTGATGTGATGAGTTATGATAGTGGCTGAAATACCTAAACAGGGTGCCATACTGTAGTGGTTAAATTATCGAGCTGGTTTACAGAGGCTTGAAGTATTGACCTGGAAATGTTTTAATCCATGGCAGTAAGGGAATTATAAATTATAGATTTTTTTTTTAATTACTATAATTTTTAAATTGAGCATCCATAAAGGTGATCATGAAACCACCAGAATGTGTCTTTTAAGCTGTATCTGGTTCACTAGTGTCCTTCAGGAAAGAAAATCTGCCACCTTTACCAGGTTTGGATTGAATAGAACTGTCTAATGGCAATTACTTTGCTGACTGTAAATGTTGTGGGTGTTGAATTGAACAAGAACTTAACTGGACCAATTCAATAAGTACTATGGCTAAATTGAGCAGGTCTGAGGTCGGGGTATCCTCGGGTGAGTGACTTGCCTTCTGGCCATCCTAAACCTTACAACTGTTTACAAGGTGAAAGTAAAGAGTACTTTGCTCTTAAGGTGCACTTAATGTACCTTGTAAACAGTGGTAAGATTTACTCTCCACTGGCCTTGATGAATGTAGATTCTTGAACACTTGAAGTTTGTCATTATCCAGAGGAAAGCAACTCTTCATTGGTATCTCATCCACCATTGTAAACTCTCACTCCCTCTGTCACCAGTGCACCATGGCTAAAGTGTAAAATGCATTACAGTTGCTCACTAAGGCTGCATTAGCAGTCCCTCCCAAACCTATGAACACTGTTGGGGATTATTCTAGAGTTATGAAATTATGGATAACATAATTATGGATTAATTAAAATGAGAACCAATCTTCAAGAAATAAAACCTGTTCACAATCTTACTTCAAGGCTATCGAAACCAATCATTGGATGTGGGACATTCAGATTCTGTCCCATTGAAATTTACACAGGGGAAGATAATAGATGAATGTTCATGTTACTTGGTGCACATTGAAAACTTCAGGATGAGATCAGGGAAGGCATTAAGTGGCCATCTCCTGTATTAACATATTGTTAAAGGCATATCCCTGCCACTTAATGCACAGTTCCGGACAGGTCTGTATTGTCACGTAATATTCTGGCTAGCTGTATATTCATGGAGTCATCCCTCACACAGTGACAAAAGAGGTATATTTTGGGTGTCTGGAGTCTGTGCTCATAAGCTTTCGGAACAGACACCAATATTTGAATACTCAAAGGGCTTCTGCTAGTTGGGATATGCGTAAATATGTAATTCTGCAAATTTACCTGACTATTTTCAAAATGTTGAAGTTAAGTAGGTGATTATAGCCATTGAAATTGTAGTTATCATTTATTGTTACCTTTGTGTTTAAGCAGTATAAAACATTGTGTCAGCAGAATGAGATGCTTTTAGACTTTCTCTTCAGAAGATCTGTGTGAATAAAGACTTCTATATCTCCCAGTTGCAGCTTCCATCTGGCTCAGTTTAGTTAGGCACAACAAACGTCAAGAAGGGTAAAGGCCTATATAATCAGAATCGGGAAGTGAAGACTGTTTAAAATGGATCGTGGTACACGATGAAGATCCACTTTTTATTATTGATGGAGCAATATTTGCTTTCCTTTCAACATCTAATGCTATTCTCACAACTTATGCTGATTCAATGCTGATATAATAACGTAGCAGTCCTTGTGGGCTGCCAGTGTTAATTTGAAGAGCAGAGCAGTTATTCTCAATATCCTTATCCGTATTTATACCTCATAGCATTATTTAAAAGAAAGTGGATCATCTGCTGTTGTGGGACCAATGGTTGCCATGTTTCTACATTACAACAGTAATTGCTGTTTAGCACATTAGAACATTTTGAAAGGTGTTGTATACAAATACATTTCTTCATTAATAACACAACAAAGTAATATTAACAGGTAAAATATGGATTCCTAGCACTTCTTCAATAAAGGCATAGAACATAAAAGTTTGGAGATTATATTGAACCCTTATGGGGACTGACTACATTGCTCTGCACTCCACATGGCTTCCTGTGCCATTGGTGCCATTGTGATGCTACTGTGGTTCTTTTAATACTGCCTCCATTCTGGTTTCTTCTGACCTTTGGCCTGTTAAAACTAAAACACTGGTGTTTTCTCTTTCTAAGTCTACTATTCATGTTTTGCTTCAGGAAGCAGCTTGAAGAGTGGTTGATTTCCAAAGGGAAGACCTACAAACGCCCTCCCATGCCTACCCCTTTTAAGAAAGTATTAAAGTCTGTTAAGAAGAATTTGGAGCATTCTTTCTTGGAAGCAATGGAAGGAGAGGAACAGAAGGACCTGTCAGATCGGGTACAGCACATGTTGGACGACTGCATGAAATTACTTGAGAGGGTATGGAAGACTTTTTTTAGAGCAGCGCAGGAACAGGCCCTTTGGCCCACAATGTCTGAGCTGAACACTATGCGGAATTAAACTAATTCTCTTCTGCCTGTACAAGATCCATATCCCTTCATTCCAGGCATGTGTCTATCTAAAGCCTCTAAAATGCCACAATCATATCTGTTTCCACCACTCCCCACCCCTTGCAGCCTGTTTCAGGCACCTACCACTCTGTGTGTGTGTGTGTGTGTGTGTGTGTGTGTGTGTGTGTATTTTTTTAAAAATTTGTCCCGCACGTTTCCTTTAAACTTTCCCCTTCTTACCTTAAATGCATGACCCTTAGTTTTACCTGGAATGACATTGGTATTAATCTTTGCCAAAAAAGATTTTGTTATGGGAGGGGTACCTTGAAATCAATCAATATGTAGACCCTAACTGCATATGGTGGAATTATTTTCTTCATTATTCTCCCAACTGGCATCCACTTGGTATTTGCAAATAGCTGCAAATTAGCAGAATCTATTACTCAATTTTATTTTGTTTTGTTTTTGTAAACTAGATTAGTCTTTAAAATCATTGACTATACTGGAGACTATCAACTTGTCAATAGGTTTAATCACTGCTGCATGCAGCAGATTTTGGCTGGATTTCAGGATGGATAATGGCTGATAATGCCCTTCTATTATGCCTAACTGAAAAGTTTATGGTGTGCTTTGATTTCCTTCAGGGTTCCTCTCCAGAACAAGTGTCTGAAGCGCTGCAGAATGTTCCAGAGGGTGAAAAGTTTGCCAAATACTGGATTTGCCAGGCACGCCTGCTGGAATTAACTGACTCAATGGAGGCTGTCATTGCCCTGTTTGAGCAGGCTGTTCACAATGGTGCAGAGGTAACAATATTTGGGGTTAAAACTATAAAAGGCATTTGAATAATTCAAAATAGCAGATTTTAATTTTTAAAGTTTTTTTTCCTTCACCTAACTTTGGTTGGTTGCTTTACAATGAGAAACTCTAAATTCTTTCACAGCCTGTTGAAGAACTGCGGTCTGCACTTGTGGAAACCATCATGAGAAATGCAAACTCTCGCACAGCCTGTACAGGTAAATTTGTGCCATTTAAAAGGAGTATCATAGATTTGTAACGTCTTTAAAAATCTAAATGCTGCTCTTGAGCTGAATTACCGTCATCAGTTTAAACCATTGAAGCTCTTTTAAGTAAAAGAAATCCAATTTATAGGTGTACTTATAAATTCAGTTTGTAAAGAAACTATATAATGTTGTACCCTGGATTCTTCACTGTTTGTGGTTAAGCTTCTGACTTTATTTCAGTGTTAAAACAGATTTGTTCATGCATTGATTTCTTCCTATTTTATGTCCACATTTGGACTCCCCAACCCTTCAACCCCCCCCCCCCCCCAACGCCCCAAAGTAGTATAAAACTGAGCCATATAGATCAGAATGATTCCTAATTTGACATCTTTCCACACTAAGCATCTTGGATGTGTGATGGGAACTGCTACCATCTCTATCCCCTGATTTGGAGAAGAGCTGGGGATTAAACTTTTGTTTTTACTTTTATTTATACAGCAGGGTAACAGGCCCTTCTGACCCAATGAGCCCAAGCCACCCAATTATACCCATGTTAACCTACTAACCTGTATGTCTTTGGAATGTTGGAGGAAACCGGAGCACCCGGAGGAAATCCATGGGGAGAACTTACAAACTCCTCACAGACAGCAGTGGGAACTGAAACCTGATCCCTGGCACTGTAATAGCATTACACTAACTGCTGTACTACTGTGCTGCCCAGTTCTGTTTCTGATTACACTGGTAATGTTTATTCACAAGTTCAAGTGGTTGGTGAGGATAGAACCAAATTTAATTTGTTTGCTTTCCCCTTTCGTCTGTTGTGCAGCCTAAGAATTATTTAAGTGTGACAAATGGGTGTTTGTAGTAATCAAAAAAACTGCAGATGCTAAAAGTCTGAAATAAAAATAGAATGCTGAAAATGCTCAGCAGTCTGGCAGCATCTGTGGAGAAAGAAACAGGGGTAGCAGTTCAGGTTGATCATCCTGAAATTAACCAAAACTTCCACAGGTATTGCTTGCCCTGCTTGAGTATTTACAGCATTTTCTGTTTCTATTACTGAAGTCACATTTGGAAACATACCCATGAAGAGCTAACTAATCCAGGTTCAAAAGGTGGAAGTTTGTATGTGTGGACTGTTAAATGTTATCTTAAAAACATACTTTCTCGAGCAGATTCATGTTGGATTATAGGTTCCTTTTAAGCTCTTATGATTTTCCATCATTATAATAAATGGAACATCTAGAGGATATATTGAGGAGAGCGCACATGGATTATTGCTTACTAATCTGTCACTTTAAAATGATTTTCATGCAAGTAGAAGAAAAATCATTTTTGTGTAAAAGGCAGTGAGCTGAAGGGGAAGATGAAAGAAATTGAGCTTTGTGGCATGTAAAGATGACTAGGGGACCATAATGCAGATACAAGAAGCACTAACTGAAATTGATGTGAACTTCAATTTGAGCCAGGATGGAAATTTAAATTGGTGGAAAATAAATTCTTGCATTTACATTGTTGCCTTCTGTGAGTTTGGTACATGGCAAAGTGCTTTTGATGCTGTGTTGTCACATACTAAGGTTCCACAATCATTCATGTGATAATGACAGACCAATTTAATGTAGATTGAGGCATTGATTAAATGTCTTGTCCAAAAGACAACACTTGTGACAGTAGAACACGCCTCCTTAGAATTTTGTGCTCCCATCTCTGGAGGGAAAGTTGAACCTGCAACCTTTTGCTGTGTCGAAGCATGCGTGCAGCCATCTGAGCAATGGCTGACATTGAAATAGGCGAAAGTAGAGATGCTACAGAAATGAATGTCAACTGGCCTTTTTTCAATTTTGCATGTGTTTTTATATTCTGTCAGAAAAAGATGATGTTAAAACTGAAGGGTTTGAAGAGTCTGCAGTTGCCACGCCTTGTACAAAAGTAGTGAGGCTTTTGTGTGGCAAAACAGATGGGCATGGTTCATCTGTGATCAAATACAGAGTCACCGCAACACCTCAAGTGCTCAGGTAAGGTTTTGGAATCAACACCCCCAATGAAAGTGAAAAGAAGCAAGATAGCCAACCATTGTACATATCAATATTAATCCCTTTTACTTGCATTTGGTATGTAGCCTTCCATGCCTTGACAATCCAACTGCTTGTCTAGATGCTGTTCAAATGTTATGAGAGTACCTGCCTCTATCACCTTGTCAGGCAATGGGTTCTAGATTCTAACCACTTTGTGTGGGAGAAAAAAATTCCCCTCTAAACCTCCTACCTGCTACCTTATTCCTATGCCCTCTTGTTTTAGACATGCCCCACTATGGAGGGAAAAGATTCTATCTACCCTATCTAATTTCATATACCCTTATCATTCCCCAGCCACCTCTGCCCCAGCCCATCCAATCTCTCCTTGTAATCTAAATGCTCCAATCCCAGGAATATCCTGATAAATCTCAGTAAACTCTCCAGTGCAATTACATCCTTCCTATAGTCTGGTGACCAGAACTGCATACAATACTCCAAGTGTAGCCTAAACAATGTTCATTGTTTTATAAAGTTGTAACATGATGTCCCTGCTCTTGCATTCAATGTCGTGGCCATGTCAAGCATCTCATATGCTGCCTTTACTGCCCCATGCTGCCATGTTCAGGGATCTAGGGACTTTTACCCCCAAGGTCCCTCTGTTCATCAATACTCCTGAGGGCCCCACCATTTATTGTACATGTTGTACCCTTATCTGACTGTACAAAACACATCACTTTGCACTTACCAGGATTAAATTCCGTCTGCCATTGCTCTGCCCAACTTTCCAGCTGATCGGTGTCATGTTTTAGCCTAAGGTGATCCTCACTATTTACAACACAAATTTTAGTAAGTTTGCAGATGACACTAATCATATCTCTATATTCACATCCAAGTTGTGAATCACTAACATCTAGGGTCTCAGCACCAATCCTTATACACCACTGGTCACAGGCTTCCAATCAGGAAAAACCAACCCTGCACAACCACCCACTTGCCTCTTATGACCAAGCTGATTTTTGATCCAATTTGCTAGCTTGCCTTGGATCCCATGACCTCTAACCTTTTTGGACCAGACCTCCATGCAGGAACTTGTCAAAGGCCTTGCTATAGTCTGCCAGGACAACATCTACTACACTGCCCTCACCAATATGCTTAATTACCTCTTTAAAAAAAAATTCAACCAAATTAGTGAAACAGGATTTCCCACAAACAAAACCATGCTGACTATCCCAAATCGATCCCTATCTTTCCAAGTGTAAATAATCCTGTCCCTTGCATTTTTTCCAATAAGTTTCCTATCACTGATATAAACTCACTGGTCTCTAGTTACCTGGCACCTCTATGGTACCCTCTTGAATAAAAGAACCACATTCACTATCCTCCAATCATCTGTAACCTTGCCTATAGTTAACAAAGACATTTTTTTAAAAAACTGTCTGTTTCCCAGCAATCTCCTCTCGCCTCCCATAGCAGCCTGGGATACATCTCTTCAGGCCCTGGAGATTTATCTACCGTTGTGTGCCAAGACCTAACACTACCTCCTTAATGCTAACCAGCTTTAGGATATCACTGTCCCTCTCCCACATTCATTGGCTCCACGCACAGATTGATTCTTTCGTCCCCAAGTGATCCTATTCTTTCCCTAGTTACTCTCTTGCTCCTAATGTACTTACAGAATACCTTGGGATTCTTCCTAGTCTTGTTTGCTTGTGATATTTCATGGCCCCTCTCTGCCTTTCTAATTTTTTTTAGTATTCTCCTACACTTTCTATGTTTAGTTTTCAGACATTTTTCTTGCCATATTTTTTTCCCATCAGACCCTCAATTTCCCTTGTCATCCAGGGTTCCCTAATCTTGCCATCCTTGCCTTTCACCCTTACGGGAACATTTTGGTCTCTCATAGAATTTTGGTTAATCAGGAGTTAAATGCACATCTTCCTGAACGTACTGCTTGTATTTTGGAATTGTCACTGTTTATTTTAATAGTTATAAACATTTGATAATCTAAATGTCAAGCACATTTAAAATGCAGAAATTATGACAGAATATTGAATTGTGTTGCATAACTAGGATAAAAATGATTACATGGGAAGTGTGGCTTAGAACATCATTAATTCAAGCCTCATTCCAGAGACTTCAGCATGTAATCAGGCGGTAATGTGTCATTGAAGGTTCTGTCTTTTGTGGGGGGGGGGGGCGGTGAAAGGAAAGGGAAAGGAGGATCGAATGCAAGGCTTCTATGGTAGAATTTCAAAGGACTATGATCTGGTATTCAGGCCACTATCACTGAAATGATATCAATAAAATAGATTGGTTTCAGAATCAATGGCAAGCCCATCTGTGTTGGCCATTAATCTTCTGGAGCAATTTCACATTTTATTTTTGTAATCTGCCCATAACTTGATTGTCAGGGGTGAGATGCTATGCTACTGTTACTTGTCTCTGTGTAAACCCTCAGAAATAATGCAGCATGTGAAATTGCTGTGGGGGGGGCAGTGGGGGGGGGAGGTGGAAAGAATTCCTTGGCTGCCCTCAACTTGGCTATTTGACAAAACTAATAAAATAGTCTCTTAATGTTTTTGGATTTTGGAAATGTTCAAAATCATTCTGTAATTTTTTTAAGTGTTTACCAAGCTGTTACTTTTTCCAAATATTTGGAGCAATTATAAAAAGGATGAGAAAGATCTGCTCATGGGTCAGGAACTGCTGTCAGTTCCTTGAAAAATCAGTACATTTCCTGGTCACTAATATCATTATTGTTTGTAATACCTTGCTCTGTGTAAACTGCTGCTGAATTTTGACACCACTTGTCATAAGTAAATAACTGAGAAGCTTTTTTGCGATGCCTGAGGTTGCAAAAAGTACTTACAAAACAGTTTTTATTGGGTCAAGTGGAGGATGGTATGCTTCTGTACTGATGTTCTGGCAGTACTATTTGTTAACTTAACTATCCAGTATTTCATTTTGCAGTGATCCATCTATGGCATCTAGTTTTGGGGCTTTCCACTTCACCAATGCCTGCAAAGATGGGGATTGCAAAGAATGAAATCAAAGAAGTGACACATTTTTTAAATTTCATAATGCATCTCTCTTTGCAGAACGAATGAACTTCAGAGCAGAATCCGATCTACAGGGCAACAAGATCTGAAGCTCCTCACCCCAGTCCGCCGCTCAGTTCGTATTGAGCATGTTTCTGCTTCGTACCCTAAGATGCTGAGAGAGCATGACTGCTGTGTGGCCTCACTGAATGAACTTTTAGCTGAGGAGGAGGCTGAAACATTTGTTTATAGAGAAAACAGGGCTCTGCTAGGAGAATAACAGAAATGTGACTGGTATCCTTCAGATGCTTAATGCATACTATCCACATTGACTACCGGCTTATTTGTACTGTTTTTAGAATGTATATAATAAACTCTTGGATTCAGTCATTTCAAAAGGCATAAAAATTAGCTCATCCATATCTCCTAGATGTTCTATCTTGTCTCCTTGGCCAAGCAATCTTGTTTTCACAAACACCAATACTCTCTTACTGCTTGTTTTTTGTTGGAAAAAAGCTAATTGCTGTACGGTAAGTTTACACTTCAGTCAATACACTTCCACACACTGTCCTATTGTTTCTTTCTGCCCTTCCACCTATCACTGTAACCTTCATACCTTTTTTTATATTGCTTGTTTTACATATCTCACGTTTTGGCTATCTCCATTACAGCAATGATGACATGTTAAAATCTGATTAATTGACTCCCAAGTGCTTTGGGTAATTCTGGGGTCATTGACGTCACTTATAGAAATGAAATATTTGTTTACTGGATCCCTTGGCCTCTAATCTGTGAATGAGGAGGATTTGTTGGTTTGTGCTTGCTTCAACTATTTGACATGTTCCAAAGCAGCAGATTGACAACACTGATCATTAAGTACAGACTAGAACTCATTCTCATATTTCCTCATGACATGGGAGGCTGCCATTTGGCCTACTGGGGCTATGCCAGCTCTGATCAATCCCATTTCATCCATTTATTTCCTTGTAACTTATTCTCTCTCATTGCTCAACAGAGCTTGCTTTCTGTGACAGGTAACCTGATCTTTCAGGTGCCTCTGTCCTTACCAACTCTAGCCCACATGTGACTCCAGACCCATCCAGGTGGTTGATTCTTAACTGCCCTCTGAAATTACTAAGCAGTTGAAGCTAAATTGGAGTAGGCAGTAAATGCTGGCACCCCCTGCATTGTCCACACCCTAGCAATAGAGGGGGAAAAAAGATGTATGCTTAACCATCAAGGGAATGGCACAATTGTGGTAAAACTTTTAAAAGGATGAAAATTAAGCATGTATATAATAAACTATTGCAATATAGGCACCATCACATGTTTTTAAAAAAATTAAATATTGCTTTCTGAAATGATCTTGGTAAAATAAATGTTTTGTGAATGTGTTTGAATACTGATAACAATCTGGAAAAAGATTAAATCAAGACTTGTTTAGGCCTATCTGAGCTAGCTGATTTTGGCTGGATTCGGAGCAAGAGGGCTGTCTGTCTCAACACACTGATTTGAGAGCTGATTCCTTAAGTGCTAGGTTGTGATGCTTAACGCCTTCCCAACAGAATAAAAACTAGTGGGTGTGGGATTTTTTTTTAATTCCACAAGGAATTGTGGCCTAGAAGTTGGGAACAACTTTGAGAAAGGGGATGGTGAATACACGACTGAGGATGTTGTATTTGAATCCATGCGGTGTATGAAACAAGGTAAATGAGTTTTTATAGTGCAGATTGAAATTAATGGTTATGATGTTGTGGGCATCAGAGACAAATCTGTTGGAATTCTTTAGAGGTAACAAGCAGGTTAGACAGAGTCAGTGGATGTTATTTACTTGGATTTTCAGAGGGCTTTTGACGTGGCACTGCACAAGAAGCTGCTAAACAAGAGCCCATGGTGTTAGAGGCGAGGTACTAGCATGACTGGCCGAAGTCAGAGTGTGGATAAAGGGGTCCTCTTCAGGATGGCTGCCAGTGACTAGTGGAGTTCTGCAGGGGTCAGTGTTGGGACCACAACTTTTCATTCTGTTAATGATCTGGATGAAGGAACTGATGGGATTGTGGCCAAGTTTGCAGACGATACTGAAATAGGTGGAAGGACAGAAATGACAGATGGAATACAGCGTAAGAAAATGTAGACCATGTTCTAAAAGGGGAGAGAATTCTGAAATCATAGGTCAAAGGGACTTGGGAGTCCTAGTTCAGGATTCCCTTAAGGCTAACTTGCAGGTTGAGTTGGTAGTAAAGAAGGCAAATGCAATGATAGCATTCATTTTGAGAGGACTAGAATATAAAAGCACCTATGTATTGCTGAGTCAGCCATGATTGAATAGCAGAACAGACTCAATGGGCTGAATGGCCTAATTCTGCTCCTATATCTTATGGTCTTAAATACACTGAATCAGTTTGCAGCAGACCTGCACCAGTTTTGATTGTGGGAAGAAGTGATGTTCTTGGATGCAATACATATGTGTGTTAGAATCAGCAAAGTGAGAGCCATGTATGTTTAAGCACCCCACCTTGTACAGCTTTACCTCTGATCTGCTGTATACTGGGAGCTCAAAGTACTAGCTCCCAATTAACACCTCTGCTTGAAGTGGTGGAACCACTTTGGTCATATTTCTTATTTTCATGTCAAATGAGACAGTCTACCACCAAGTCTACGTCAGCTCTCAGAATTCCCTTCAGTCCCATTCCCTCATTTATTTCCTTGGAAACCCTCTCATATCCCCATAAACTCTTCTCCACCCACCTACATTAGGGGATAATTTACAGTAGTTAATTCACCCACCAGTCACTTTTGGGATATAGGAGGTATCTGGAGCAAATGGGAATGGCACATGTGACAGGGAGAACCTGCAAACTACTCAGCTGAAACCCAAAGTCAGAATCAAACCCAGGTTCTTGGAGCTGTGTAATGGCAGCATTACCTGCTACACAGTGCCATCCTGGGATTTATTCTCAAACTACTAACAATGGTGAAAGGAGAGAGCACCATGCAGCTGTGACTGGGCATCTGGTAAATTGGTTTATTATTGTCACATGTACTGAGGTACAATGAAAAACTGCTTTGCATACCATCCATATAGATCATTTCATCATATCAGTGCATTATGGTAGTATAGGGAAAACAATAACAATGCAGAATAAGGTGTTATAGTTACAGAGAAAGTGCAGTGCAGGTAGACTATAAGATACAAGGCCATGACGAGGTAGACTGTGAGGTCAAGAGTCCATCTTATTGTACTAGGGGACTGTTCAATCATCATAACAGTGGGATAGAAGCTGTCCTTTTAGCTTGGTGGTATGTGCTTTTATAGCTTCTGCCTTGTGGGAAGGGGGAGAAGAGAGAATGTTCAGGGTGGGTGGGGTCTCTGGCTTTGATTATGTTATCTGGTACAAGGATTTGGGGGAGAGAAAAAGAGAGCTCACCCTGAAGGATGACGATGAGTTATCCTGAAGGAATGAAGTGGAATCTTAACAGACAATATTCCCCCAAGCATAGATCTAGACAGATGCAACTTTTTTATTAGCACAAATCCAGGCCTTCCCCCTCCATATGTCTACTCCTGAATTCAAGTCCTGGTCATGAACCATATTTGTTCTAAAATCAGTGGTGATATCAGGCACACTTTTGCATACCCACTGAAGACTCTCCAGAGGTGTGTAAGTGTGATTGAGGATTTGACTAAATTCCATTGTGAATTGAATTTCAAGGCTTTCAAGAATTTTAAGGAAAGCAGCACTAATAGGAATATTATAAAATTTGCTAAACAATAATCAAGAACTGAACACAACAATTAGACATACCAATGTCTTTATTAACAAATTATCAATATAAAATATTACAAGTCACACATCAGCTTTCACAGTGTTAATATAAATAATATTGAGTGTGAGAGTAATTGGAATATTAGTATAAATGTAACTTTTTAATCAGGTGATTAATTAGCTGACAATTTCAGTAAGTTCCAAAGTGGGGCAGAAGTTAAATGCTTACTGCCTAATTGAGCAGAAGGTGCAATCACAGTGGTCACTGTCTAACTTATTAACACAGCAAACTAAAATCTATTCCCACATCTCTGAGTACTTATGGGATTTCCATTCATGGACTTCATGTCCTTCCATTCTATTTGACCAATATCAGGAAAGTTACCGTTGGAGAAGTTGCAACAGCACCAAGCTTCAATAACAATTGATAACTAACCCACATAATAACTTTTG
The DNA here is from genome assembly GCF_009764475.1 of Pristis pectinata. Lineage (NCBI taxonomy): Eukaryota > Metazoa > Chordata > Chondrichthyes > Rhinopristiformes > Pristidae > Pristis > Pristis pectinata. The sequence goes on from NC_067433.1 coordinate 6,238,937, forward strand.
AGTACGTTATACCTACTACTAAAATGCAAATTATGTTTTGTACTATCCTTTGAAAAGTCCAAGTTGTCTGAAATCTCACCATGCTTTCAAAGTTAGAATTCCAAAATAATAACTTGGCGCAGTTAAATTCTATTCATCTGCATGTAACAAAGTAATTCAGAAGTAATGTTTACTTGTGTCGCTTGAACCTCTTCCATCTATCTAATGACAAACACTTTCTATAATTATATATACAATGTAAAGAAATTAGCCTTATGAACTGAGATTCAGTAACTTGTAGGAGAATTGTTTTTTTTTCCCCCAACAGAAATTACTTGAATCCTAGCAAGCTATCCGAAACTACAAGCATATTTAAATATATGTATTATGTTTGTTCTTAGTACATGGAGAGCCCTATTTTTTGCCCATCCCTAGTTGTTCTAAAAAGGCAGTGGTCGGCTTCAACCTTAAGGGAACAGCCGGAAAAAATGTATCTGCGGGGTGATTTGAGCAAAATATCTGGATGTTGATGCACTACAACTGTGACCAGACTTCAAAAGTACTTCAATGGCAGCAAAGTACTTTAATTAGTTCTGAAAGGGAAATGGAAGGCCATATAAATATGTCTTCCTTAACAAGAATGGATAGGTTGGGTGTAGAGAGGATGTTTCCATTAGTAAGAGTCTAGGATCTGAGAGCACAGCCTCAGAATCCCTTTAAAACTGAGATGAGGAGGAATTTCTTCAGTCAGAGGGTGGTCAATCTGTGGAATTCATTGCCTCAGAGGGCTGTGGAGGACAAGTCATTGGGTGTATTTAAGGCAGAGATTGATAGGTTCTTGATTGGTAAGGGGGTTAAGGGCTACAAGGAGAAGGCAGGAGAATGGGGTTACGAAAAATAAAATCAGCCATGATTGAATGGCGGAGCAGACGCGATTGGCCGGATGGCCTAATTCTGCTCCTACATCTTATGGTCTACTTTTTCACACCAGGAACTGAACGTTGAATGAGGCGGAACGTAGTCTGAGCAATAACTCCATTCAGAGAGACTGTTGGCCATCTTTCACTTTGGCTTGCTCTATTTCTCTAATCCTAAAACGCTTGGCTTCCATGTCATGGTTGTTATTGTCAATTGTCACCACATTATTCTTACTGTGGATAAACCAACCTTTTACGGCACATGACTCAAAATATATCCGCCGATCTGACTCTCCCTTTTGAATGAAACAGAAGCGCTTATCAAAGTTGCCTTGTTCACTGACGCACTGGAATGAAGAAAATGAATGAATGATCACCTGTTTACTATATCTGTAGAGCATGTAGATATACACTGGTAGAAATTCCACAGATCCCCCTGTCAGCGGTGTTTCTGCTGCTTTGACAGGTCATTTCCAAATATTTGGGAATTATTCAGTGTAGTAATGTGATCCCTTATTAATGCAACAAATGTCCACCTTACTGAGCAGCCAGACATCTGGGAGCAACCTACTGCCACAAGTGGGGTACCCTAGCCGTAGAGGAGGCTGAAGATAATTGGCCAAAAGGTTTTGGTGAATCCCCACAGATAATGGACAGGTAATTCAAAGAGTTGGGTTATATCGGAATGATCTGGCTGGGTGTAACAAAGCTGCCCTATGACTTTCTGGGGCTAAGAAGTGACAATTGCTATCACTTCCACGTCAGATCCTGCCAATCCGTTTATGATCTACTATTTTTCTCTGGACACTAAAGGCAATTTCTTAACCAGGTTGAAAATTTGTCATGGGTATACTACATTTCAACTCTAGCTAAACATTCTCTAATGAGGAATTTTATCAAATGACTTAACAGTAGACATTCATAACAAGAACATACTTGCAACAGAGGAAGTACAACAAAGATTCACCAGATTGATTTCTGGGAAGGGGAGGGGTGGGTGTAATGGTCCTAGGTGGAGATATTTTGCAGCCTGGACCTATACTCTTTAGAAGAATGAGAGGTGATCCAATTGAAGCACTCAGACTCCTCGTGGGGTTTGACAGGGTGAATGCTAGGATTCTGTTTCCTCTGGCTGGGGGTCTAGAATCACAGTCTCAGATTAAAGGTCAGCCATTTAATACAAAAAAAATCTCAATCCAGAGGGTGGTGAATCTTTCAAATCTTCTACCCTTGAGGGCTGAGCTGCTGATTTATTCAAGGCCAAATTCAATGGATTTTTGGGCATGAAGAGAATCAAGGATATAGGATCAGTACTAGAAAATGGCACTGAGGTAAAAGATTAGCTGTGAATAGCTAGAATAGCACAGCAAACACAAGGCGCCTAACGGTACAGTCTTCCTGCTCTTTCTTGTGTATTTTAGTTGTCTCTCCAAACTATTCCATCAGTTTGTTAGTGTCCAGGGATCATCATATCTTTAAATGAAGAAATATTTCCTAACTTTTCTGCTGATCAACCTGGCTCAATTTTAAATTTTCCCTCAGTGAAAAATGTTTCTATCAATTCCTTTCACAATCCCATAAACCTCAGTCAAATAACCCCTTAACCTTCTATACTGCAGGGAATACATGGCGTAATCTCTTCCCATAATTTAATGCTCAGAGCCCTAGTAAAGTTCTGGTGAACCCGTGCTGTTCTTTCAAGACCAATGCACCCTTTCTGAAGAGCAGAACTCTGACTGTATGTTCTTGATCATCTATAATCAAAGGCTTTGCAGAGCAATGTAAGAAAATCTTTTTTCTAACTCTGGTGTGGACTTGATGGCCGAACAGTCTGTGCAGTATATCTATATATCACTATATGTCCAGTACTCTTTTAGAGTATGTTTGTTGTGCCCGATTACTATACTTTAGGGATCCTGGGACCTCCACTAGCTGTACATCATGGTCCATTCTTTATCCAAAAGCAATGACCTCAGTTATTGAAATCCATTTGTCACAGTTCAGGTCATGGATTGAATTTGGCATAGGGACCGTGAGCTGGGTGGCCCTCTTCTGCCCTGTAGGGTTCTATGATTCTAAATAGTGGTGGACTTAGAATTGTCTCCAGAGATGGAAGTAAGTCGGTACAATGTACTGGTAAGAATGTGGCTGATGTAATAATTACAAGTGGGCTAAGGCAACAATATCAGTGATCACAAGTCTTCAGTACTTTGTCAACAATCATTGTGCCAGTGGACAATTTGAATACACGCCTCTATTATTCTAGTGAATAGTCCTGAGTGGCTGATCTTTTACTTTGACCCCGGTTCTAAATCCTCCAGCCAGAGCAAACAGCCAATCATCACCTATTCTGACGTGCTCTGTGAGAGTTTTAGAAAAGCAAAAATACTGTGGAAGTTGGATATCTGAAATTAAAATGCTGGAAATACTCAGCAGGTTAGGCATCATGCAGTCACCACTTCAGGTTGGCAACTTTTCACCAGGACCGGGAAAAGTAAGAAATAAAACAGGTTTTGAGATGAGGAGGAAGTGGAAGGCAAGAGAGAACAAAGGTAAGGGTATAGGGTAGAGAAATTAAGTGGTAAAAGGGATGATAATGCCCTAAGAAATTGTTTCAGAAAACGAATGCCCTTTTTTCTCAACCTCTTGTCATGTGGCAGTTCACTGTCATCAGGTCGGTGAACCTTTTCCAGTAACTGTATATCCTTTGTCAGCGAAGGAGAAAAAATCTGAGACTGTTGTCAGAGTGGCTGTAAGTATGTGAACAGCATTCTCTCCCTTGGTTGAAAAGTTTAAAAAAAACTGCAGATGCTGCTGGAAATTTGAAATAAAAATTGAAAATGACTCATCAGGTCAGGCCGCATCTGTGGAGAGAGCTGATGGCAGGCCTTTGAGCTGAGAGGTTAACTCAGTTTCTCTCTCCACAGTTGCTGACCGACCTGCGGAGTGTTTCCAGCATTTTCCATTTTTATTTCTCTCCCTTGGTATTTGACTGAAATGGCTATTGAGTGGCAGCTGTCAAGCAGTTGGCTGTTGAAGTTCAGAAGACAATGAGCCAGTTGAAAGAACAGTTGCTAATAAGAAGGTAGGTGGTGGGAAAGTGCTTTGGGAGGGTGCTGCGTTCCAAAAGGGGGAAGAGTCTGTAACCTTTAGTATGTAGTCTCAAAGACAAAAAACATAAAAGCACCCTGGTTCCTCTTAGCCCCAGATAGATCAAAAAAACCATCTCCTTATATTCCCTCCTTTGGTCATCTGTTAAAACTGCCAGGGTGTCATTAGATCCCAAACCACCTCCCCAGCTTCAAGCAACCTTCTTAAAATTAGCTGGTTGAAATTCAAGAAAGGCAAGATATATATAACTGCTGTAACAGACAATGATAGACTTCAGGAGTGGTGCAGGGAAGAGGAAGGTGTGGAAAATAGATAAACGTTTAATTCCCTATCTCTCCATGAATAAATCTAAAACAAAAATGCATTTACCTTCACTTTGAGTGTTGGTTTCTCTCCCACCCTGTCGCACCAACATGAGTAAGTCTTCATTTTGTTGTGAAAAAGCAGAGATATAGTGCCATCTTCGTGTGTGACAATGTCTGTCTTGACTGGAAACCAAACAGGAAAGAGATTGAGACGTTGGTGTTGATTTGCTGTTGCAACTGCCTGTTGGGTGCAGACCAGCAAGAGGTGGAGCACTTCACTGCCCAGGCAGGCCATCTCCATCTTGTTTTTACAGACATTTACAAGTTGATTTTGTTCCCAAGTTGGATATTACACAAAAAAATCACTCAATATTGTAACCGTACCTCCACAGTATTGTAATGAATGGCAACAAAAGCACATATAACTGATAAGAAAGAACAATTACTAAAAGTGGAGAGAGAGAGCAAGAGAGAGAGGAAACTAGTTCTGCTGTTTGTAGGAACGAGCGTATGTATGTATGTCGGACTTTTGAATTTAATAACATTATGGGAGCTCGCTCATATGCACAGGTGTCATATTCACTACCCAAGGATAGCCTGTAGCGTGACAAACCTTGGTGCCAGTTTCAAATGTCTGCTGCACTGAGGTTTTACCAGTGTCACTTCTGGAACCAAGGAGGTTCAACATCCATGGTCTTAATGGGTGTGACAACCAGGGCATGGCTGTATCACTGACATTGTTGACTTAGCCATTTGTAATTATTACATCAGCCACATTCTTACCAGTACATTGTACCGACTTACTTCCATCTCTGGAGACAATTCTAAGTCCACCACTATTTAGAATCATAGGGCAGAAGAGGGCCACCCAGCTCATGGTGCCTATGCCAACTCTTTGAACTGGTTTACAGATTGTTGGTTTGCAAGGTGGTGCCACTAGTGATGTAAAAGATAGCTGGGAATGCAAGGGTTAACAACTGGCAATATAAGGGTTAATGGTATGCTTCTCATTCTCAGCAGCTTCCCAGAGTAAAAGAATTACCTCAGCCATGGGGTGACAAAGCTTTGACTAGTTTTAAGGCCGGCTGTGACTGGGAAAGCAATTAGTTTTTTAGACATATCTTATTGTGCTAAAAGCCTTATGTAAACAACTGCCTTAGTAAGTGCAACTTTCCCACAAAAGTGGGTATAAAGTTACGCAGTGACCTAGGCTTTTTCGAGTGAGCCTAGTGCAGAGTTCGGGTTACACTGTTTACTCTTTCTCTGTATCCCTTACTCGCGCTAGCATAAACCTAATAAAGCATTAATCGTAAGTTCTTTGGTTCTGCTGTTTGATTTATTACAGAGCGTGGGTCAACTTTGACAGTGAGGACACCACAGTTTAACAGTAGAAGCTCAAATAGATCTGAGACAGGCAGGCTGTCCACCCAAGTATCAGAAAGACTGTGTTAATGTAAAGCACACAGAGACTGAGCAAAGTCAAAGTCGAAGTTATTGTCATGTGCACATCTATATGTATGCACAGATGCAATGAAAAACTTGCTTGCAGCAGCATCACAGGCACATAGCATCAGATAAGCAGCATTCACAAGTAAAACATACACATAAATTGCACATAATTTTTACAAGAAAGAACAGTTAGAACAAAGAAAACAAAGTCCATTTTACTGCAAAGTGATCAAAATGGTCATCGTGTTGCTATACCGTTTTAATGCTGTACCCCCTTTCAGTTGACAAGCTACTCTCGGATTGCTGCAGTAATGTTTAGCTAACAAGTTCCCAAGACTGCCCTTCTCCATTGAGAAAGTCAAGGTAAGAGCTGCTAACTTTGACACCACAAGCTGTTTGTTTATTCAAAATACCTTTGTGGTTAATTTTAATTACCAACTATATTCCAGTATTTTAAAGAAATTGACTGGCAGGCAAAGAACTAAATAATTAATTAGGGACTATAATTTGTTTACTTCTGGTGCTTCTATTTAGAGTAGCTCAATTATCTTACTGTGCTCTGACTATAAATTTTGCCTCTGATTTTTCCAGCTATCATATTTCATTCTCCTGAACCAACTGGCAACACTGTCTGCATGTGCCAATGAGAATGTGGTCAAAACCTTCAGCACTAATTAATTAATATCACCAATAATCTCGGGCTTACCATTACTCCTGTTATAATTTATGGGTTTCAGCTTGAAAACTTTGCTGTTATTCTTGTATATGCTTAACATTCTGTTATCCGAAGTGAAAATGCGACAGGTAAATCCACTTTGAGTTCTCATGGTTTCTACCTGAAAAAAAATCAATTTTAAGAGTCATACATCTAAAGCACCCATTTCACTTGCATTCACTTGAGAATTCAAAGAAACGCAGAGCTGACTAACTTACATCCTTAATACCTTTGCTTACATTATATTCCCTATGTTTATGCATACATTTTAAACTTTGTTTGCAACAAAATCTCCCACTGTAAATAAAGAAGTTTTGCACCATGCAGCAGTGCTGCCTCGACAAACCCCCAGCTACAGTGCTGAAGTCACCTGCTCCAAAACCAGCTACCAGTTCTTCCAGTACAGCTACACTACTGGTGTGTATCCAATTACTTGGCTAAGTTGTTATCGTGTCATAGAGAGTTACAGCACAGAAGCAGGTGTCCACAGAAACCAGGCAAATTAAATATGCATTAAGGACGTAAAATAAAAGCAAAGACAGATGGGAGGAGGGAAGGGTTAGATTGATCATGGAGGAGGTATTCATATAGTTCAGCACAACATTGTGGGCCAAAGGGCCTGTACTGTGCTGTACTGTTCTATGAAACTAGGACAGCCAAGTGTGATGGGAAAGGCTGGTGGACAATATAAAGAAAAGCATGCACAAAGTATCAATCATACGAGAACTTGCACATTGTCCAAGCTAACTGCAATCCTGATTGTGGAAATATATCACTGTTCCTTTATTGAAGATGGGTCAAAATTCTATGCACCATGCAACCCTGATGCACTATTCATATCTCACTGTGAGAGCACCCTCATTGTCACTGCCAGCATCTTCTCAAGGGTGGTTAAAGGTGGACATTAGACACTGGCCTTGCCAACAATACTGACATCCCATCAATTAATTAAAAACTTGGAAGAGAACTCTAGTCACCGAGAATATATATTCACTTAGGTGGACCAGTAATTCCAATCTACCATTCCTCAGCTATGATGTGATAGGTCTTAAGGAGCCACAGTTGGCCACACAGAAGAACCCAGCCTATGTTCCTGTATGGATCACTAGGCAAAGTTGAAGACTCTACACTTTCTTCAGCCAGAGTGCCAAATACATGACCCCAGCACCCACAGGTGCCTGAGCTCAGCTACTTCAGACACAAGAGACTGCAGACGCTGGAATCTGGAGCAACAAACAACCTAACAGAGGAACTCAGCGGGTCGAGCAGCATCTGTGGGGGATAGGAAGTGTTGACGTTTCGGGTCGAACTCCTGCATCAGGACTCTCATCGACAATTTCTTTCCTTCCACAGAAACTGCTTGACCCACTGAGTTCCTCCAGAAGACCGTTTGCTGCTCGGCTAATTCAGCTCATTCTAAGAAACAATTTGCATGTGGTAGATGCAGTGAAAGCTCTTTAAGACTCAAGCTGTCCATCTCTACAAGTTGCTTCAGTGCCTCTGAATAACACCCACAGTGCCCAGCAATGTGGAAAGTTACACAGCTGTGCCAAGTCCAGGAGAAAACAAGATCGATCCAAGCCACAGTACAATAGCTTGTGTGTAATAAGTGCCTTTCACTCTTCCAAAGGGTGAGTTCAAGCCAGTGAATTGCAACATCGATGCAGATGTGAATAGCTCTGAAACAGTGGTAGGTGTTAAGGAATCTTTCAAAGATCAGAGAGGGGGGATTTTTTTACTGGGAGGGGGTGATCCTGGAGCTGAGGACAGTGCCAGTGGCAGAGCAAGTTAAGATCAGAGGAGGTCTGAGATCCGTCAGTGGAACCGCAGAAGGTTGCAGAGACAGGGAGGGCGTCGGAAGATGGAGAGATGTGGGTAGCGGGTGAAGACTTTAAGTCTGGGCATTGGTTGGACGTGAAGCCGGTTTAGGCAATACTTAAGGAGAGGAATGCTTTCGTTTATGGATCCAGCCAGGAGAGAACCGGAGAAGCCAAATGGAGAGCTAATAAAATGCACGTAAGAGCTCTGCGCAGGATAATGGGAGGCAGGGACGGAGGCAAGATTTACTGGGCTTTAAGTGGGGAAGGTGTTTTGAAGTAGCGACGTTTTCCAGAGAGTCAAAAACATCTACCCAAAGTGTTATCCAACCCCGCACCCTCCATTTCACGGTCCTGACCATCCTCCTCTCCCCAGGAGCTCCCGAGCCCGTCCGCACCGCACACCCGACCCTGGACTCCCGGAGCCCGATCCTCAGACACTCACCTCCCGGCTCCAGGCGCACAGACACTCAACTTCGCCGTCCCGTCCTGTAAAGACACAGCAGCGAGCTGGGAGGCGGGGGCAATGCAGGCTCTCCAGTGAAGAGGGGATCACGTTGCCGGAGGAGAGAACCGGGGGGGGGGGGGGTCCCGGCGTGTAGAGTTTCTACTTGCGCAATCGCTGAGCGTCCTACTTCACCGCTCCTGGCCGACGAAGATATCTTTATTAGTCACACGTACATCGAAACACACAGTGAAATACTTGTATCTCCTTCCCCAACAGCATGCTATCAAACTGCCCCAGGACAATTAGAGTTGAGCACTCAGTGCTGGACACTTACACTTCCCTTGAATGAAAATACATCTTCAAAGCCATTTTCTTGCACTAATCTCCAGCCAGTGACAACGGCTGACAGGTACAAGTGAGTGCTGAGCTGAAGTACTGCATCATCTGGTTGAATAGCCTTGGAAGAAAAGAATGGCCACTTGGCTTAGTGCCAAATGAGGAACATGATCACAGCAAGGAATCTGCTCATCTTTCTCTACACACCTTGCTGTGGAGTTCCTGCATTATCTGCCCTTGCCTCAAGAAGGCAGCATCCTTCACCATAGACCCTCACCACCCGGGACATGCCCTCTTCTCGTTACTACCATCAGGGAGGAGGTACAGGAGCCTGAAGACCCACACTCAACAATTCAGGAACAGTTTCTTCCCCTCTGCCATCAGATTTCTGAACGATCCATGAGCACCACCTCATTATTCCTTTTTCCCCCGCACTATTTATTTTGTAATTTATAACAATGTTTATCTCCTTGCACTGTACTGCTGCTGCAAAATAACAAATTCCACATCATATAAGTCAGTGATAATAAACCTGATTCTTTGTTTACACAGATGTGCACTGTTTTACTTCTGGAATTAGTTATTGTGGAGGGTATTTCAGCTTATTTTTCTCCCACAGCCGATTTTTGACAGCTGATTACTTACAACTGCGGAGCCCAATGTGACTGAAAATATAAAACTGCGATAAATTTATCCATGTTGTCTTTTTCAACTTTCAGTCTTTTTATTGGAACAAAAACGTGAACCACTCTGGGCAGGAAGAGTTAGAACAAAGATTATTATTGTCACATGTACCAGAAGTTACGATATTAAACTGAATATAATTGCCCAAATCCCCACCGTCACAGAAGTCAGTCCCCTGCTGATTTGATTCATACAACATAGAACAGTACAGCACAGTACGGGCACTCCAATCCACAATGTTGTGCCGACCTATATAAACCTACTCCATGATCAATCTAACCCTTCCCTCCTACGCAGCCCATAACCCTCCATTTTTCTTACATCCATGTGCCTATCTAAGAGTCTTTTAAATTTCCCTACTGTATCAGCCTCTACCACTGCCCCCAGCAGTGCATTCTAGGCACCCACCACTCTCTGTGTAAAAAACCTACCTCTGACATCTCCCCTAAACTTTCCTCCTCTGACCCTAAACTGACGTCCTCTGGTACTGGCCATTTCTGCCCTGGGGAAAAGGTGCTGGTTGCGCACTCTATCTATGCCCCTCTTGATAAGATGATAAGATAATCATCTTATACACCCCTATCAACTCACCTCTCATCCTTCACACAGACAGCGCCTGAGGTCAGGATTGAACCCGGAGTTGTGAGGCAGCAGCTTTACTAGCTGCACCACTGTGCTGCCCAGCTTGAGAAACCTGCTCAGTAGTTATCTTGGGCAGCTATAATAACTATTTTTGACCCCAAGTGACTTCACTATCATGACTGAGCTGTTCACTCAGAGCATACCAGAAACCTCTTAAATAACACTGATCACTGAAGCAAAAACAAAATACACGTTTTTTCTGGACGAGTATCAAATTTATTCAGCATAATCAGCAAACTTCTAGGAAAGTAGCATTAATAGATTAGGTGACATAATGTTCTGAACCAGTGCACCAGTACCCAGATATTAAATAGAGACATCAAAAGCACACTCAATCCAAAATTAAAATAAATAGATATGAGCAGAGAAGTGTAATACTATCTAAAATGTATGAATTGGTGACACTAACCCACATCAAGTTTTTGTACAAACGCATACTCACTTAGTTTTCCAGGAGTATGTGAGTTTTCTCTGAGGCTGATTCTGAATGGTCAGGTTCAACAGCTTAATGACTGTTTCTTTCCTGATTTCTGCTTCCTTTATATATGCCTTTAGCCAGTTTGTTGGGAGGCTGGTGACTTCCTGTTGGGAAATAAGCAAGTTAATATGCTCGGGTCCCAGATCATAGATGTAAAACCAGTTTGCAAAATGTGAAAGGCAGAGTAAACTTAAGCTGTGTTAAAGAATGCACTATTGCTCAATGTCAATGGCAAGACGTTTTTTTAACCTCACAAGTCTTGATCCAAGGAAAAAATCTGGTTTCTTAATCTGGAGCAAATTTGGAAGCAATAGGGAGCTTTTAGGGATGATGCCCAACAAATGTCACCTGTATTCCATAGAACCTTGAGAAAGACTAGTGTAGAAATTGCAGGGGCCCTGGCAGATATATTTAAAATGTCACGGGTGCAGTGCCGGAGGACTGGAGGGTAGCTCATGTTGTTCCGTTGTTTAAAAAAGGCTCTAAAAGTAAACCAGGTAATTACAGGCCGGTGAGCCTGACATCAGTAATAGGTAAGTTATTGGAAGGTGTTCTGAGAGATCGGATATACAAGTATTTGGACAGCCAAGGGCTGATTAAGGATAGTCAGCATGGCTTTGTGCATGGTAGATCATGTTTAACGAATCTTGTAGAGTTTTTTGAGGAGGTTACCAAGAAAGTAGATGAAGGAAAGGCTGTGGATGTTGTCTACATGGACTTTAGTAAGGCCTTCGACAAGGTCCCACATGTGAGGTTAGTTCAGAAGGTTCAGTCACTGGGTATCCATGGAAAGGTTGTAAACTGGATTCGAAATTGGCTGTGTGGGAGAAGACAGAGAGTGGTTGTGGACGATTGTTTCTCAGACTGGAGGCCTGTGACTAGTGGTGTGCCTCAGGAATCTGTGCTGGGGCCATTGTTGTTCGTTGTCTATATCAATGATCTAGATGATAATGTGGTAAATTGGATCAGCAAATTTGCTGATGACACTAAAATTGGAGGCGTAGTGGACAGCGAGGAAGGCTTTCAAAGCTTGCAGAGGGATCTGAACCAACTGGAAGAATGGGCCAGAAAATGGCAGATGGAATTTAATGCAGACAATTGTGAGGTGTTGCATTTTGGAAGGACAAATCAAGGTAGGACATACACAGTAAATGGTAGGGCACTGAGGAGTGCGGAGGAACAAAGGGATCTGGGAGTTTGGATACATAATTCCCTGAAAGCGGCGTCACAGGTAGACAGGGTTGTAAAGAAGGCTTTTGGCATCCTGGCATTCATAAATCAAAGTACTGAGTATAGGAGTTGGGATGTTATGGTGAGGTTGTATAAGTCATTGGTGAGGCCAAATTTGGAGTATTGTGTGCAGTTCTGATCACCTAACTATAGGAAGGATATCAGTAAGATTGAAAGGGTGCAGAGGAGATTTGCTAGAATGTTGCCAGGTCTTCAGGAGTTGAGTTACAGGGAAAGATTGAACAGGTTAGGACTTTATTCCTTGGAGCATAGAAGAATGAGGGGAGTTTGATGGAGGTTTACAAAATTATGAGGGGCATAGACAGAGTAAATGCGAGTAGGCTCTTTCCACCTAGATTAGGAGAGATAAGTACGAGAGGACATGGCTTTAGGGTGAAAGGGGAAAGGTTTAGGGGGAACATTAGGGGGAACTTCTTCACTCAGAGAGTGGTGGGAGTGTGGAATGGGCTGCCAACTGATGTAGTAAATGCGAGCTCACTCTTAAGTTTTAAGAATAAATTGGATAGATACCTGGATGGGAGAGGTCTGGAGGGTTATGGACTAGGTGCAGGTAAGTGGGACTAGCAGAATAATGTTTCAGCACAGACTAGAAGGGTCGAATGGCCTGTTTTCTGAGCTGTAGTGTTCTCTGGTTCTATGGCTCTAACACAATACACCACAATACAGGCCCTTTGACCCACCATGTTGTGCCAACCTTCAAACCACTCTCTGGGTGAAAAACCTCCCTCTGACATCTCCCTTGAACTTCCCACCCATTACCTTAAAGCCATGCCCTCTTGTATTGAGCATTGGTGCCCTGGGGAAGAGGTGCTGGCTGTCCACTCTATCTATTCCTCTTAATATTTTGTACACCTCTATCATGTCTCCCCTCATCCTCCTTCTCTCCAATGAGTAAAGCCCCAGCTCCTTCAGTCTCTCCTCATAATCCATACTCTCTCGTCCAGGCAGCATCCTGGTAAATCTCCTCTGCACCCTCTCCAACACCTCCACATCCTTCCTATAATGAGGTGACCAGAACTGGACACAGTGCTCTAAGTGTGGCCTAACCGGAGTTTTGTGAAGCTGCATCATCACCTTGCGGCTCTTAAACTCGATCCCCCGACTTATGAAAGTTAACACCCCATAAGCCTTCTTTCATTTAAGGCTTTCTAAGATTCATTTAGCATCTGCTTCTGAATGACTTAACTTTTTTGTAAAAATTGTGTATAATTTATAATTAATTTACGTTTTTCTTGTGCATGCTGTTTATCTGATGCTATGTGCTTGTGGTGCTGCTGCAAGTAAGTTTTTCATTGCACCATTTACATGCTGACCATCAAGGTACTTGCACTAATCCTACACTAATCCCATTTTACTCTCCCTATATTCCCATCAACTCCCCTCTGGATTCTACCACTCATCTATACGCTAGGGGCATTTCACACTGGCTGCATGTTGTTTGGATGTGAGAGGAAATCAGAACACCCAGGGGAAACCCACGCAGTCACAGGGAGAAGGTGCAAACCCCACACAGGCAGTGCCTGAGGTCGGGATTGAACCCGGGTCAGAGTTCTGAGGCAAAATCAAAGTTGAGTTTATTGTCACATGCACAAGTACACGTATGCACAAGTGCAATGAAAAACTTTCTTGCAGCAATATCACAGGCACAGAGCATCATCTAAGCAGCATTCACAAGAAAAACAAGAATTAAACATAAATTATACACAATTTTTACAAGAAAGAACACAGAAAAAAAACAAAGTCCATTTTAGGCAGCAACTCTACCAGCCGAAACACAGCTAAAGAAATCTGCTCAGCTACCTGTCCGCACCTGTCTACGTCAATGGTGCTGAGGTCGAGAGGGTTGAGAGCTTCAAGTTCCTGGGAGTGAACATCACCAACAGCCTGTCCTGGTCAAATCACGTAGATGCCACGGCCAAGAAAGTTCACTGGCGCCTCTGCTTCCTCAGGAGGCTAAAGAAATTTGGTTTGTCCCCTTTGACTTTCACCAACTTTTACCGATGCACCATAGAAAGCATCCTTTCTGGATGTACCACGGCTTGGTACGGCAACTGCTCTGCCCAGGACCGCAAAAAACTTCAGAGAGTTGTGGTCACAGCCCAGCGCATCACGGACACCAGCTCCTTGGACTCTGTCTTTACCTCTCATTGCCTTGGTGTAGCAGCCGGCATAATCAAAGACCCCACCCACTCTTCTCTCCTCTTCCATCGGGTAGAAGATACAGGAGCCTGAGGGCACGTACCACCAGACTTAAGGACAGCTTCTAACCCACTGTGATAAGACTATTGAACGGTTCCCTTATACGATGAAATGGACTATGACCTCACGATCTACCTTGTTGTGACCTTGCACCTTATTGTCTGCCTGCACTGCACTCTCTCTGTAGCTGTGACACTTTACTCTGTACTGTTATTGTTTTTACCTGTACTACCTCAATGCACTCTGTACTAACTCAATGTAACTGCACTGTGTAATGAATTGATCTGTACGAACGGTATGCAAGACAAGTTTTTCACTGTACTTTGGTACAAGTGACAATAATATACCACTACCAATACCAATACTTATCCTGAACTGTGCATATATATATACACGTGCCTATGATAATAAACTTGACTTTGGCTAACTTGGGCTTTTATGTTCATATCTTGTCAATGAAGAGCTTTGTGTAAAAAATCACATAAAAAGTTATGCATGATAAGAAAATGTGCTCAATTTACCAAAGTTGAATATTTTTCTTTGTTCTGTTGTGTGATTAACATTCATGGGTTTCTGAATATCTCATCAATTCCATTGCAAAACACCAATTTGCTCGGATGTGGCCGATTTTGAAAGTCCAGCTTGGAAACTTTGCCTCAGATTTGGTAAGAAAGGAACTAATGGAATGTGTATTTCACAGATGAGAAGTTCCAAATTTGATTCCTGGAAACAGCAGTTTTCAGCATGAGCATCACTAATTGGTGAATCAGCCGGGACCCCATTTTGATAGATGCCCACAGTTGGAAAGTGCTACCCCTGGATTGTATAACATAGAAACAGACCGTTCTGTGCCATTCATCATGTCTATCAATACGAATCATACTTCCCTGTATTAACTCTATATCCGTCTATGCCTTGCTCGTTCAAGTACCCGTCCAGATGCCTCTTCAATGTTGTTACTGTTCCTGCCTCCACCACCTCCTCTGGCAGCTCGTTCCAGATACCAACTACTCTCTGTGTGAAAAATTTACCCCTCAGATCCCCCTTAAACCTCCTCTCTCTCACTTTAAACCTACCATGGGAAACAGACACTAGTTATCTATCCTATCTATGCTTCTCATACCTCTATCATGTCACCTCTCAGCCTCTGCCGCTCTAGGGAAAACAGACCAAGCAATCCAATGACTCCTTATAGCTCAAGCCCTCCAATTCAGGCAAGGATCCTGACCCGAAACGTTGACCGCCTGCTTTCCTCCACAGATGCTGCCTGGCCTGCTGAGTTCCTCTAGCATCATAGTGGTTTTCAATTCAGGCAATATTATAGAACATAGACTATTACAGCACTTTGGCCCACGATATTGTGCTGACATTTTATCCTGCTCTAAGATCTATCTAACCCTTCCCTCCTACATAGCCCTCCATTTCTCTATCTTTCATGTGTCCATCTAAGAGTCTCTTAAATGTCCCTAATATATCTGCCCCCACAACCTCTGTCGGCAGTGCGTTCTCTGTGTAAAAAACTTACCCCTGACATCCCCCTTATAATCTTCCTCCAATCACCTTAAAATTATGTCATGGGTGCCATGGGATGGGGAGTGGTGGGTGAGGTCAGAACAACACACTGGTGAGTTACGAAGTGAGCAGTCTCTGCGAACTGCAGAAACAGGAGAGGGGAGATGGGATCATATTGGTAATTGGTTTATTATTGTCACATGTACTGAGATACAGTGAAAAGCTTTGTTTTGCATGCCATCCAGACAGATCATTCCAAATATAAGTTCATCGAAGTAGTACAAAGGGAAAAGCAATAAAGAACAGCATCTATCCCACTGTTATAAGACTATTGAATGGTCCCCTAGTACGATAAGATTGACCCTTGACCTCACAATTGTATTGTGGAGGGTCGTGGCTGTCATGTGACAGCACTGCCCATTACCTGGTCGAAAGACACACCACTGCCAGTCAAGGTTTGCCTCCACGCCACCCGTCAGTGCATGCCTGACCATTGGTCCCTTTAAGTACCTTTGTACTTGGCCTCGGGCCACTGGCTTTGTGATCGGTTAGTCCTTGCTGGCACCAGGCCATTGGCCTTTTTAAATTACCTGGGCTGGACTCCCCAGAGGGCCACATGTCCTTGGTTCGCTCTCTTTTGACTGTTCCAAGGGATTCACCCTGCTTAATCCCAGGCCGAGGAACCGTGGAATGGCGCTGGAGAGATCGTTGGTGAGGTGTGCACTGTTAGTAGGGTTGGGAGCGTTCTAGTTAGTATCCCCGGTAGCATAGAGCCACGCCTGCATTGAGTCAAGGGGTGGTGGGTATCGTATTGTTTTTCCTTGATTGTCTGTACCTAGTTCATTGTGTGTGTGTGTGTGTGTGTGTATTTTACCCTTGTTGTGATTTTCCCATGCTCGCTATAAATGGTGTGCATGTGTGTCTGTTGTTCCCATTACAATTTCACTGCATTTGTCTTTTGTAAATAAATCATTTATCTCTAAGACTGTGTTCAGAGTCCTTGCCTCTGAGACCTCGAATCTGTTTCACAACAACAATCTACCTCGTTATGGCCTTGCACCCTATTGTCTGCCTGCACTGCACTTTCTCTGTAACTGTAACACTTTATTCTGCATTCTGTTATTGTTTTCCCTTGTACTACCTCGATGCACTGTTGCAATGAAATGATCTGCATAGACAGCATGCAAAACAAAGTTTTTCACTGTACCTCGTGTGACAATGTGACAATAATAAACCAATTTACCAATTTAACAGAATGCAGAAATATAGTGTTACAGTTATAGAGAAAATGCAGTGCAGGTAGACAAATAAAATGCAGAGGTCACGATGAGACAGATTGAGAGATCAAGAGTTTATTGTACAAGAGATCTGTTCAAGAGTCTAATAACAGTGGGATAAAAGCTGTCCTTGAGCCTGGTGGTGTGTGCTTTCAAGCTTTTGTATCTTCTACCCAATGAAAGGGGGGAGAAGCGAGAATGACCGGGGCGGGAGGGGTCTTTGATTATGTTGGCTACTTTCCTGAGGCAGCAGGAAGTGTAGACAGAGTCCATGGAGGGGAGGCTGGTTTTCATGATGGACTGAGCTGTGTCCACAACTCTCTGCAGTTTCTTGCGGTCTTGGGCAGAGCAGTTGCCATACCAAGCTGTGATGCATCCACATAGGATGCCTTCTGTGGTGCATCTTTAAAAACTGGTGAGGGTCAGCGGGAATATACCGAATTTAAAAGATGTTAGTGCTGATGGATAACATGTTGAATGCAAAGGCTGGTGCAGTGGAAGGTGACAACCCAGGTACTTTGTCTCCTTCGCATTTGCTCCAATGATGAAGTTTTCCACTCTGGTACCTCTGGGTAGGAGTATAGTTATTAAGGATGAGAATGCATGAAGATTTTAACTTCATAATGTGACAGTATAATTACAAAGAAACTGCAGCCAGGGAGGATAGCAAAACAGATGGCTAATGAACCTGCATTCTTATTGAAACACTTCATAGGTTTTTTTAGCAGAGCTCTCAAATCAGTGGTTTGTGTCCTTGGTATCTGCCCAAGATCAGATCACATTCTTGCGAGGAATTAAGATAAACGCACAATGCTAGCTGAGGCGCACTTATGGGAAAGTGGTGCCCTACTGTCAATAGCCTTAGGTAGTTAGGTTGATGCCACTTAGACGGACTTATCAGAATTAGCTATCTAAACAGGACATACCAAGACTAGATGATGATGCCAGCAGTGAAGTGTAACAATCAAACTATCTAATCATTTGTTATTGGCTGAGTTATCTCGGAAAATGATACATAGGGAACATTTGTCAATATCTTGAAATGGAGGATTTATCTTCATACACAAAGGGCAAAAATCAGGGAGCATGCTAAAAACTTTCTGAGGTGGAACTCATGCAAGTCTTGGCTTGAGTTATAAGGACAGGCTGAGACTGTTTTCCCTGGAGTGAAGGAGGCTGAGGGGTGACCTTATAGAGGTTCAGTCTTTTTTCCAGGGTAGGGGAACCTAAAACTGAAAATAGGACCAAAGTGAGAGGGGAAAGATTTAAAAGGGGACCAGAGGGCAAGTTTTTGACACAGATGTTGGTGGGTATATGGAACGAGCTGCCAGAGGAAGTGGTTGAGGTGGATACAATTACAACTTTTAAAGGACATTTAGACAGGTACAGGATGGAAAAGGTTTAGAGGGACATGGGCCAACTGCAGGCAAACGGGACTAGTTCAGTCAAACAACTTGGTTGACATGGACAATTTGGGCCGAAGGGCCTGTTTCCATGCTGTATAGCTTTATGACTCTGACTCTATGACTAAGAAGCAAGAAACCAAGGAGAAAATGATTGCTGCTCACAGCTGATATCGAGACCCTTTGCTGTTCCTTTTTGACTGACCCTTTTGATTGGCGTGATCGTCGCATCTGCTGAATGTTTTATGTGAACTCAATATGATCATGCTGTGATAATGAGAGTTATTGTTTTTTCATGTAAACTGATAAAAGTGCTCTATTTCCAAATTTTTTGGTGAGCTCTGAACTTCATGAGGGGTTAAAACATTACACTGTGAGTCACAGGAAAAAGGAACAGAAAAGAGCTTGTGTAAACTTCTTGATATCCAAAAGATGAAAGGATGTCATCATTCAAGCAAAACATATGAAGAAAAGGTTTGACTAGGTCCTGTGGGATGATGTAAAGTTTGTATTGAATCACGTCTATCAGAGAAAATACTATAAAGTCATGGTGTAGCGGCTGCTACCGCGATGTGAAAATAAAGACGTGAGCCTGTGAAGTGTTGAACAAGACTGATTTAGTTTCACGCCTTCTGCGGGCCTTTTAAGGAGCGCGGTTCCCGCCCTCCGAACTCAGAAATGATGTACGCACTACGTCGTCAACTTTTCGCGCGCGCAGGTTCTCCCCCGTCGCTCGGGGAAGACAAGGGCCCAGCGCCATCTTGGGCCTCGCCGTTGCAACGACATGCGCCCTGACCGCTGAGCCGGTTCGCTTGCTCGGACAGTGAGTCACTACACAAACCACCCCCCCACCCCCCCAGAACCGGCAATACCATCCCCGAAGTTCACGGGCTGCGCTAGCCTTTGCTTAGGTGGTTGGCCTCTGCGTTGAGGTGTTGGGACCTCAACTGGTTGTTGTAGGTCCAAATGGGCCGGTTTGAGGCGGTCTGTCGTGAAGACTTCTTCCTTGCCACCAATGTCCAAAATAAAGATGGACCCATTATTTCTGACGACCCGGAACGGCCCCTCGTATGGTTGTTGTAACGGTGCCCATGGTGTGCCCTTGCGAACGAAAACAAACTTACAGTCTTGGAGTTCCTTGGGCACACATGATGGGGACTGACCATGTCGCGAAGTGGGAATCGGTGCCAGGCTGCCGAGCCTCTCGTTCAGCCTTCCCAGGACTGCCGCAGGTTGTTCCCCTGGCCCCCTAAGGGCAGGTATGAACTCCCCTGGGATGACCAGGGGTGCACCGTACACAAGTTCAGCTGACGAAGCATGGAGATCCTCCTTGGGGGCAGTGCATATGCCGAGCAGGACCCAGGGCAGTTCGTCGATCCATTTAGGACCTGTGGGGCGGGCCATCACAGCTGATTTCAGCCGGCGGTGGAAACGGTCTACCAACCCATTTGACTGAGGGTGGTAGGCCGTGGTGGTGTGCAGCTGCGTTCCTAGCATGTTCGCTAATACAGACCATAGGCTAGAGGTAAATTGAGCACCTCTGTCCAACATGATGTGGGCCGGAACACCAAAACGCAAGACCCAAGTTGTGATGTCATGAACCAGCAACAAAAGAAACACACTGAGCATGATTCAGTGTTAAAAACTATTTTATTAATTACTACTTATGATAATACGTAAAATAAAAGTAAAAATGTTAGTATGTTAGAATTCAAAAATTCTGACCGTTGTCAGAAGATAAGACGTAGATGTAGAGAACATAGAGAGAGTAAATACGAAATCCAAATGTTCCACGATGGAACCCAAACGACACCAGGGTTTACTCGGTAGTGACTTCCTCACCCCGAAAAGCATCCGAATCGTGGTCGTCCACACACAAATACCTGTTTCCCTCTACAGGTCAGCAACAAAGTGAACTCCACCGGATTACTTCCAACTTCCATACATGGATTTCTGTGGCAAACACAGTTATTGTTTCTCATCCATCGATAGAGAAAACTAGCAGGCTGGTGTCTCTCTCCTTTCTCTCTCTCTCTCTCCTTCTTCTTCTTCTTCAACAACGTCATTACGTCCTTTATCTTCTATTGACGTAAGCACGCCCCACACACACACACACACACACACACACACACACACACACACACACACACACTCTCTCTATCTTAAAGGGACTTTCACTGAGTCTGTAACACCTCCCACCTAAAAAAAAATTTTTCCCAAGAAAAATTTAACCGCGCATACAGTTAGTAATGTTAATAATTATCATGCTACACAACTACAGACTATCAGATTAGTACAGATACATGTTTCCCATTTAACATCGGGAAAGACAATCAGCAATCACATTATCTTTGCCTTTAATGTGAGTTATCATGAGATCAAACTCTTGCAAAATTAAACTCCAGTTTAACAGCCTTCTGTTCTTGTTTTTGACTCGGCTCAGAAACACTAATGGGTTATGATCTGTATATACAGTCAATGGTTTCTGAGCGGTGCAAACATATACACTGAAATGTTGCAAGGCTAAAACAAGCGACAGTAATTCTTTCTCTATGGTGGAATAATTCTTCTGATGCTCATTAAATTTCTTTGAAAAGTAAACTACCGGATGGTCAATATCATCAAGGTCCCCCTTCTGCAACAACACAGCTCCTGCAGCTTCATCACTGGCATCTACTGCTAATGAAAATGGCTTTTCAAAGTCAGGTGTTTTGAGCACAGGATGGTAGCATAAAATGGCTTTCAGCTTCTCAAATGCTTCTTGACAAGAATCTGTCCAAACAAACTTTACTCCCTTCTTCAGAAGATTAGTTAGGGGAAGAGCAATATCAGCAAAATTTTTACAAAATTTTCGGTAATATCCAACCATTCCCAAAAATCTTCTAACAGTCCTCGTACCTGTGGGAATAGGGAACTCAGATATTGCTTGACCTTTTGCCTGAACAGGAGCTTGCTTGCCTTGACCTACAACATAACCAAGATACGTCACAGTGGCATGGCCAAATTCACTTTTAGCCAAGTTAACTGTAAGGTTAGCCTTGGAAAGTCTTTCAAACAACCTTTCTAACACAGAGATATGATCTTCCCAAGTATCATTCCCAGTCACTAAGTCGTCAATGTAGGCATCTGTATGTTTTAACCCACGAATCACTGAATTAATCATTCTTTGAAATGTTGCCGGAGCATTTTTCATTCCAAATGGCAAAACATTGTATTCATACAATCCAGAAGGGGTTACAAAGGCTGAAATCTCCCGTCCTCTATCTGTTAATGGAACACACCAGTACCCTTTTAATAGGTCAATATTTGTAAGAAATTTTGCCTTTCCCACTCTATCTATGCAATCATCCACCCTAGGAATAGGGTAAGCATCTGACTTCGTTACAGCATTCACTTTCCTGTAATCTGCGCAAAATCTAACAGTTCCATCAGGTTTAGGTACAATAACACAGGGCGAACTCCAATTTGAAGTAGAATGTCTAATAATATCATTTTCCAACATGTATTTTATTTCCTAATCAACAAGTTTACTTTCTTCCACATTCATTCGATAGGGGTGTTGTTTGATTGGTTTTGCATCCCCAACATCAACATCATGGGTAATTATCGATGTTCTGTTTGGAACATCTGGGAACAGATTTTTAAATTTTAAAATTACTTCTCTCATCGGTTGTTTTTGTGAAACTTGTAAATGGTCCAACTTCGTTTCAAGGTTCTCCATGATATTTTGGTTTTTTAGTTTCGATGGAACAATATTTGGTCTAAATTGGCCTTCCTCAACATCAACATCAGGCATTCTAGAAACAACCTTTACATCATCCACCAAGGCCACAACTGAATCCCTCTCATAATAAGGCTTTAGCATGTTTACATGACAGAGTCGTGTTTTCTTGCGTCTATGTGGTGTTTTGATTATATATGTTAAATCAGTCACTCAAGATTCAATAACATAGGGTCCAGAAAAACGAGAGTGCAAGTGATTATTTTGGCTAGGGAAAAATACCAACACCTTTTGCCCCACTGCAAATGTCCTAGGCCGAGCACGTCTATCAAAATATGTCTTCATTCTTATCTGGCTGGTTTTCAAATTCTTTCTCGCTAGCTGGCAGACTCTCTCCAACCGAGTTTTAAATTTTTGGACATAGTTCAACAGACTCAAGTGCACTTCTTCATTAACCCATTGCTCTCTTAACAACTCCAAAGGTCCTCTCACCCTATGTCCAAATACAAGCTCAAACGGATTAAATCCTATTGACTCCTGGATTGATTCTCTAACGGCAAACAAAAGTAAATGAATACCTTCGTCCCAATCCTTTGTGTTTTCAAAGCAATAAGTCTTCAGCATATTTTTGAGAGTAGAATGAAATCTCTCCAGAGCTCCTTGAGATTCTGGGTGATATGCAGATAATATAATCTGCTTTGCTCCCAGCTCATAGACTATTTGTTGAAAAAAATTTGACATAAAATTACTACCTTGATCAGATTGGATTTCTTTTGGCAAACCAAATAAGGTAAAAAATTTTAAAAGAGCCTTTGACACCATCTTGGCCTTAATATTTCTAAGGGGTATTGCCTCTGGAAATCTAGAAGTGGCACACATGATGGTTAACAAATACTGATTTCCAGTCTTAGACTTTGGTAATGGGCCAACACAGTCCACAATCACCTTCAAAAAGGGCTCACCAAAAGCAGGAATTGGTTTCAACGGAGCCACAGGGGGTTTTTGATTTGATTTACCTACCATCTGACATGTGTGACAGGTTCGACAAAACATCACCACATCTTTTCTCAAACCAGGCCAATAGAATTGTTTCAAGATCTTCCCTACAGTTTTATTCACACCAAAATGACCACCCAAAGGCATACTATGGGCCAGGTTTAAAATCTCATCCCTATAAACTTTTGGAACAACAATCTGATGAATAACTTCCCATTCCTCACTAACAGGAACATGAGGAGGTCTCCATTTCCTCATTAACATTCCATTTTTGACATAGTATCCAATTGGCACTTTTTCAATCTCCTCACATGAGAGTGCTTTTTCTTTCAATTCTGTCAACTCAGGGTCCTTTGTCTGTTCCACCATAAAATCCTTCCTCGACAAAGACAAATCTTTAAATTCAGGCTCACTATAAGGATGTTGATCCTCCAGTGAAGACAGAAAAGTCTCAGATAAGGCATCATAATTTTCTTCCTGTTTAGGACTGTCACAAGGAACCACATCAGACTGCACCGGACTGTCTGTCTTGGCTAATTCTTTAGCTCTAGCTCAAGTCACCGCACATGATGGGTAAACATCTGGATCATTCTCAGACTCATCAATCCTTGGTTTGGTTGTTAACCGTACCACAGGAACAATTTCTCCATCTGCAAGGTCATTTCCCAATAACAAAGAAACTCCTTCCACTGGTAACCTAGGTCTTATTCCTATCTCGACTGGTCCTTCTACGAACTTTGACTTTAAAATCACCCTGTGTAAAGGGACAGATATGGTGTCATCTGTAACGCCTTGTATTAGATTTACCTCACCAGTGTCACTTTCTTCACCAAAATTTAAAACACTGTCCAGCAAGAGAGATTGACTAGCCCCAGTATCTCTAAGAATTTTCACTGGCACCTGGGGTGACTCATCATTCAGTGAAACAAAACCCTCTGATACATAAGAACGGAATTCTTTTCTCACCTCCTCCAACTTTTCTGCTTTTACCTCTTGCAAGGACTGATCTTTAACAGCATCTCCTAAACCTTTTTGATTTTTAATTGCCTGAAAGCAAGCATTGGGCACAGCTTCCTTCCTTTTCTTCAAAAGGGCACAATTAGATATCACATGGCCAGGTTTCTTACAGTAATAACAAGTACGTTCAACAGGTTTCTCCAGCCCTGGCTTCTTTTCATCTTTTCCTTTTTGATTACCTCCCAATTTAATCTCCGGTTTACCTGGATTGTCCTTGTAACTCTTTTGAAAGGTTTTAGGTTGTCCCCATTTGGATTTATGGGTTAAAGCATAATCATCTGCCAACCTAGCAGTTTCTTGTAAAGTTTCCACTGCCTTTTCATTTAAATATGTTGTTAATTCAGCTGGAACACATCTTTTAAAGTCCTCCACTAGTATCAATTCTTTCAATTTATCAAAATCCCCATCTACATTTTTAGCCATGTACCATCGTTCAAAACATATTCTCTTTCCATTGGCAAATTCCATATAAGTCTGATCTGCAGATTTCCTCAAGTCTCTAAATTTTTGTCTATAAGCTTCAGGTACCAATTCATAGGCCTTCAATATAGCTTGTTTTACCTTGGTATAATCAGCTGCATCCTCAGCAGACAAAGCAGAATAAGCTTTTTGAGCTTTACCTTTAATCACACTCTGTACCATAAGAGCCCATCCTTTCCTTGGCCAGTTTGAACTCACAGCAACCTTTTCAAAATGTTGGAAATACTGATCAACCTGATCTTCTTCAAAAGGAGGGACTAACCGAACCTCCCTGCTGGCTGAAAAACCATCATCAGAATCAGATTCCAAACTCTTACGCTTCATTTGTAACTCATGCTGCCTCTGTTTCTCCTTCTCCTCACTATCCAGCTCCATCCTCTTCAATTCCATCTGCTTCATTGCTAGATCAGCCTCTATCTTCATCTGAGTTATCTTTTGTTCGGCCTCTAATTTCTCTCATTCGGCCTCTATCTTTAACTGGGTCTGTTCTCGTTCAGCCTCTAATCTCTTTTGTTCGGCCTCTAATCTCTTTTCCTCTTGTTCGGCCTCTAATCTCTTTTGCTCTCGTTCAGCCTCTATCTTTGCCAGCTGCACCTGTGCCTCAGAAATTGCTATTTCACTGCCAGGAAACTGTTTTAACACTTCCTTCTCAAGCACCTTCTTTTCCACATAATGGCCAGCTATCAGTCTCTGAATATCTGCCTTTCTCATACACTGCTTTACTTCTGTAAGGTTTAACCTTGTAGCAATCTTCATCAGATCATCCTTTTTTGCCACCTCCAATCCCTTTCGGGTTGGTGACTCCAAAAATGCCTTAATATCCATTGCTGCTGGTTTCCACACACACAAGCCAATTAAAAAGAATTTATCAGACCTCCCTCAAAAATCTTTGGATTGAATCCTGAACGAATCTCGTCAATCTGGGGAACGATCCCAGACGACACTCGTTAATCTTTGGATTGGATCCCGGACGAATCTCGTTAACCTTGGGAACTATCCCGGACCTGCCCCCAATTTTGTCATGAACCAGCAATAAAAGAAACACACTGAGCATGATTCAGTGTTAAAAACTATTTTATTAATTACTACTTATGATAATACGTAAAATAAAAGTAAAAATGTTAGTATGTTAGAATTCAAAAATGTTAAACCTTGAACGTTAACCCCAAAACTAACCTTGTCGTGTGTGTGTGTGACAAAGTCCCAAACTCCAAGTTCCGGAATGGTTCTTAAAGTTCAGTTCCGCAAGCCATAAGGTGAAACATGAGCAAGGGCTTCTTCAACAACCACCGTTGTCAGAAGATAAGACGTAGATGTAGAGAACATAGAGAGAGTAAATACGAAATCCAAATGTTCCACGATGGAACCCAAACGACACCAGGGTTTACTCGGTAGTGACTTCCTCACCCCGAAAAGCATCCGAATCGTGGTCGTCCACACACAAATACCTGTTTCCCTCTACAGGTCAGCAACAAAGTGAACTCCACCGGATTACTTCCAACTTCCATACATGGATTTCTGTGGCAAACACAGTTATTGTTTCTCATCCATCGATAGAGAAAACTAGCAGGCTGGTGTCTCTCTCCCTTCTCTCTCTCTCTCTCTCCTTCTTCTTCTTCTTCAACAACGTCATTACGTCCTTTATCTTCTATTGACGTAAGCACGCCACACACACACACACACACACACACACACACACACACACACACACACACACACACACACACACACACACACACACACACACACTCTCTATCTTAAAGGGACTTTCACTGAGTCCGTAACAGTGAGCAGCACCCGGGCTCAGGAATCGGTCATGATGTCTGAGAGAGGGGTTGCCTCTGGCCACCTTGTGAAGCGGTCCACGATGGTAAGGAGGTACCGCGCCCCTCTTGCCACCAGGGCAGGGGACCGACGAGGTCAACGTGAATGCGGTCGAACCTTCTACGGGTAGGCTCGAACTGCTGCGGTGGGACCTTGGTGTGTCGTTGGATTTTTGATGTCTGGCAGTGCGGACAAGTCTTGGCCCACTCACTGACCTGCTTGCACAGGCCGTGCCAAATGAACCTGCTGGCGACTAGTCGGACAGTTGATCTGATGGACAGGTGCGCCAACCCGTGTACTGAGTCGAAAGCGCGTTTCCGCCAGGCTGCAGGGACTATCAGGCGGGGCTGACCTGTTGCAACGTTGCACAGGAGGGTCCGTTGATCTGGGCCAACTACGAAATCTTGGAGCTGCAGGCCTGAAACTGCAGTTCTGTAGCTGGGCAGCTCGTCGTCAGCTTGCTGTGCATCAGCCAGGGCTGCGTGGTCTACACCCAGGGACAGGCTGTGGATGGTCGGTCTGGAGAGCGCGTCAGCAACGACATTATCCTTTCCGGAGACATGTTGGGTCTCTGTTGTGAACTCGGAAATGTAGGACAAATGTCACTGCTGGCGGGCCGACCAGGGATCGGAGACCTTAGAGAAGGCGAAAGGCAATTGCTTATGGTCAGTGAAAGCGGTGAAAGGCCTGCCTTCTAAAAAGTACCAGAAATGCCGGACCGCCAGGTACAGCGCTAGTAGTTCTCGATCAAAGGCGCTGTATTTAAGTTTGGGTGGTCTAAGGTGCCTGCTGAAAACACCAAGGGTTGCCAATGGCCTTCAATTAGTTGTTCTAGTACCCCGCCAACCGCAGTGCTGGATGCGTGCACCATGAGGGTGGTTGGGACGTCTGTCCTGGGGCGTACCAGCATCGTGGCATCTGCTAGGGCTTATTTGGCCTTCACGAAGGCAGCTGCGGCCTTGTCGTTCCAGACAATGTCTTTGCCCTTGCCAGCCATCAACGAGAACAAAGGGCGCATGACACGGGCTTGCTGCAGGGATGAAACGATGGTAAAAGTTGACCATGCCAACGAACTCCTGCAGGCCTTTGACTGTGTTGGGACGGGCAAAATGGCGGACAGCGTCTACCTTGGTGGGTAGAGGTGCTGCTCCCTCGCTGGTGATTCTGTGGCTGAGAAAATCGATAGAGTCGAGGCCGAATTGGCACTTGGCTGGGTTGATAGTGAGGCTGAAGTCACTGAGGCGGGAATACAGTTGGCAGAGGTGGGAAAGGTGTTCTTGGCAGTCATGGCTGGCGATTAGTATGTCATCTAAATAAATGAACACGAAGTCCAGGTTGCGGTCTACCGTGTCCATCAGCCGCTGGAAGGTCTGCGCGGCGTTCTTAAGGCCGAACGGCATCCGAAGGAGTTCAAAGAGGCCAAACGGAGTGATGATCGCAGTTTTGGGGACGTCGTCAGGGTGGACCGGGATTTGGTGGTATCCCTGGACGAGGTCCACCTTGGAGAAGATGTAGGCCCTGTGTAGGTTTGTCGCAGAGTCCTGGATATGAGGGACGGGGTAGCGGTCTGGGGTGGTGGCGTCGTTCAGCCTGTGGTAGTGGCCACAGGGCCTCCACCCGCCAGTGGCTATGGGGACCATGTGCGGGGGGGAGGCCCAGGGGCTGTCTGACCTGCGAACGATCCCTAGCTCCTCCATGCGGCGGAACTCCTCCTTCGCCAGGCTGAGCTTGTCAGGAGGGAGTCGACGTGCTCGAGCACGAAGGGGTGGCGCTGTTGTGGTGATGTGGTGCTGCACCCCGTGTCTGGGCATCGAATTCGTGAACTGAGGTGCCAGGACAAATGGGAACTCGGCTAGGAGCTTGGTGAACTCGTTGCCAGACAGGGAAACGGAGTCCAGGCGTGGGGCTGGTAGGCTGTCTTCTCCCAGAGAGTAAGTCTGGAAAGTTCTGGAGTGCACTAGCTGTTTCTTTCATAGGTCAACTAACAGGTTGTGGGCCCAGAGGAAATCGGCTCCCAGGAGTGGCTGGGCGACGGCGGCAAGGGTTAAGTTCCAGGTAAAATGGCTGTCGTCGAATTGTAATTGGATTGTACAGGTACCGAAAGTTCGTATCGTCGTGCCGTTTGTGGCTTTGAGGGCGGGTCCCTGTCGCGGCCGGTCGGGGGCAAAACACTGACCTCTGCCCCCGTATCGACGAGGAAGCGACGGCCGGATGGCTTGTCCCAAATGAATAGGAGGCTGTGTTGGTGGCCAGTCGCCGTAGCCATCAGCGGCGGCTGGCCCTGGCGTTTCCCTGAAACTTGCAGGGTGGGCGGCATCGAGGGGCCTCCACGCCCCACCTCTGATGGTAGAAACACAGCTGGTCATCAGTGTCATCGTCTGTGTTTCTGGGGTGTGGTCGCTCAGCTGCTAGGACTGGTTTAGGTAGGCGTTGGGCACACGGTCTGGTGATTTGGCCGATGGACGAACCGCTCTCACGTTTGGCCTTCCATAGGATATCTGCCCGGGCGGCTACCTCACGTGGGTTGCTGAAGTCGGCGTCGGCCAGCAACAGGTGAATGTCATTGGGCAGCTGCTCAAGGAAGGCCTGCTCGAACATCAGGCAGGGCTTGTGTCCCTCAGCCAAAGCCAGCATCTCATTCATTAGGGCCTGTGGAGATCTGTCTCCCAGGCCGTCGAGGTGAAGCAGGCGGGCGGCACGCTCATGACGGGAGAGGCTGAAGGTCCGAAGGAGAAGGGCCTTGAAGGCCGGGTACTTATCTTCCTCCAGAGGAGATTGGATGAAGTCTCTGACCTGGGCAGCTGTCTCCTGGTCCAGAGAGCTGACCACGTGGTAGTACCATGTGGAGTCGGAGGTGATTTGCTGCAGTTGAAACTGGGCTTCAGCCTGGTCGAACCACATGCGGGGCCGAAGCATCCAAAAGGTGGGCAGCTTGAGCGCCACTGCGTTGGCTGCTGTGTTGTCAGTCATTGTGTGGGTCTAAAATCTGTTTGGACCATCGGGGTCACCAATGTAGGGGCTGCTACCGTGATGCAAAAATAAAGATGTGAGCCTGTAAACTGTTGAACAAGACTGATTTATTTTCGCGCCTTCCGCGGGCCTTTTAAGGAGCGCGGTTCCCGCCCTCCGAAATCGGAAGTGACGTACGCGCTACGTCATCAACTTTTCACGCGCGCGGTTTCTCCCCCATCGCTCAGGGAAGACGAAGGCCCAGCTCCATCTTGGGCCTTGCCATTGCGACGACGTGCGCCCCGACCGCCGAGCCGGTTTGCTTGCTTGGACGGTGAGTTGCTACAATGGAGCCTTATAGCTCAGAAACAGGTCCTGTAGCCCACCATGTCCACGCCAATCATCAGTTGCCCAAATGCACTAATCTTCACCTTGGAGCTCCCCAGAGGATTTGTGACTCCTGAGAAGAACAGGGCACATATTTTGGAACTTTTGAAAGCAATAGTGAGCATAAGTTTAGAAATTCCCTTGAGTTGGTCATGCATAATTTAAGACAAAACCATAGGCAATAGCACTGGAACATCACAGGGAATTGCAGCGAAGCAGCTTGTGGGAAAAGGCTGCAAAGTATTTGTGTGGGCTAGTGAAATGGAGATAATAAGGGTCAAAGTGTGTTTGATCGTTTGTTTGGTAACTAGCCAAGGACATTCTGCAGTGAAAACTTTCATTAAAGAACGATTGATATAAGCTCGTACATGTATCCTGCATTTACGTGATAAAACTCTAAAAATAATGCATAGGTAAATAAAGGAGCTGCATTAAAGATTGTAAAAACATTAGAGTGTCAAGGAAAGTGAAAGCTCAACTCATGAGAGAACACAAAGCCAGCTGAACAAGGAAGAACAGAGGCAGGAACAAAATGCTGACTTAAAAAAATCAAATGGTTTGAGATACTGCTGATTTAGAAAATACGTTGGGCTTCTTAAGAAAATAATCTTATAATCCTCTTCAGTCACAGGAGAAATCTTGAACTAAAGGCTTTAGATCAAAGCCTTCATTAAGTACATGTTTTTACGCGTGTGAAGGTTTATGACATTTTAGAGGTTAGATGTGACCTCCCGACCAAAATTTTAAAATGGGCTACAGTTAAGAGGTTCAACATTTCATAAACTAGGACACAACACAAGTAGTTCTGCTAAAACATGTGTTTACATTACATGAATTGGATAGAACAAAATTAATGAATTAGGAGATATTATATGTATTGCACCAGACAAATTGGTTCTAACATGATTTAGATTGGGACCTAAAGAACCACTTTAGAGTTACTTTGGAAATTGACAAGCAAAGAAACATCTGCGGAGACCTAAGAGAATGCAGATGCTAGAATCTGAAGTAAAATAACAAACTACAGGAGGAACTCAGTGGGTAAGGCAGCATTTGTGGAAGGAAATGGACAGTCGATGTTTCAGGTTGACACCCTTCACCTGGACTCATAAAGACGCCTGTCTTGAAAAAATTCTGTTTCCATGTGACCTCCCCACAGTAATCAGACACCATTGGCTCTTAAGGCTGCCAATTTCACCATGGAAATTGATAAGCAATCGCTTCTATTGATACCAGTGCAACCATACTCTGTTAGACAAAGTAGCATACAGCCTTGCATACATTTAGCTTGCAGTAACAAAAGGAGAGCTATTAAAACACCTTTATCTTTGAAAATCCCATGGGAAAAATAACGTTGTTATTGCAAGTCTGAAACTCTCCCCCCCACCGCCCTTTTCCCATTGACAAAATTGTTTTTACAAAGCAATTTTCTGCAACGTGAGGTTTCTGAGGAACGCAACTATCACTTTACTACCTTTACAACAGGAGCAGGAGTAGGCCACCTGGTCCAAAGCCTCCCTCTCCATTCAATATGATATGGCCGATCTGCCCCAGGCCTCATCTCCTATTCTGTTCCAGTTCCCTGATCTTTCAAAAATATATATATACTTCCTCTTTAAATACCTCCAATGACCCAACCTTCAGAATCCTCCAGCAAATTCCAGACCAACTGATGACAAAATCTTAGGCTTTACTGTTCCATCTAGATTAAGATTTAAGGGAAATTATTGGATTCTGAAATGACGAAGAATGAACACATCCCACTGGAATTTACAAGAGTGGGAGGGGCCTTGATTGCGACATTGTGAATGAACTTCCTGAGGGGTCTGGACACAGAAAATCTAAACCAGAGGTCACTGTCTGTGGTGCATTAATCCTTTAAGCAGAGATATGATGGATTCAATATTTTTTTTAAAAGTGGGTGGCTTTGTTGTTTTGGAAACACAAGAGACATTGTCAAAATCTCGAGCATCTGAGAATTTATTCACAGATGTCAAATGACACAACATAGTAACAATTTGTATTCCAATGTCACGATGCTGTGTCATTTGACATCTGTAGGTCTGAGCTTAAAGCATTCAAATTTATTTTTTTTATTTTCAAAGCAAATTTTATCAAAGAAATGATCAAATCTTGATTGAACTGTTGATTGCAAAGTGCCTTTTGGGAGTTCAATGCATCTGACTAGCTTTGGATCAAATTCCTTTTGGAGTCTGGACATGTGAATTTAACAAGAAATATAAGGATGTGAGGAAGCTCTGATGAATTGTTTGAGTTTATACATGACTTTATACATGATTGGAGATAGACAGTGATTAACAAATGGCAAATAGTGATGTGTCCATGTTGGCGATTACTACTGGATAGGTGACTGAATTAAATTTTAAATTTTTAAATTTTATTTACAGTGTGGTAACAGGCCCTTTCGGCCCAACGAGTCCTCACCGCCCATTTTAAACCCCAAATTAACCTACCCGTACGTCTTTAGAATGTGGGAGGAAACTGGAGCACCTGGAGGAAACCCACGCAGACATGGGAGAATGTACAAACTCCTTATAGACAGCGACGGGAATCGAACCCCGATCGCTGGCGCTGTAATAGCGTCGCGCTAACCGCTACGCTACCGTGCCGCCTTGTCACTTGTACCGAGATACAGTGAAAAGCTTTGCCGTCCAGACAGATCATTCCAAACATAAGTACATTGAGGTACATAGAATGTAGAACAGTACAGCACAGGAACAGGTACCTTCGGCCCATAATGTCGTACTAATTAAGCTAATGACACCTACTCGATTCTGCCTGCACATGGTCCATATCCCTCTATTCTCTGCACATTCATGTGCCTGTCTAAACACCTCTGTCATATCTGCCTCCACCACCACCCCTGTCAGCGCATTCCAGACACCCACCACTCTCTGTGTAAAAAAACTTGCCCCGCACATCTCCTGTGAACTTTCCCCCTCTCACCTTAAATGCATACCCTCTGGTATTAGATATTTCGACCCTGGGACAAAGATAGCGGCTGTCTACTCTATCTGTGCCTCTCATAATTTTATAAACTTCTATCATGTTTCCCCTCAGCCTCCACCACTCCAGAGAAAACAACCCAAGTTTGTCCAATCTCTTCTTAGAGCACATACCCTCCAATCCAGGCAGCATCCTGGTAAACCTCTTCTGCACAAGGTAGTACAAAGGGAAAAGAACGATTATAATAGATGTACTGAATGGATCTTGCAAAGTGGTGCCACGCTCCAGCGCCACCTTAGTCGAGTCCACCCTCCTTTTTCTCATGACGTTCCCTATTGTCTACTTGCAGGCCAGGACAGGGTCTTTGTTCTCTTAGCGATCTCATCTGCCGTGCAAGTTATAGATCTTATCCCATTTCTCTAGTCTTAAGTCATCCTTATCTTGTGCTTATATGCAAATAGCATTCCTACAGCAAATATTCTACCCCAGATGTTTTCATGCTGCTACGTTTTTTAAAAAAACGCAATCCAAGCCTGATCTCCTCTGGTCTCCTGAATCTCTTAACTTTGGTTGTATCGCATCATACCTCATGGTTAAGTTCCATTCATTTCCAAATGGTTAAATTACATTCACAAAAGAAAGCACGCCAGCTCCTATATTTTCTCAGTAGGCTAAGGAAATTCAGCACATAAGATAAGATCTTTATTAGTCACATGTACATCGAAACACATAGTGAAATGCATCTTTTGCGGAGCGATTTTTGAAGGGCAGCCCGCCAGTGTTGCCACACTTCCGGCGCCAACGTAGCATGCCCATAACTTCCTAACCTGTACATCTTTGGAATGTGGGAGGAAACCGGAGCACCCGGAGGAAACCCACACAGACACGGGGAGAACGTCGTGTCCCCGATGACCCTCACCATAGGGAGCATCCTAAACGGATGCATCACAGCTGGGTATGGTAACTGCTCTGCCCAAGACTGCAAGAAATTGCAGAGGGTTGTGAACACAGCCCAATCTATCACAAAATCCAGCCTCCCCTCCATTAACTCTGTCTACACTTCCTGCTGCCACGGGAAAGCAGCCAGCAAAAACAAGGACTCCTCCCACCCTGGTCATTCCCTCTTCTCCCCCCTTCCATTGGGTAGAAGATACAGAAGCTTGAAGACACGTGCCACCAGGTTCAAGGACAGCTTCTATCCTGCTGTTACAAGTCTCTTGAATGGATCTCTTGTACAATAACAATGAACTCTTGATCTCTCAACCTACCTCATCATGGCCCTTGTATTTTACTTGTCTATCTGCACTGCACTTTTTCTGTAACTGTAACACTATATTCTGCATTCTGTTATGGCTTTTCCCTTGTACTATCTTGATGTACTATCTTGATGTAACTACGTTTGGAATGATCTGTCTGGATGGTATGCAAAACAAAGTTTTTCACTGTATCTCGGTACACGTGACAATAATAAACCAATTACCAACTAGTTTAGAGTAGATAGTTAAGACTGCAACTTTTACATGTAGCTCTTACACATTCAGGATATTCTAAACAAGCCTGGTCAACATAGAATGAAGTGGAGCTTTTTTTTCATGCTCTGTGTATTCCTAAGACTCATTTCTCTATTGCCTATCTAAGAACTACAAATGATACCTGACACTGATCTAAGGAGTCAGGTTTTCTGCGGGAAAACAAAACTGAATTTTGACGAAACCCATTAGTCAAACAATGTTTAGATTTGGGGTTCTGAAATGAAAAGAAAATAGGAAATGGTGGAACATATTATGATATCTCTCAGACAAGATGCAACAAGTGGTGTGCCACAGGGATCGGAACTGTGGTCTCATCTTTTTTTTACAATTTATTTACCTAACTTGAATTAAGGCATGGTTGCTAAATTTGTGGATATCACAAAGATAGCCAGGATAGTTGTATTGTGAAGGGTCATGGCTGTCACGTGATACCATTGATCACCTGGGTCAAAAGCCACATCACTGTCAATCAAGGTCTGGCTCCACCAACCCATTAGTGCACACACTTCACCATTGGCCCCTGTAAACACCTTTGTACCTGGCCTTGAACCATTGGCTTGTTTGAATTACCTGGGCTGGACCACCCAGCCCTCCAGCACTATAAAGAATGCCACATGTGCATGGTTTGCTCTTTTTTTTGATTGCTCCAGGAATTGTGAAACAACACTGAAGAGACCATTGGTAAGAGTGTGCACTTCCACAAGGGTTAGGAGCGTCCTAAGTAGATTCCCGGTAGCGTAGAGCCGATGCTTGCACTGGATCGAGGGGTGGCAGGCACTGTATTGTTTCTTCCTTGATTTGTTTGTACCCAGTTTGTTGTGCCCACAATGTTGTGCCAACATTTTATCCTGCTCTATCTAACCCTTCCCTCCCACATAGCCCTCCATTTCTCTATCCATTATATGTTGGGGAAAATACCCTTCGGATTCTGACAGCCAGGAACTATAATGGGGCTTTGCAGAAAACGGGTACAATTAGTTCTGTAAAACTAGGAAGCAGAGTTTAACCAAAATACTTAACAACCTAAAAGTTCTATATTATTTAACTAGAGCAACACACAAAATAAGAGAGAGGGAAAATGGTTTTTAATGTGGGAAAATGTGAAATTCTCCATTTTGGCAATAAAAATGAAAAAGAAGCATGGTGAGAGATTGAAGAGCTCCGAGAGGCAGAGGGAGCTGCATGTCTGATTGTGTGACTTCCAACAAGGTAGCTTGTAGGTGAGGCAAGAAATCAGGAAAGCAAGCAGGTTAAGTAAACAACCACATAAATCCTAATTAATTCAAAATCTCAACTTTACTGTGTCAACTTTATGATATCAATGCAAATATTCACAATTCCTGAATACTATTGTTCCTTTGGTACCAGTACTTATCCAAACAACTTCTCCCAGTTAGGGGATCTCCTATTGGCCAAACAATTGATCCTCCTCCTTCCTATCCCAAGCGTGGGAGTCTTCCTGGCGATAGTTAGTCTCCAGGTAGCATTACTTCATTGCTTTCCTCCCAAATAAAGGAAATTCCTCTGATGTCATCTTTGTTTTTTCCTGAGCCAGGCCATTTCAAACCAGTTACAGCCAGTTCAAGTCAGACTCTGGGCTCAGGTTATTTCAGTTCAGTTCAGAGCATCAGTAGGGCCTTCATTATGTCCACTTTCAATTACTTTAACTGAGCAATAGTTCAGAAAACCGGTTCACAAAATGGTGGTCACAAGAACCGTCTCAGAAAACAACAGCCTCTACTTCATCCACCACATGGGGAAAACAAAGACATTTGTTTTGTCTGCTCATCCACAGTCTTTGATTTGGTCCAGTTAGCTAGTTGGTAGATTTTTAATTTCTTCAGGCCAACAATGTTATTACAAGAAGAATTGAGTACAAAGGTAGGGAGGTTATGCTTCAGTTATATAGGGCACTGCTGAGACCATATCTGGAGTACTGTGTGCAGTGTCAGTCTCTGTATTTACAGCAGAATTTTAATGCATTGGAAGCAGTTCAGAGAAGATTTACTAGACTGTCACTGAGAATGGATGGGTTGTCTTATGAGAAAGGTTGGACCCACTGGCGTCTAGAAGAATGAGTGAGTACTTGATTGAAACATTCAGATCGAAGAGCCTGAAGGGTCTGGACAGGGTGTATGTGGAGAGGATGTTTCCCTTGAGGGAAAATCTAGAACCAGAGGTCAGCGTTTAAAACTAAGGGCCGCCCATTTCAGACAGAGATACATGCATAATGCTGGAGGAACTCAGCCGGTCAGGCAGCACGTATAGAAAGAAATGGACAGTGGACGTTTCAGGTCCAGATGAAGGGTCTCAACCCAAAATGTCAACTGTCCATTTTCCCCCACAGAGGCTGCCTGACCTGCCGCGTTCCTCCAGAATCTGCAGGCTCTACTGCCTCCAGAGATGGGGTGAAATTTTTTTTTCTCTTAAAGTTTTGTGAGTCTTTGGAACTCTTTCTCAAAAGACAGCGGAAGCAAAATATTTTAATAGCAGGGAGAGATTTTTGATGAGTAAGGAAAGGTGGTGGTAAAAGGTTATATGGGTAGAGAGGAATGTGGAGTTCAGGTTATAATCAGATTAGTCATGACTTCATCAAATGACAGAGCAAGTTTGAGAGGTCAAGTAGCCTCATCCCATTCCCAATTTGCATGTTCATATTTCTGGGATTTAAATTACTCAAACAGGAAAATGCTGATAACCTGAACTTTCACTGGGATGAATTACTTTAATTCACCAACAGATGTTCTTGTATTAATTTTAAATCAGAAAAGGTGCAGTTAAAAATAGTTATTGTGATGTAGTTTGTGCCCCTGATTGAGGCTATTTTAAGAGAACTGTCTAAGGTATCTGTCTTGTGATTGTGCAAATGGGATTGGTTGCAAGTGAAGCCTGTGGAAATGCAGGGTTAATTTGCACTGAAAAATGGGCCTCGCTCAACACAGTTACTTGATTGCAGTTGTAAATGTAGCTCAGAAGAGTTTCTTTTAAGTTACTGTAAAAGTAACCGAGAATGGAAGGGTTAATGTTGTTCAGCTTGCTATGGCTTAACCACAGCATGACTATAGTAGAGATGCATAATGTTCCCAGGTGCCTTGTGTAAATCAAAGTAGTTAGGAGTATCCCTCATGTTTGCAAGGTTTGCAATAAGCAGTTATCCTTGGAGCCTGGAGCTGTCTGTGACTTCCGATTGTAACATGATGAACTGCTGCTGGGTTACAAAGTGCTTAAAGATAAGAAAAAATAGCAGATAATGAAGAAGTAAATCATTATAATTAAGTAACATAGCTTGGTATGTAAAACTTGGCACATAGGCTTCTTTGTTTTTAGTATAAAAGAGGGACCGTGGCATTTGAATCTTGGAGTGAGTATCAATACAGAGCTCGGGTTACACTGTTTACTTTCTCTGTATCCCTCACTCCTGCTAGCGAAGAAGAATAAAGTAAGTGCTTGGTTCTGTTTGTCTTTGCTTTATTACAGTGCGGAATGACTAACATTTTATTTACCTTCCATCTGGAAGAAACATCAATTTCAGACAATGGAATATTTTACCTATGTGAGGAATTAAGAAGTTTTAGCAACAGGGTGTGTTTCTAAAACCAAAATTTTAAGTTAGTCTGGTTTTAAGATAGTTGAACTTCAGCTAGAAGTTGCTCTTGTTTCATGCTGTTTAAATTAAAATCAATGAGCGATGGTTAATGTTCTCTAGCTTTATTAAATTACCTGAGATAACCTGAAAGCATGAGGGAGGAGTAATGTATTGTGGTACTCCTTAGAGAAACCATCAAGGTAAAGTTAAAGTACATGAGTATCTTTCAGTTAAATCAAGCTTATTGTCATATGCACAAGTACAGAGAGGTACAGGTACAATGAAAAACTTGCTTGCAGTGGCATAGCTAACCTAGTACATAGATTTTAGACAAAGGATAAGGAGAGGTAATATGTGATGGGATCGACAAGGGATGGACACAAGGTTAAAAGGGAGAAGATTTTTTCACAAATGAGATGCTGTGATTTTCGAAGTCATTTAGTTGGGAGTGGTAGAGAAACAAAGGACCGCAGATGCTGGAATCCAGATGAAAAACACTGATGCTGGAGGAACTCAGCAGGCCAGGCAGCATCCGTGGAGAAAAGCAGGCGGTCAACGTTTCAGGTCAGGACCCTTCTTCAGGACTGAAGATAGGAAAAGGGAAAGCCCAATATATAGGAGGGAAAAGCAGAGCAGTGATTGGTGGACAAAAGAGGGGAGGTGGGGTGGGCACAAGGTGGTGATAGGTAGATTCAGGTAAGAGATGGTGATAGGCAGGTGCGGGGGAGGAGGGGAGAGCAGATCCACTGGGGGATGGGTCAAAGGTAAGGAGGAAAAAGGGAGGGGGGTAGAAAAAAGGAAGAGGCTAGGAAATGGAAGAGGCATGGTGGGCGGCAGGGGGGTGGGTGTGGGGATTACTTAAAGTGGGAGAATTCAATGTTCATGCTGTTAGGCTGCAAGGTTACAAGACAGAAAATGAGGTGCCATTCCTCCAGTTTGCACTTGGAATTCTGGCAGTGGAATTCTCCTCAAAATGGAGTTGTCAGCCCACTGTCTCCTCAATGAGCAGGTATATTAATCAGGAAGATAAGCAAAAAAAAAGTCTTGATTCATAGGGTCCCTTTGTAGCATGCAGACGTGAGACATTAAGGAATGTGAAATGACAAGATAACTTGTTCTTTCTTGGAGACCAGCGAGACTGGTTCAGTTGACAATGTAAAATTCATTAAGAAATAATTAGTTTTAGAATTGTAGCTGACTGAAATGCCAAGATTAGAAAAGAAGCATGGGCTTTCTTGATTATATGCTGTAAATGTGAGTAGTACACAAGGTCATCTCCTTCTCCTTGGACCAGAATCACAATCGCTGCCAAGGACCTCTGAGATTCTCCAGACCAGTTGCCGTAACCCAGAGTCCTTGACAAGCAGAAGAGCGTGAGACTTGTTCTTTCATCAATTATTTTACACTGTTTTAGACTTATTGTTTTGTACATCGTGTATTTATCTTTTTTATCTCTTGTCATACTTTAAGTTAATACCCAGTGGCAACCTTGAAGTGTTCTTCCTCCTTCTCACTCTCTCTCAGACTCTCTCTCAGACTCTCTCTCAGACTCTCTCTCAGACTCTCTCTCAGACTCTCTCTCAGACTCTCTCTCAGACTCTCTCTCAGACTCTCTCTCAGACTCTCTCTCAGACTCTCTCTCAGACTCTCTCTCAGACTCTCTCTCAGACTCTCTCTCAGACTCTCTCTCAGACTCTCTCTCAGACTCACACACACAGCAGGCCTGCCCACACTGTGCCCAGAATTGATTCATATGGATCACGTTTGGGTCACTTTTGGCCGCCTTGTCCTTCAGCTGAGCATGCAGTTCTGTCTCCTGCTGCTGACTCTCTGCTCTCTCTCCACTTATAACCTTGGCTCTCTCGTGGCCCCCGTGCAACTAGGGACTGCGTCTCTCGTGGCCCCCGTGCAACTAGGGACTGCGTCTCTCGTGGCCCCCGTGCAACTAGGGACTGCGTCTCTCGTGGCCCCCGTGCAACTAGGGACTGCAGGCACTTTCTCCATTGAGAATCTTGGCTTCCTTGGTCTTGCCTAGCTTCCAAACCGCCTGTCATGTGGGTTTCTGCTGCATAATCCAAGCCTTCTGTCCTCTTGGGGATAGAATGGAGATTCTTTCTTTCATGTGTTTCTTCTGGAATGTTTCAGATTTATTATCACTGACTTAAATGATACAGCATTTAAATGAGTGATAAAATCTGATTCTGAATGTTCACTGTGTGCCCCTTCCAGGAAAGTCATAATTCAGAAATCTATCCAAGGTTGTGCAAACAGGACGTGACTGATCCATTAATCTTTTTCAGTTGCCAGACGGAATAAATCCTGGTGATGCTACATTGCCATAAAACAAGTATGTTTAAAAAAATCACTGCCTTCGGTTTGCCAGCACAGCCTTTGACCCTCAGAGGAAATGAGTGTTTGAAAACCATGACTTCAAGACCAGCACTAAAATTCAAGGTTTACTGAACAATGATCACACTCCCTGCCTCCTGTATGATTCAGGGACTACCTACAGCACTGAAGAGGTGTCTCTATAAAATCCTCCAAATCCATTGGCAGGATAAGCAGGCTTCCCCAGACCAATGTCCCCAGTATTAGGGCTCCATTACTCTGAGTAGAAAGCATTATTCCCATTCCCAATATCGGCCTTTCAAAACTAGCACTCTATTCTCTGCTTCATCACAGCAAGAGACTTCCAGAAAATATGCCACAGAGATAATATCAGAGCATCTTTGGAAGATGGTGACATCCCCACC
This sequence comes from Pristis pectinata, assembly GCF_009764475.1. Taxonomy (NCBI): domain Eukaryota; kingdom Metazoa; phylum Chordata; class Chondrichthyes; order Rhinopristiformes; family Pristidae; genus Pristis; species Pristis pectinata. The sequence goes on from NC_067433.1 coordinate 6,279,672, forward strand.
ATCTGGTGAGAATCCCTGGTCCATGATATTTCAAAATGAAGCAGCATCATGTAAGACACTAAGAACTTGGGAGTCTCTATGATGGGAGCACGTGGAAGAGTTGAGAAAGTGGTGGAAGGAGTGCACTGCCCTCTGTTATCTACTCACCCACCTGCTCCTTCCAGATCTCCTACCACCCTTGGCAGAGTCTCCGGGCCCACATTGGCCTCATTGATCACCACAGAACCTGAGTGGATGTAAACTTTTGTTATTTTGTAACATTCCTTTCAATGAAGATACAAAAGCCTGAAAGCAGCGTACCACCAGTCTCAAAGACTGCTTCTATCCCACTGTTATCACACTCTTGAACGGACCTCTCTTACACTAAAGATGAACTCTTGATCTCCCAATCTACCTCATTGTGGGCCTTGTACTATATTTGTTTACCTGCACTGCACTTTCTCTGTAGCTGCTACACTATATTCTGTATTCTGTTTCCTTTTACAAACTCAATGTATTTAAGTATTGGTATATTATTGTCACTTGTACTGAGGTACAGTGAAAAACTTGTCTTGAATATTGATCGTACAAGTCAATTCATTACACAGTGCAGTTACATTGAGTTAGTACAGAATGCATTGAGGTAGTACAGGTGAAACAATAACAGTACAGAGTAAAGTGACACAGCTACAGAGGAAATGCAGTGCAGGTAGACAATTAGGTGCAAGGTCATAACAAGGTAGGTTGTGAGGTCAAGAGTCCATCTCATCCTATGAGAACTGTTCAATAGTCTTATCACAATGGGATAGAAGCTGTCCTTGAGCATGGTGGTGTGTGCCCTCAGGCTCCTGTGTCTTCTGCCTGATGGGAGAGGAGAGAAGAGAGAATGACCCGTATGGGTGGGGTCTTTGATTATGTTGGCTGCTTCACCAAGGCAGCGACAGGTATAGACAGTCCATGGAGGGGAGGCTGGTTTCTGTGACGCGCTGGGCATAGCAGTTGCTGTACCAAGCTGTGATGCATCCAGATAGGCTGCTTTCTATGGTACATTGATAAAAGTTGGTGAGTGTCAAAGGGGACACACTTTAGCCTCCTAAGGACATAGAGGTGCTGGTGAGCTTTCTTGGCCATGGTGTCTATGTGATTGGACCAGGACAGGCTGTTGGTGATGTTCACTCCCAAGAACTTGAAACTCTTAACCCTCTCGACTCATGATCTGCCTGGATGGCACACAAACAGAAGTTTTTGACTGTATCTTCATACATGTGACAATAATAAACTAACAATAAACAATGATGGTTATTATTGGTTCGAGGCCAAGTTTTCAAACTTTTCCAATTCACTTCTGGCAATGTACTCAGAATCAATCCTGAAATAAAAACAGAAAATGCTGGAAACATTCAGTGAGCCAAGCAGCATCTGTGGAGGGAGAAACAGAGTTAATGTTCTTGAATAATTTCACATCCTTCTGGTGACGGTGCTCCCACAGTGCTGTGGGGAGGGGAGTTCCAGGGTTTAGACCCAGTGATGATGAAGGACCAGTAATACTAGAGAAATAAAGGACTGTTGATGCTGGAATCTAGATGAAAAACACGATGATGCTGGAGGAACTCAGCAGGCCAGGCAGCATGCGTGGAGAAAAGCAGGCGGTCAACGTTTTGAGTCAGGACCCTTCTTCAGGACTGAAGGTAGGGAAAGGGGAAGCCCAATATGTAGGAGGGAAAAGCAGAGCAGTGATTGGTGGACAAAAGAGGGGAGGCGGGGTGCGCACAGGGTGGTGATAGGTAGATTCAGGTAAGAGATAGTGATAGGCAGGTGTGGGGGAGGAGGGGAGAGCAGGTCCACTGGGGGATGGGTAAGGAGAGAAAGGGGAAAAAAGGTAGAAAGAGAGGCTAGGAAAGGGAAGAAGAGAAGACGTATGGTGGGGTGGTTGTGGGGAAGAGGGTGGGGGTTATTTAAAGTGGGAGAATTCAATGACCAGTAATATATTTCCAAGTCAGGATACTGCTGCTCATAAGAAGTTTAAAAAAAATGGGAAGGACCAAGAATTAGAAGCAAGGAACTGTAAAAGAAAGGGAGACACTAACCTGCTCACAGCCTGGTCCTGATTGTGAGTGCCAGAGTGTGATGTCACAGAATGGCAAGTAGGTGATCGGTGCGTATTTTTCCTTTCTTTTTCCGGCCTCTTCTGATTGGCCAAGGTATTTAAAGCAGGGCGTATTAGTGTGGGTAAAGAATGCATGTTTAAAGTGGTGAAATCAGCCCAAAGTAATTAAACTAATTAATCCAACTAATTAATTAGAACATGGCTGGACAGGAGATGTGTTGCAGTTGCAACTGGAGGATCCCATGGCGATTCGCAGAGAACACATTTGCAGCAAGTGTTGGCTACTTGAAGGAATTTGGCACAGGGTGATGAGCTGGAGTCTGAGCTTAAAACATTTCAACACATCAGGAAGGAGGAACATTATCTGGACACGGTGTTCTAGGAGGCAGATCAGCTATTTCAACAACAAACAACTTCCCTTCCATCATTTGGTTCTTGAACCAACCAACACAACCCTAATCACTACAGTTTAGCAACACTATGACCACTTTTCACTAAAATGGACTTCGGTATTTTTGTTTTAATTGTGTTCTTCCTTGTAAAAATTGTGCATAATTTATGTTTAATTTATGTTTTTCTTGTGAATGCTGCTTATGATGCTCTGTGTCTGTGATGCTGCTGCAAGTAAGTTTTTCATTGCACCTGTGCATATGTGTACTTGAGCATATGACAATGAACTCTACTTTGATTTTGAAATTTGGTGAATGCCTCAGGGACAGGTCAGTGTGACTGCAGAAGAGGTAGATAGAGGGATCCAGAGGGTAGTTCCAGCAGAGCCTTAGCCCTTACCCTTGTCCAACAGGTACAAGGTTCTTGCTCCCTGTGTGGATAAGGATGGGGACTGCAGGGAGGATGTGTAAGCTGTCCATAGCACAGGGACTGAATTGAATTGGTTTATTATAGTCACTTGTACCAAGGTAGAATGAAAAACTTGTATTGCATTCCGTTCATATTGATCAATTCATTACACAGTGCATTGAGGTAGTACGAAGAAGTACAATAAAAATGCAGAGTAAAGTGTCACAGCTACAGAGAAAGTGCAGTGCAGTTAGACAATGAGGTGCAAGGTCATAACGAGGTAGACTTTGAGATCAAGGGTCCATCTTAACGTACTAGGGAACTGTCATAACAGCAGGATAGAAGCTGTCTTTGAGCCTGGTGGTATGTGCTTTCAGGCTTTTGTATCTTCTGCCTGATGGGAGAGGGGAAGAGAGAGAACATCCTGGGTGGGTGGGGGCTTTGATTATGCTGGCTGCTTTACTGAGGCAGCAAGAAGTGTAGACAAAGGCCATGGAGGGGAGGCTGGTTTCCATGATGTGCCGAGCCATGTCCACAACTCTCTACAGTTACTTGTGGTCCCGGGCAGAGCAGTTGCCATACCAAGCCTTGACGCATCCAGATAGGATGCTTTGTATGGTGCATCAATAAAAGTTGGTGAGTGTCAAGGGGGACATGCCAAATTTTGTTAGTCCCCTGTGGAAATAGAGATGAACTATTCAAGTAGGTGGGCGGATTGGTTGGATAATTGGCCATTGTAAATGGCCACTAGTGTGTATGTGAATGGTGGAATCTGGGGGAAGTTGATGAGAATGTGAGGAAAATAAAAAAATGGGATTAACGTAGGACTAATGTAAATGGGTGGTTCTTGGGACACTGTGGAATTGGTGGGCCGAAGGGCCTGTTTTGTAATGTATCCTGCTATGACTCTATGACAATGAAAGGAGAAAGGAAGGTATATGGTGATATCAAAGGAACAGCTCCAGCAAGAAGAGGGGAGAAGTAAAAAGAAAAAAGACAGACAAAGAGATATGATGAGAAAATGGTAGCTTACACAAAAGAAATACAAAAGCTCTCCATAGGCAGGTAGATATTAAGCCATTAGTAAGGAGGGTGAGACCGATAAGATGACTTCTGCAGACGCAGACGCCAGAGCTGGAATATGAATGTATACTTTGTCCTTACCAAGCTGCTCATATCTCAGGTGAAGGCGAAATGGTGTCGATAATGGTTGGGATGCAAATTCTAGAATGTACTAGAAAGGCAGTCTAAGCTTAAAGTAGACAACTCAGCCGATCAGGATGTGATTTATATAAGGTTACTGAGGGAGGTGGGGATGAAGAATAATGAATAAAGAAGAGCTTGCTATAATCTTGTGGTTCTCCCTAGCTACAGTATAGGGGAAGTGTATAAGAACATGCCCAATGGCTGTAGGCAGCTCAGTTAACCTTGTGGAATAATCAGGGAATTTGTTAATAGGCAGTAGGATAAATTGGAGTAGATAATGGAGAGCTAGTACTGATCAATCACATTTGACACATTTGAATTTTCTGCTGAGTACTAGAGGTGATAGCTGAAGGGTGTCCTTTTACAGAACTCGGGATAGTGAGAACACAATACAAGCAAAAGGGAACTGCACAGACACTAAAGGAAGGATAATTTGTAGGGGCAAGATCAGGGGAATGGGACTGATGACTTGGCAGGATGAAATCTGTGCTGTGACCATTTTGGAGATTCATGAAGTTAACTGTGGCTCTGTTGTTGAACCAGGGAGGCAAGTGTTAATTACTCTCAATTCTTTATTAATTGCAGTTTGGCACCACAACAAATAGAGCAGTCACGCTAGTGTGAAGGTAATTTGCTTCCACCTCATTGCACATCACAGCATCTCAAAACCTCCATGAAAAGCAGCTAGAAAAGAAGAACAAGACATAACATGCAAATTTCTAGTGAAAGCTGCTTCTGGCATAAAAGAATGAAGAACTAAGTGATTTCCACCACTTTCCCCTCCCCATCAATTTACAGATTATGAAAGAAGACCTTCCACTTTGAGTCATGGCGTCAGTCACACAGCACAGGAACAGGCCCTTTGGCTCACCATGTCCACGTCAACCACAGAATATCCCATTTACCAGCACCTGGTCAGTCACCTTCTATGCCTTGGCAATTCAAGTACTTATCAAGATGCTTCTTAAGTGCTGTGAGACTACCTGCCTTCCGGCATTGCATTCCAAATTCCAACACCCTCTGGGTGTAGAAGATCTACTGCAGACCCCCTCTAGACCTCTTTCCCCTTTACCTCAAAACTATGCACTCTAGTTTTTGACACCTGTTATGGGGAAATGTTTCCTTCCATCTACCCTGTCTATACCCCTCATAATTTTGTATCCCCATAAGTAAAATGCTCCATTCCAGGCAAACATCCTGGTGAACCTCCTCTGTACTCTTTTCAATGCAATCACATCCTTCCTATAATGTGGTGACACAATAGTCCAGCTTATAAAAAGTTTCTAAAGTTGTACCATAACCTCCCTATTCATATACTCTGGATCCACCCTTATCCCGTTCTGTCACAGCTTTGAAATTTGAGTTGTGGTCACTATCTCCAAATTGCTCACCCACTGACACTTCAATCACTTGCCCAGCTACATTTCCTAGGATTAGATCCGGAGCTGTCCCTTCTATACTAGGGCCATCTGCGCACTGGCTCAGGAAACTCTCCAAGACACTATAAAAATTCCACCCCATTTAACCCTTCCAGACTATGGCAATCTTAGTTACTATTTGAGTAGTTGAAATTCCCTATTACTCTTACACCTCTGTGATTTATCTACATTTCAGATCCTCTATCTCCCCTTGACTGTAGGTGGCCTTTAGTAATAACCACAGCAAAATGATTGCCCCCTTTTTGTTCCTAAGCTCTACTCATACACTCCCATTGGAAGCACTCTCTAGAAGATCTCACTTTTCAACAACATTAAACTTGTTAATAATACAATGCCATCTCTTCTTCCAGTGTCATGACTGAAGGAGTCTTGAGTTAGAAACATCAGCATACTCCAGTGAGATTGGCAACAGCAAACTTTTATAATCAGTACAACTGCTGTTGTTTAACCACAGCTAATGTTTTCAGCAATACTTCAGATTCCAGCATCTGCAAAATTTCTTGTGTCTAATGTTTTCAGCAACCATTTGAATTGACTATACTTTCTCCTGCCCTGCCTCCTGTAAGGACACAATTCTGTTCTCCCAGTTCCTCTGTCTCTGTTGTGTTTGATACAACGATGAGACATTCCACACAAGTGCCTCTGAAGTCTTCCTTCTTCCCGAACCATGGCTTCCCCTCTACCATAGTTGATCGAGCCCTTGACTGCACTTCATTTACTTCCCACACCTCGGCTCTCATCATTTCTCCTCCTGAGTTCCCCTGGTCCTCACTTTTCACCCCCAACCTCCACCTTCCAAGGATCATCCTTCACAATTTCTGTCAGCTCCAACAAGATTCTGCCACCAGACATCTTCCCCTACCTCCCCTCTCAGCATTCCCAAGAGGCATTCCCCTGTTCTGCTTTCCCATCTCCACCAATCACTGACGTCTTACGTGAACTGCAGGAGATGCAACACCTGTCCTTTTACTACTTTCCTTCCCACCAGCCTGGGATCCAAACAGTCCTTCCAGGTGAAGCAGAGATTCACTTGCACTTCTTTCAAACTAGTGTTTGGTAGCCACTATGTGGTCTCTTCTACACTGGTGAAATCAAACACATTTTGTGTAACCACTTTGTACAGCACCCGTTTTTTGTCTGCTGGGGCAACTCTGAGTTCCTTGTCGCCTGACACCTTAATTCTCTGGAGGCACAAAATTCTGCAGATGCTGGAATCTGGAGCAATACACACAAAAAAAAATGTACTGGAGGAACTCAGCAGGTCAGGCAGCATCCTTGGAGGGAAATAAACAGTTGACATTTCAGGCCGAGACCCTTCATCAGGACTGGAAAGGAGTGAGGGCAGAAGCCAGAAATCTCCATCCCACTCCTGTTCTGATCTTCCTGTCTGCGGCCTTCTGCACTGTTATAAAAAGGCTCAATATACATTTGAGCAGCAACGTCTCATCTAAATTTGGGGACGTTGTCACCTTCCAGACTCAATATTGAATTCAACAGCTTCAGCTACCATCCTTCCCACTGCTGGCAACAGAAGTGGCCAGTTCTGCCACTGGTTCTCCATCTGTAATGTTGGCTTCATTCTTCTCTCTCCATTAGCATGGCCTGACTTACTGAGCATTCTCCACAACTCTTCATTTCAGATTTTTACAGCATTTTCTTACACTTACTGCCCTTATCTCACAGCGTCCAAGTTTCTTTGTGTTATTTCTAACTGCTCTCATTAACCAGATTACCAACATCTTATCCTCAGTGCATCCTTGTCCTCACTCTATCAGAGATATTCTCTTTGTCCTATCCATCCTCCCCACACCTCTGCAACTTGAAATAAACTTTCTTTCCTTTCCAATTCCAATGAAGGGCATTTGACCTGAAATGTTAACTCTGATTGTTTTTTAAAAAAAATCACAACTGTTGCCTAACCTGTTGTGTTTCCAGTATTTTGTTTTTTTCCAATCTTTCAGCACCTTAATTTTTTGATTTTCATCCCCAGCATTGAAGCCCTAATTGATAGGCTCCAATAGACATTCCATTCTATTTTGGCAGTTTTGACACAGTTGGTTTGCTTGTTACTGCACATCCAACACATCTGTGACAAATGCTAGATTCTTTGAAAAGGCTGGCATGACTGCAAAATTCAGGTTTGAATTTCTTTTCATTCTTTCTGCATTTGGACTGTGTTTTTGACTTTCTCAGGGAATTCTGCAACACTAGCCATTTTCATGCTAATTTGATAATAAAATATTTTCCAGTAAAACCACAGAAACCAAACAAATCCACACAGTATGATTCAGATCATTGCTTCATATTGATGAAATTGGATGCATTTCAAGGGTAAGTCTCATTAAAACTACTACTCAGTATTATACACATCAGATGATAAAAAATGTGTGTATGCGAGGCAATGCAATTGATGTGAGTGACAGTGAGCTCATGTTTTGAGAGGGTATTCGTGTTTGTGCATTGTGTGCACATGTGAGAGTATATGAATTGTGATTGAAGTGATTGATCTCAAAATAAGAAGACAAAGCAAAGAAAGCTGCATTTATAAAGCATTTGGACAGGCATGTGGATAGGAAAAGAATACACGAATATTGGCCAAATGCAGGAAAATGGGATTAGCACTGATAGACACCTCAGTCAGCATGGGCGAGTTGGGACAAAGGACCTGTTTCCATGCTGTACAACTCTATGAAAACAGCCACGGTTCCAGTGCAACTTTCTATCCGGAACTACACTAAGGAAACCAACAAAGTGGGGGAAATGAGCCATGAAGGGACAGAGACAGGTTTATCCCTAGGATGTCACTGCATGGCTTCCTCTAGGCAGTGTCCTCATCCCAACTGTCTTGCTTCATCAATGACCTTCCTTCCGTCATAAGGTCAGAAGTGAGGTGTTCACTGTTAGGGAACAGCCGCATAGTCGGAGTATAGAAGTGTAAGGTATAGTAGCCATCAATGCAGTCAAAAAATAGCCTTCAAACTGTTTTCAAATGTAATCTGCAAGCAGTAATTATTTTTGAAGTCATTTGCATAAACAAACCCCACTGTCTGTGAAGGGAGTAGGGCACCATCTCACAGTGTGGCGGTGGGGGGGGGGGGGGCACTTAATAGGTAAGTGTTGGAGACTGACAAGACAATTTCTTTAACAAAAACATTTATAAAGATAACCTGTTAAATGATGTGACATCCATCAATACAATAAATGAAGGTTAGAGTATTAGAAGTGAGACATCCTGAGTTTTGTACCATTGTAATACAGACAGGAAGATATAATAGATAATTGAGGCTTGTGTCTCCAAACCCAGATGAGATCATGGGAGGTACCAAAATAGCTATTTCGGCACTTAACACCCGAACATGGCAGCAGTCATATTTGTTCCGTTAAGACAATACTTGGAGTGTTTGTGTATCTAAAGAGTCACCCTCACAATAATGTGGAAAAAGAACCACATTTTGGATGTCTGGTTTTTGTCTTCAGAAGCTGTTAGAGTATCAATGTAATCTACCTTGTCCCAACAAAGGTGCTTGAATATTCAGAATTAGTCTTCACAGTTAAGATGTGTGCCCATTGTAGATGTGTAATTCAATGGAACCCAATGTCTCCCCATGTATTTGCTTGAGCTGAATAACAATCTGTAATGTCTACAGCACTGCTCTCCAAATGACTCACTTAAGATCATAACAATTTGCTGATAATTGCCCAACATTTAATTCCATTCACAACTCCTCAGCAAATGAAGTAGTCCATATCTGCTGGCAGTATGACTCCAATGATAACTAATGAGTGGCAAAGTAACATTTGCACCACAAAAGTGCCAGACAATGACCATCTCCAACATGACAAAGAATCACTAACGCTCAGCATTCAATGGCATCACCTTTAATGAGTCCCCCATTATCAACATCTCATTATCCTGAAACATGATTGAACCAGTCACATAAATACTGTGGTTGCAGGAGCAGCTAAAGAGGCTGAATATCCTGTAGCAAATGACTTATCTCATGACACCCCAACCCCTTGCCACCAGCTGCAAGATACTTCAGGAATGTGGTGGAATTTTCACTTGCGCAATGAATGCTGCTCAAATAATACTCAAGGAAGGAACACTACCTAGGAAGAGCAGTCCACTTGATTGATTGTCATCCCATCCATCACCCTGAACATTCATTGCCTCCATCACCAGTGCAAAAGTGTGCACCATCAAAATATGTCTCTTGCCTAGGCTATTCCAACAGCACTTCACAAACCATAATCTCTACCTCCATGAAGAAGAGGCAGTAGGTGCATAGGAATCCAGTCACCTGCAGCTCCTCCCCACATTGCACGTCATCATGGTTTGGAAATATATCCCTATTCCTTCATTGTTACTGGGTCTAAATCCTGGAACGCCCTCCCCAACAGCACTATGGGAGCACATTCACTGAAATAGATCAAGAAGGCAGTTCATCACCTTCTCAAGCTTCAGATCACGCAACCCGGCAGGATACCTAGGCGTGAGTAGACAATGTCTGAACTTGCTGCAGATTCAACAAATGTTGGTACGTCTAGCAGATCGCCAGGTGAACTCTCCGAGCTCTGGTGGTGGGCCCACAGTGTGGCACAGGGAAGTTATTAGTCGTGTAGTGAGAGCCATGCTGGTCAAGCCACCTCAAAGCACTGGGGGAATGTGAAAGTTCGAGACAGAGGGTTCTCCTAGGCTTAAAGTTGGACCTCTTCTAATATGTGTTAGTAGCCTACTGTTCACCTTCACATTGTTGTACATTTGGGGCAAGTATGTTAGTTCATAGTCCAAACTTCAGCAACTTTCTCTAATTTCAATTTAACATGGATCAAATACTTATTTTTATGGCATGCCAGATTTCACATTCAATTTATGTTAATAAAAGTGAAGATTCTCTAAAGACTGGGCATTTAAATGCCTAAGTTGTTTTGCTAATTTTAATGCTGGGTTTCTGAAATCTTTGTTGAAAGTTTCATTCTGATCTAGGTTTTATATTATTCTAAAGAATGTTCTCCAAACAAAAAGTATGTTTTTTCAACAATTAACAGCAATTAGGATTGAGCAACAAATGCTGGCCTTGCTAGCAAATATCCCATCTGGAAGCGAATGAATGAAAGCAGAGGAAATTACACAGAAATCTAATTTGTTCAAAGTTAAATAAAACTTTAATTGAGTTGATTGCAGCAAATTATTTACACTGGCAGGTGGGTTGTGATAAGAGAACAAATTACTTAACTGAAAATTGCGAAAATAGTTTCATGCCTGTTGACTTTAATGATTTGGAATCCTCTGTATGGAAGGAAGGGGCAATTTTCACTAAGGAATGGATCACAGAGCATACCAACCGTCGCCCAGGGGACATCTTATAACCAAGAAAATACTACTTGAAGTATATTCACTATTGTTCAGTATAAAGTATGGCAGTCACAACATGTATAGCAAGTTCCCAGAGACAGCAATGAGAAACACCGATGTCAGTTGAGGAATAAATATTGGCCGAGGATAACTTGGAAGGGTGAAATTTGCAGTGCTCTGAAAAGAAGTCATGGAGAGGTAAGGTGTGGAAACGGGTCCTTCAGACCACCAAGTCTGTGCCAATCAGTAAGCTCCCACGTTTACATTAATCTTACACTAACCCATTTTATCCTCTCCACATTCTCATCAACTCCCCCTAGATTCTACCACTCACCTATGCATTAGAGGATATTTACAGTGGCTAAACCGCACGCCTTTGGGATGTGGGAGGAAACTAGAGCTCCCAGAGAAAATCCAAGCAGTCACAGGGAGAATGTACAAATTCTACACAGACCGCACCCGAGGTCAGGATTGAACCCAGGTTTCTGGAGCTGTGTGACAGCAGCACTACCAGCTGTGCCACTGATTCTCTCTAGTGAGACTGAATGTACAGCCTTTTCAACAACATGATAAAGTTCCTACATTCTTGATGAAAACAAACTCAGTGCCTGGCCATATGCTCCCAGTAGGGAAAGCAGGGTACAGGCTAAGGCACAAAGAGTTTATGGGGTTGGGAGGACATAGGGCTTGTGAAGTGGAAGTGAATGAAAACAGATCTGCAGAAAACTCAGAAGGTAATGAGCATTATGGGGGTTAAGTTTCAGCTCAATGACGAGAATGAGATTAAAAACAAATTTTAAGACACAGAGAAAGAATAGGGTGCAGGGGAGAACATAAAGGAAGAGAGTGAGAACATGTGGAAGGGGGTAGAGATTAAAGGACAGAGATAATGCTGCAGGGCAAGCAAGAGTGGGAAAAGAACAAATAAAGAAATGAAAGATGGGTTAGTGAAGGTAGCGTAGCAGTTAGCGCGACGCTATTACAGCACCAGCGATCGGGGTTCGATTCCTGTCACTCTGTAAGGAGTTTGTACGTTCTTACGTGTCTGCGTGGGTTTCCTCCAGGTGCTCTGGTTTCCTCCCACATGCTAAAGACGTACGGGTAGGTTAATTTGGGGTTTAACATGAGCAGCGCGGACTCGTTGGGCCGGAAGGGCCTGTTACCACGCTGTAAATAAAATTTTTTAATTTAAATTTAATTGGGAGAAGCATTTTTAGAAGAGGAGTATATTGATATAGAACAGACTGACAGAAGACATTCAATAAACTTTCACAGAGATCTGTGATGGAGTGTCAACTGTGGTATGTTTAAGGTTTGACAATGGCTATAGGCCAGGTCATTGAAACTTACAGCATGGAAACAGGTCCTTTGGCCCAACTGGTCCGCACCAACCAAGATTCCCATCTAAGCTAGTCCCATTTGCCAGCATTTGGCCTATATCCCTCTTAACCTTTCCCATCCATGTACCTGTCCGAGTACCTTTTAAATGTTGTTAATGTATCTGTCTCAACCATTTCCTCTGGCAGCTCGTTCCATATGCTGACCATCCTCTGGGTGAAAAAGTTGCCCCTCAGGTTCCTATTAAATTTCTCCCCTCTCACCTTAAACCCATGTCCTCTAGTTCTTGATTCCCCAATCCTGGGAAATAAACTGTGTGCATTCACCCATGACCTTCATGGTTTTATACACCTCCATAAGATCACCTCTGTCTCCAATGATCCAAAGAATAAAGTCCCAGCCTGTTCAACCTCTTTCTATAACTCAGTCCCTCAAGTCACTGCCATGTCCTTGTAAATCTTTTCTGCACCCTTTCCAGCTTAATGGCATCTTTCCTATACTAGGGTGACTAAAACTGAACACAATATTCCAGATGTGGCCTCACCAATGCCTTGTATAAGTGCAACATCCCAACTTCTATATTCAACACCCTGACTGAAGGCCAGCATGCCAAAAGCTGCCTTCACCACCATATTTACCTGTGATGCCACTTTCAGGATCCCTCTGTTCTACAGCACTCCCCAGGGCCCTATTGTTCACTGTGAAAGTCCTACCCTCATTTATCTCCCAAAATGCACACCTCCATTTATCTGAATTAAACTCCATTTGCCATTCCTTGGCCCACTTACCCAGCTGATCAAGATCCATCTGTAAATCCTGATAACCATCTTCACTGTCAATGACACCACCTAATTTAGTGTCATCTGCAAACTTACTAACCATGCCTTGTACATTCTCATCCAAATCATTGATATAGATGGCAAATAGCAATGGGTCTAACACCAGCCCAAGGCACACCACTCGTCATGGGCATCTGGTCCGAAAAACAACCTTTCACCATCACCCTCTTAATGCTTTCTACCGTTAAGCCAATTCTGTATCCAATTAGCTAGCTCTCCCTGGATCTAAATTTCCATAGCAGCCTACCATGCAGAACTTTATCAAAGGCTTTACTGAAGTCCATATAGACAAGTCTACTGCCCTGCCCTCATCGATCTTCTTGGTTACTTCAAAAAAAACTCAATCAAATTCATGAGACATGATCTCCCACACACAAAACTGTGCTGACTATACCTAATCAACCCCTCTCTTTCCAAATGCTTGTATATCTTATCCCTCAGAATCCCCTCTGGTAACTTACCTACCACAGATGTTAGGCTTACTGGTCTATAGTTCCCAGGTTTTTCTTTGCAGCCCTTAAATAAAGGCACAACATTAGCCACCCTCCAGTCTTCCAGCACTTCACCCATCGCTAATGATGATGCATCTATCTCAGCCAGGGCTCCTGCAATTTCTTCTCCAGCTTCCCACAGATTTCTTGGATGTACCTGATCAGCCCTGGAGATTTATCCACCTTCATACATTTTAAGATATCAAATTGCTCCTCTGCTGTAATACAGACTATCGACAAGACCTCCCCATTAACCACCTCAAGGTCCAAAGTCTTCATGTCCCATCTCCTGCGGCTCCACACGAGATGTTAATTTTGGTCTTTGAGGGGCCCTATTCTCTCTCTAGTTACTCTTTTTCCCTTAATATACATAAAATCTCTTAGAATTCTCCTTAATCTTCTCTGTCAAAGCTACCTCATGCCCCCTTTTTGCTTCAGAATTCCTTCTTGAGTACATTCCTGGAACCCCAATACTCCTCCCAGGATTCACTTGATCTCAGCTGCTTGTACTTGACCCATTCCTCCTTTTTCCTTACAAGAGCTTCAATGTCCCTCATCATCCGGGATTGCCTACTCCTGCCAGCCTTGCCCTTCGCTCTTAACAGGAACATGAAGATCTTGAACTCTTGAGATTTCACTTTTAAAAGCCTCCCACTTGCCAGATGGCCCTTTGCCTGTAAACAACTTACTCCAATCAACTTTTGCAAATTCCTGTCCAATACCATCAAAATTTGCCTTACCCAATTTAGAACTTTAACTTGTGGACCAGGTCTATCCCTTTCCATAACTAATTTAAAACTAATAGGACTATGGTCACTGGTCCCAAAGTGCTCCCCTACTGACACCTCAGTCACTCGTCCTCATTTCCCAAGAGTAGGTCAAGCTTTGCCCTCCCCCTAGTAGGGCATTCAATATATTGCATGAGGAAATTTTCCTGAACACACTTAATGAGGTCACAGTATGTGATAAATAAATAACAGGCAAAAAAATAGAGCAAGCAAATTTTGAATGTTCTCTAGCCATAGGCGAGGTCCCGGAGGACTGGCGAGTAGCTAATGTTGTTCCATTACTTGAAGAGAAATAGGGATAATCCTGGAAACTATAGACCGGTGAGTCTCACATCAGTGGTAGAGAAGTTACTGGAGAGGATACTTAGGGATAGGATTTATGAGCATTTGGAAAACCATGGCCTAGTTAGGGACAGTCAGCATAGCTTTGTGCAGGGCAAGTCGTGTCTTACTAACGTGATTGAATTTTTCAAGGAAGTGATGAAGGTGATTACTGAAGGTAGAGCTGTGGACGTTGTCTACATGGATTTTAGTAAGGTGTTTAAGATGCATGGGATTCATGGTGAATTGGCGTTTGGATTCAGAATTAGCTTGCCCATAGAAGACAGAGGATAGTGGTTGATGGGACTTATTCTGGCAGGAGGTCTGTGACTAGTGGTGTTCCACAGGGATCCATACTGGGACCTCTGCTGTTTCTGATATATATAAATGACCTGGATGAAAATGTAGATGGGTGGGTTAGTAAGTATGCAGATGATACAAAGATTGGTGGTGGTGTGGGTGGCATAGAATACTGGCAAAGGATACACTGAGATACAGATCAGTTGCTGATATGGACAGAGAAATGGCATGTGGAGTTTAACTCGGTCAAATGTGAAGTGTTGCACCTTGTGAGATCAAATATAAAGACACAGTACACTGTTAATGGCAAGACCCTTAACTGTGTTGATGAGCAGAGGGATCTTGGGGTCCAAGTTCGTAGCTCCCTGAAAGTGGCTACACAGGTTGACAAGGTGGTAAAGAAGGCATATGGCATGCCTGCCTTTATTAGTCGAGGCATTGAGTTCAAGAGTCAGGAAGTTATGAAATTTCTTTATAAAATTCTGATTAGGCCGCATCTGGAGTATTGCATTCAGTTCTGGTCGCCCCATTATAGGAAAGAGGTGGAGGCTTTGGAAAGGGTGCAGGAGAGGCTTACCAGGATGCTGCCTGGATTAGAGGGCATGTGTCATAAGGAGAGGTTGGTCAAACTTGGGTAGCTTTCTCTGGGACGGTGGAGGCTGAGGGGAGATCGGAAAGAGGCTTATAAGATGATGAGAGGCATCAATAGAAAAGACCTCCAGTATTGGAGGGTTATGGGTTGAACACAGGAAACTGGGACTAGCAGGGAGGATGCTGTGGTCGGCTTGGACCAGTTGGGCTGAAGGGCCTGTTCCCGTGCTGTATGATTCTACGACAACTATTTTTTTCCCAGGGTTAAAATGTCTAATACCAGGGAGCATGCATTTAAGGTGAGAGGGGGAAAGTTCAAAGGAGATGTGCGAGGCAAGTTTTGTTTTTACACAGAGTGGTGGGTGCCAGAAATGCACTACCTGGGGTGGTGGTGGAGGCAGGTACAATAGTGGCATTCAAGATGCTCCTAGACAGGCACATGAATGTGTGGGAAATGGAAGGATATATGCATTGTGTAAGCAGAAAGGATTGGTTTAGTTGGGCATTTGATTACTAATTTAGTTAGTTCATGACAACATTGTGGGCCAAAGGGCCTGTTCCTGTGCTGTACTCTTCTATATTCCATGTTCAAAACATTGGTTCAAAATTAAGTGTAAAAGAGTGGAGAAAAAAACAGTATTCAGATCATGAGATCAATTAGAGGTGGACAGATTAACTGAAGAGTTCTCCAAGTCTGAAAACTACTGAGTTTTCTCAACAGTGATATGATTATAAATGTACACGCTTGGGTGGTTGTTATCTGCTGTTTAAATGGTTTCAGAACAATGTTGATCTGTAACCTAAATATGGCCATATTAAACTTCTGTTTGTTTAGTGAAATGCTGGATCTTATTCTACATTCCAAGTGGCTCTGTGTCCTGCAGAAGTTTGTGGGGAAATTAATACACACAGATTCCCCTCTATGCGGCACATTATCCTGACTTAGAAACATACCATCATCACTTTGTTATAGTTGGCTTCAAATATTGGTAGGACTGCAGAAGTTCAGGAAGGTGACTCAATATCTATTTCTCAGGAACAATTATGGATGCCTTAATACATACTGACCTTGTCAGCAATGTCCACCACCTGTCTGGTAATCTAAAAAGTTCTGTAGTTTTCGAATAAGTTGAACACCCACCCACGACACCCAAATATCCTCAGTAGATGCAACACTAGATTTGAAGGGCCAGAATTTACAATAGGAATGTTTAACAGTTCCATGGGTAGCTCTCAAAAGGAATCAAAGATAATAGAAATTTGTAAAATTTAACTTGAAAACAGTACCTCATTCCTCCTGATTATTTTGTCAGGTTTGGTGAGTGGTCACATTGGTTCCTCTTTCAGCCTTACACTTTACATCCCCTAACTTTGCCACATTTTATTTCAGCTTCTTGTCATATCTGCCATTTAATTGCTCTTTGTCCATTATTTATTTGCCAGCTGACTGACTGTTCACTGCTTCTCTGTTACTTGGCTTTTATGATAAACCATATCCATAACGAGAACTTGCATTTATATAGCACCTTTAACATACTGAAAGTTCCTAAGTCTTTCTTTGTGAGTCAGCAGCTGGAGCATGGGGACAAATTCACCAGTGTGTTTGCAGATCTGTTCGATATCTGTCTTATTTTAAAAATTGTAATGTTAAGCACAAGTTCAGTCAAAGATCAGAATGATTTTTTTTCATCTTCTTTAGGCATTTTGCCACAATTATTTTAAAATTTTGGCATTTTCCCGAAATGCTACTTAAAGTATTCAGAGTACAAGTTTCGGTCAGTGTTATTTGGTAGTCAGTGAGAGGTATTACAATGTGAAGGGGGGGAGGGGTGTAAACATTCAATGTAATAATAAGAATGTTTGAAGTCAATTTACATAGATACATTAATTTCCTGTTCGTTGAAGATTTTTATTGTTTAAAGAAAATCAAATTATGGAAATTCAGAAAAATTAGTAAAATAAATTGAATTTTATTAAACACATGGAAATGTTTAAAATCCCTAACTTGAGGCCATGGTGTACATCTCTGTATATATAGCCCTAAAGTTGCAGTATGAATAGCATTTTTATTTCAATTTTAAGCCCTATATGAGGCCTCCTTCAATCTTCACTCCACCAAGTCCAACCAAATGTTGCATAAAAGAATAAAAGACTAAAACTGCTTTAATTCAATAAACTCTATCACAGCTCCAACACAATCATAGCTATTTCATTTTCCACAGGAGAATTTTATATCGCTATCATAAAAATCTCTGATTATTCACCCATCACCATATCTGCACCATCTAGTCCCACACTGTTGCTGGGCAGAAAGTGAATTCACTTCATCTCTAAAGCCATTCTTCATAACATGGCCCCTCTTGAGATCTGGTCCCAAGTTGGTTGCTACTTGCTCGTCTCTTATTGACCTAGCTCTTTCAAAGTAAGTTGCCCAAATTTGCACCTCATTCCTAATACCCATAGAACAGTACAGCACAGGAACAGACCCTTTGGCCTCCCATGTCTTCACTGACCAAGATACCAATCTAAACTAATCCCATCTCCCTGCACACGGTCCATATCCTTCCATTCCTTGCCTGTTCATGTGTCCATCTAAATGCCTCTTAATCGTTGCTATCATATCTGCTTCTACCGCCTCTCCTGATATGTTCCAGGCATTTATCATTCTCTGTGTAAACTTGACTCAGAAATCTCCTTTAAACTTTCCCCTTCTTATCTTAAAGCTATGCCCTCTAGTATTCTTGAAAAAGACGCTGTCTATTCTACCTGTGCCCTTTATATTACTTCTATCAGGTCACCCCTCAGGCTCTGGCGCTCCAGAGAAAACAATCCAAGTCTGTCCAACCTCTCCTTATAACTAATACATTCTAATTCATCCTGGTGAACCTCTTCTGCACCCTCTCCAAAGTCTTCACATCCTTCCTATAGTGTGATGACCAGAATTGCAGACAATACTTCACGTGTGACCTAACCAAAGTTTTATACAGCTGCAACATAACCTCCCAAATTTTGTACTCAATGCTCTGACTGATGTAGGTGAGCATGCCTTATGCCTTCTTTACCACTGTATCCACTTGTGTTGACATGTTCTGGAAGCTATAGACTTGCACCCTGACATCCTTCTGTACATAAATACTCTGAAGGTCCTGTCATTTACCATATACTTTCCTCTTACATTTGAAAAATGCATCACCTCAGACTGTACCAGATTAAAATCCATCTGCCATTTCTCTGCTTATATTTCCAACTTCAATTTATATATTCCTTATGTTGTATCTTTTGACAACTTTCCTCTCAAGGCCCCAGCAATCTCCTCCCCTGCTTCCCTCAGTATCTTGGGATAGATCCCATCAGACACTGGGGACTTAAAGTTTTTCAAACAGCCAACACCTCCGCCTTCCTTGTGTCAACACATCTCTCCTAATCTCACCATCACCCATGTCCTTCTCTTTGGTAAATACTTATTCAAATTACTCGTTAAGGACCTCACCTATTTCCTCTGGTTTCACCCATAAATTTCCTCCTTGAGTGGACCTACCCTTTCCCTAGCTACCATTTTGCTCCTAAAATGTGTATAAAATGCCTCGGAATTCTCCTTCATCCTACTTGCCAAGGATGTTTCATAGCTGTTTTTAGCCCCTCCAATTACTTGTTTAAATTCTTTCCTGCTTCCTTCAAATTCCTCAAGGGTCTTGTCTGATGTCAGTTTACTGAACTTTACATGTGCTTCTTTTTTTACTTGTTGACTAAACTTACTCTTGTCATCTTGTCAACAATATCCATTGAACTTGCTCTCATTAGAAAACCAATGTCCTGCAGATGCATCCAAGTTACAAAATTTATTTTCCATCACCAGATAACTTCTGCTTTGAATTAAATGGCCATTAGTACATTCAACTATGAACCCCTCTGTGATTTTATGTTGCATAAGAACATTAGATAAAGGACCTTCAGTCCATTTCCGCCACCGTTCAACAGTACTCATCTTATTTCCTAAGTATATGTACTCCCTAAGCAGAAAATTCATATTTGCACTATCAAAGTCAGTCAAGTTTATTGTCATATGCACAAGTACATGTACGCACAAATGCAATGAAAAACTTATTTACAGCAGCATCACAGGCACATAGCATTAGAGACAAAACATTCACAAGAAAAATAAAACATAAATTATGCAAAATTATACAAGAAGGAACACAATTAGAATAAAAGAAAACAAACTCCATTGTAGTGCAAAGTAATCATAGTGTTGTGTAGTGATTAGGATTGTCCAGGTTAGTTCAAGAACTGAATGGTTGAAGGGAAGTAGATGTTATTGAACCTGCTGGTGTGGGACTTCAGGGTTTAGAGTTCCTAAACTGCTATTGGGTATGGAATTTCAGGAATTCTATCCAGTGGTAATGAAAGAATGGAATACTTCAAAAAAACAGATCAGGAGACTTGGAGAGGAACTCCAAGATGCTGGTTTTCCCTGGGGTCTCATGTGTCTGCTGCCCTTCTTCTAGGTCGTTGTATGTCCAAGGGAGTTACTACAGTGCAGTATCCAGTGTATCTCAGTGTGATAGTGGTGGAGGGAGTGACTGCTTAGTATGATAAATGGGTGGGATGAGGTGAGTAGTTTGTCCTGGATGGTGTTGAGCTTCATGAGTGTTGATGGAGCAGCACTCATCTAGGACAATGGAAAATATTCCAACAGGCTCCTGATTTATGGCTTGTAGAAAGAGGAATACCTTTGGGCAATTAGGCAACGTTATCAAACATTGATGGTGGTGAATTCAAAAATGATCCATGGAAGATGAGTAGTCTCTCTCCTGTCGGAAATGCGGTGTGAATGTTACTCCATTTATTTGCCCATTCCTGCTCATGGTCTTGCACTGACTAGTTGCAAACATTGCACCCTCATCAGCAAATATCCCCACCTCTGCATGTCATAGAATTGTTACAACACAGGAAGCTATTCAGATCATTGTGTCTATGCCTGTTGAAACAGAGCGAAAATTGCTCGTTCTTCAGTGTTGCTGGGTCTAAGTTCTGGATCAGTATTGTGAGAGTACCTTTACCAGAAAGACTCAAGCTATTCAAGTTTCATTCATGTATATTGAAAAGGAGAAGTGATCACAGCATTGACCCCTGAAGAACACCACCTTCTCTGTCCACTAGTTTGAAAAACAATGGTTGTCCACTACTTCAGTGCTTGAGTGAGGTTTTTAAAATCCACAATATTGTTTTATTCCATAAGCCTCAATCTTGGGCCTTTGAGACAATTTCCTATCCATTTTCCCACTGACACATCAATTCCATGGGCCTCAATTTTACTAGCCAGCGTTTTGTAAGGGGCTCAATCAATCACCTTCTAAAAATTAACTGGATGACACCAAGTGCACTCTCTTCACCCACCTATAACCTCATCAAAAGTTAAATCAGATTGGTCAGAAATGATTTGCTTTTTACGATACTGTGTTTGTTCTCCTTTATGAACTCAAACTGTCATGAGTATTTTGAATGTTTTCTCTAATGTCTCTAAAAACGTCCCCATAGCCAAGATTAACATAACTGTCCTGCAGTTGCTGGCATGTTATCACATCCCCTGTTGAACAAGAGTGTAACATTTGCCACTCTCCAGTCCTCTGGAACCCTCCAGTATTAAGGGGGATTGGAAGAATATTGTAAACCTTATCTTCCATCTGGGCTTTCAAAACTCAATGCCAAATTCAACTATTTCAGGTGACTCGCTTTTCTGGTTTGTATCAGAACTGACCAGTTCTGCTGTAAGGCCATCCATCTGGAACATGAGCTCATTTTTCTCTCTCCACAGATACTGTCTGATCTGCTGGGGGATTTCCAATTATCTTCTTTTTGGTTTCGGGTTTCTGAAACAGCTTTGACTTGCATTTCATGGCTTTAACATGTCGCCTTGTTTGCTCTAACTTTCCTCTTTAATCGATTACAGATGGGTCTATAAATATTAGCCTCACCTGGATGAACTTGGTCTCGACCTATCAGAGATATTCCCTTTGTCCTATCTATCCCTTCCCCACGTTCTCTGCAATTGAAAACCAACTTGTTTTCTCATTTCCCCAGTTCTGATGAAGGGTCTTTGACCTGAAACATTAACGCCAGGTTTGTCCTATCATGAGTAGCTAAGGAAGTTAGATCTATATTCTCTGGAATTTAGAAGAGTTTTTAACATCCTGAGGGACCATGACAGAGTTGATGTTACAATGCTTCCATGAGTGGGAGAATGTCAATTGAGGGGACATAGTGACAATATTAGGAGGCGATGATTAAAACTGAGGTGCTTAGGAACAACTTCTGCAGAGGGTAGTAAACTGCTGGAACTCACTGTCCTGAAGGATTCTGGATGCTAGATTATTGGGGGTACTTAAGGAGGAACAGTTTAATTTTGGAAAGATCAAGGACTTGAGGCTTTGGAGAACTGGCACAGAAGTAGATGTGAGTTATAGAGTACACACAGTATCAAAGCAGGCTGTTGAGCCCAATTTTTGTCCATGCTGACCCAGATGCCCCTCTAAGCTAGTCCCAGTTGCCATGTTTGGCGCACAAAATGCCTTAGAAGCCTGGGGTAGATCAGCCATGATCATATTGAATGGGGGGGGGGGGTGGGGGGGAAATGAGTGGCCTATTTCTGCTCATATTTTCTTACATTTTGCTTGCACAGATTCTGCTTGACCTGCTTGAGTGTTTCCAACATTTCTCTTCTAATTTCAGATTTCAAATATTTACAGTGTGTTAATTCTTTTAATCTATTTGCCATCCTTTGTTTGCTCTGCCTTCTAGACTCTCTCACCAGTTTCCCGCCTTCCATTTCCAGTTCTGCTTTTCTCTCTTCTGAATCTCTGCACAATCTCCCACCCACTTGCCAAGCTGTTTGAGACCCTCTGCAACAACCCATGAGGATATTGGTCCCGGCCCTTGTGAAGTACAACCTGTCAGGGTGGCCATAGGTCCCACCCTTCTGCAGAACAGTCCCAATGCCCCAGGAATCTCTGGGGTTCTCTGCTGGGAAGAGCTGTGGAGGCTCAGTTGCTAGGTCTATGCAAGGCAGAGATGATGGGTTTTTGGATCAAGAGATATGGGTGTTAACATATGAGTATAATGTTACATACCAGCAACAATAGAAACACAATGAGCCAGGTTTCCACATTAAAATCTATTATTAATAACTAGTAATAAGAGAAAAGAAAAACGTTAGATATTAGACATTGGTCAAAATAAACCAAAGCGTGTGTGACTAGTTCCCAAACCACCCAGTCTAGAAACAGTTCTCAAAGTTTTATGATCGTAAACTAGTGCAGTTCAGCAAGTCATGAAGCAAAATGACGAGCAAAGGCTTCTGAAAACCACATTAAAATGTAGAGTAGAATGTAGAGAGGAGTTTACGAAATCCACAAGTTCCACGATGGAACCAATACGACGCCTCAGTCGCCAAAGATCTCCATTGCTTTGTTCCGAAGTACTGCCACACCAAGGGCACTCAATATGTGGTCGCCCACAGATATACCTGCTTCCTGGTACAGGTTAATGACAAAGTGGACTCCACAGATTGCTCCAAAAATCCATGTATGGATTGTAAAGTGACAGTCACAACGATTGTGCTTCACCCACAGATACAGAGACCGGCAGTCAGTGCTACCGTCTCTCTCTTTTATTGCTGGGTTCGAGAATCAGCTCACAGATATATCTGCAGTTGCCAGCACTTCAATGAATCCTCCTTCAGACACCTGCAGCATTCCAGTTATAGAAGCTCCCACTCATAGCAGTCAAAGCCACACACACTACCATTCAGGTACCTTAAAGGGACGCTCATCAAGTAGCAACTTGGGCTCGTAACAATAAGAAAATTGGAGCAGGCTTAAGGCCCCTCAGGCCTGCCCCAACCTTTCAACATGATCATGGCTGAGCCACCCCAGGCTCAACACCTCTTCTGTGCCAGTTCCCCATAGCCTTCAGTTCATTGATCTTTCAAATCTATCAACCTGCTTTAAATACTCCCAGTGATCTAGCCTCCACATCCCTCCAGGGCAGAGAATTCCACAGGACTCTCCAAGACATGTTCCTACATACCTTAGTATGTAGGCCCCCCTAATCTTGTAACTATTTCTCATGTTTGAGATTCCAAGGTTCTTCACTCGTGGAAATACCTCAGCATCTACTGTGTTATACCCTCTACGGGTCCTTATATGTTTGAATAAGATCACCTCTCATTCTTCTAAACTTTTGAAAGAATATAAAATCGTGAGGAGCATCGATCAGGTGAATGGTCTGTCTTTTTCCCAGGGTAAGGAAGTCTAAAAGCAGATGGCATAGATTAAGGTGAGGGCAAAAATTTTAAGGGGACGTTAGGGGCAACATTTTCCACACAGAGGCTGGTGGGTATGTGGAATGAGCTGCCAAAGGAAGCAGCAGAGGCAGGTACAATTCCAACATTTCAAAGATATTTTAAACAGGCACATAGATAGAAAAGGTTTTAGAGGTGAGGTCAATCACTGTCCTTGAATTAGGATGCCTTGATAAAACTGAAGTCAAAGGGCATCAAAGGGAAAACATTCTAGAGTTTTGGGTCTCACCTCACTAAAAAGATGGTTGTGTTTTTGGAGGTCAATTATTCCAGCCCCAGGACATCCTTGAAGAAGTTCCTCAGAGCAGTGTCCTAGGCCCAACCATCTTCAGCTTCTTCATCAATGTCTTTCCTCTCATCATAAGATCAGTAGCAAATGTTCACTGATAAATACACAACGTTCAATTCCACTTGCAGCTCCTCGGCAAATGAAGCAGTTCCATGCCTACATGCAGCAAGACTTAGTCAAAATTCAGGCATGGGCCAAATAAATGGCAAGTAATATTTAGAGTCATAGTCATACAGTACGGAAACAGGCCCTTCAGAACAACTTGTCCATGCTAACTGTGTTGCCCAGCGAGCTAGTCCCATCTGTCCACATTTGGCCCATAGCCCTCTAAACCTCTCCTTTCCATGTACTTATCTAGATGACTTTTAAATGTTGCTAACATGCCTGCCTCAAATCACTATTTCTGGCAGCTCATTCCAAATACACACCACTTTTTGCATGAAGCTGCCCCTGGTGTCCCTTTTTAAATCTTTCACCTCTGATCTTAAACCTCTACCCTCTTGTTTTTAAGCACCTCCTCCCTGGGAAATAGACTATGTGCTTTCACCCTGCCTATGCCCCTCATGATCTTGTATACCTTTAGCAGGTCACCCCTCAATCTCCTACATCCCAGGGAATAAAGTCCTAGTCTACACAACCTCTCCTTGTTACTCAGACCCCCAAGTCTATGCAACATCCTGGTAAATCTTTTCTGCACTCTTTCTAGTTTAGTAACATCTTCCCTATAACAGTGACCAAAACCATACACAATACTCCAACTGCAGCCCCACCAACATCTTATAACTGCAACATAACTTCTCCAGTCCTATACTTAGTGCCCTGTCTGAAGGCCAGCTTGCTAAACACCTTCTTCACCCCCCTATCTACCTGTGATGCCATTTTCAGCAACTATACGCTTGCATTCCTAGGTCTCCCTGTTCCATAACACCCCCGGGGGCCCTACCATTCACTGCACAAATCCTACCCTGACTTGATCTCCCAAAATGCAATACCTCAGATTTATCTGGATGGAAAGCCATTTGGCAATCCTTAGCCCACATACCCAGCTGATCAAGATCCCCTGTAAATTTTCATAACCTGCTACACTGTCTACAACACCACCTATTTTAGTAGCATCAGCCACAAAAGAGGTGAATGATTAGAAGACCCAGCAGAGAGGTAATTCTGAGCAACAGGACCAGTAAGGTTTAAAAAAGTCTGTTACAGAGGTGAGACAGTGATTGGAGGAGCCATCATGGTGGCATTTCTAATTGGCTAATTGAGAGGCACAGCAGCCCAATAAAAGAAGGCAAGGTAGCTATGGCCAATTTTGGAGCAGCCATGGAGAGAGTGGCTAGTGTTAGAGGCTTTGGTGAGAAGAGTAATACTTAAGAACAGGTAAGGTCTATTACTTTTTATACTTTGAAGTAGGCAGTATGGTAGTCAGGGCAGTGGTGAGCTCTTCCTACAGGATGTGGGATACTAGTGAGACTTAGTGTCCCTGAACTCTACACCTGTGGAAAGTGCACCCCAGCTGCAGTCCTGAAGGACTGGGTCAAGGAATTGGAGCTGGATGTACTTGGGATCATCTAGGATGCTGAGAGCATCGTAAATGAACCTTGAAGTGAAGTGCTACATACTGAGTGAAGGATAAAAGCATTACAGTTGGAGGTTTGAACTGGAGACTGATTTATTTTAACTTCCTGTGCTAGCTTTTTAAAACCCATTAATGTCCTGCCCTCTGGGTGGAGGTGCTGCCTGTGGTGCATCACTGAACTCTTCCTGTGTATGAGCTTTCTCTCCTTGCTGTTGGAGAAGGCATGGTGCCATTTTGCAGCTGGCCTTCCTGCTGACGCGTGCTCCAATTTTGGAGCTGGTTCGCTTGTCTTGAAGGTGGGTTGCCACAACCTTTAGTCAGGTGGTCATTCCCAAGATTCAGGCTGCAGATAATTGGTGACCACCAGGAAAAGTAAGGGGGAGTAGGCTGAGAGTGCTGGAATCTCAAAAACAAGTATACTGTTGGGGAAATCTCCTTTCAGGAGAAAGCAATAGAAGCCAAGACTGGCTCTGGCACAGTGGGGAAGGGTGAAGACAGACAGGACTTTAGTGATAGGGGACTTGATAGTCAGGGGTACAGACAGAAGGTTCTGTGACCACAAATGGGAATCCAGGATGGTGTTGCCTCCCTGATATGAGGATTGGGGATGTCTGAGAGGCTGCAGAACATTTTCGAAGGAGAGGGTGAGCAGCCAGAAGTCATTGTGCATGTTGGTGCAAATGACATGGTTAGAAATAGGAATGAAGTCCTTTGAAATATAGGGAATTAGGCAAGAAGTTAAGAAGCAGGACCTCCATGGTAGTAATCTCTAGATTGCAATCTCTGCCATGTGCTAGTGAGGGAAATAATAGGAGGATATATGGCAAGGAACTATGGCTCCTGGTCCCAAAGTGCTCCCCTACTGTAACCTCAGTCATCTGCCCTTATTACCTGGAGTAGATCAAGCCCTTTGCCCCCTCCCTGGTAGGGTCCTGTATATACTGCCTGAGGAAACTTTCCTGAATACACTTGAATAAATTCTACCCCCTCTAGATCTTTAATACTGTGACAATCCCAGTCAATGTTACGAAAGTTAAATCACCTATGATGACAACCCTATTATTCTTGCAACTCTTCCCAATCTCCCTGCTACACTTGTTCCTCTAATTCCTGAGGACTACTTGGGGGGGCCTATAGTACAATCTACAGATGAAGGGAATGTTACTGCAGCTCAGTAAATGAGGCCTTGAATACTTCGGTTCTGAGTACAACTGTGTAGGTTCAACAGTTTTCTCATTTGTCCCCAAGATTAGTTTCACCCCAGTGGGAAGCTAGTTGGTGAGAAAGAATGAGAAAAATGTTGGGACACTTTGCTTTGACCACATTGCACATCGTGGACCCATTAGTTAAGATCATGATTTGCATGCCACCATGTAACCAACACAGTGTGGAGATGGATTTCAAAAGCTCCAGTGATGGAACTAGAGGTCAAAATAGCCCAAGTAGTGTGGTCAATCTGCTCTGTGAATTTACTGTGTGGTGAAGCTCTCATTCACTATGCCTCTGGACAGAATCCATGCTGTGATTTAGGGGAGCAGTTCTTCAATCACTGGGAGCAGGACCAAGGTGTCAACTCTCCCTATGGCAAATAGCAGGGAGATGCCCTCAGCAGAAAATCATTCTGATTTTCTCTATAGTGAGGTGTGCCAGTTGCTGTGTCTGACTATTCTAATGGGGGACAGTCTTGCAAACCAGCTCCAGCATGGGCTTGATAGAATGAGGGCTTGATCTAGTGACAAGGTTGGGGGGGGGGGGGTGGGGACGAGATGAAATCGGACTCTGCTACATGAACTGTAACACAAGCAGAAATGGATATGCACTCGGGAGCCAGTTGGCACATGTGCACCCACACAGGGTTGGACTCAGGCCAGATGTCTTCTCCGCACTTCCTCTTGACCCTTCTTCCCTCAAGAAAATGAGGTTCAGGTACAAGCCAGACTAAGTAAGGATGACTCGTTTCTTTCCCTGAATGGATGAAAATCTAGTACTTCATGGTCACTAAAACTGAGGATAGCCTCAATTTCCGATTAATTTAATTACTTGAACTTAAATTACCCAGCTACTTTGGTGGGACTTGAACTTGTGTCTCTGCTGGTCCAGTAACTGAACTGCTATGCTACTGTACCCTTTGATAACACCCCAGTATGAGACCTAGAAATAGAACAGTATAACACAGGAATAGGCCCTTCAGGCCCATAATTAGTTTGGCACAACATTAAGCTCTTAAATGCCTCTATCATATTTGCCTCCACTACCACCCCCACCAGTACATTCCAGGCACCCACCACTGTTTATTTAAAAGAAAAACTTGCCCTGCACATCAACCATGGCATTTCAACCAAGGGGCAAAAGATACCAACTGTCTATCTATGCCTTTCATAACTTTAAACTTCTATTAGGTCTCCCCTCAGCTGCTCCAGAGAAAACAACCCAAGTTTGTCCAACCCTCTCCTTGTAGCACATGTCCTCTAATCCAGGCAGCATTCTGGTAAAGCTCTTCTGCACCCTCTATAGCCTCCATCTTTCCTATAATGCAGTGACCAGACTGAACTCAATACTGCAAATGCGAGATGTGTTGTCACAAATCGGAACAAAACTTTTTCAAACTCTGTTCAATAAGTGCCTCAGTGATCTTAAACCCTGGTGGAGTGAAGCAATTAGGATTAATGAAGAGCAGATTGCCTGCACACCTCATCCTTGTGGTTCTGCTGCCACCTCAAGGTTGAGCCTGGGATTACAGGACTTTGATGGCTCTATTACTGAAGCAGAGGGTTTGTCCAGGCAAAGTATGATGTGGTGTCCCCAGTGTGGGTGTTAGCCATCCAGTCTATCTGTGGTTCCCACATTAACTTCATCAGCTACCTCAGAACCCACAAACCAGAGTAGAAGTCAGTCACCCTCAATCCTAAGGGACTATGGGAGGAGAGACTAAGACTGGTGCTCATCCTGGACCATGTGGAATTTTTGGAACTAATGTCCTTATTCAATACAGTGTAGTCATCAATTGGAGTAGCAGATGCTTATAGTCCTGCAAACAATCTCAAATGTTCATTCTCTTTGTGCTGTTAAGAAGCCTGGAAGTGATCTGGCAGGGGGATGGTAACCAGGATGCTAGGTTACAAGATGCTAAGGTGAGGGAGGAAGTGTATAGAAACGAATCCATTGAGGATGGCAAGAATGACAGGCAGGTGATAAGTCAGGATAATTTACTGAATAATAGAAGTACAACAAATCAGGATGTTAGGATACCGAATGTTAGGATAGGGGATGAGGTCTACAGGAACATGTCTAAGATAGTAGGTAGCGAAGATAGTAAGAAGGATGGACAGGTAGAAAGTCAGGATAATCTGCTGAACAATAGAAGTACAATAAAATCAATAGCAGATACCAGTCTAAACGTACTATATTTAAATGCACGTAGCATCAGGAATAAAGTAGATGACCTAGTGGCGCAACTACAGGTTAATAAATATGACATCGTTGCAATCACTGAGTCATGGCTTCATGATGGATGTGATTGGGAACTGAATGTCAAGGGGTATACAGTGTATAGGAAGGATGGGCGGGTAGGCAGAGGGGGAGGTGTGGCCATGATGGTTAGTAGTGATATAAAATCAATAGAAAGGAAGGACATTGGGTCAGAGGAGGTGGAATCCTTATGGGTGGAGCTAAGAAATAGCAAGGGTAAAAGGACAATAGTAGCAGTCATATATAGGCCCCTGAACAGCAGTCAGGAAGTGGACCATAAGTTGCAGATTGAGATAGAAAAAGCGTGCCAGAGTGACAATGTGAAGATAATTATGGGGGATTTTAACATGAAGGTGGACTGGGAAATCCAGCAAGGCAGTAGTACTCAGGAGAGTGAGTTTGTGGAATGTCTAAGGGATGTTTTTCTGGAGCAACTTATTGAGGAGCCCACCAGGGGATCGGCTGTTTTGGATTGGGTGCTATGTAGTGAACCCGAGGTGATTAGGGAACTAAAGGTAAAGGAACCACTGGGAACAAGTGATCACAAGATGATTGAGTTTAGTTTCAAGTTTGAGAAAGAGGAGCTGATAACTGGTGTATCGATATTTCAGTGGAATAAGGGAAATTACAAGGGTATGAGAGAAGAGTTGGCCCAAATTGATTGGAGGAGTAAGTTAGCTGGAGGGACGGCGGAGGAGAAATGGAAGAAATTTCTACAGGAAATAAGGACAATGCAGGACAGATATATTCCAAGAAAAAAGGTTTTGAATGGAAAAAAGGCACAGATGTGGATAACGAGGGAGGTGAAGGATAAAATAAAGCAAAAGGGGCGGCGTACAAAGTAGCAAAAATTAGTGGGAAAACAGAAGATTGGAAAGTTTTAAAAATCCTGCAGAGAGAACTAAGAAGTCATTAGGAAAGCAAAGATGAGTTATGAAAGGAAGCTGGCGGACAACATACGGAAGGATTCTAAGAGCTTTTTTAAATACATAAGGAATAAAAGAGACACGGGTTGGCATAGGACCAATTGATAACGGTGCAGGAGGTATTATAATGGACAATAGTGAGATGGCAAGGGAATTGAATGAATATTTTGCATCGGTCTTCACCGTGCAGGACACAAGCAATGTGCCCGTTAGTCAGGAGTCTCATGAATTGGAACTGAGTTCAGTTGAGATTAATAGGGAGAAGGTGCTAGGAAAACTAAAGGGGCTTAAGACTGATAAGTCTCCCGGACCGGATGAGGTGCATCCCCGGGTTCTGAAGGAGGTGGCTGTAGAGATAGCAGAGGCATTGGCGATTATTTTCCAGGAATCGATAGATTCTGGCATGGTTCTGGAGGACTGGAGGGTAGCGAATGTAGTTCCGTTGTATAAGAAAGGTGGGAGGCAGCACAAAGGCAATTACAGACCTATTAGTCTGACGTCAGTGGTGGGAAAATTATTGGAATCTATCCTCAAGGAGGAGGTTATCGAATACCTAGAGGCGCAAGGCAAGATTGGACCTAGTCAACATGGTTTTGTGAAGGGGAGGTCCTGTCTGACCAACCTATTGGAGTTTTTTGAAGAAATCACAGGTAGGGTGGATAAGGGAGAGGCGGTAGACGTTGTGTATTTAGACTTTCAAAAGGCCTTCGATAAGGTGCCTCACAAGAGACTGATTAATAAGATGAGAGGTCATGGAATTATGGGTAGGACAGCAGAATGGGTGGAGCATTGGCTGGTTGGCAGGAAGCAAAGGGTGGAAATAAAAGGATCTCGTTCTGGTTGGTTACCGGTTACTAGTGGTGTGCCGCAGGGGTTGGTGTTGGGGCCGCTCCTTTTTACCTTGTACATCAATGATTTGGATGATGGAATAAATGGTTGTGTGGCTAAGTTTGCGGATGACACCAAGATAAGTGGAGGAGTAGGGAGCATAGAGGAAATAGAAAGGATGCAGAGGGACCTAGACAGTTTAGGAGAATGGGCAAGGAAATGGCAGATGAGATTCAATGTTGAGAAATGTGCAGTTGTACACTTTGGAAGCAGAAATAAGCGGGTAGATTATTATCTAGAAGGAGAGAAGATTGAAAGTACGGTAGTACAAAGGGACTTGGGGCGTACTCGTACAAGATACCTTAAAAGTTAACCACCAGGTTGGATCGGTGGTTAAGAAAGCGAATGCTATGTTGCATTCATCTCGAGAGGTATAGTGTATAAAAGTAAGGAAGTGTTGATGAGGCTCTACGGGGCACTAGTGAGGCCTCATTTGGAATACTGTACGCAGTTTGGGCCCCACATCTTAGGAAGGATGTGCTGACGTTGGAGAGGGTTCAGAGGAGATTTACGAGAATGATTCCGGGAATGAAAGGGCTTACGTATGATGAGTGTTTGTCGGCTCTTGGACTATACTCACTGGAGTACAGAAGGATGAGAGGGGACCTCGTAGCGACATTTAAAATGTTGACAGGAAAGGATAGAGTAGATGTGGCTAGGCTGTTTCCCTTGGTGGGCGAGTCCAGGACCAGAGGGCACAATCTTAGAATTAGAGGGTACAGTTTCAAGACAGATGAGGAGAAATTTCTTTACCCAGAGGGTGGTGAAATTGTGGAACTCCTTGCCACGCACAGCAGTGGAGGCCAGATCAGTGGGGGTGTTCAAGGAGGAGATAGACAGATATCTAAATGATCAGGGTATCAAGGGATATGGGGATAAGGCTGGAAAATGGGATTAGAATAGGTTTTTTTTCCACCCCATTTCTTCTTCCCTTTTCCTTGGAGCAGACTCGATGGGCCGAACGGCCTGCTTCTACTCCCTTGTCTTGTGATCTTGTGATATTGAAATTGAAAACATTATACTGAAAACTCTGGTAATCCACTATCCAACCATTCAGAAATCCCAGTGGTTCAGCATCTGACTCAGGTGATACTTCTCACCAATTGTTACAGCCCTGGTTCCCACACTCCCTTCCTACTCACTGGGCACCTTTTCTTGCACTCTTGTTACTGTTTAGAGCCTTGGTTCCCATGATCCTCATCTAGTCACTGGGTCCCGGTTCCTGCATTTTCTTTCAACTCACCTGGTTTTGTTTCCTCTGGTCCCTTTAAACTTGGGCATTGGTTTCCTGCACTCCCTATAAGCTTGCTGGATCCACTAGAAAATGTATATTCTTCTGTATAAGAATGAAAGGAAAAGTAAATGTGTGTTGGATCATGAATCAGAACATTCAATAGTCTGGAATATCTGCTCATCCATCACAATCAAAGTCCCAAGTGTGTGGGTTAACAGTTTTACTGTACTGGCAGTTGGATGCTCTTAAGTTGATCATGAAAGAATGAATAGGGATAGATCATTGACCTTCACAAGCACCTACACTGTGTAGTATCTGATGTGAATATGCCATTCATTGAATATAAAAACACAAGAAATGGAAGCAAGAGGAACCATTGTAAGATCCTAACTGCTCAAATGCCTTGAGGATCAGAGATGCACTGAACTGAATTGTCAACTTTCACATTTCCATGGTATCACTAGTGTACTTCAAAAGACAATAGCAAATGCTATGAAGGGTATCTCAAAGCAGCAATGCTTTCTCAGTGCCACTTTCCTGCACTAACCTCAGATTGTTTATTCCCCTAATATCTAAAAACCTACCAGTCACTGCCTGGAATAGACTCATTGCCCTCTTGGGTACAGAATTCCAAGGGTTCACTACTCTCTGGATTAGGAAACTTTTTTCTTATGTCCTGAATGGCCAACCCTTTATTTTGAGTCTGTGATCCCTGGTTCTAGACTCCCTGACCAGGGGAATCATCAACTTCACATCTACCCTGTCAAGCCCAAAAGAAGTTGGTATCTTTCAATGAGATCACATCTAATTCATTATTGGAAATAAAATGTTACTGGGCCTTGCACATTCTCACTACTTGGCCTGTGAAGAAGTCTGGCACTAGTTAACATCTGACAATTAGCATGAGGTAAATAACTTCAACCCTGCATGCTCCCATTCTTAAGATCCAGACTTTGCTCTCATGGGTACTATTTAGATCTCACTACTTTTCAAACCAGGGCACCTCTAATTAGTTTTGGAGTGTTTCAGAATGCCTTGAGGATTAGTACAAATGTGAAATTACTTCTGAGGATCAGAGCTAGACATGGAACTATCTGTTTTCAGGTTTCCATGATATCACTTCTGTGCCTCAAAAGACAATAGTATTGCTGTGAAATGTTTCTCAAAGCAGCAATGCCTTCAAGTACCCAGTTCCCACAATACTGCTGGCAATTATAAAGAAGAACATTGGTGATGGAATTACATGAGCTACTGCAGCAAGCTGGACAGCCAGCAGGTCAATTTTAAAAGCCTTGAGGACCTTCCTGGTTTTGTAGTGTCAGCTTATCCTGTCTTACTTGGCAGCTTTGTATTCTCCACCATAAATACAATGACAAAAATTCATTTAAGACCTTGCCTATTTCCTGTGGTTCCATACCTAGATGACCACATTGATCCTTAAGGAGTAGTATTCTCTCCCTAGTTACTATTTTGCTGTTAGAATATTTATAGAATCTCTTGGAATTCTCTTTTACCTTATCTGTCAAAGATATCTCATGTCCTTTTTTTGCCCTCTTGATTTCCCTCAAGTGTACTCCTTCATCTCTTATACTCAAGTGAATCCCTTGATCCCAGCTGCCTATACCTGACATACCTCTTTTTTTCCCCTGACCAGAGCCTCAATATCCCTCATCAGCCAGGGTTCCCTAATCTTGCTTGCCTTGACTCTAAAAAGAACATGCTTGTGCTGAATTCTCATCTCTCTTAAAAGTCTCTCATTTGCCAGACTCTTACCTGCAAACAGCCTCTCTCAATCAACCTTTGCAAGTTCCTGTTTAATACCATCAAAATTAGCCTTGCCCCAATTTAGAACTTTTGTAGACCAGTCCTATCTTTTTCCATAACTATTTTGAAACTAATGAAATTATGGTTACTGGTCACAAAATGCTCCCCAATGACACTTCACTTGTCCTGCTTCGTTTCTCAGTAGGAATTTGTGTTGCCCCCTCTAGTTGGACAAACTACATATTACTTCAGGAAAAATTTCCTGGACACTTAACAAATTCTGCCCCATCTAATCTCTTGGCACTGTGGCATCCCAGTCAATATTAGGGAAGTTAAAATCACCTACTATTACAACCCTATTCCTACACTGTTGTGATTTCCCTATACATTTCCTCCTCTAAATCCTACTGACTACTGGGGTCTATAGTATAATCCCATTAGTGACCACACCTTTCTAATTTCTGACTTCCACCTATATAACTTCACTGGACAATCCCCCAGGAATATCCTCTCTAATTACTTGTGATTTTTTTCCTCTAATCAAAAACTCAACTCCCCCTCACCTCTTACCTCCATTTGAGCATCTGTACCCCAGAACATCAAGTTGCCAGTCCTGCTCATCCCTCAACCATGTTTCTGTCATAGCCATAATATCCCAGTCCCATACACCTATCCATGTCTTGAGTTCATCTGCCTTGCCTGTCAGGCTTATAGCATTAAAATAAATGCAGTTTAGCATATCAGACCTTCCTCATTCACTATTCTGCTCCTGCCTGTCCTCCTTACTGAACTTGCTTGTTTTAACTTCTATATTTGTCTCAACTTTCTCATCTGCTGCACCACTGCTTTGGGTCCCACCTCCCTGCCAGACTAACTTAAACCCTCCTGAGTAACACTAGCAAATCTCCCTGCCAGAATATTGGTGCCCTTCCAGTTTGGGTGCAACCTCTCCCTCTTGTACAGGTCCTCTGCTCCAATAGTCCACGAACCTGACTCCCTCCTTTCCACACCAGCTCCTCATTCACCTGCCCTATCTTCCTATTTGTACCCTCACTTGCACATGGCACAGGGAGTAATCCAGAAGTTACAACCCTAGAGGTCCTGCTTTTTAACCTTCTGCCTAACTCCCTATATTTACTCTGCAGGACTTCATCCCTCATCCCTTTCTACCTAGGTTGTTGGTACCAATGTGTACAATGACCTCTGGTTGCTCATCCTCCTTGAGAATGTTCAGCAACTGCTCAAACCACCTTGACCCTGGTACCTAGGAGGCAACACATCATCCTGGAGTCTTGTTTGCAGCTACAAAATCTCCTGTCTGTCCCCTCACTATTGAGTCTCCTATCACTACAGGTCTGTCTCCACCCTCCCCTGCCATGCACCAGACCTGGTTGTTATGCCACAGACCCTGCTGCTACTCTCCAAGAGGCCATCTCCTGAACAGTATCCAAAATGAGATGCTTGTTAGTGAGGAAAAAGGCCACAGGGGAATCCTGCACTCTCTGCCTACCCACTCTACCTTTCCTGGTAGTCACCCAACTACCTGCTGCCTGCACTTTAGGTGTGACCACCTCACTAAGGCCCCTATCTATGATGCTTTCAGCATCACAGATGATCCTGATTGAGTCCAACTGCAGCTTCAGTCACTGGTCAGCCAGGAGCTGCAGCTGAACACTTCCCACAGTCACCAGGGACACAAAGTTTCCCAGTTCAATCCTGCAGGAGGAGCAAAGGATTGCCCTAACTGCCATCTCAAAAACCACCAAGACTACAGAAGAAAGGATAATGTCTTTCCTTGCCTCACCACTACTCAGCCTCTTCACTGAAACCTAGTGCTTGTACCTCAAACTCAGCACATCCACCTCAACAACAGCCATTCTCTCAATGGGCACGCCAAGATGTATGTCCTCAAACGTTGTTGCTCTCATTGCATTAGCTGCTTGGCTAACAACCATCTTAAAGGCCCATAGATCCTCTGTAATAGTCAGTCAAGTACTCGGGTATTTGCAAATCTGATTAATTTACCTTTGGTAAATAGTACTAGTCCACTTCATAGCCCAGGAGTCATATTTGGGGAGGATCATCTCCAAGAGGTTCTGGTATCCTACAGTGGGGGCATGGTGGCATTGGTCTGTGGTTCTACTGTTGTGGTCATAAGTGCACAGTTTGAAAGAATTTGGGCATATCCTAAACTCACACTGCCCCTCTCTTTTTGTACACTGGAGTTTCTTTTTACACTCATTATATCTCTAAGCTACTTAATGAAGCAGTTATTATCTCTTGTCAAGGTACTCATTTGACACCTGACTTTTCAAGATTCAGCACTGCAACACCAGCCTGAATTATATTTACATACTGCTGCTGCATAATCTCAATGGCCTGGATCACTTGGCACTGCAGAAACTCAATCTTATTCTGTAACTCTGATACACTCCCGTCCTGTGCAAGGGTAACTTCATAATCTCACTTCACACAATAAGCAACACCGTAACTAATCAAATTCATTGCCCCCTCTTCCACTTCTTACCCTCACCGTGTTTTCCCAACATATGCTACTACGTCCTTGTAAGGGCACTCCCAGGTATCTTTCTTCTCTTTAATCTTGCCTCAACTACCAACTTCCAGAGCTTTATAATGCTATCTCCTTTCAAAAATCCATTTTGTTTCATTTATTACTTGCTCTTGCCTCTTCTACAAATTGAACCAGTCCTTCAATGGTACCCTTACACTAGAAATCTGACAAATGTTGCTTGATTTGGTAACATAAGCTTTGTGGTGATTCAATTCCTCCCTTATTCTCTCTCATTGTATTCTGGCCCTATATTACTTGTTACATATGTATCATACTTTATTAGCATAGTCCTGGTAAATGGAATGTAGAATTTTTTCCAAGTATCCACTTCCAAACATACCAGCACAGTCCCACTGACTAATGATGTCACATCCTGTAAGTTTAAATACAATTCCATTTTTTTCCAGTAGCATTTTGCCTTGAGAGACTGCAATCAAATTTCTAATTTTTAACCTAGCTCTACATGATTATGATAATTTGATAGAAATGACATTGTTTTAATATATCCAACCAGGATTTCTGGATCACTAGTTCATTTCTGTAACTTCTCAATTACATGCTAGAAATTATATGCAGGCTGGCAAAAAGGTTCCTTTTTCAATGCTCCTACAAATATTTCCACTCTGTAGGTGAACGTTAAGCATTAC
The DNA here is from genome assembly GCF_009764475.1 of Pristis pectinata. NCBI lineage: Eukaryota > Metazoa > Chordata > Chondrichthyes > Rhinopristiformes > Pristidae > Pristis > Pristis pectinata. The sequence continues at coordinate 6,316,948 of NC_067433.1, forward strand.
CTTTCCTTTACCTTCAGCCATCTGAATCCAAAGACTTCATACTTTTAACACCCAATTTTGATGTTTACCCCTATGTTTGACTAGCTTAATTGTTTCAAGATCAGTTTCTCGATGGGGTTTGTATCATTGGTGTAAGCTGCTATCTCCCTCCTGAACCACTTCAAGCACTTCATGATGTATTGTGCATGTTTGAGACCTGTTCTTCAGTGCAAAGTCACCATGCATTTCCATGTATGCCATCTCACAACCAATCACATTTACACATTCACTGCAGTATCCCAGCATCATGGTATATGTCATCCAATGCAAACCTGCTTTTGGCTTTCAGGTGTTCATCAAAAGAACATGACTCTGGAGATCTAAGCTTGTCTCTCCACATTCCAGGCAGTGGTCAGGTTGTCAAATGCAGTTCTCTTTAAATCTTCTTAGACAAAGCAGCTTCCCCCATTTTCATCTCAAAAATCAAACTATGATCTATTAGTGAACAATACCCAGGTAGTTATGTCATTTAATCCCACTCACATTTTTGGCAAACTGTCCAATCAGGAGTGACTTTTCAGTTGTGATCTAGAAATTAACATTTTATCTTGCTCAGGAGCTCTAGAAAAACCTTTGTTTAATAGACCAATTCCATTAAAACCAATTAAACAATAAGTTACCAGAACAGTTGTCTTTGATTATTTACATTTGAAACATTTGAAAATATTCCTATTTTGGTTCAGTTTTCCATTTTTAAATAAGTTTTGTCATAATTCATCTTTGTTTCTGCAGTATAGGAAAGCCTCAAAGCACATCTGTTAAACTGCAATCAAATGTTTCATCTCCTTTAGACTTAAAGTTCTCTTGTCCTAGGAAGTAGCAAACAACTCCAAATGTATTAACTCCAACACATGATGTCTTAGGGCAAAATTGTCACAATGCTATAATGTTTGCAGATGAATGCTTCAATTCTTGAATTAAATGAAAACTGCAGGGTCTTCCTATGCATAGCAGCACAGCTTGTACAGCCTGCTTCACAGCACCAGAAACTTGGGTTCAATCCTGACCTCTCATACTGTCTGTGGAGTTTGCACATTCTCCTTGTCGCTACAGGGTTTCTTCTGGGTGCTTTGGTTTTCTCCAGCATCCCAAAGGCATGCAGGTTGGTAGTTTAATTGGCCATGGTAAATTGCCCCAAGGGTGGCAAGAATTTTAAAAATGGGGTTAGTGTAGGATTAGTGTAATTAAGTGGTTGGTGAGCCAAAGGGACAGTTTCCATACATTGGCAGGATTTGCAGTTACATAGTTTACCAGGGTCAACAGTGTGCCAAACCTATAGGAAACCTGATCTGAAATAGTATTGTGCAAAATAATCGTTTGCTGACACTGGGAAGGATGGCAACCAGACTTGCCAGGAAGCTAAAATGCTACAACTTGTGAGAGACTAGTCACCTTTACAACATCTGCTCAAACTGAAAAAAAGGTAGCAAGACAAGGTGACACTTGGGAACAGAAAGAACTGGCTCCAAAAGAATCATTTGCACCATTTCACGAGGTAACAATGTTTTGTATTGATGAGGGCAGAGTGGTTAAGATTGTCTACCTGGACTTCAGTAAGGCCTCTGACCAGTCCCACATAGGAGACTGATCGAAAGGTTAGAGTTCATGAGATCCAAGGCAAGTTGGTAAATTGGATCCAAAATTGGCTTGGCAATGGGAGGCAGAGGGTGACGTTGAAGAGTTTTTGGACCAGAAGCCTGTGACCAATGGTGTACCACAGGACAGTGCTGGGACCATATATGAACAATTTGGATGTGAATGTACAAGGTATGATTAGTAAGTTTGCAGGCATGAAAATTGGTGGTGTGGATGGTGAGAGGGTAGTCATTGGCTACAGGATAATATTGATCAGTTGGAAAGATGGGCAGAACAATGGCAGACAGAATTCAATTCTGTTAAGTGCAAAGTGATAAAAATAGGACATGCACAATGAATGATGGGGCCCTACGGAGTTTGAGGAATGGGGGGACTTTGGTGTACAAATGCAAGGTTCCCTGAAGGTGGCAGCACTGGTACATAAGGTAGTGAAGGCAAATGAGATTGTTACCCTCATTAAGCAGGGGCAAAGAATATAGAACAGGAAGGTTATGGTACAACTTAAAACATTGATTAGGCCACAGATGGAGTACTATGTACAGTTCTGATCACCACACGTTAGGAAGGATATCATTGCACCAGAGGGTGCAGAGGGGATTCACCAAAATGTTATCTGGGATGGAGTGCTTTAGTTATGACAAGAGATTCAGTTCAGTTTATTGTCCATTTTGCTCCACAGATACTGCCTGACCTGCTGAGTTCCACCAGCAGTTTGGTTTTTTGCTCCAGATTCCAGCATCTGCAGTCACTTGTCTGCAAGGCTCTCATTCTGCTAGATTCCTTTAGGTGTGGCTGCATCAAGCTTTGCATAGACCCTGGGAATATAAACATCAACCATCACTGTTGTGATATGATCCCTCCCAGTGTTGATAAGGATGGTCTGGCTATGTTGCCTCAATGTTCGTTTCAGGTGGCTGTTCCACAACATCTCTCCTTCACAATACTTTACACAGAAGAACACCTTTGATCAGGCAGTGGTCTGAATGAGATGTTATTAGAGACCTACAGGAAAAAGACAGGATTCTATGGGATGAAAGTCAAAAATACTGCAGATGAAGGAAATTCAAAATAAAAACAAAATGCTGGAAATACTCAGCAGATCAGACTGTATCTGTGAAGAGAAACAGCTGGCACTTCCAGTCAAAGGTCTGTTTCTCTAGGACTTTAGACTAGTCTAGAACTTTATTCCTTGGAATGTAGGAGATTGAGGGGTGACCTGATAGAGATGTATAAAGATCATGAAAGGCAGAGACAGGGTGGAAGCACATAGTCTTTTTCCTGGGGGGGGGGGTGCTAAAAATAAGAGGGCATTGGTTTAAGATCAGAGGTGAGATATTTAAAAGGGACAGCCTCTTCACACAAAGGGTGGTGCATATTTGGAATTAGCTGCCAGAAATGGTGGTTGAGGTGGGCACATTAGCAACATTTAAAGGCCATCTAGATTAGTACATGGCTAGGAGAGTTCAGAGGTCCATGGGCCAAACACAGGTAGATGGGACCAGCTCACTGGGCAACAGTTGGCATGGATGAATTGGATCAAAGGACCTGTTCCTGTGCTGTATGACTCTCTTTATCAAAGCTTCCAAACAAGCAGGAAAACCTTGATCACTGGATGATGAGACAGGCTTTGTCCTTCAGACTCTTCACATGTGGTCAGAGTACTGGCCACACTGCACTAGTGTCACTGTTTATTTTATTTTACACACAGATAAGTTATGTAAGAAGCTACTGAGAGTAGTGGACTCAGCCAAGAGGCTACAGAGAGTAATGAACTCAGCAAGTTCCATCATGGGTACAGCTCTCCTCATCAATGAGGACACCTACAAGAGGTGATGTCTCAGGCAGGTGACATCCATCATCAGGGACCCCCACCATCCAGTGCCCTCTTCTTGATGCTGCCATCAGGTGGGATGTACAGGATCCTGAAGACTCTCACCTCTAGATCCAACAACGGCTTCTTCCCCACTGCCATTGGGTTGTTGAACTGACCTGAAAAACCTAACACTACCTTGGACTATATTTCATTCTCTCAATTTTGCACTAGTGTTGTAATGTTTGTTGTGTAAATTATGTATAATTTGTTAATTTAAATGTGTTAACTTGTTTGTCTTATGTACTATGCTGCTACTGCAAAGAGCTAATTTTCAGGGCATTTACATCCTGTGTATGTATGCCTATGACAATAAACATGAACTTGTATAATTTGTTAATTTAAGTTTGTTAACTTGTCTGTCCTTGTTTTCTAATTTTCATGCAATTTACACCCTGTGCACATTTGCCTACGACAACAATAGATTTGATTTGACTTGACCACATGCTGCTCTTGTGACAGATGTGCTGGGAATGAGACCATAGACCAACTTTCTGGAATACACTGTTAGCAGGTATTTGCTGAGGTTTGTCCTGAGCAGCTATGTAACACTGGACTCAATACTGCATGGGTTATTCCCAGGTTCTGAAACAAATCAATGTAGTGAAAGACAGCCTCTGGTCTGCCTGAAACTCACTGGTGTTCCAGAGCAAGGTGTTGTCTGTGGCAAAGTCCAACTACATTGGTTTGAGGGGAGAGGTTTAACAGGAAACTGAGGGGGCAACATTTCTAACCCAGAGGGTGGTCATAGATGGAATGAGCTGCCAGGGGAAGTGGTTGAGGCAGGCACATTAACATTTAAAAGATACTTGGACAGGTACTTGTATAGGAAAGGTGTAGAAGGATATGGGCTAAGTGATGGTAAGTGGGATTAGCTTAGATGGGAGTCTTGGTTGGTATGGACCAGTTTCCATGCTGTATGACTCTAAAGGTTCTCTGAGGTTTTGAGCTTCAGATTATTGCAATGACTGAAATCTGTGTTTAAAAACCACTGAACTATTTGCTTTAGGTTTATAAATGAATAACTGATGAGGAGCTAATGTAAGGTAACAAGATTAACATGACTTGGGCTTCTATATCACATATTTCTGATTTTTTTCCTTTGACGAGAGGATATTGCGATTTTTTTTAAATAAACGAACACCAACCTTCCCGCCAAAGTTCTCCCGCCCCCGCGCGGGGCGTTGCGTGCGCGCTCCTACCTTCCTCCGCGCGGGGCGTTGCGTGCGCGCTCCTACCTTCCTCCGCGCGGGGCGTTGCGTGCGCGGCCCCGCCTGGGCCGAGATCTCGCGAGGTCCGGCCGCCGCTCGGAGGGAGAGGGAAGGCTGGTGGCTTAAGATGGCGGAGGGAGACAGCGGGAGTGAGCGAGGTGGCGGGGGCGGCGGCGGAGGAGGAGGAGGCGGCCTCCTGCAGCAGCAACAGCAGCAGGAGACCCAGGAGCTGGCCTCCAAGCGGGTGGACATCCAGAACAAGCGCTTCTACCTGGACGTGAAGCAGAACGCTAAGGGCCGCTTCATCAAGATCGCCGAGGTGGGCGCGGGAGGCAACAAGAGCCGGCTGACGCTGTCCATGGCGGTGGCGGCCGAGTTCCGCGACTACCTCGGGGATTTCATCGAGCACTACGCGCAGCTCGGGCCCTCGGACACGGACTCGGGCGCCGGCCTGGGCTCGGACGAGCCACGCCGCGCTCTCAAGAGCGAGTTCCTGGTGCGGGAGAACCGCAAGTACTACATGGACCTGAAGGAGAACCAGCGGGGCCGCTTCCTGCGCATCCGCCAGACCTTAAATCGAGGCCCCGGCTTGGGGGGGACTCAAGGCCAGACCATTGCTCTGCCGGCCCAAGGCCTCATCGAGTTCAGGGACGCGCTGGCTAAGCTGATCGACGACTACGGCGTGGACGACGAACCGTGCGGCCAGGCCGAGCTGCCCGAGGGCACGTCCATCACGGTGGACAGCAAGCGCTTCTTCTTCGACGTGGGTTCCAACAAGTACGGCGTGTTCATGCGGGTGAGCGAGGTGAAGCCCTCGTACAGAAACTCCATCACCATCCCCTACAAAGCCTGGTCCAAGTTCGGCAGCGCCTTCAGTAAGTACGCCGAGGAGATGAAGGAGATCCAGGACAAACACCGGGACAAAATGCTCTTCGAGAGGCGAGCTGACGAGTCCGATGGGGAGGATGTGGACGACGATTGAAGCTTTTGAGTAAGAAGAAGAAGAAACAAAAAAACATGAAAATAAGAGCAAATTGTGTTGATTGAGAAGAAAGAAGTTTTTAAAAATGTTTTAAATTGGTGTTGTGACGATTGCAAAGAAAGACGTTTAAAAAAATCTTTAAAAAGAACAAATTGGATCGATTGCGAAGAAGATTTACATAATAAAACCTCGAGAAAAAGTTTTGAATAGTATTTTTTGGGAAACGCAGTTACATAAGTGAAAATGCATCTTTTAAGGTGGAGGAAAAACTTGTATTAAGTATGCAAGCATATTCGTGAAAGGAACGAAACTGGGGCGAGTTCTCCGAGATGCTGGATGAACGATTCATTGCAAAATACACACTGTTATTTGTGGAAAAGCGTCGTATCACTGAACCATCAGCAATTCAGAAAAAAAAAAGATTTGTTGGCGTAACCAAAAGTTTTAAAGGAAGAGAAAGAAGCTACAAAGTATGACCTCAGCCTGGAGAAAAAATGATTTAGAGAGCCACCATCAAGTCACTGAAGCCAGCAACACTTCAAAGTTCTTTTCATATATTAAAAAGTTCTTATGGAAGTTTTTTTAATTATTTTAAATACTGGACAATCAAGAGTCATTTTTAAAATTTGTTTTCATTCTGAATATTTCAAATATATTTGATAAAACTGTCGTTCCTGATGTAGAAAATTAATGTTTTTAAATAGAAACAAATGAAGGCTTGACTTATTCAATAGCATAGTACAGTGCTAGTTCCACATGAAATCTACTGCCAGGGTTAGTATACAGATTGACGGCAATGCCTCCATTAGAGAGTAATAAGGCCCATTTTGTTTAGTTATCTTCCCCCCCACCCCCCAGTATTTTTGGCAGTGTTATGTGCATCCTGTATTACTGTTGCAGTGTAAATCATCGGCAGAAATTCTGCCAGTGTGAACTTGTTACCCTTGTAGTAGAGACTGCTTGTAACTAGCCCAGGTGCTATTGTCGAAAACAAATGGCATGTCAAGCCTTGTAAGAGATGCTCAAATGAGTATTTCTGTTTTAGTTTTACTTTAAGTCAGTTATCCACAACATACGATCTGACTTTTCCAGACTTGAGAATGTGCATTTGCTTTTAAGTAGAATAATTGTATAAAAATTCACTGAACCACAATTTCCCAAGAAACATTATTTATGTACACAAAATTCTTAGCTATTGGGCAGAATAGATAAGAATTAAAGCTGTTAACCTAGCAAAACCCGGCACAAAGGAAAAGGGTCAAACAGCTCTTTGCTGTTTTTTTTCCATTTTATGTCGTGCAGGAATTTAGGCTTTTAATGTTATTTTTTTAAGCTGTCTATTTATTTATTAGAAACAGTAATTATATTTTGCAGTATTTTCCCTCTAAAGGCTCTGGACTGTGCTATTAGAGCAAATAACTGGAGCATTTTCCTGCCGATTGACCCAAGTTGCCGGTGAGTCTGATATAAACATTTGTCACACATTTGAAGAATATTGCATTATATGTGCATCCATTATAGGCCACTCATTATTCTTTATCTGCAATTTAATTTTAAGCTGTTCGATATCCCCCTAAGTGAGCTGTTAAAGTTGTGATGTGTTGTCCAATTGCATTTAAATATGAGTGGGGTTGGGAAGGGGGTGGTGTTGGTGCATCAAAGGGTAGGAATTAAAGCCAGGATGTTCAGATATCACTTTTGCAATCAAGCAGCTTTCAGTTTGAATGTATTCTGATGTAAACAATATCTGGACTGAAAGAAATAAGTAACCTCTTGCCAGCTAGCAATCAAGGATAACTGGGAGAAGCTGCTAGGCAAATATGTGTGTGTATATGTATATATAGATATATAATTCTGGTGGGGATGGGAATCCCTTCACCAGATTGGGTCCTTTACACTTTGCATATTTTGATTTCTTGTGCTGTTGAATTGATTCATGGGTGAAGGAAAGTAGTTTGCAATCTTCATACCTGGGTTTTAGATTGTAAGTAATATGAGAGAGCTTGCATCTTCCAGTAAGCTGTGTAAAATGTCACCCATGTTGAGTACCACAATCCACACCTGTTTGGAGCTGTTTTAATGTGCAGTAATAATCACTTGGTTCCAAACATGATTGGATAAGGGGGAATGAAATTTGCTCTCGATGTAAAGAGGGAAGTTTTAGTAGCAAGCTTGTGAATGCGAAGAATTTGAAGCTTGGTGATCTTTGTTCTGAGGAGAATTTTAGAACCAGATTACTTGTTGAGCATGTTCTGTTTTCTGATCATCTGCTTATCCATTGTGTAGAGTCACTTTTATTTTTAAAACTTACTAGAAATTAAAATATACAAAGTGAAAGGTCCAGTTATTCTCCACAGTGAAGAAAATATTCCTAGAGGCATGGTGCAATGCCTCATTTATCAACCTCAGTAACTTTTAAATGAGCTCCAAGTGTTTCCATGTAACAGTAAGGCTGCTGTTGCAACCTTTGCATTCACAGCAAAGTGACAATGAGGAAAAAAAAAGTAAAACAAATTCTTCACAGTGGATAATGAATTTTAAAAAGGATTTTGTTAATGTTGGGCTTTTTTAACTTCCTTCTGCTTTTATAAACAAGTATAGGATATATTTTTTACAAATTAATGTAGATTCATTTTATGGCCTTTTTTAAATTAAAACTTGCTGATAATTATTAAGCCTTTTGGCTGTCTTTCTCCATCGTGGCTACTGAGTTGCAAGGTCATCAAGCCAAATTGATAACATTCCATGTTTTTTAGGCATTGCCACGTGAAAGGTGCTGAAAGAATTGACATAGGCAGGCATGAGATTGGAAATCCTTGCTTCTTTTAGTCAGTGCAACTAAACGGGGGAATTATTCTTCATCCATTGTTCTTTTTTTAAAAAAATAAATGAAGTGCACTAACTGGGGAAAATGAAAGCTGAGATTTGTGATATAGGGACTGGAGCTTTCCTGTGATGTCAGGGGAATGCAATCATAATCCAGTTCTTGATCCTGGTTATTACAACACTTAGTGTACATTGGACTTTCTCTTTGCAAATCTCTCTTTCCCAATTCCCAGTGAGTGACCATTCAGGCCATGTTTGCTGTAGTAGTAGGAGCTGTCATTCTGGTGGCATGGGTGGGTTTGATTTTAGTTTGAAAGTGCTGCTTTGACCTCGCACATAATGAGGCTGCATAGAAATGAAAGGATTTAGGTATATCTGCTTTCAGAAGAAATCTTTTCAGTTTGCTGGTTCATGGGCCAGCAGTCACAAAGCATTTAATTTGAGTAGTTCAGGATACTAAACTTTCTATGGTGGGAGGTAATTCCAGAAAGAAACCATTTGATTAGCTGTGGGACTTGGGAAAAATGTCACACAGAGAGAAGCTTGACTGTTTCTCATTTGTCCCACTCTTCCAATATGGACCAATTTAGACGTTATGCACAATTAACAAAACTAACTGAACTTCCATGGTCCAGATGCTGTATCAAGAAAACGATTAAATTTGATTGTCTTAAACTGTGTGGAAACAAAGCAGAACGAAGTTATGTCTCTCATTAGACAAACCTTTTCAGAATCCAATTTATGAATTGAGGGAGGGTGGGGTTGGGGGGGGGTGGTGGGGAGGGAAAGTAGTAAACCTTGTAGATATATGTACTTAAACCAGAAGTGAAGAGAGCTACAGTTTAATTTGCTGTATTTCAGAAGAATTGTAGCCCTCGTACTGAGAACTAATGTATAGAAGAGCTTTTGTTGTTATTAATGTTTCCCAGTCTTTATGGGATAGCGTGCTTTCAACGTAAACTGAATTTATAAGCAGAGAGGCCATCGCCTTCAGACACCAAAGTGGCCCCCTGTTGAGTATTTGGAGTTGATGTAGAGCTCCCCAGCCTGGTGCTTTATTATAAATTATCAAAATCTGTAGCCATAGCATTTTATTAATGAAGATAATCTTTTCCATAGGTTGTTTAAAATAAAAGGAAATTGCAGTTATTGATGCAATATTGAAAATATAAAATCTTTTTTGAAAGAAGCTAATCATTTCAGGTGTCCATGCCTACGTATACATTGTGCATTTGAGGTTTGGGCACAGCACTGAAATTAAAATTGTTCTGATTAGGATTGTTTTCTATCCCCTGAAGTTGTTTTATTTTAACTCCAATGTAAGACTTTCCAATCCAGTTTTTTTTTTCTAGTTCACTCAATTCTGTGCTCATCAGGTTGGGCTGCTGACGATTCAGGGTGAGGAGCCTCTTTAGTTCTAGTGGTATGGCCAATCTCGTGACTGTCATGATATGACCTCTGGCCAATGCAGTGATTATCTCTCATTAAGACTGCATAGAAATTCTTCCATTCCTTTTGAGGATAAGATGCTTCTGTTTGCAGATGGCTGGTCTGGTGTCTCGAATGAATAAATACTCCCAAGTCGATACTAACACCGGTCCCCTTATTCAACAGTTGCCTCTGATAAACATTTGATTACAGTTTTTATGCTCTGTGAGAGAGCAGTGATTTTTTAAAATTCAGTCATTCTCTTATGCATCATGGCAGTACCCCTGATGCCTCAACCTTTTGGCATATTTGCCAAGCAATGGCACATTCACTTTGTCATGATGTCCAGTGATGTTCACTGATAATGAAGTAAGCTTTTACCCACATTTGTCAAAATTGATTATGAAGTTCAAGCTTGTAATTTTATGCTGAATTTTGACATGTGGAGAGGCATCAGTATGTGTAAGTGGTGGATTAGTAGCCTATCCATGAAAAAATGTAAACTATAGTTGATCGATTCTAGATATTTGTAACTAAAACTATTTTTTTGTTTAAAATTCTCTAGTTTTTATGGTTTCTACTTTTCCTTCTATTTCAAGTATCTTATAATTAACTAGCTTAAAACCAATCAACCCCTTTCCTTCTGAACTGTTCCAGTAAACAGTTACAAGAAGGTTTGATGGACCAGCCCCACTCTGTCTTTGGAATTTGCATCTATTAGAGTTGCATTGGGTTTGGCCTTTGTCACTGAGGAATTGGCTAGAACCATATGCATGGACCAAGATGCTGCTGCACTGTTTGAGTGTATTGGACAAATAGTGACTGTGATATCTCGCGTCATCCCTGAAAGCCCTGTTGCTGGTACTCATTGGTTGAACACCAGGAGGATTAAATGTGAGCTAGTGACTGAAACCTCTTGCCCTGCAGCATTAATACATAATCTATCTGTACAAGATAGCAATTCAATATAGTTGTTCACTGCCTTCTTTAGGGTTAAGACTCTGGTGTCTGCAATCTCAATTTTAGCCATTAGCTTGTTGAGGATACTCATCCTTGACATGGTGCTCCAGTTCCTTCCCATAACATTGGTATGTCATAATCATGTTTTACAATAGAAAAATAAAATGGATACCAGAGTCCAGCAGCTTCCTCGGTACTTCGGAGCACTTTTCCACTCATGGGTCTCTACCAGCTGATTGTGTAAACTCTTTTCCCCTTTTCCCAGGACCATTCCCACTTAAGCAATTGGTACAAGCACCCAGTGCTCATTCTTACTCATGATGTAGGAGCAGCTCAGTTAAATCATTACTTGCTTGTATATGGCAACAAAATAAAACAAGTTGTATGTTAGCAGTCAGTAAATTGTTAAAAGAATTAACCTGTCTTTAGTTTAAACCTGGGGGCAGAGGGTCCTCATTCTCGGAGAACAGAAAATCTGCATAGTTAATGGTTATGTCTTAATTTTGTGAGTAACACTGATAGGAAGGGGGGCACGTTAGTCATGTAAGAAGATAGGTAACAAACTGTTATCTGTTTGCATGGCATGGCCAGAAACCTTCTCAGCGTTTTGAAAGTAGTCAGTACCATTCGAATTACCAGGTCTTCTATCATCATGCTGGTGTACCACAGTGTCCCGAGTTTTCTTGGGCCTACCCAGCTGAGTTGGTTTTATAAAGCTGTGTGCCTAGCTACCTCTCTGATTTCCTTATGTATTTCACTTGAAAAAAAATGTACAGTCGCATCTGCTTGTATTGTTTTGCCATGTACATTACACTCAGACTAATGCAGTTCAATTAGTGGCAAGATTTGTGAGAAGTCAATAGTTGCTTGGTGACAAAAATGATGAATATTACATAATATAGTTAAATATGTACTGTGAGTCTTTTTATATATAATTTTTTTAAATTGAGTTTGTTACCCACTTCTGATCATTACATGATGTATCGATGGTCCGTTTACTTAAAGGTCAAGGGAAAAGGCAGAGGTATATTTAGCAGGATAGGATGAGACAGCAATGATTGAAAACCTTTGCTTTTTTAAGTGGAATGATATTGTCTACTGACAATTTGCAATGTTGATATTTAGAAAAAGGGGAAAACATCATGGCCTTTTTCAAAATGAATTGCTAATTTTGATTGACAATCAGCAAGCCAGGCTTATTTCTGTATTTTGGTACCTGTCCCTACCTACTGGTACTCCAGGAGCAAGTGCATCATTGTAGAAGGGCCACAAGTGGTTTGCTGCCCTCTAACTCCAACTCTAGCCCTGCAAGCTGGTCAAATAACGAGAGCTGGAGTTCATTCTCTAACAGCACAGTGCTAGAGCATGCAAGCTCCCAGGTGGTTAACGTGGCTCTGGATTATCTGGTAGAAACTATGTTCAAAAGGTTTGATTGTCCACATTAAATCTCTTACTCAACAAGGTGATTTCATCCATGGGTATGAGTAAATGATGCCTTGGGCTTAGGAGGGTAGAATTCACATTGGTTCCCATGGTAGTGAGTATGGGCATCAGGAGGGGCCATTATTGGGATTGGTTGGTGTTAATCTGAAAAACAGGAAATTGGGTAAGGTGTAGGCGCTATGCAAAGACCATAGCACCTGTGACCTGAGAAAGTTTTCCTGTCTTATGGAAGGGGAAGGATTGAATGCCCAGGAAAAAATGTTTTTATAAATAGCTGGGACTCTACTAACATCCATGAAGTTAATTATGATGTTTTTACTAAGAGTAACTTAACAATGTGCAACCACTTAATTATTGTTTCAGCAGATAAAAGACCATAAAATCTAAAGCAGACTCCCTTCACCTTGCGGGTTATGTGTGTGTGTTTTCTCAGTATCTGTTGGAGAATCATGTTGCATATGACCTTGGATTAGTGAGTTTGGGTAGATTCATGTCCAACAATGGTTGTATAAAGCTCTCAATGGCTGGCCCAAATTTTTTGGCTTGTATTTACAAGACCTAAAAAAAACCCAAAACTTTTACTTGACCTTTAAAATGGGCATTTTATCACTTAACCTTTAAAAAAAACACTAGCTATAAAAGATTCTGTTTGCAACTTATTTCAAGAAAACTAAACTTTGTTTTAACAAAATTGCCTTTTAAGTTCTAATCTACTCCATGTTTTGTTTGCTTATAATGTTTGAAGTGCCTACTGTGCTGAATGGGAAATTAGGCTTCCATAAAGCTTGGATGCATAGAGGAGTAATAGGGCATCTTTATTTCTGTCAGTTGCTTAGTTCTTGCACCCACTTTAGCTTAATGTAAAGAGATTGCTGCATTGAATAAGTATTTCTAAATTTGCTGTTCATAGTGTGGTAACTTACTCTAGTATAATTGAAAGCATGAGCAGAAGCCTGGTGCAACACAGTTTGGGGGAGGGGTGTGTTCTAGGGGAAGGTCTTGTGGAATTAACAGTTTTCCTCATGTATTTGGCATAGTGTAAAAACTATATCACTGTTAAACTATAGCCTGGTTGAAAAAATTTGTTTAATAGCAAATGGGAAATTTCTGGGCTCGTATACTTCATGCTAAATGCAATTTGATTCAAATCAGTTGGGCAGATAACAAGGGCAAGTTGCCTTGTTGCTGTCCATTTATTTTCATGTTTGAACTTCAAATTGTATTCACGAGTTAAAATCTACTACAAACTGCAGATCATTTCACCTGACAAAATTTACTCCCTCCCCTACTCCAAATGCCAGAATTAACAGGCTCTTCCTGTCTGCAGGAACTTTTTGTCAAACACTAATGTGACCACCCAGATGAGTTGGAAGCAGCTATTCTCTGACTTGCATTGAGCGCCTTGCACTTTAATATAGCTCGTTCTAGTGTTGCGTCCCTCCCACGTGCCGCCTACCGCACATCCTGCCGTTGTTTGCAGGGTGACTAAAATTGCGTTATGCCAATAAACGTATCTGTGCACAGACAAACAATAAGAGCACAAGAGGGCAGATTAAAATAAAATTGCCCCCTGGTAGGGTAACTCAGGTGTGCAAGTGAACAGGCATCGTTTATAATGGGAGAAAGAAGTCCTGACGTACGAGCCTGTCTTTCCAGACAAATCTTTATTTTTTTACATGGAACATTGTTGAATTTGTGCAAAGTAAAATATATTATATTCCATTTGAAATTTAAATGATTATAAAATACCACTGCATTTTGAGGCTGGGGGAGTATTACCCGGTGGATAAACCTATAAGACTACCCTCAGTCGCAAAATTTAGCACAGTGCAGTGAACCACAATCATACTGCACGGGTCCAGTAGACCAGGGCATTTGAAAATTAGGACCTGACCAAGTTTAGTGGGAGATGGCTCGGGTAGCTTGAGTGGTTTGGCCTTTGCAAAGATGCCCTTGTTTAACAAGTGCCACTTATTTAAACAAAACCATATGGTTTTTAATAAAATTGAGTCCCATTTTATTCCTCCCTTTGATTGAAGTGGGAATAAAATCGATGAGATCCCATATCGCTTTAGATCACAATTTTGTCCAATTGGTATCTGATATTAGGTCTTCATTGTTTTTTTTTGTTACAATGGGTTTAAGGTAAAGGGAGTGAGTGCTGCCAAATTAAGCCTATGGCTTTCCAAAAAAAGAAACCTTGTGGTTTTGATGTGTTGCCTCAAAAAAGAAAGAAATCCTAAATTGAGCAGTGACTTGCTGTTTGTAAAGTGTATCTGAAGCGTATTGTGCATGATGTTGCATGGGGAGTGCACAGATATTAATTCTGGGCTTGCACGCTGGTGTAAATGAGTGCTGCCTGTTGAACAGTGTGCAGTATTTATTCTCTAACTCAAGTTTTTGTTAACAATGATCCAACTTTATTTGTTACTAATAAAACCGGCATTACAAAGGAAGTGTTTCATTTTCAACGAGTGTTCTGCTGAAGCCATTTCATTGGGCTTAGTGATGCACATGAATGAGTCATCCAGTCACTGGTTTAGAACACACACATCTCAACTTGGCATAATAATTAATGGAATAGTGCTCAGTTAGTCATCCTTGATATGGTTAACATCCAATACTAAGGGTTCTTAGTATTCATGACCCCATTATAGAAGTCACATATTCTGACAATAATATCACTTGGGCTGGAGTGCACGTATTGTGCTCTGTCAATCCAAGCACTACACTCCAGCATATGACCTCACTCAGTCCTGTCTCAATATCATGAACCGCTGAAGCTTTTAAAATGAGTTGTTCATAATGCTTCCCTTACTAATGGATAAATAAAAATTCCACATAAATGTAAGAATAGTGTTTGTCTAAAGTAGATGGTTTGCAAGGCTCTATAATGGGCATCCATGAAGATTCAAATGCACCAATGATCTCTGCAGATGCTCACCAACATGAGTCTTCCTTCCACCACCAGTCTTAATGTCACATCAGGGGATTTGTGCATGAGAAAAGAACTGTATCCTATGGGATTCTACAAAAATAAAAAGCCAAGCTCCTCTTACAGTTATTCCATAAATTTAGATTCTGTATGCAAATTAATCATGTAGCTAAACATGATATTTGAGTGATAGGACACGGGGAAAACTACTGAAGACAGCAAGAAAACAACTTGCACTTTTATTTGAAAGCATAATAGGTTGTATTGTGCAAATTAAAAATGGGATGACTGATATCATCTTCCCTCACACTTTTAAATCTAATACTTTAGAAATTTGAAGAGAATCATCATTCTGGCCAATGGTGTGATACTTGTTCAGAGGTTTTTCCTCTGGTCTGCACAGAACCAGTTGCATTAGCCCCTTCAACTCCTCATATCCTAATTACAGTTTTGTGATGATTTAAAAGTGTGTGCATGGTGGGTGAAAGTAGAATTGAGTTTGGTGTGATTTTGCAGTAAAGTGATGACCTTTGTTGAAATCCAATGGACGCATGTACGTTTCTGAAAGGCTTTTTCCATTTGGGGCCCATAGTCATCAGGAGCCAGTATTTTCCAAAGGGATGAAAAGAGCCAAAATAATAAGAGATACAAATTTGATTCACCTATTACCAATAATTTCTGCACCTACATAGGCACCTCTGATTTGTACATGGATCCTTCTGATCTCAGGTTCTGTTCCTTGGCAATGAGTTTCTATTGTCTGCTAATGGAGTCTATCTCCCCTCCTTGCCACATTGCTTGTCCGACATCCAGTGCTGATGAGCGCCAAGTCAAAGTTGTTTATTGTCATATGCATAAATACATGTATGAACAGGTGCAATGAAAACTTCAAAGTCTTCCTTGAATCAAAGTCCAACCACTCCTACACCTAACTGACCTCGTTTTCACATTGAACGACTTCTCCTTTAACTCCATACATTTCCTCCAAATAAAACACAGCTATGGGAATCTTAATAGGTTCAAGTTAAGCCTGACTGGATGCATAGAATGTGCCTCAATCCCCTTCTTTACCTCTTTTCTGTGCATTGTTGATTATAGCGATGCTTTCTGCTCTCACTTGAAACGAGAAAATGTCATCACTTCTGCTGCAAATTTTCATTCTGTTCTTACCTTCAAATTGTCCACTTTAATTCTTCCAGTCTTTGACCTCCATCTATATCCATTTCAGGGGATGAATTGCTGACTGATCTTCACAAAGTATCCACAAGCTATCACAGCTGCCTCCCACTCAGATAAACTGAGAAAACAGAATCTTTACACCAGTGTTCTGATACTGCAATCCTTTGTAGCAGTGCCACAACATGCTTTTTTTCCCCAACAGGCTGCTTCACTTACTGCACTCTTGCTATCACACCTCCCAGGATAGGGTTGCCGTTGTCCTCATCTTCCAGCTCAGATTCACCTCGAATTTAATGGATCATCGCTCCATAATGTTTATAATCTTCAGCGTGCTGCCACCAGCAGACACTTACTTACTTCCCCTTTCAGAATTCCTAAGGAATTCCCCGTGAGAGACTGAACTAATGTTAACCATTTACCTACCTGTGACAGTTTCCTATGAATCTTAGAGTCATAGATACAGCACAGAAACAGGTCCACCTTGTCCACAATGACCAAGCACCCATTTTTGTACTAATCCTACCCTAACCGATTTTATTCTCTCCACGTTCCCTTCAATTTCCTTCTCCCTCTTCACACCCCTAGATTAATCTACAACTAGAGGTAATTTACAGGAGCCAATTAAACTGTCAGTCTGCACATTTTTGGGATGTGGGAGAAATCTAGAGCACCCAGAGGAAGCCTATGTGGTCACAGCGGGAAAAGCAAATTCATGCACACTGCATCAGAGGTCAGGGTCGAGCCCAGGTAACTGGAGCTGTGAGGCAGCAGATCTACTAGCTCTGCCACTGTTCCGCCCTCTTGCGATTGCAACACCTGCAGTTTAACCACCTCCCCACCCACTGAACACACGTCCAGGATTGCAAACGTAACCTTCCAGCTGACGCAGCAATTTACAATTTAGTGCACCTCTAACCCCGCAAGCTGCATTTGCTGCTTATGATATGGACTCTTCTAAATTGAGGAAACCAAACGCGAATTGGGTGAATGCCTGGGAATGCAACCATTCAGACCATAATGGTGACTGAGCTTCTGGTTGCCTGACAACCCCTCATTCCCCTCGAACCTCTGTCAAATGAAGCTCAACGCAAGCTTAAGGAACAGCCATCTTCCAGCTGGGCGTGTTTTAGCCTGAGCTCAATACTGCATTCAACAAATTTTCATTTTCAGCTTTTTTTTTTGTAGTTACTGATAATCATCCTGCTTCGTTCTGATCTCTGACTGCCTTTTTCTTCACTGATTCCTTCACCAACCTATTCTAATTTATTATTTAATCTCCTACTTTACACACCATCACAGAGCTTCCTTCATGTTCTAACACTTTTTTCCCCTGTTTTTTTATATCCTACTGTCCCTAGGTTTGATGGAAGGTCATCATCCTGGAAGGTTAACTTTCTTTCTACAGATGTTGCCTGATCTGCTAATCATTTTATCCCTGATTCCGTCCCATTGGTTTAGAACTAAGCCAGGTTGTTTGCAACCCCTGTGTCATCTTTGAGATGAGCTGACACACACTGCTCGTTTCCAGCTCCAGATATCTCCCTATGCTGCTCATCTGCTGGGTGAAGCCCTCATCCATGCTTTATTTATTCATTTATGGGATTTGGGCATCTCCAATAAGGTCAGTTTTTATTGGCTGCCTCTAATTAACCTTGAGATGGTGGTGGTGAGCTGCTGCCTTGAACTGCTGCAGTAATCCCGGTGAAGGTATTCCACAATGCTGTTTGGAAGCGCATTCCCAGGATTTAGACCCAGCAATGATGAAGGATCAGCAACGTATTTCCAAGCCAGGATGGTGTATAACTTGGAGGAGAACCTGCAAATGGCGGTGTTCCTATTTGCTGGCTGCCCTTGTCCTTTGGTAGAGGTTGCAGGTATGTGAGTAACTGCAGTGCATTTTGTAAATGGTACACACACAAGCCATGATGTGGAGAGAGGGAATGTTTAAGGTAAAGCTGCCAATCAAGAGGGCTGTCTTGTCCTGGAAGATGTGGAGCTTCTTGGGTGTTCTTGGAGCTGCACTGATCCAGACAAATGAGGATTATTCCTTTACACTCCTGACTTTTAGATGGTGGAAAGCCTTTGGGGAGTCAAAAGGTGCATCACCTACTGTAGGATACCATCCTCTGATCTGCTTATGCAGCCATGGTACATAAGTAGCTGGTCCAGTTAAGTTTCGGTTCAGTGACGCCCCTGATATGTTGATGAAGTGAGTGATGTGCCAGGTGATGTTAAATGCCATTGAATGTCGAGATTAAGTGGTTAGACTCACACGCACTCTATTTGTGCCCTCCAATTAATCTCAATCTCCTTATTGCAAACAGAATTGACTACGGCTTCTCTCCCACTCAATCTGCCCATCACCCACACACTCCGCCCACTGTTCCCATCCGCCCTCCCCACCTCCTTTACCTGATTCCATGCTCCACCTTCCCCTCCTATCAGATTCCATCATCTTCAGCCCTTTGTCACCGTCACCTCCACCTCTCACCTCCCAGCCTCTGTTCTGTTCTTCCCTCCTCCATCTGCTTGTCACCCCTCCTCACCTGGATCCATCTATCACTTACCAGCTCTTGCCCTGCCCCTTCCCCTCTCCTTTCTATACTGGCTGTACTATACATCTCCCCTCTATCAGTTCAGGTGAAGGGTTTCGATCCGAACCGTCGACTGTCCATTTCCCTCCACGGATGCTGCCTGACCTGCTGAGTTCCTCCAGCATCTTGATCTTTGCTCCAGATTCTGGCATCTGCAATCTTCTGTGCATCGGAATGTTTCCATTGACTTCAGTTTTACCAGAGCCCCTTCCTGTCGCACTTTGTCAAAGCTTCCTTGCTTCTAAGGCACATTGGTAGGCCAGTTGGTGGCTATAAATTACCCCTTACTGCAGGTAAGTGACAAATGAATCAAAGGGAAGTTGATGGGTACGTGTGAGAGAGAATAATTTGCAGGGAATACAGGGATACAACAAAAGTGGGAATGGGCCTGATGGGATTGCTCTTCTGGGAGCTGGCATGGACCTGATGGGCCAAATTGCCTCCTTTTGTGTTTGTAATGTAAAGCAGAAAGAAGACGGTAAAAAAAATCTCTTAAATTGGCAGAATGAGCAGACAGAAGGCAGATGAAATTTGATGCAGGGACCTGCAAATGATTACATTCTGGTTGAGAATTTTGGGAGTGACTGAGGAGTCAAGGAGAGCCTTCAGAATAAGGGATAAGTTGCTTGGCTCTGAGATGAGAAATATTTTCACTCTAGAATGGTGAACCTTTGGAATACTGTACCCCAGGTACTGTCAGAAGCTCAGTCATTGCGTTCATTTAAAACAGAAATTGATAGATTTCTGGATATTACGAAACTCATAGGATATGGGATAATGCTGGAGTGTGGTCCCTTATTCTTGATGGATGTCAAAGCAAGCACAAAGGGCTGGAAATCCAACTCCTACTCCTATTTATTATGTTCCTAAAGAACCTGTTAGTCCATAAGTAGAGATTTGATCTAATTCTAGTCGGTCTGTTTTTTAGGAAGGCTCTGAGGCTAGAAATGGTTTACTAATGTGGTGACAAGGTTGAGAGTTTGAACTGGAGTTGTTCCCCTTGGAACAAAGAGTGGATTTGGTAGAAAAGGACAACATTGTGAATGGAATAAATTAAGGCAAGCTGCTCGCATTAGCAGATGATCAAGGATTGGGGAACAGATTTACAAGGGTGTTGCTGGGTCTTGAGCGACTGAGTTATGGAGAGAGGTTGAGCAGGTTGGAACTTTATTCATTGGAGAATGAGGGGTGATCTTGTAGAGGTGTATAAAGTCATGAGGAGCATAGATAGGGTGAATACACACAGTCTTTTTCCCAGGGTTGAGGAATCAAGAACTAGAGGGCATAGGCTTAAGGTGAGAGGGGAGAGAGAGGCATATGGAGGAGTGTGGGATGGGGGGATATGCGGGAGGAAGGGGTTAGGTAGTGTGAGGGTGGTTTGATGGACGACACAACATGGTGGGCTGAAGGGCCTGTTTTGTGCTGTATGGTTCTATGGTTCAATAGGAACCTGAGTGGCAACGTTTTCACCCAGAGTGTAGTTCGTATATGGAACGAGCTGCCAGAGGAAGTGGTTGAGGCAGGTACATTAACAACATTTAAAAGGCACTTGGACAGGAGTATGGATAGGAAAGCTGTAGAGAGAAATGTGAGCAAATGGGACTAGCTTAGATGGGAATCTTGATCGGCATGGACCATTTGGGCTGAAGGGGCTGTTTCCGTGCTGTGTGACTCTATGACGTGAATTTTTGAGCAAACAATATAAAGGGAATGTGGGGAAAGGATTCTATCATGGAAAGTAGTTATAATCCAGAACTCGCTGCTTTAAGGGTGGGGCAAACAATCAGAAGGGCTTTCTGAAGGGAATTTTGTGAGTTCTTGAGAGGTAATGCTGAAAGAGGCTGTGAAAGGGATTGAATAGATTGCTCTACAAAGAGTCAGTATGGACTTGATGGGCCAAATAGTCACCGATTTGTTGCAACAATTCTAGGATCCCACATTGGCTTGTTCTTTTATGTGAGAAGCTGCTAATTTGCAAACACCAGCATTTGGGGAATGGAGACTTTGTGAGATCAGAACCATTGTTATAAAATACAACGCCTTTCTGTCCTGCTTTATTCTGAGTGCACTTTGTTTTCAATATTCCGCCTGATAATAAAAGGTTAGGAAGTTGGGTGAATCCGGTGGCCAGGAACAGGGTCGAAGTTTGTCACTGAGGAAATAGGGGCGATCATCATAAATCTTCAAGTGGAGTTACAGTGACAGTGACACTGCTCTGCTATGCATCCTAACACCAGTCACATTATAACCACTAAAAGTTAAGGGCAGATTTCTGATTACTTACATTATGCACAGAGCTTGACTGTAAGAAAGAAATGCTGAGAGCATAAATCCTGCACCAAAGAGTGAGCTTTAAACACAACTCGGCATTTGGGAAATTTTAATTCTCATTTAACAGGAGGCTCCACTCTTCAAGTTGACATCCTGGTAAAATAAGATCTCCTTCATAGTAAGCCACGGCTGTGCTCGTTCATATCTCCAGCTCTTGTTAAAGTTGATTCGGTGAATGTTAAGCTAAGCCATTCATGAGCAGCTGAGACAGTGGCGGTGCATTTTCTATATTTAGCACAGTTGCTATGACAGAAGTGTGCAGGAGCCTGGTCTCCCTCCAGCAATGCAAGTGTAACATGGCAGGGTGCAGCTACCTCTGCAGATTCTTCAGCTCTCTCTGCCTGTACTGGTTCCCAGAAGGAAAGACCGGCTGACAGCATCTTAAATAAAACATTTACGTTTTTAGAATCTTTTCAGTCAATGCGTGTAGACCAATAATATCTTAAAGGATCTCCCTTCTTCCCACAACCTCCTTTCTAGGGACAGTTCCATTGGCTGTAGGTGGGATTCCTAGGAGTTTCCCATGGTTACCAGCTAGTTCCATGAGTCGTTCTTAATATAGTTCTGTTGTGAATACCATGTACAAGTTATCAGTCCCAGTGAACACGAGAAAATGTGGGCGATATTTCTAAACTAAAATAGAGGAACAATTTCTTTATTTAACACTGAAATATCATACATTGGTTCCTTGGGTTACAGGTATTGAAAATAAAAAGCTATTCTGTTCTAAAAGACGATATTTCCCTCTCCTCCCCTCCCCTCCCCTCCCCGCAGGGATCACTCCCTCCCTGACTCCCTTGCCTGCTCGTGCCTCCCCAACGATCCTTCTCCAGGCAACCGCACTAAGTGTCACACCTCCTCCCTTGCCACTATCCAGAGCCCTAAACAGTCCTTCCAGGTGAGGCGGACGTCGACCCGTGAATCCCTCGCTGTTATTTGTTTCTCCCGGTGTGGCCTCCTCTACATCGGTGAGACTGGACGCAGATTGGGGGACCGTTTTGCTGAGCAGCTTCACTCCATCCGCCGTGTCAGCCGGGATCTCCTGGTGGCCAGCCATTTTAATTCCACATCCCGTTCCAACGCCGAAATGTCTGTCCACGGCCTCCTCCACTGCCAGGTCGAGGCTAAACGCAAATTAGAGGAACAGCCCCTCATATTCCGCCTGGGCAGCCTCCAACCCGGCAGCATGAACATCGAGTTCTCAAACTTGCAGTAACCGCTCCCCTCTGTTCCTTTACCCCCCTTTTCTTCTTTTTCTTTTCCTCCTGATCCAACTGGCCCCCATCACCCTCTCTCTTTCCCCCCTCCCGCCCTCTCCCTCTGCCCATCACCCACACCCCCCTCCCACTAGTTCCCCTCCCCACCCCCCTCCCTTTATTCCACCGTCTTCTCCTATCAGATTCCTTTGTTACTTCCACCTCTCGTCTCCCAACTTCTTACATCATTCCCACTCTCCTCCCTCCCTCATCTGCCTATCACCACCACCCCCCCCCTCACCTGGGTCCACCTGCCATCTGACTGAAGAACACTCCCTTTTAATCCCTTTAAAACAATCCTTTTTTAAAAAGGGCAGGTGCTGCTTTGAGCTGCAGGTCCATCATAGATAATGAAAGGTTGGATCATATCCACCTCCCCACTCCAGAGGATAACCTCCTTGCTCTTATTTTCTATGCCTTAGCTAATGAGGGTATCCCATATGCCATCCACCTGTGTTGCCATCTTCAGGATCCTTGGACTTGTACACCAATGTCCCCACGTTCTTCAACATACCCCTGGCCCGCACTATTCCTCTCTTATATGTTCACCTAAAATGTATCACCTCACACTGGTTAGGATTAAATTCCATTTGCCATTGCTTTGTCCGTCTTACCAATATCACCCTGTAGTCGAAGGCTACCCTCGTCATTATCAACACCACCACCAATTTTCACGTCATTTCTGAACTTCCCACTCATACTTCTGACACCCACATCCAAATCATCAATGTACATAAACTATAAAAGTCTTGGCACTGATACCTGTGGTACATCATTGCTTACAGCTTCCAATGACAAAAGCAAGGCTCCATTATCACCCTCTGCCTCCTATTACCAAGAAAATTTTGGATCCAATTTGCCAGCTTCCCATGAGCTCTAACCTTCTGGACCATTCTCCCAAATGGGGCCTTGTCAAGGGCCTTACTGAAGTCCAAGTAGATATATCATTTGCTCTGCCCTCAACAATAGAGTTTGGAACATTCAGTCAAATTTGTCAGACAAGATCTCATCACAAGGCCGTGCTGACCATCCTTGTCTAGTCCCTGCCTTTCCAAGTGCAGTTAATCCTATTCCTCAGAATTTTTTCCAATAACTTCCCTGCCACTGATGTTAGACTCATTGTAATTACCTGGCTTATCCCTACAACCCTTCTGGAATAATGGTATGACATACACTAACCTCCGATCATCTGGCACCTCAACTGTGGCCAATGAAGATGCAAAAATCCCGGTCAGAGCCCCAGCAATTTCCTCCTTTGCCTCCCACACCAGCCTGGGATACATCTCATCAGGCCTTGGGGATTGATCCACCTTTATGTTTGCTAAGACTCTAATGCCTCATCCTTGAATTCTCCAAGTATGACGTCCTTCTCCTTGGTGAATACAGATGAGAAGTGCACAGCTTGTTCCCTTGGTGCGCAAGGGCCCCACTCTTTCCCCGGTTACCTTCTTAACCTTAATATACATAAAATGATTTGGGAATTTCCTTTATCTTGTCCACCAGTAATATTTCATTTCTCCTTTTTGTCGTCCTAATTACTTCTTAAGTAGCCCTTACCTATTCTCTACACTTGTGGGAGGGTCTCCTGTTTATGGTTCTCTAATCCTGCCATATGGTTCCATTTTTTAAATCCAGCTGTAGAGACATGGATTTGTTGTCGTTGGTCTTTATCCTCAGGGAGCTGATTGTCCCTGAACTCTCACCACTTCACTTTGAATGACTCTTGCTTGTGGAATGTGGGCCTACCTGCTAGTAGCAGCTCCCCGTCGGGTCATGTCTTAGAATATTGAAAGTAACCTTCCCACAATTCAGGATAGCAGTGAGCCATAGATTTCTTATATTTTTATCCCAGGGGCCCCGTGCCAATACACGGCTTTGGTGCGTTGGTGAGAGTTTCCTACATTATACTTCAATTGTACTTCATTGTCTGTAAGGTGCTGGTGAAAGGTGATACTGAAATGCCAGTCTTCAAACTAAATTCTGCCTGTGTCATTGGTTGCTCAGAACAGAAGTGGTTCCTGCTCTAGGTGCTATTACTCTGTACTGCAGTGGGCAGTGGGTGATTGTGATTGGACCCTGTGTAACACTTCTGAAGTCACTCAGAGGTGAGGAGCACCAGTTCCAAGTGTTCTTTAGCTTTCTCCTTCCCGAAAGAATAGGCAGCAACACTGGGTGATTGCGGGCTCTGCACTTGGTTTTACCAAGGTTGACCTGTGTAGTGCAATTGCATTTCTTTTGCACTATTTTGCAGTATAAATTCTCCCACCTTCTTGGACAGATTTCAACACTCAGTCCCAAGTCCAGGAACACTGGGAATGTGTCGCTCGAAGCCTTTAGACTGCTGGGATCTCCTTTGCTTATTGTGGCTCCATTACTTGATCCAGACCAGCTAATACACCATAAATTTCAAACTTCTCGTCATGGGAGAGCAGATTTCTTAATGTGAGCAGTGGACAGCTCTTCCTGCCCTTGTCCCATTAAAAAAAATCCCATCTGTGAAGCCGGTCCGTCCACACCGTGTTCTGCAAAATAACTCTTTATTTTTATTTTGCGGAGAGCATTCCTGGTTAATGAGAGGAAAATCGATGGAACCTCTGCAGCTACACACAAGCATAAGTGAGAGTGAAGTCAGCTCAGGAAGCTATTTAGGAAGGAGGCTGTTTGCAAATGAATCAAATTGAATGGAAATTCTACAGTGTCCCAGATGCAGCTAACACTTATCCAGAGGCTTTATGGAATCTGTCAGATGTTGTAGGAGATTAACATATGATTACCGTGCTAATGATAAGTAACTTAATGCTGTATGGTAAAAATAACAGAAAAACATTCAGATTTTGTGAAAAGTTAGAGAATAGGAACTTGCAGTATTGCTGTGGCACAGAGACCATTCAACCCATCAAACTCATGCCAGCTCCTAGCAGAGCAATCCCCTTAGTTCCGTTCTGCACTCTTTCCTCACTGCTTTGCAAGTTCTCCCTTGTGCCTCACATCCCCTTGTATTTTTTGCCCAAATCATTAAATCTGTGCCCCCCTGGTCCTTGAACCATCTGCCAATGGGAACATCTTTCCTCTGTCTCCCCTCTCTAAACCCGCCATGATCTTGTCTACCTCCATTCAATCTCCCTTCAACCTTCTTTGCTCCAAGGAGAACAACCCCAGCTCCAGTTGAACCATGCAGCTGAAATCACTCATCCCTTGAACCATCCTGGTAAATCTCCGCGCTCCATCCACACCCCTCCCACCTGTGGCAGCCGGTGTTGGCCACACACCTCCAGTTGTGGGCCTACCGTTGTTTTGAACAGGTTCAAAATAGCCTCGTGATCCACAAAAGGTTTTTGTCCTCTGTACTTCTGGTTATAAATCCCAGGATCCCATGTGTTTCAAGAAGCCACCCTCTCGATGTGCCACTGTCATGTTCAAGAAGCACATGTATGAACGGGTGCCATCAGGGTCTATTGAAACTCGTGACTGAAGCTTTGTCCAAGGTTTCTGGTAGGAGAAGTACAAGCAGGAACTGTTTCTGATTAAATAAGTATTTATTCAAGTGCTAATCATACTGACAATCCCACATCTATACCATTTCCTTTTTCAAAACTTGACACCAACTACAATTGCTAGCCTGATAACCTTTTAATACATTAAATACAAGATAATTCGCGATGCTGGAATTGCAGGATTGCAAACACAGAAATTACGGTGTTACACACACGTAAACATTACAAATGGGTGTTTCAGAGAGTTGTATATCGTCTCTGGTGTGAGAAATCTCACATAACTATAAACTAAATATGAGCATTTTTCCCTAAAAATGATTGAGTTTGTCAACCCAGATAATCGCAGTGTTTGTTACATGACCTGATCACAGTCCTTTCCAACGGGGCCAGGTGTAAGCAGCCTCAGATCTTCTTCCAATGTGTCAGAAAATAAGTCTGGTTTTCAGGTCGGACACGGAACAGCATCAGCGTCACTGTCGGGCACACCTGGCTCAGTTGTAGAATGGGTCAGAGCTCCCTTTACACTGCATCATCAAATGCTTCTGGGACGGGGGCAGCACAGATTGCAGACGGTATATAATTCCCCCGAAGAATCTCATGACAGAGGAAACCACTCATCCATTGAGGCTGTACTAGGTCTAAGAGCAATTCAACTGGTCCATCTCCCCCACCGTCTCCTCACTGTCCCTGATAGATTCTTAGAGTAATACAGCACGGAAACAGGCCGTTCAGCCCAGCTGGTCCATGCTGACCAAGATGCCTGTCTCCTTCTAACCCTTCCCTATCCAAGTGTCTTTTAAAAGTTGTTGTTGTACCTGCCTCAACCACTTCCTCTGGCAGCTCGTTCCATCCCTACAGTGTCCAACGGGAGTCCCAGTGGACTACCCCAAGAATTGTCCCTCGGGTCCCTTTTAAATCTTTCCCCTCTCACCTTAAACCTATGTCCTCTTGTTTTTGGTTCCCTTTCCCTGCAGGGAAAAAAACTGTGTGCGTTCACCCTATCTATACCCTCACGATTTAGACTTGATGTAACACGCTACTGAGCACTGCAACTGAACCTGCCTCCACTAATGCCCCTGACCATGGATTCAACCCCAACCACTTGCTGTGTTCTCCTCATCTCACTTTTGGATCTTCTCTCCTGGTTTCCTGACCCGTCCACCAATGCGAAACAGCTTCTCTCAATTCACTCGTATCTACACCTTGCCTGAATTTAAGTCCCTCCATCAGATCCCCTCACAACCTCCCCTGTTTCAAGTTGCATTGTTTCTCCAGTTTATCCACATCCCTGGAATCATGCTCCCTCGTCAGGCACCTACAGAGCAGATGCAGGACAGTAAGACACAGAATAAGCCTGCTTCTATATGTCTCTCCTTGACATCCTTCTCTGTCTCACCTATATGCTATCCCAAGCAACGGCATCTGAAACCATGGCGGCATGTTGTCCAGTACCCCAGTGACAAGTAACCCTACCTCACCATTGTGAGCAATTTTGGGCCCTGTATCTAAGGAAAGATGTATTGGCCTAAGGACAGATGAAAGGCTAAATGTATGAGGAGTGTTTGATGGCTCTGGGCCTGTGCTCGATGGAGTTCAGAAGGATGGGGGTGGGGGTGGGGGGAGGGGAGTGAGATTTCATTGAAATCTGCTGAATATTGAAAGGCCTGGATAGAGTGGACGTGGAGAGGGTGCTTCCATCAGTAGGATCTGAGGGCACAATCTCAGAATAAAGGGATGATCCTTTAGAACTGAGATGAGGAGGAACTTCTTCAACCAGAGTGTGGTGAATCTGTCGAATTTGTTGCCACAGAGAGCTGAGGAGGCCAAGTCAATGGGCGTATTTAAGGCAGAGATTGATAGGTTCTTGCTTTGGTAAGGGGGTTAAGGGTTATGGGGAGAAGGCAGGAGAATGGGGTTGAGAAAAGTAAAAAAAAAAATCAGCCATGATAGAACGGCAGAGCAGACTCAAATTCTGCTCCTGTATCTTATAGTCTACCACCTCTGTTGACTCCTCCACTAACTATGAAAAGATTGTACAACGTCCAGCAACAGGTGAGCAGAAATTTCCTCCAATACAAATATCGGGGAGACTGAAAGTAAATCCCCTCTGCACCCTCTCCAGTGCAATCACGTCTCTCCTGTAATGCAGTGACCAGAACTGTACGCACTTTATTGACCTGTCCTGCTACCTTTAAGGGCTTACCCCCTCTGTTCCTCCAACCAGTCAATATCTCCCATTTATCATGTATTTCCCTACCTTGGTCTTCCTCCAAAATGCATTTCTATGGATTAAATTTGCCACTTTTCTGCCAACTGACCGGAACTTCTCGATCTTCGTGCAGTATGAAGATTTCCTCCTCACTGTCAATCATGCCGCTAGTTTTGCATCATCTGCAAAATTATTTATTATCCCTAACATTTAGGTTAAAAATCATAGTCATAGAGTCATAAAGAGATAGTGAGTCATAGAAAGGTACAGGATGGAAACAGGGTCTTCAGCCCATCGAGTCCGCACCGACCATCAACCACTCATTTACACCAGCCCGACATTAATCCTAGATTTTATTCTCTCCACATCCTCACTGACTCTACCACTCACCCACACACTAGGGGCAATTTACAGTGGCCAATTAATCTACCAACCCGCACATCTTTGGGATGTGGGAGGAAACCGGAGCACCCAGGGGAACACCCACATGGTCACAGAGAGAATGTACAGACTCCACACAGGAGGAACCCAAGGCCAGGACTGAACCCAGGTCTCTGTGAGGTAACAGCTTTACTAACTGTGTCTCTGTGCTGCCACAAATTAATATATTTTTACAGAAAGCATGGAACCGTGTGCTGATTTCTGTGGAACTGCTCTGGCAACAGCCTTCCAGTCACACAAACACATGTTGACCATTACCCTTTGCTTCCTGCCACTGAGCCAATTTAGAATCCAATTTGGCACTCTCCCTTGGATCCCATGGGCATAGCTTATTTTGGTTGGCTTTGACTGTAAACTCTAAACTGCTGTTATAATTGAGTCAAATATGGCGAGAATACATAGGCAAATATTTGTCCCATTAATCTTAGATTTTCACCATTATCTCTTTAATATTTAATCTCTCCTGTCTTTCCCTTATCCTAAGCCCTTCTTGTTTGCTGATGCTTCTCCTGTTCCATTCTCCCCATTCTCTCCAGCTTTAATGGTTGCTGATTGGGAATGTCAACCCTCCCTGAATGCCGCCTGACCTGAGTACTCACAGGGCTTTCTGTTTTGAAGACACAGGATCAATCATCTGTCCGTATTGGAGTAGCAGCCATGAAGAGTGGGAAGGGGAGAATCAAGTGCAGGGGAAAGGGAAGGGCAGGAAATGGAGGTGCAGAGAGGACTAAAAGAAAAACGAATCAACCAACTTCGGAGAACTGGTGACTTATCAGGGCAAGCCTGGTTCAGAAGCACACAAACTGATACATGCAAAGCGACAGAATGAGGCTATGTGTCAAGAACAGGAATCATATTCCAGGATCTATAAAGGCTAGACTTTAGCACTGAATCCACAAAACATCAGGTCCCGACCATAAACATAACTCTGGAACTGATGTTATTGAGCCACATGCCTTGTAATAATCAATCTACTAAGCCTTATTTTTTATTCATTCAAGGGATGTGGGTTTTGCAGGCTGAGTCAGCATTTAATTGCCCATTCCTATTTGCCCTTGAGAAGGTGGTGGTGAACTGCCTCTTGAACTACTGCAGTCCTTGAGGTGTGGGTATCCCCACAGTGCTGTTAGGGAGGGAATTCCAGGATCTTGACCCAGCGACGGTGAAGGAACGGCGATATATTTCCAAGTCAGGATGGTGTGTGGCTCGGAGGGCAACTTCCAGCTGGTGGTGTTCCCCGTACGCTTGCTGCCCTGGTCCTTCTAGCTGGTAGAGGTGGTGGGTTTGGAAGGTGCAGGCTCAGGAGCCTTGGTGAGTTGCTGCAGTGCATCCTGATGGTACAAACTGCTGCTACTGTCGGTGGTGGAGGGAGTGAGTGGGTGTGGATGAGGAGCCTATCAAGCCGGCTGCTGTGTCCTGTATGGTGTCGAGCTTCTTGAGTGTTGTTGAAGCTGCGCTCTTTTAAGTGGAGAATATTCCATCACACTCCTGATTTGAGCCGTGTAGATGGTGGACAGGCTTCAGGAAGTCAGGAGGTGAGTCACTCACCACAGGATTCCTACCTTCTGACCTGCTCTTGTAGCCACATAGTGTATATAGCTACTCCAGTTCAGTTTCTGGTCAATGGTAACCCCCAGGATATTGATAGTGGGGGATTCAGCGATGGCAATACTATTGAATGTATTGGTATTGGTTTATTATTGTCACTTGTACCGAGATACAGTGAAAAACTTGTCTTACAAACCGATCGTACAAGTCAATTCATTACACAGTGCAGTTACATTGAGTTAGTACAGAGTGCATTGATGTAGTACAGGTAAAAACAATAACAGTACAGAGTAAAGTGTCACAGCTACAGAGAAAGTGCAGTGCAATAAGGTGCAAGGTCACAACAAGGTAGATTGTGAGGTCAAGAGTCCATCTCATCGTATAAGGGAACCATTCAATAGTCTTATCACAGCGGGGTAGAAGCTGTCCTTAAGTCCGGTGGTATGTGCCCTCAGACTCCTGTATCTTCTACCTGATGGAAGAGAAGAAAAGAGAGAATGTCCTGGGTGGGTGGGGTCTTCGATTATACTGGCTGCTTTGCCAAGACTGCGAGAGGTAAAGACAAGGAGGGGAGGCTGGTGTCCGTGATGCGCTGGGCTGTGTCCACAACTCTCTGCAGTTTCTTGTGGTCCTGGGCAGAGCAGTTGCCGTACCAAGCCGTGATACATCCAGATATAGTAGCTGGATTTTCTCTTGTTGGATATTGTCATTGCCCGACACTTGCGTGGCATGAATGTTATTTGCCACCAATCAGCCCAGGCCTGGATATTGTCTGGATCTTGCTGCATTTGGGTGTGGACTGCTTCATTATCTGAGGAGTCACGAATTCTGCTGAACATTGTGCAGTCATCAGTGTACATCCCTACTTCTGATTTACGAGGAAGGTCATTGATGAAGCAGCTGAAGATGGTTGGGTCTAAGACACTACCCTGAGGAACTCCTGCAGAGATGTCCTGTGGCTGAGATGATTGACCTAGCTGAGAACGCTTGCAAAATTTCACTAGCAAGTGGAGTATATGTCTGTCACTTGTATTCTGTGCCGTGCTTGTGATGTGTGTGCATCATACAGATCTACCTGTCTCATGGGGCACAATTGCTTCAGGGTGACTTATTGGTTGGGCTGCCATTTTCCATGTGACACAGAGGTTATTAAGTGGGGAAAATGTGGTGGGGAGAATGTGACCTTGACTCTATCACAAGTACAGAGTGTCACCATTCTAGGGAGTTGTGAGTGGTTGCATGTACAGACCATCTGGGCCATGCCATCTTATCTCAGCCACCATCAGGCAGGAGGTACAGAAGCCTGAAGTCCCCACACCACCAGGTTCAAGAACAGCTACTTCCCTTCAACCATTTGGTTCTTGAACCAACCGGCACAACCCTAATCACTATCTTAGTATAGCAACACTATGACCAATTTGAGCACTTTGCACCACAATGGACTTGTTTTCTTCTAATTGTGTTCTTTCTTGCATAATTTTGTATAATTTATGTTTTTCTTAAGAATGTTGTGCATCAGATGCTATGTGCCTCTGATGTTGCTGCAAGGAAATTTTTCATTGCACTTGTGCGTACACGTACTTGTGTACATGACAATAAACTCAACTTTGACTTTGAGGATGTAAATGTGACAACACATCTGCACTATTAGCAGCTTCCCTCAGTAATGAAGACACTCCCCTGCACCACAGGAAGTCGGAAATCACTACAGACAGTTGGGTTGAGGACACTACTCTGAGGAAATCCTGCAGAGATGTCCTGTGGCTGAGATGATTGACCTAGCTGAGAGTGCTTGCAGAATTTCACTTCCAGGTGGATTATGCGTCTGCCACTTGTGTTCTGTGCTGTGCTTGTGATGTGTTTACTGAGTTCAAGCACTGGGTCTTGGGTGCAAGCTCTACCCCTTTGCCCTGGGCTTATGGGCTGTCATAGAATATAGAACATACAACAGTACAGCACAGGAACAGGCCCGTAGGCCCACAATGTCTGCACTGAGCACAATGCCGAACTAAACCAAATCTCTTCTGCCTGTAGATGATCCATATCCCTCCATTCCCTGCATATTCATGTGTCTATCTACAGTCTCTTAAATACCACTATCGTATCTGCTTCCACCACTCTGTGTAAAAAAAACTTGCCCTGCACATCTTCTGTAAACTTTCCCCTCTCACCTTCAATGCATGTCCTCTAGTACTTGACATTTCTACCCTGGGAAAAAGATTCTGAATGTCTACCCTACCTACACTTCATATAAACTTCTATCAGGTCTCCCCTCAACCTCTGACGCTCCAGAGAAAACAATCCAAGTTTGTCCAACCTCTCCGTACAGCTCATACCCTCTAATCCAGGCAGCATCCTGGTAAACCTCTTCTGCACCCTTTCCAAAGGCTCCACATCCTTCCTGTAATGGGGTGACCAGAATTGCACACAATACTCCAAGTGCGGCCTAACCAGAGTTGTACATAACTGTAACATGACTTCCTTTCTCTTATACTCAGTGCCCTAACCAATGAAGGCAATCATGCGTACACCTTCTTTGCCACCCTGCCTACTTGTGTGGCCACTTTCAGTGGGACTGAGACCCCAAGATCCCTCTGTACATCAATGCTGTTAAGGGTCATGTCCTTTGAAGTTTCACCCAAATACCCCTTCCTTCAGGAGTTCTTCACCATGCATCAGGTCTTTAATTCCTGCCTGGTATCTGTGTCACCAGCTTCAAACCAGTGTCTGTGCTGAGCTAGCTGGTTGTGAAGGGTGAGGTCATAGACAGATATGTTGTCAGACATTCCAGTGTCTCTGGGGCTGTGGAGAGAACTGGCAAATGTGATGCTTCTCAGTAACAGTGCAGGAGAGCCGTGAGTGTGGCTGAAGGCACATTCAGTCCACTGAAGGCACATTCAGTCCACTGAGGTGCAGTTCAAGTTCAAGTTGTTCTCACAGACATTCATACCCAGGGTATAAATGCCATGAAAATTAGCTTTTTGCAGCAGCAGCACGGTACATTACAAACATAAATTACATAAACTTGAATGAACATAAATTGTGCATAACTTACATGACAAAATAAATAAAAATAAATATAACGACATTAGTGCAAGTTGAGGGAAATATAGTCTGAAGTAGTGTTGGGGTTTTTCAGATTGGTTCAAGAACCTGACAGCAGTGGGGAAGAAGCTGTTGTTTAACCTTGAGGTTTAGGGTCTTCAGGCTCCTGTACCTCCTGCCTGATGGCAGCATCGAGAAGAGGGCAGGGCCCAGTGGTGGATGTCCTTAATGATGGATGTTGCTTTCCTGAGACATTTCCTCCTGTAAGATGTCCTCGATGGGGGGGAGAGCTGTGTCTGTGACGGGACTGGCTGAGTCCGCCTCTCTCTGTAGCTTCTTGCATTCCTGTGCATTGGAATTCCATGGTACAACCAGTCAGAATGCTTTCCACTGTATATCTGTAGAAGTTTGTCAGGGTCTTTGATGACATGCCAAATCTCCTTAAACTTCTGAGAAAGTAGAGATTAAAGTCAAAGTTAATTAGAGAAGCTACTTTCTTAGTTAAAAGTTCTGCTGAACCTTAGTCATGAGAGCCCACCTTGGACCTGTGTGGTTCACGGGTCTTCATTCTGCAGGCTTCATCTGAGGCCTCTCCCAGTCAGCCTGAGACATTGTTCCCCACAGAGTTGTATGGCATGGAAACAGACCCCTTGGCCCACCAAGTCCACACCAAACATCAACTACCCACTTACACTAAGCCCATTGTATTCTCCCTATGTTCCCACCAACCCTACCACTCACCGACACATTAGGGGCAATTGACAGTGGGCAATTAACCCGCCAACTGGCTCATCTTTCGGATGTGCAGCACCTGGAGGAAACCCATGCGGTCACCGGGAGAACATGCAAACTCCACATAGGAAGCACTCAAGGTCAGGCATAGACATGGTGGTTTGAAGGGCTGTGTGACCCTGACTTTGAACCCATCATCACACAGATCCAGCAGTAATGGGGCGGTCTCTGGAACTTTAAAATCAACTCCAGTTCAGTGGTTCCCTGTCCGTTCAAACATTGTCCTCTTTCCTGACTCAGTGTGAGCATGGTGTCTTGTGTATAGGAACCCTCGACCCCTTGTGCCTTCTCCACGTTGAATGAGATCATGACCTATCCAATCTGGGCCTCCTAGACTGTTCCTTATAATCCTACAGTCCAAAAACCCATCAATTTCTGCTTCAACTATATTCAAAGACCCTGTATCCACAACTTTCTGGGGTGGAGAATTTCAAATAGTCACACTTTCTATTCACAAATAGTCCCCTTCTGATTTAAGTAGTGTTTACGTGTGTGTGTGTGTGTGCATGTGTGGGCATGTGTATACATGTGTGTGTGCACATGAGTGTGTATGTGTGCTCACATGTGAGGGAGCAGGCATGTGAGTGGGTGGCTGTTTCTGTGTTTGTCTGGAGTGTATGTCAGTGGTGAGGGGGAACAGAAAGGGGTGTGCGTAGGGGCACACAGATAGTGTGGGTGTGTACAGGGTGCGGAGTGGGGATTGTGGATAGAGCTCCGGCCTTGGCCACTTTGCCGCAGCTGCTGTTGAGAATCACTATTGCTTTGAAGCTGGGAGTTGCACACTGCTCCTGACACGGCCTGGAACCCTCAGGAGAGAACATGTTCCTTCCGAGTCACCACTCGTCACCGCACCCATCACCCTGATCAGTCCCAAGCGCTAGATAATTGCAAAAAACTATCTGAAAACATTCTGGGGAATCCTCAGCTACAAGTACTGGGAACAGGAAACAAGAACCGAGGATCTTTATTGAATGTCTAAAAGACACTCCCTTTTTTGTTAATGCTTAGCTGCCACTGATAAGGTTGAGCTCTGACTTATACACAATCCTTACAGCTCCTGATCAATGAATCTCATTCATTCATCTATCTCCTGGGCCGACTTGGCACAGAGTTAATAATTTTGTTCTGGTGAAACCAGGCAACGCGAGGAAGCAGAGAGGAGCAGCTAACATGTGCAACACTCTGCCAGCTCTCTCTAACACTGCCCTGGGCCAGCTGAAACCTATACAGTGGTCCCCTGTGAATGAAAAGACAGAGGAAAGGAGCAGGGGTTAGAAATGCCAAGCTCTGGTTTGATAGGTTGGCAGATCAAGGATCTGGTAGAGAATGTCATAGAGAAGCAGACCGTGCTATGAAAAAGACAGCAAATGTTTAAAGTGGGCTCAAGGTGTTGGAAGGTTGATCCCTTTAGACTCAAGGCACCTCTGCCTGTGGGAAGGACACAGAGGCAACTTTCATTGGCAATGGGAAGAAACAATCTGCTGCTGTCAGGATTGTGATGTCGTCAGAAACCAGTAGCAGGTGCCGCGTGCTTTACAGAACATAGAACATAGAACACTACAGCACAGTACAGGCCCTTTGGCCCACAATGTTATGCCGACATTTTATCCTGATCTAATATCTATCTAACCCTTCCCTCCCACATAGCCCTCCATTTCTCTATCTTTCATGTGTCCATCTAAGAGCCTCTTAAATGTCTGTATCTGCCTCACAGCCTCTGCCGGCAGTGCGTTCCACACACCCACCACTCTGTGTAGAACTTACCCCTGACATCCCCCTTATATCTTCCTCCAATCACCTTAAAATTATGTCCCCTCGTGTTAGCCATTGTCGCCCTGGGAAAAAGTCTCTGACTGTCCACTCGATCTTTTCTTCTTATCATCTTGTACACCTCTATCAAGTCACTTCTCATCCTCCTCCTCTCCAAAGAGAAAAGCCCTAGCTCACTCAACCTATCCTCATAAGACATGATCTCCAATCCAGGCAGCACCCTGGTAAAATCTCCTCCGCACCTCTCTAAAGCTTCCACATCCTTCCTATAATGAGGCGACCAGAACTGAACACAAAACTCCAAGTGTAGTCTCACCAGAGTTCTATAGAGCTGCAACATCACCTCGCGGCTCTTGAACTCAATACCTCGACTAATGAAGGCCAACACTCCATACGCCTTCTTATCAACCCTATCGACCTGCCCGGCAACCTTGAAGGATCTATGGATGTGGACCCCAAGATCCCTCTGTTCCTCCACACTGCTAAGAGTCCTGCCATTAACCTTGTATTCTGCCTTCAAATTCAACCTCCTGAAGTGTATCACTTCACACTTATCTGGGTTGAACTCCATCTGCCACTTCTCAGCCCAGAGAATGCCAGAGAACCCAGAAAAATTCCAAGTAATTAGAGAAAATCAACATAGTTTCATGAAAAGGAAATTCCATATGACCAATTTATTGGAATTCTTTGAAGAGGTAATGTGTGCTGTGGATAAAGGGCAACCAGTGGATGAGCTACGCTTGGGTTTCCAGATACGGGTGTCACATCAAAAGCTAGTGTGGAAGATAAAAACTTGTGTAGGAGGTAACATTGGCACGGATTGAAGACCGGTTGACTAACAGGGAACAGAGTAGCACATAAATGGATATATTTTTGGTGGGCAAGATGAGACAGGTTGTGTGCCACAGGGGCGGTGCTGAGGCCACAGTTTTTTGAAATATATATTGACTTGGCTGAAGATACCAGAAATCTGGTTGCTAGGTTTGCTGATGACCCAGGGAAAGGATTGGAGGGATATGGACCAATGGGACGAACTGAGGTGGGAACCTTGGTCGGCATGGACCAGTTGGGTCAAAGGGCCCATTTCTGTGCTGTGTGACTCTATGACCCCATGACTATTTGACCTCTCAGGCCAGCTCCGTCATTCAGCAAGATCGTGCCTGATGTTCTACCACAGACTCCATTTTCCTGCACCATCCCCACTTCCCTCAATTCTTTTATAATCCAGAAATCTATTGACCTCTTTTGTCAATGGAATCAAACCACTGAACCTCTGCAGATAAGCACACAACTCTGTACAAAGTAATTACTGACATTTTTCATTGACTACAAGTTGTGTTTACTGGTTGCTATTTTACTTCCCATCTGTGGTTGGGTACCAGTGACCGAGTGCGGAATTTTAAAGTGATTAAGTAAATTACATCAAATGTACAGAAAACAGACCACTTGCACCATTGATTGATAATTGAGTTAATTCTCTGGAGGAGTTTCCTCCCACACTCAGCCCAGTTGTGGGTCTGGGGTCAAACATAGACCAGACTGGGTAACGATAGCAGATTCGTCCTCTGAATAGTCTTTTTATGACAGTCCAACATTGTCCTGTTGGCTGTGGGTGACACAGTGACATGGTAATCAGCACTGCTTCCTCAGTGACCCGGGTTCGAACCTGACCTTGGATGGTTGGGGTGTGTGTGTGTGTGTGTGTGAGAGAGGAGTTTGCACGTTCTCCCTGTGACTGCCTGGGTTTCCCCTGGGCGCTCTAGTTTCTTCCCACATCCCAAAGACATTAATTGGCAAGTGTAAATTACCCCTGGGTGTGGGTAAGTAGCAAAAACAAAGAAAGGGGCGGATGATGGGCTCGTGTCATAGAGTCATAGAGTCGTATAGCACGGAAACAGACCCTTTGGCCCATCGCGTCTATGCCAACCTCTTTGCCCATTTACACTAATGCCATGTGCCCGTGTTAGGAGTGAATCCTTCTAAGCCTTGCCTATTTGTGTCTGCCTAAATGCCTCGTAAACATAGTAATTGTGTCTGATTCCATCACCTCCTCCGCCAGCTCGATCCAGATCACCCACTGTGTAAAAAACTTACCCCTCAGATCCCCTTTAAATCTTCTCCATCTCACCTTAACCCATGACTTTTTGTTTTCGATAAACCTACCATGGGAAAAAGATTCTGACTATGCACCCTGTCCATGTCTCTCACAATCTTACACACCTCCATCAGGTCATCCCTCAGCCTTCTTCACTCCAGGGAAAACAAGCCCAGCCTGTCCAATCTCTCCCCATAACTAATGTCCTCTGATCCAGGCAACGTCCTGGTGAATCTCCAGGGGTGCAAGGAATGTAAAGAATAGGGGAATGAGATTGCTCCCTTGAGAGCCAGCATTGACCTGATTAGCTGAATGGCTTCCTTCTGTTTCATAACGGGGAAGGTCGCTGGGCTGGTTCCTGGATGAAAGGGTTGACGTACAAAGAGAGGTGGAGCAGGCTGGTCTGTACTCATTGGTATTCAGAAGAATGAGAGAAGATCTTGTTGAAACATAAAATTCTGAGGGGGATTGACAAGGTGAATGCTGAGAGAATAATTCCTCTAATGGGTGTTTCTGCATCCGGGGGCATCGTTTTAGAAGAAAGAGTGGCAAATGTAAAGTGGATGCGAGGACAAATTTCTTCACTCAGATGGTTGTGCATCTACCCCACAGGGCTGTGGGGGTGGAGTCACAGTTTGTGGAGATTGTTTGTGGAGATTGACAGATATTTAAATTAGAAGGGAGCTAAGGGGTGTGGCAAAAGAGCGGAAAAGTGGTGTTGAGGCCAAGATTGGATCTGGTTAAATGGCAAAGCATGCTTGGCGTACTTCTACTCCTGGATCTTATGTTCTTAGACTCTCATTCTTCTAAATGTCAGTGATTAACCAAATAACCAGTGGTAAACCAATTACCAATTTTCAGTCACGCCTTCTCAATCTTTCCCTCATAAGACAACCCTTTCATCCCAGGACTCACCTTCTCTGTTGCAGTTGTACATGACGTTGGTGAGGCTGCACCTGGAATATCGTGTACAGTTTTGGACGCCGTGTTATAGGAAAGACGCCATTAAGCTGTAAAGACTACAAAGAAGATTTATGAGAATCTTGCCAGGACTTGAGGGCCCGAGTTATAAGGAAAGGTAGGGCAGGCTAGGACTTTATTCCTTGGAGTTAGGAGGCTGATGGATGACTTTATACGGGTGTATAAAACCATGAGGGCATAGATAGTGTGAATGCGCACAGTCTTTTTCTCAGGGAAAGGGAATCAAAAAAACTAGAGGGCATAGGTTTAAAGTGAGAGGGGAAAGATTTAAAAGGGACCTGAGGGGTATCTTCTTCGTGCGAAGGGTGGTGCGTATATGGAACTACCTGCCAGAGGAAGAGGTTGAGGCAGGTACAACAACAACATTTAAAAGAGATCTGGACAGGTACATGAATAGGAAAGGTTTGGAGGGATCTGGGCCAAACACAGGCAAATGGAACTGGCTTAGATGTGCATCTTAGTAGGCATGGAGGAGTTGGGCCGAAGGGCCTGTTTCTGTGCTATATTACCCTGTGACTCTGTGACTCTGAACTACCTCCAGTAGAAGACCGCTCCTTAAACAAGGGCAGCAACGCTGTACGCTGGCAGAGACAGTCTGACAGAATGGGCAGCAACTAGCAGATGAAATTTAAGACAAGAGTGTGAAGTGATGCACTTTGACAGAAAGAAAGACAAAACACACAATGGTCCAGTTCTGAAGAATGTTCTGGAACAAGAGGGCTACACAGGTGCATACATCTTTGAAAGTGACAGGATATGCTGAGACGGTGGTTTGTAAAGCACAAAGTCATTAGAGCACAGAGGGCAGCTGTTTGGCCCATTATATCCCTGCCAGGTTTCTGTGGCGAAACCCTGTCAGTCACATTCCCCTGTTCCATTCCCACAGCCCTGGAGTTTATATCTCCCAATTGACAATGTAATTTCTCTGATTTCTGCTTCCACCATCCTCCTGGGCAGTGAGTTCCAGGATATGGGATCCTAACTTCTAAACAGAGGCAGAATTTATTTTAAAGGAGCAGATATGGTGGATCTTTATAAAACGCTGAAAAGGCCACAAATGGAGTGATGGAGGGTTTCGTCCCGAAACGTTGAC
Organism: Pristis pectinata; assembly: GCF_009764475.1. NCBI lineage: Eukaryota > Metazoa > Chordata > Chondrichthyes > Rhinopristiformes > Pristidae > Pristis > Pristis pectinata. Next base: position 6,357,066 of record NC_067433.1, read on the forward strand.
AATTCCTTCCCCCCCACAGATGCTGCTCGACCTGCTGAGTTCTTCCAGTTTGTTGTTCAGATTCCAGCGTCTGCAGTCTCTTGTGTCTCCACAAATGGAGTATTGCAACGTGCATCCTCGTGAGGGGGGAATAAAGATTGATCAGAACGGTTGTAGGGGTGAGAATCAGAATCAGGTTTTACTATCACTGACATAAGACGTGAAGTTTATTGTTTTGTGGCAGCAGTACATTGCAAAGACATAAAAATCTATAAATTACAAAAATAAGTAAATACTGCAATAAAAGGAACAATGAGGTAGTGTTCATGGGTTCATGGATCCTTCAGATATCTGATGGCGGAGGGGAAGAAGTTGTTCCTGAATAGTTGAGTGTGGGTCTTCAGGCTCCTGTACCTCCTCCCTGATGGTAGTAACATGAAGAGGCATGTCCCAGATGGTGAGGGTCCTCAGTGATGGATGCCGCCTTCTTGAGGCACTGCCTATTGAAGATGTCCTCGATGGTGGGGAGGGGTGTGCCCGTGATGGAGCTGGCTGAGTCTACAACCCTATGCAGCCTCTTGTGATCCTCCATACCAGGCTCTGATGCAACCAGTCAGAGTGCTCTCCACTGTACATCTATAGAAATTTGCAAGAGTCTTTGGTGACAAACCAAATCTCCTCAAACTCCGAACGAAGTAGAGTCTCTGGTGTGCCTTCTTCGTGATTGCATTGATGTGTTCCATCCAGGATAGAGGGATACGGACACCAGGATGGTTTGGAGAAGCTGGGGTTGTTCCTCCTGGAGCAAAGAAAACTTAGGAGACTTAATAGAGGTAGACAACATCAGAACTGATTGAGACAGGCTAGATGTAGAGAAACTCTTCCCATAGCGATGGTTCAAGATCTGGTATTGGTATTGGTTTATTATTGTCACTAGTACTGAGATATGCACCATGGAAAGCATCCTATCCGGATGCATCATGGCTTGGTACGGCAATTGCTCTGCCCGAGATCAGAAGACACTGCGGAGAGTTGTGAACACAGCCCAGTCTATCAGCCTCCCCTCCATGGACTCTGCCTGCACCTCTCGCTGCCTCGATAAAGCAGCCAACATAACCAAAGACCCCACCCACCCTGGACATTCTCTCTTCTCCCCCCTCCCGTCGGGCAGAAGATACAAAAGCAATAAGGCACATACCACCAGGCTCAGGGACAGCTTCTATCCCGCTCTTATAAGACTTCTGAACAGACCTCTTGTACGATAACATGGACTCTTGACCTCACAACCTACCTCGTCATGGCCCTTGCACCTTATTGTCTGTCTGCACTGTACTTTCTCTGTAACTGTAATACACTATTCTGCATTCCGTTATTGCTTTTCCCTTGTACTACCTCAAGGCACTGATGTGATGAAATGATCTGTTTTTCATTGTTTTTCAAAGTTTTTCATTGTACTTCAGTACATGTGACAGTAATAGACCTATTACCAATTGATCATGTTGGCTGCTTTTCTGAGGCAGCAGAAAGTGTAGACGGAGTCAGTGGAGGGGAGGCTGGCTTGCATGGTGGACTGGGCTGTGTTCACAACCCTCTGCAATTTCTTGCTGTCTTGGGCAGAGCAGTTGCTGTACCAAGCTGTGATGCATCCGGCTAGGATGCTTTCTGTGGTACATCTGTAAAAATTGGTGACAGTCATCAAAGGCATGACGAATTTCCTTAGCCTTCTGATGAAGTAGGGGTGCTGGTGAGGTTTCTTGGCCATATCGTCAACGTGGCTGCACCAGGACAAATTGTTGGTGATATTCACACTGAAGAACTTGAAGCTGGGGGAGAGAGCAAGTGAAAGGTACAGGGAGGTTTCTGAAGAAAATCCTCCTGCATAGAGTAGGTATGATCTGCATGTGGAACAAGTCAATTAGTGCTTTCAAAGTTGGACAGAGACTTGAGAAAATATAACTTACAGGGCTCTAAAGAAAGAGTTGGAGACAAGGCTGATGGGATTAATGATTAGGGAGCACTCGATTGCAAAACTAAGCAGTGGGTCATGGTTTTACATGTGTGTCACAAATTACACACCAATGCATTCACTGACACAGTTGTGAAGCCCATATCACATCCACAGATAACATAGACAAGAGGCCAGAGAGAGGGAAGGTAGTCAGGCCACAGGAACAAGCCTTGTACTTGCCTGGTGACTGGCCAAGTAGCTCAGAGCAGCAGTGCCTGGAGGGAGCTTTGTCTGCACAAGTTGTCAGCTTTCTGTCACTGCTCCCTTTTAAAATGTCAGCTTTTGACAGACGGAGATGCACTATGATCCTGCAGATCAGGACTTCCTGACCAGAACCCTTCCCCCCCCTTGTCTGCCAAGGCAGCCTTGCCTCTGACCCTCTCCTCCTGCTCCTAATCGTCCTGAAGTCCCAACGGGATCACAGCTAAATCCCCAGGACCACAGGGAACGAGCAGGGAAATGGGTTTGAATGGATTGCTCAACAAGGAACTGGCATGGACTTAATGGGCCAAATGAGTGGTATCAGTTCTGCGCCGTGAAAATAGGTTTCGCTTTGCTGAAATGCTGGAATCTCCAGAGATGTTGCCCCATCTAACTCTGCAAGTAATGGATGGTCCCATTGAACAGCACGGACTCTGCGTTTCTTCCTGCTGTCTGACCTGCTTTTCTTGCACATTTCTGCACGAGTGTCGGTTTCACAATGTATCAATTTGTGCATTGACGTCAGCCCTGCCTGCTCTATAATGCTTCAGGTGCTTGTGTGCAACGTTGGTGTTAAACAGGGATCCAGTGCTTCATCTTGCGAGGGGCATGCACGTCAGAATTCGCACATAGTTCAGTTCAGGAGTGCTTAAATGAAAACATGTTAAGTTTTTCAATTTTGAAACCAGGGACTCCACAGAAGCATGGTATCAGAATTCAAGCTCTCTGACCCACATCTCATACAAGATTTATTCATGTTGATTTGATTTCATAACAAGTGAAACAGGATCGTCTTAATCAGGCAGAGGTGCAACGTTTTTGCATTGCCAGGTCTTTTTGATATACATTTCTTCTCATTGTTGTTGATCCTATGATTCAAGGGTCCTGGAGACTGATCCTGGAACCACAAAGTTGCTGCTGAGATGCAGAGGTCTCCTCGCAAAGTCAGTTGCCTGCAGCCAGGAAATTTCCCTTTCCCTTCTTCTCTTAACAGCTTCAGGGACAAAGTACATGCCACTGATGGCTTGCTCCTTCTAGCTTGTGGAAGCTGCAGCTGTTCAGTTGAGCTGCTTTCAGTGGGCCTCTGCAGTGCTTCTGCAGACTGCCCATGGGATCTCCGACCCCGGGTGAGCTGGGAGTAAAGACCACTTCAGGGAGACAAGAATCTGACGTCTGCACACCAGAGGAGTCGGTCTGTGAGGGTCATCGCCTTGGTCCCGGTCACAGGGGCTTCAGAGAGCGGATTGGCTCTCTTCCCCCAATGCACAGAATCTTCCCGAGAATACCCAACACAGCCTTTGAATTCACAATATTAGAATAAATTTCCCAGTGGACCTGGTAAGTTTAAAAGAAGTGCAGGAACCAGGGTGTCAGTGAGTCAGAAGAGAGAGTGGGAACTGGGGCCTCAGTGGGTTGAAAGGGACAACGGTAAACATTATCAAGTGTAAAAGGACAGAACACAGTTAATGCAGGACCCTTAATAGTGCTGATGTACAGAGGGATCTTGGGGTCCAAGTCCATAGCTCCCTGGAAGTGGCCGCACAAGTCGATAAGGTTGTAATGAAGGTTTATGGCATGCTTGCCTTTATTAGTTGAGGCATTGGGTTCAAGAGTCAGGAGGTTATGTTGCAGCTTTATAAAACTCTAGTTAGGCCGCATCTGGAGTATTGCATTCAGTTCTGGTTGCCCTGTTATAGGAAGGATGTGGAGGCTTTGGAGAGGGTGCAGAAGAAGTTTACCAGGATGCTGCCTGGATTAGAGGGCATGTGCTATAAGGAGAGGTTGGAGAAACTTGAGTTGTTCTCTCTGGAGTGTCGGAGGCTGAGGGGAGACCAGATCAAAATTTATAAAATTATGAGAGGCATAGATAGAGAGCGGGTATCTTTTCCCCAGGGTCAAAATGTCAAATATCAGAGGGCATGCATTTAAAGTGAGAGGGGAAAGTTCAAAGGAGATGTGCAGGGCAAGTTCTTTTACACAGAGAGTGGTGGGTGCCTGGGATGTGCTGCGGGGGTGGTGGAGGAGGCAAACATGATGGAAGTGTTTAAGAGGCTCTTAGACAGGCACGTGAATGGACGGATATGGACCATGCGCAGGCAGAAGGGATTACTGTAATTAGGCATCATTAGCTTAATTAGTTCAGCACAACTTCATGGGCCAAAGGTCCTGTTCCAGTGCCGTACTGTTCTATGTTCTATGCCAAACCATGGGGATTTCTGGGTATACACACACACACGCACGCACGCACGCATGCACGCACGCACAGCACATACACACACACGCACAGCACATACACACACACACACGCACGCACATGCACAGCACATACACACACACACCACACACAAACACACACACCACATACACACACACCATACACACAACACACACATACAGCACACACACCACACACACCACACATATGCGCACACGCACACACACGTGCACACACACGTGCACGTGCACACACACACGTGTGCACACACATGCACACACATATACACACGCATGCACGCACGCACACAGAGTCCACAATAGCAGGAAGGTTGGCAGGGTCCGGGGAAATCATTCATGGATGCTTCCTTGCGACGATAGAGTGTTCCTCTCTGTGGAACTCTAATGCAGCAGAGAGATGAATCCATGCTAACCATGGCCAGCTTGGGTTTGGTGCCAGTGTGGCAGCTGCTGTCTGACCAGCTCCTCACTGAACGTGCACCAAGCTGCTCGCTTGCAGGGAAGTTGCGAGAACGTGTGGCCGGACTGTGAGAGGGGCAGGATGGCACGAGGAGATGTGGGAGTGGGACTCGACGATACACAGCACCGCCCTGAGCAGTGAAGCCCTTGCCCCAGTGTAACAATGACATGGTGTCCTCTCCAACCAGCAGAATTGAGGCAGGTGACTTTAATCCTATCCTGGTCACTGGGAGTTGGCGCAGGAGGAGATTATTCCACTTGTGAGTAAACTAAACCTTCAGAAGAGGCAGGAATGCAACAGGTTAGAACAGAGCTGGGGTCCTACAGCTGAGACAAGGTACGTTTCAGAATAGGATTGGAGTAAGCTGCTTCAATTATACCAATTGGAAGGTGATCGTTGTGCTGGGGCAGGGGCTTCACAGCTCAGACCAGTGCGGTTTACACTCCAGTCCCCACTTCCACATCTCCTCATACTATTCTGATAAAGATCAGATTAGTTTATTGTCTGATACACCAGGGTGCAATGAAGTTCCTTGCTCATATGAAGCTCAGGAAGTAAACAGTATACATGGTAATAATAAATCCAACAATAAATACAGTGATGAGTACAAAAACAATGGAATGGTGCAAAGTAAGTTGCTGGTAATATTATAAACAGCTCACGCAACCCTCCCCTAACCTATACTCCATGGACTACAAACAATAGCAATGAGGTCAAGAGGGTTGAGAGCTTCAAGTTCCTAGGAGTGAACATCACCAACAGCCTGTCCTGGTCAAATCACGTAGATGCCACGTTCAAGAAAGCTCAACAGCGCATCTACTTACACAGAAGGCTAAAGAAATTTGGCTTACTCCCTTTGACCCTCACCAACTTTTATCGATGCACCATAGAAAGCATCCTATCTGAATACGTCATGGTTTGGTGCGGCAACTGCTCTGCCCGAGACCGCAAAAAACTGCCTCCCCTCCATGGACTCTGTCTACGTTTCTCGCTGGCTCAGTAAAGCAGCCAGCATAATCAAAGACCCCACCCACCCCAGACATTCTCTTTTTTCCCCCTCCCATCGGGCAGAAGATACAAAAACCTGAAAGCACGTACCACCAGGCTCAAAGACGGCTTCTATCCTGCTGTTATAAAACTATTGAATGGTCCCCTTGCACAATAAGTTGGACTGTTGACCTCACAATCTACCTTGTTATGGCCTTGCACCTTATTGTCTGCCTGCACTGCACTTTCTCTGCAACTGTAACACTATATTCTGCTGTACTACCTCAATGTACTGATGTGATGAAATGATCGTATGGATGGCATGCAAAACAAGTTTGTCACTGTACCTTGGCACATGTGACAATAATAAACCAATTTACCAATTTACAATTTACCAATTTAATATCAGAATCCTGCAATAGGAAACCTTTAGATTTATCTGTCATGACCAGAGTGGTGCAGGTGTGGTCTCACCGGGACTTTGTACAGTTCCTCCCCAAAACCACATTACTTGCAGAATGCTTTTCATTCTTTTCAAAGGCTGCAGAAGAGATGAAGTGTTAGCAGACTCTGTGTGACCATTTGTACACTTTCCCCTCCAGGCTGTCAAACTGGACGGTGCACTGGGGTGGACTTGCTGGTGGGAATTAGTTAAAACTGTGCTCTGTAACTTGAGAGCAATAAATCAGTTAGGAATTCAGGAGGTTGAAGTCCTGATAAAGTATCAGAGGTAAAGTACAAGTCTGCGCCTACAAGACTCTGTGTAATCTTTCCGATAAGGATGCACCATTTAAATGCCATTGTGGGTGATGATGACGGTGCTCATTGAAGACAGGGAGGCAGAACTAATGACTAAGATTTTTGATGAGTCAACAGAAGGAATGATAAGGCTAACGTGGTTGATGTGTCTGTAGACTTCCAAAGAGTATTTGGTAAATAATAAATTTTCCAGCAAAATTGAAGTACATTAGAATCAGTGGAACAGCAAACAAGGTGCTGGAGGAACTCAGTGAGTCAGGACTACAAGGAACTTTCCCCTCTCACCTTAAATGCATACCCTCTAGTATTAGACATTTCGACCCTGGGGGAAAAAAGTACTGGCTGTCTATTCTATCTGTGCCTCTCAAAATCTTATAAACTTATATCAAGTCTTCCCTCAGCTTCTGATGCTCCAGAGAAAATAACCCCAGTCTGACCAACCTCTCCTTATAGCATATGCCCTCAAATCCAGGCAACGTCCTGGTAAACCTCTTCTGCACCCTCTCCAAAGCCTCCACATCCATTCTATAGTGTGATGACCAGGACTACAAGGTTCTGTCTGCTCCTGAGGTCTTGTTATGTCCTCAACTTCTTCTCAGGAATGGCGGTAAAGTGGGACCAAATAGGTTGTTGTGGGATGGAGCTCATTGAAGACAGAGTGACAGTTCAGGAGGTTTCCAAAGTGTTCCTTCTAGCTGGCAATGACTGCCTCTCTGTCCCTGCTGAATTTGCCTCATTCATTGCCCACAGTGGAGGCTTGGCGACTGGGTTGCAGATTGCTGAGGAACTTGGACATGTTATTGGTTTATTATTGTCACATGGACCAAGGTACAGTGAAAAACTTTGTTTTGCATGCCATCCATTTCATCGCATCAATACATTGAGGTAGTACAGGAGAAAAGCAGTAACAGAATGCTGAATATGGTGTTATGGTTACAAAGAAAGCGCAGTGCAGGCAGGCAATAAGGTGCAAGGCCATAATGAGGTAGACTGTGAGGTCACAAGTCCATTTTTATCGTACTAGGGGACCATTCAATAGTCTTATAACAATGGAATAGAAGCTGTACTGGTAGGATGTGTTTTTAGGCTTTTGAATCTTCTGCCCGATGGCGGGGGGGGGGCCGCGGGGGGAGAAGAGAGAATGTCCAGGGTGGGTGGGGTCTTTGATTATGCTGGCTGCTTTACCGAGGCAACAAGGTGTAGACAGAGTCCATGGAGGGGAGGCTGGTTTCCATGATGTGCTGAGCTGCATCCACAACTCTCTGCAGTTTCTTGCGGTCATGGGCAGAGCAGTTGCCATACCAAGCCGTGGTGCATCCGGATATGATGCTTTCTACAGTGCATCCTTAAAAATTGGTGAGGGTAAGTGGAGACATGTCGAATTTCCTTACCCTCCTGAGGAAGTAGAGGCACTGCTGCACTTTCTTGGCCATGGCATCTACGTGGTTGGACCAGGACAAGTTATTGGTGATATTTCTGTGCCACCTGTGCTCCCTCCTTGGATCCAAAGTCTTCTGATGGACCTCAGCACTCAGCTGCCTGCAAAAAACTGTTTCCCCTTGTGCAATGGTGGAGCTTCTAATCCAGGATCACCTAACATTGGTGTCAATCAGCCGCTCGATATCCTGATCATTCTTGTCAAACAGGTTCTGGCTCTTCCTGGTAGTGAAACAGAGAGCCTCGTTGCAGATGTAATATGCCTGTTCACTCCGCCAGCATCTCTCTCTCTCTGTGATGTCTTTCACCATCTCCTGCACTGTTTACCATACTTGATGTCATCTGAAAATTTTGAAATAGTTCCAGGTCAATTAATATAAAGGTCGAAAGAAGCAGCGGTTCTAGCACCAACACTTAGGGAACACCACAACACATCTTCCTGCAGCCCAAGAAACAACTGTGCACCACATCGCAGCTTTCAGTCCCAAAGCCAATTCCATATCCAGGCTCCCACAGTTTCTGGAGACACAAGAGACTTGCAGATGTTGGAATCTGAAGCAACACACAAGATAATCCAATCATGTTGCAGCTGTATAAAACTTTGGTTCTGCCGCATTTCAGAGTATTGTGTGAAGTTCTGGTCGCCCCATTACAGGAAGGATGAAGAGAACAGGCTCAATAGGAAACCGACTGGATTAGAGCTACAGGGAGACACAAGGAACTGGAATCTGGAGCAACACACGAGATGCTGGAGGAACTCAACGGGCCAGCCAGCATCTCTGGAGGAAAATGGACAGTCGACGTTTTGGATCGAGACTCATCATCTGGACTGAAAGATAGAGGGGAGATGGCCGGTATAAAGAGGTGGAGGGAAGGGGTGGAGCAAGAGCCGACAGGTGATAGGTGGATCCAGGTGAGGGGGAGAGTGGGCTGGTTGATAGGCAGATGGGGGAGGGGAGAGTGGGAATGGGGCCAGAAGCCGGGAGATGATAGGTGGAGGTAACAAAGGGCTGAAGATGATGCAATCTAATAGGAGAGGAAGGTGGAGCATTGAATAAAGGGAGGGAGGTGGGGAGGGGAACCAGTGGGAGGGGTGTCTGGGTGATGGGCAGATGGAGAGGGGGGAGGAGGGGGAAAGAGGCAGGGAGAAGGGGACCAGGTAGATCAGGAGGGGAGAGAAAATGGATGGTGGGGGGGGAGGGGAGGGGAGGGAAGAAGTTGGGGAATTCAGTGTTCGTACTGCCAGGTTGTTAGGCTGTCCAGGCGGAGAGGGTGGACAAACTTGGATAGTTTTCTCTGGGGCTGAGGCTGAGGGGAGACCTGTTGGAGGTTTATAAAATTATGAGATGCATAGATCAGGTAGACAGTCAGACTCATTTCCCCAGGGTAGAAATGTCAAAAACCACAGAAACAAAGGACTGCAGGTGCTGGAATCCAGATGAAAGACACGATGGTGCTGGAGGAACTCAGCAGGCCAGGCAGCATCCGTGGAGAAAAGCAGGCGGTCAACATCTTGGATCAGGACCCTTCTTCAGGACTGAAGATAGGAAAAAGGGAAGCCCAGTATATAGCAGAGAAAAGCAGAGCAGTGAAAGGTGGACAAAAGAGGGGAGGCGGGGTGGGCATAAGGTGGTGATAGGTAGATGCAGGTAAGAGATAGTGATAGGCTGGTGCGGGGGAGGAGGGGAGAGCAGATCCACTGGGGGATGGGTCAGATGTAAGGACAGAAAGGGATAAAAGGGGGGGGGGGGTAGAAAAAAGGGAGATAGGCTAGGAAAGGGAAGAAAAGAAGAGGCATGGTTGGGTGGTGGGGGGGGTGGTGTTGGGTGTGGGGATTACTTAAAGTGGGAGAATTCAATGTTCATGCCGTTAGGCTGCAAGGTTCCAAGACGGAAGGTGAGGCGCTGTTCCTCCAATTTGCGCTTGGAATTCTCCTGGCAGTGGAGGAGACTGAGGACTGACATATCGGTGATGGTGTGGGAGGGGGAGTTGAAGTGACTGGCAATGGGGAGATGCAGATCACGGTTACGGACGGAGCGCAGGTGCTCTGCGAAACGGACACCCTAGTCTGCGTTTGGTCTCACTAATATAGAGGAGGCCACACTTGGAGCACCGAATGCAGTAGATGATATTGAGGGAGGTGCAGGTGAACCTCTGTCTCACCTGAAAGGACTGTTTGGGTCCCTGGATGGAGGTGATGCAGGTAGTGCAGGGGCAGGTGTTTCACCTATGGCAGGTGGGAGGGGGATGGGTGGGGGGGGTTAGGAGTGAACTAGGGAGTTGCAGAGGCCTTTTCTGCCTTTCGTGGTCCCTGCGAAAGGCAGAAAAGGGTGGGGAGGGGAAGATATGCTTGGTAGTGGAGTCCCATTGAAGATGGCGGAAGTGGCGGAGAATGATGTGTTGGATATGTAGGCTGGTAGGATGAAATGTGAGGACAAGGGGGACCCTATCCCTGTTGGGTCTTGGAGTGGGTGGGGTGGGGGTGAGAGCAGAGGTGCGGGAAATGGCAGAGATGCGGGTGCGAGCTCTCTCAACCGCAGTAGGCGGTAGCCATGGTTAGTAAAGAAGCTGGACATCTCGGATGTTCTGGAGTGGAAAGCCTCGTCACGACAGCAGATGCAGCAGAGGTGGAGAAATTGAGAAAATGGGATAGCGTCCTTGCAAGAGACAGGGCGGGAGGAGCTGTAATCGAGGCAGCTATGGGCGTCAGTGGGTTTGCAGAAGATGTCAGGGGATAAAGGCTCTCCTGAGATGGAGATGGAAAGATCAAGAAAGGAGGGAGAGGTGTCAGAGATAGTCCATGAAATTTTCCAGGGTGAAAATTTGTGGCGAAATTTATGAAACTGTCGAGTTCCGAACAGGTGCAAGAGGTGGCGCCAATGCAGTCATCGATATAGCGGAGAAAGAATTGAGGGATGGGCTCAGACTAGGCTTGGAACGAAGAGGCAGACGTAGCTGGGGCCCGTGCGAGTGCCCATGGTTATGCTCTTGGTCTGTAGAAAGTGAGAGGAATCAACACTGAAGTTGCTTAGGGTGAGGACAAGTTCAGCCAGGTGGAGGAGAGTGTTAGTCCAAGGGGACTGGTTCTGTCTCTGGTCAAGAAAGAAGTGGAGGGCGGTTAGGCCATCACGATGGGGAATGGAGGTGTATAGGGACTGGGCGTCCATGGTGAAAATGAGGTTGTGAGTGTCGGAGAACTTAAAGCTATGGAAGAGTTGGAGAGCATGTGATGTGTCACAGATGTAGGTGGGAAGAGATTGGACGGGGGGGACAGGATAGTGTCCAGGTACAAGGATACGAGCTCCGTGGGGGAAGGGCATGTGGAGACAATAGGTCTGCCGGGACAGTCCATCTTGCGGATTTTGGGGAAGAGACAGAAGTGGGCAGTCCTAGGTAGTGGGACTGTCATGTTGGTAGCTGTGGGGGTGGAGGGGGTGGGGGAAGATCTCGTGAGGTGATGAGGTCAATGATGGTGTGGGAGATAATGTCCTGGCGGTCCTTGGTGGGGTTATAGTTCAGGGATAGGTAGGAGGAAGTGTCCGAGAGTTGGCGTCTGGCCTCTGCAAGGTAGAGGTCAGTATGCCAGACTATCACGGCACTACCTTTGTCGGCTGGTTTGATGACAATGTCAGGGTTGGTGCTGAGGGAGTGGAGAGCAGAACATTCAGAAGGGGTGAGGTTGGAGTGGGTGAGGGGAGCAGAAAAGTCAAGATGGCTGATGTCGCGCTGACAGTTGGCTCTGAAAAGGTCCAGGGAAGGTAACAGACCCGATGGAGGAGTCCAGGTGGAAGAAGAGGGCTGGAGGTGGGAGAACAGGTCATCAGAAGGGAGAGAGGACTTGTTACCGAAGAAGAAGGCACGGAGGTAGAGATGTTGGAAAAAGAGCTCGGCATTGTGCTGGGCTCGGAATTCGTTGAGGTGGGGGCGTAGAGGTACAAAGGTGAGGCCTTTGCTGAGAACAGATCACTCAGCCTCAGAGAGGGGGATGTCAGGGGGGGAAGGTAAAGACTCGGCAGATATGTCAAATACTAGAGGGCATAGCTTTAAGGTGAGGGGGGAAAGTTTAAAGGAGATGTACGGGGTGGTGGTGGAAGTGGATACGGTAGTGGTGTTTAAGAGGCATTTAGACAGGCACATGAACATGCAGGGAATGGAGGGATGTGGACCGTGTGCAAGCAGATAGGTTCTGTTTAAGTCGGCACAGACATGGTGGGCCGAAGGGCCTGTTCCTCTGCTGTACTGTTGTATGTTCTATGTTCCAAAGTGACTGCCCTGTAGTTGGTGAGCATATCTCTCTTAGAAGAGGTATCATATTTACGATTCTCCCTTCCTCTAGCACCTCCCTGTTCCTTGGGAGAACTGGAGGATGATGGCAAGCTGTCCTGCAGTCATCACCCCACCTCTCCCAGCAGCCCAGGGTGAATCCTGCCAGCTTTTCTAGTTCCTCCTCCTCATCAATCTTCACCCCATTCATTATGGATGGCACAGTATAGTGCAGCAAGTAGAACCACTGCCTAACGGCATCAGAGACCCAGGTTCAATCCTGACCGACAGTGCTGTCTGTGTGGAATTTGTATATTTTTCCTGTGACCAATGAACACAAAATGCCGGGGGAACTCAGCAGGTCAGGCAGCACCTATGGAGGGAAACGAACGGTTGTCCCGAAGAAGGGTCTCGACTGTTCGTTTCCCTCCATAGATGCTGCCTGACCCGCTGAGTTCCTCCAGCATTGTGTGTTCATTGTTCTAGGTTTCCAGCATCTGCAGTCTCTGCTGGGTTTCCCCTGGGTGCTCTGGTTTCCTCCCACATCCCAAAGACATGTGAGTTGGTCGGTTAATTGGCCCCTCTGTATTGCTCCTAGTGTGTAAGGGAGTGGTGGAATCTGTGGGGAGTCGATGGGAATGTGGGGAGGATAAGAAGTGGGAATAGTGTCAATGGATGATTGATGGTCGGCATGGATTCGATGGGCCGAAGGGCTGAAGCTCTATTATCACCTCTACCTCCCCTACTGCTGAGAGTTTGGCAGCTTCCTCTTCCTTGCTAGCAGTCTATATAAAGTACTCCTCTCTCCTTCCAACTGCTGGCACCCATGCTATTGTTGAACATGAGCCATGTGGATTTTATCCTTGACCCCTCATGGACATTCTCCCTTCCTAGCACAGCAACGTTCACCTTAATCAATGCTGCCTCAGCATCCCGTTTCTTTCCTTCCCTACCTTCCCTGAACACTTTGTATCCGGAAATATCTGGTACCTGTTCCAAGCTAGGTCACAGCACGATGATCCCTTGTGCCTGCAGCTCATCAATGTTATCCACTGCACATTGTGTGTTAATGCACTGCACTGTGAATCTCTTCAATATTCCAGTATTCCCTCTTAATATGAATGGACCAGACATCCTGCTGTGAATATTGCCCTTAATCCCCCTGGCAGTCCAGTTCAGAGGTCACACTCCAGATGTTGCTGTAGGATTGTTACACTCCAGGTGTTACACCATCACAAATGCTAAACAACATTAACAAGTTAGTTTGCAACCTGTACTTCAAGTAGTGAGCATTTTAGATGATCTGAGATTCCTGGTACTGAATTGACTGTGACTTTTTGTCAGGTGAGCAACAGATGTTCACCAGCACTGGGTGAAGAAAGTCCGCTGAAGAAGAAATGGAGGAAAGTTTAAAGGTTTAAATTGGGAAAGGGCATTTATCTCCAGCGAAGGGATAACGAGGTTTTTAATGTGGCACATGAAAATGAGAGTTCACAAGGGTGAAGGAGATGAAAGAGGGATTCCCCATCAGCAAGTAAATTGAGTGAATAATTTCTCTGTGACATCGGTGTGAGGCAGGGGACATCTTAACAATTAGCCTCATTGCCTTGGGACCTCGATGGACAGGACGTGGTGAGAAGTAAGAAGATTTCTATCAGGCCAAAGAGAAACATTTAACCTACACCAACCCCCACACTCATTGTCAAAACCGTGTTTAAATTATTTTTCCAAATGGCCCACAATACTCCGTTAAGGACCACTAGTGTGGACACTCACTGCTCGCATCCACTTGGTGTTTATGGACACGTCCTAGCTCTCAGTCCACCAATGGCTACATTTTAAAATTCCCTTCCTCACCCTGAATTGCCAGCTTGGCTGTGTCACCTCCATCCCTGTAATCTCCAGTTCTATAATCCTCCAAGAACTCTGCCTTTCTCCAATTTTGCACATTGTCCATTTTTCTTCCCCCTTTTATTGGCAGTTGTGCCTTCATCTGTCCTGACCCAAAGCTTTGGAATTCCTTCCCGAAACTTCCCTTCCTTCCTCTCCTCCTTGAAGCATCTTTCAAAAGGCTTCTGAATGGTTTATTTGGCTTAGTGTCAGATTACGCTTCTTTGAAGGGCCTTGAGATGTTTTGCCAAGTTAAAGGATCTATAAGCACATTGCTATGATTGGTGGAGCCCAGAGGATGACCAAATCAACCAATCCAAAATTACAGCAGGTCGATGTCACAGGAATAGGCGACAAGTGCAGTGACCTGACTTTTGGCCCACTGCCTTTATCCTCCCACCCGAAAATCGAGACCGGGGGAATCCTTCCTGTCTCACCACGTGTATGAGGTTGGTTTCTGTGTGATAATTCAAAACTTTGGGGAATTTTGAGGTTGAGAACAAAAATAAGAGCCATTCTTCGGGTTTTATGTGCAATAGTTATTTGCCTTACTTAATTTAGAGAATGGTGAGGTTAGTAAAGCAAGTGTTCAGAGAGGACTTATGATGCAGTTAATGATGCGTGAGCTTTGTGCTCAAGGCAAATAGTCAGTAGTGGAGAATGGAGCATTTCCCCCTCAGCATGTGCTCTCTCACAAGGTAGTGTTAATACAAAGTAAAGCTTAGCGTGTTTCAATGCTGTTTCTCTCTATGACTGATGGAGAGATAGAGCAAAATAGGTGAAAGATTTAAAAGGGACTTGAGGGGCAACTTCTTCACACAGAGGGTGGTGCTTATATGGAATGAGCTGCCAGAGGAAGTCGTTGAGGCAGGTACAATAACAACATTCAAAAGACATTTGGATGAGTACATGGATAGGAGGCGTTTAGAGGGATATGAGACTAGCTTGGTGGGCACCATGGTTGGCATGGACGAGTTGGGTCTGTTTCCATGCTGTATTATTCTATGACTCTATTCTGTGACTTTATACTGAACATTTCTAGGCTTGGTGCTGGAGCAAAGCTGTGTCTACACAGCCCTGTCAAACACTCCCAGGGCAGTTATAGTTCAGGGTAGATATAGAGTAAAGCTGTGTCTACACTGCCCTATCAAACACTCCCAAACCATGTGTCTGAAATACTATAACAGAAGTTAGGCTTCAAAAATGCTTCCTTGGTGCTTTTTGTTATCGTGAGGTATTAAAAAGAGGCATATAAATAGAAATGTTACCTTCTGCTAACCTCAGTGAGTGAAACACCCATCAGCATTTGGTACCAAACTCACACTGGAAGATTGGGTGAAGGGGTCTCTGGAGCTGTGCTGAGGAAGGGGAGGTAAAGGCCAGGCCAGCCCTGCAAAGAAGTTCATCTGGTGTGTGCCATTTGGACAACTTATGCAGGCAACTAACCAGACATCAGTGTGGAGGGGGAGGGCTTCTTTGGGAACTTTGGATATGACTGTAGCTGACACCTGGAATGGAGAAAGGTGAACTGAGAAATGGTTTGCATAGAGCTGACTGAGGTTCTGCAGTTACCGTGTTACTTACAGAGTGCCAGCAGTGGGCCATTTGGTAATATTTCTGCTCCAAAGACAAAAGGTTTGGGGCAGGTCCCACTCTGGAGATGTGGACAGCACCGTGGCACAGCTGGCCCACAGCTCCGAGGATTCAGCTTCGACTCTGTCTGTGTGGAGTCCGCACGTTCTCCCTGTGACACACGAGTTTCCTCCGGACGCTCCTGTTTCCTCCCACATCAAAGTGAAAGTCAAAGTCAAGATTATTGTCATATGCACAAGTACATGTTTGCAAAGGTGCAATGAAAAAAATATCCTTCCCTGCCCCTCTGCCCTCCCCGCCCTTCTGCCCTCCCCAGCCCCTCCCTTTCTTCCGTGCTCCACCTTCCCATACTATGAGATTCCATCATCTTTGTCACTTACACCTATCACTTCCCAGCTTCTGATGCCAATCCAACACTCCCCTCCTCCACCTGCCTATCAAACCCCCCCCCTCACCTGGATCCACCTATTGCCTGTCACCTCTTGTTCCAACCTTTTATACTCGTTATTGCCCCTCTATCTTTGTCCAGATGAAGGGTTCTCAACCTGAAACATCAACCATCCATTTCCCTCTACAGATGCTGCCTGACCCGTTGAGTTCCTCCTGCGTTGCTCCAGATCCCAGCATCTGCAATCTCTCTTGTCTCCATCCTTATCCATTTCCGTTGTTTCGTTTCAAATGAACTCAACGACTCTATTTTGAATGAACTCAGTGACTCAAGCTCTATAGCCCTCCAGGGTAGAAAATTCCAAAGATTTGCTGGAGACGCAAGATCAGCTCGGTCTTTTTTTGCTCCAAAGATTTACTGTTCCCTAAGTGAATAAAATTCTCATTTCAGTCCTAATTGGCCTACCCCTTATTCTGAGACTGTGACCGCTGGTCCTAGACAGAGGAAACTCTTTCTCTGCATCTTACCTGCCAGGTCTTGTACTACAACAGAGAAGATTTTAGAAGAACTGAGATTCATTTTGTCCTGTCACAGCTCACAAGAAGAACTAGTCTCAGATTCTTGTCCTCAGTTTCACGCATATCTGAATGCTAAATGAGTGGTCTTAAGCACGCACCCATTCTCCATATCATCCAGTCTCCAATGGTATGACTCCGACTGGTGATATTCATCGAAGAAGCAGGTTTTGCAAGGGCGCTTGTTTAACAATAAGTCATCGATTTTCAAACTCCTTGCCAAACTTCAAAGAAAAGCCACATTCCGCAACAGGTTGTACTCCTGTTACATTAGCAATATGTAGGAAACACCGAAAACTGTTAAGCTTAAACTTGAGGGGAGAGCAGAAGAGGTGAAGTTGGAATTATGACTCAAGATATGGATCAAAACAATTCAAATAACTCGTTTACCAACTCTACCCAGATAACCTGGCATTCAGAAGCAGTATATTGGACTGAGAGTTGGAGTCTCTTGTGAAAACTGGAGATAAAATTAGAAATTTGCAGATAAGTCACTTAATTAAGAGATATGCAAGAGAAGTTCAAAGGGTTACTTATCTCAGAAAATGTGCCAATGATAAACTGAAGAAGAAACAAGGGAAGACTCTACTGAATTGAATCGAGATTGGGATACTATTTATCCAGGAGCTCCCAAGCATCGAGGACAGCAAGCTTCGTTTGTGCTTCTTTAGATTCTAACATGACTGGTGAACCCCATTTGGATCTGCACACTGAAGCAGGAGGTATAGGTGGAGCTGGGTGTGTGGGTATGTGAGTGGGTTGGGGGGGGGTGGTGTTGTTGGATTCTCCGTCTGTTGCTTAACCTACCTATGCTCCTATTAGAGAGATTCAAAGTGCTCAGTGCCTTCCTGGATGCCTCCCACCACTTTCAGTGGTCACGGGCCAAAGACTCTCATGAATTGTTGAGGATGTTACATTTTTTTAAGGAGGCTTTGACGATGTTCTTGAAGAATTCCCTCCATCCCGCCAGAGATTGTTTGTCATGACAGAACTCGGAGGAGAGTGTTAATCCCAGGGATCTGGTGTCAGGTATGTCAGTTTTGGATTCCACATTTCCTTACTTCCTTACAGCATAGAAGGAGGCCATTCGGCCCATTGAATCTATGTCTTACAGAGCAACCCATTCTCTCATCAATTTTCCCTGTAACCTATTCCCATCAACTCCCTGCAGATTCTACCTCCCACCTACACTTGGGACGATTTACAGCAGTCAATTAATCTTCCAACCTGCACATCTTTGTGGGAGGAAACTGGAGAACCTGAAGGAAACCAATGCAGTCGCAGAGGGAACTTGCAAACTCCACACAGGCGGCACTGGAGGTGAGGATTGAACCCGGTCGCTGGAGTTGTGAGGCAGTGGCTCAACTAACGGAGCTCCTTCTCAGCCTATAATGAGTTCCTCATCCTCTTATATCCTACAGCAATTGATGATTGATGATTGTTTGCAGCTCTGCCTCCATGTGAAGGTGAACACAAGGGTCACCTCACACCATCTCTCGACAACAGAAGTTGGGGTGTTCTTGATTCTGGAGTGGAGGTGCTGAAGGTTGAACAGAGACCCACGCACTCTGCAGACTAACTCCATTCCACCGGGGAGTTTATTGGAAGTGAGTTGAATAACTACAATGAGGAATATTGAGAAGAGTTCAGGTGTGACGATGGAGCCTTTCTTGACCCCAATCTACCCTGGAATCTAGTCTGCGATGGACCCATTGGTGAAGATCACCTGGTAAAGATATGAATTAGTCTTTCTTTTAAAAAAAGGCAATAGCAAAGTACAGTAGAAGCCTTGTGACCTGACATTTTGTAATCTGGCATGTTTTATTAAATGGTAATTCAGAGTGATTGACCAGGCCAAAGGAAGGGCAGCACTGGGCTGACCTTTGATGAATCAGCATGTTTAATTAACCAGCACCTGCCAAGTCCAGCACATGTTGGATTACAGAGCACTTACAGCAGGAGATGTAAGTATGTGGTAGAATGCAGAACCTATGCACATGTGCACAGTGTGGTTAGAGTGGAATAAGCCAGCAGTATGTGGTTTCACACACACACACACACTCACTCACTCCCTCTCTCTCTCACATCACTCTCACATACATACTCTCACAGAAACACACTCTCTCACACACACGCACTCTCTCGCACATGCATACACACACACACACACACACACACACACACACATTCTCACATATATACTCACACACAGAAACACACACAGAGCAAGTGGTACTTTAAATCTTGCAGCTGTGTTAGATGGAACTGTATGATATGCTTCCCTCTGAGAGGCCATGAATTTGCCTAAACCACAAAAAAGTGACCAGATTACTCCTGATAATGCTCCAGATATGGGTTGCACACTGCCTGATGTCAGTTTGTATGTGCCCTGTGCTTCAGATATCGGTCCCAAAGACAGAAAGTGATCCAATGCTGAATGGAATGCTGGACTTCGTGGTGTATTTCTCTCTCTGGACAAACCCTGCTCTCATTGGATGACAGAGTCACGTGACATACCTACACCACTGCAGTAACTGGGTCAGCCAGTCTGTGCTTGAAACAGGTAGAAGTAAAAGTGTTTTGGAGTAATGATCTTAATGTTCAGCCTTGTTAATAAACAATTATTCTTTGCTCTCCACTGTGTATGTGTGTATGTGTTCGCATCACATACATCCTCCATTTACAATGGACTGGAGTACAACTGCAGCTGTAAAAAGCCCTGGTTAAACCTGAAGCACCCTGAGCAGTTCTGACATCACAGCTGAGGAAAGATAGATTGGAGGGAAGAGACTGATATCTGCATTTCAAAGTTAAAGGGATGTGACCTGGAAGAGGGGGCAGAAAGAAAGGTATCCAAGTTTTCCGATGACAGGAAAACAGGTAAAAGGACATGTTTGATGAGGATGTTATGACTCTGCAGCAGGATGGTGATAGATTGAGTGAGCTGGTGAAAACCTGGCTAATGAAGGTTTAATGTGGGGAAGTGTGAATCAAAAGGTGGGTTATCACCAACAGCCTGTCCTGGTCCAACCACGTGGACACCACGGCCAAGAAAGCTCACCCACGCCTCTACTTCCTCAGGAGGCTAAAGAAATTTGGCTGTCCCCTTTGACCCTCACCAACTTTTATAGAGGCACCGTAGAAAGCCTCATATCCGGATGCATCACGACTCGGTACGGCAACTGCTCTGCCCGTGACCGCAAGGAACTTCAGACAGTTGTGGACACAACTCAGCACATCACAGAAACCAGCCTCCCCTCCATGGACTCTGTCTACACTTCTCGCTGCCCCAGTAAAGCAGCCAACATAATCAAAGACCCCACTCACCCTGGACGTTCTCTCTTCTCCCCCCTCCCATCAGGGAGAAGATACAGAAGCCAGAAAGCACCTACCACCAGGCTTCTATCCCGCTGTTATAAGACTATTGAACAGTCCCTTAATACAATAAAATGGACTCTTGACCTCACAATCTACCTCGTCTTGACCCTTGCACCTTATTGTCTGCCTGCACCGCACTTTCTCTGTAACAGTAACACTATATTCTGCATTCAGTTATTACTTTTCCCTTGTACTACCTCAATACACTGATGTGATGAAATGATCTGTATGGATGGCATGCAAAACAAAGTTTTTCACTGTACCTCAGTACTAATTTACCAAAATTTAATTTATTATCTAATGGAGAGAGACTGTAAATGAGTGAAGTTCAGAGGGATCGAGGTGTTCCAGTGTCTGAATCACAAGAAGTTAACGGGGAGGTTCAGCAAGTAACTAAGAAGGCAAATATTATATTGGTCTTTTCTGCAAAGGGGTTGGAGTTTAGAAATAAAGACATTTTGTTTCAATCGTACAGGGTGCTGGTGAGGCTACACCAGGAATACTATGCACAGTTTTGGCTGCCTTACCTAAGACAGGGTGTAGTAGCTTTGGAGACATTCCAAAGAAATTCACCAGGCTCTTCCTGGGATGAGAGGATTCTCCTATCAAGAGAGGCTAAATCGGATGGGTCTGTCTTCTTTACAATAATGAGGGCTGATCTTATTGTAACATGTAAGATCCTAAAAGGGCGTGGGTAGATACTAAAATGTTTTCACTGATGGGAGAGTTTAGAACCAGGAATAATTTCAGGATAAGGGGCCAATCACATAAAATAGGAATTTCTTGTCACAGAGCGTAGTGAATCTCTGCAGTTCCCGAGGGTTGTGGAGGCCAGAGCATTATAAGTATTAAAGTGGAGGTAGATAAATTTTTGAATGATCGAGGAATTGAGAGTGATGGGGAACTGCTATAGAGGATGAATTGACGCCTGGATCATATTGATCGGCTGGGCAGGTTTGAGGGGCCGAGTGGCCTACTCCTATTTTCTTGTGTTACTTAAACTGGGGGTTGTGGCCTGTAGTTTGGAAGGTTACGAATGGTTTGATCAAAGGTTAAGAAGCTGAGGGGAACTAGTTCTGCTGGCTGAGGAGTAAGGATGATAGATGTTGGAGACACAAGGAGACTGCAGATGCTGGAATCTGGAGCAGCAAACAATCTGCTGGAGGAACTCAGCAGGCCGAGCAGCATCTATGGGGGGAGAAGGAACTGTTGACGTTTCGGGTCGAAACCCTGCATCAGGACTGAGAGCGGAGATGGGAAATGGCCAGTATAAAGAGGAGAGTGGGAGTGGCGAGAATGGATTCAGAGGCGGTTTGTGGAAGAATGTGGACAAAGAGTTGGAGAGCAGTGGAAGCCATGGGTGGGGGCAGTGAGGGAGGCTCTCAAGGAACCCCTGTTGTTGGAGAGAGGAGGAAAACTTCTTCAGTGTCGCCGTATCTTGAGGAGACTTCACAGTGGAGCAGTACGATGGAGACACAAGAGACTGCAGATGCTGGAATCTGGAGAAACAGCAACTAGCACTGGATTGGTATTGATTTTAAATATAACTTGAAAGCTTTTTTTTATCAAACATAGGGCATTGAAGAGCATGGAGCAATGGTGGCTATGGGAGTTGAATCAGAGCTGAACCATTTCATCGAATGACAGATCAGGATCAAGGGCTAAGTGTCTTCTTCCTTTATAAGGCCCTCAAACACATGCAAGAAGAAATGGTAAACTGAAAACTGTGAGATAGGAGAAGTATGGCCTTGACTTGCTTGTTGAAATTGTACAGGGTCTGGGGGAGATCACACCCTGAGTATTGTGTACAGTTCTGCTCTCCTTACCTGAGGAAGGATGTCATGCTATGGAGAGAGTGCAGTGAAGGTTTGCCATACTGATTCCTGGGATGTTAGTACTGATGTATGAAGAGAGATTGGGTCCATTAGACTTATATTCACGAGCATTTAGAAGAATGAGAGGGGATTTCACAGAGACCTACAAAATTCTAACAACGCTGGATAGACTATTAGATGGTGGAGGAGTTGAGGACCATGGGTCACTGTCTAAACTCAAGGGGTAAGCCAGGTAGGACTGAGATGAGGACACTTCTTTTCTCCCAGACACTAGAGAATCTGTGGAATTCTCTACCACAGAAAGAAGTTGGTCAGATCATAAAGTATGTTTATGGAGGAGTTAGATCTAGTTCTCAAAGCTAGAGAGATTAAGGGATGCAGGATGTCCTGACCTGAAACTTTGAACGCCAGCTTTTCTCTATGGATGCTGCCTGGCCTGCTGAGTTCCTCCAGCATCGTGTTTTTCATACAGGGAGAAAGTTGGAACAAGGTACTGAATGATCAGCCATGATCAGGTTGAATGGCAGAACAGGCTCAAAGGGCTGAATGGCCTTCTCCTGCTCCTATTTACTATGTTTCTGTGTGATTGAACAGTTGACCAATTTGGTCTGACGGTTCCCCATTGTTTTTGTTTACAAGCTGCTATCTTCTTAGCTCCTGTGTTTTACAAAACATATTTCCTGTTGGAGCACACTACACTCCAGAGGTTTGGGACGGGTACCTGTGAGACGGCCTGTTGGTGTCATTGAGGAGGTTGTGTTGTGTGTGTGCATTATTAATTGGACATCGGTCTCTGTACTCCTCTGTCATTATATCTGATTATATCTGGAGCATTAAGCTGCTGTCTCATTATCAAACAATGCAATCTGACTCCTCGGACCACTCCACAGCTGGAGTGTTATGCTCTCACCAACTGTTCCACTTCCCCAGACTCGTGTGTGTGTTAACGTGAGCTTATAATCTTGCAGAAGGTAAAGGCGCAGGCAGGGATACCACTATTGATCTCAGTGTTACTGTGTTAGGTGGGGAAATTCACTTAATTTCATTTTGGTGACTCCTGTTAGAACGTGGGCAAGATTGGAGGGAGCTTTGATATCCCAACCACAATGACTTGCATTTCTGTGACACCCTTAACTAAGTAAAATGAATGAAAACATTTCAAAGGAAAATACTCAGATAGAAATCCTGGTAAAACAGCCAACATAATCAAGGACCCCTCCCACCCTGGTCATTCTCTCTTCTCCCCGCTTCCATCAGGCAGAAGATATAAAAGCTTGAGAACATGCACCACAAGGCTCAAGGACAGCTTCTATCCTGCTGTTATAAGACTCTTGAATGGACCTCTTATATGATGACGAACTCTTGATCTCTTAATCTACCTCATTGTGGCCCTTGCACTTTATTTGTCTCCCTGGACTGCACTTCCCCTGTAACTGTAACACTATGTTCTGCATCCTGTTTTTTTTTTCCTTTTGTACTACTTCAATGTACTTATCTACGGAATGATGTCTGGATGGCATGTAGACAAAAGTTTTTCACTGTATCTTGGTACATGTGACAATAATTTACAAATTGCCAATTACAATTTAGCAAAAATAATTTGTGCTAAGCCAACAAAGTGAACAACCAGAATGTTGATCAAACTGGAGAGGGTGCAGAAAAGATTCATGAGGAGGTAGCTTGGACTGGGGGGGCTAGGGTTATCAGGACAGACTGGATAGGCTGGGGGTCTTTTCCCTGGAGTGTAGGAGGCTGAGGGGTGACCTTATAGAGGTTTACAAAATCATGATTGGTCTGGATAAGGTGACCGGTCACAGTGCATTTCCCAGGGTTGGGGAGTCCAAAATTAGCAGGCATAGGTTTAACGTGAGAGGGGAAAATTTTTAAAGGAACCTCAGGGGCAACTTCTGCTCACAGAGGGTGGTGGGTGTATGGAATGAGCTGCCAGAGGAAGCAATAGAGGTGTGTATAAGAACGGATAAGAAAGGTTTAGAGGGATATGGGCCAAACACAAGCAAATGGGACTAGCTTGGATAGATATCTTGGTCGGCATAGATGAGTTGGGCTAAAGGGCCTGTTTTCGTGCTGTAATACTCTATGAATCTGTGGATTGAACGCAGGAATTAAGTTTCAATTCGATGATCTTGTTACCACGGGCTAACTCACCAATATTTAAATGTCTCCCTTTTACTATTTCCAAGCACCAAGTAGCAGTATAACTATATGACAATAAGTGTTAGCTTTAGAATTGTAGAATTGCTAGAGAACAGATAGAGGCCATTTGTCACATTGAGTACAAACTGATTCCCTATAGAGTAACCCTATCAATCCCATTCAAAGTCAAAGTCGAGTTTATTGTCATATGCACAAGTGCAGGTGCAATGAAAAACTTACTTGCAGCAGCATCACAGACACATAGCATCATATAAGCAGCATTCACAAGAAAAACATAAATTAAACATAAATTATATACTTTTTTTACAAGAAAACACAATTAGAATTTTAAGAAGTCCACCTTAGTGCAAAGTGGTCATAGTGCTGCTAAACTGTAGTGATTAGGGTTTTGCTGGTTGGTTCAAGAACCAAATGGTTGGAGGGAAGAAGCTGGTGGTGTACCTGGGCAGTGAGGGTCTTTGATGATGGATGTTGCCTTCTTGAAGCGGCTCTTCCTGTAGATAACTACCAATGGTAGGGAGGGATGTTCCTGTGATATACTGGGCGCTTTCCATGCTCTTTCCACGAAAACTGCAAATTATTTTTCCTTGTGTGCCTGTCTGTGTCAGACCTGCAAACCCTGATTCTGTTCCTGCCACCCTCACAGGCAGTGAGTTCCACATCACCACCTCTCCATTGTCTGAAAAGCCTTTCCTCGTGCCCCATTGTACCTTCCCCTCATCATTTTAAGTCTGTGCCTCTCAGTTCTTGAAACGTTTGCCAATAGTGTTTTAAGTAATTAAGTTTAAAAGGAGAAAAAAAGGCAGAGAGATTGGAGATGAAAGAAGATGAGATGCAGAAGCAGCCAGGATTAGAAGAATGCAGAATTCTTGGGCTGCAGGGCCGGAAGAGGTTATAGAGATTCCACACCTACTAATGTACAGATATCATTGGATAACAATCAAATGTATGAATCTATTGCTGATATTTAACCCCCTGACCCAGGGAGCCTGTAACACCCCAACTGTTTCACTGAGTTCAGCCAACCTAGCTCAGGCTAGCTAATGGAATTACACTTCCGTGCCAGAGTGTTTCATATTGTCACACCTCACTGGTGAGTGAATGCAGGGGTGACTGCAGATGGCTTTTAACACTGCTTTATTCTTGCATTGTTTTTATGTAGTTCTGCCGTGCACGTTTGTGTTTAAGCCCCACCGCAGGGTTGAGCTGGAGTTTTTACAGCAGATGCAGCAGACGCCTGTTTGGAGGGGCTTCAGTGGAGCAAAGTCCCTCTCTAACAACTTTCACAGGCACCTGTTCTGTGCAAGGCTCCCAAACAGACACTTCCTTATCTTGACTAACACACATTTGTTTCCCGATGGCAGATTAATCCCTTAAAATTTACTGAGAAGTATAAATATTTCATATATTATTACTTCAGCGAAAAAAAGATTTAAATCGGGAAGTTTTCCAACAGCTGCTAACCAGAGAACATGGAAATGAGGAGCATTTTAAAATGCCCCCTGCTTTTCATTAGTTGTATTTATTGTATGTGGCATTTGCACTTCTCTCTCTGACAAACATGCTGGGCTTTTGTTGATACCTTCATGTCTTGTGCTAATTGGTTTGTGGGTGAATTGTTCTGCACCAGTGTGGTCTAGCTGTCCAAGGCTCCTGCCAATGATTAGTTAAAGCCCTCTGCTGATATGCTAGCAATTCCACTCAGACTGGTAGAGGCCTGGTGTAGCTGTCGGCTGACTACGAGCAAACGTTGGGTGTTTGGTGCCCACATTGGAAAGCAACAAATCATCCTGTCCCTCATCATTAACCAGTGACCCCTGCTGGTAAACATTGGCTGAGCACAGGATCCAGGTCAAATGGTCCTAACATTCCACAGGTTAGAACATCCGGCTGATCCTCTATATTAGAAATTCAATTGCCCATTGAAACTTGTGCTAAAACATCAATGTACAAGGGACCAAGGTCAGTTTATCCCAGTGTTATTAATGCATGATTTCCATGCCTACACCTTGTGGCACCAGTCAAAATGGCTTTTCCATGCACAAAACGCTGGAGGAACTCAATGGGTCAGGCAGCATCTGAGGAGGGAAAAGGACAGTCGATGTTTCGGGTCGAGACCCTTCATTTGGACTGAACTCGTCCTGTATCTGCAGTCTCTTGTCTCTCCATTTTGTCCAGCATCTGCAGTATCTTGTGTTTCCATAAACACGTGTTAGGCGTGAGTGATTTCAGGAGTTGCCCAGACCATTAGAGTGAAACTCTGATAATCTGCTATCCCGTGTTTCGGACATCCTGATGGTTTGTCACTGGTGGATTCCCGCGCTCTCTCCGAACACAGGGCCCTCGTTCCCATGCTCCCTCTGACACACCAGGGACAGAGCAACAGACCCTACATACCGACACCCATGCTACTTCCAAATAACTAAGGCAGGCATATTGTACAAGCACATTGCAGTATCCACTAACATCCATCTCTTTCGCAGAAGGTGGCCAGCAACCAGATTAGCCTGGATAGGGAGCCACTACCAGCTCTGTCACCTGGAGAATAAAGGGACTCAAGTGCCACAGATCAGTTGCCAGTGAAATGTCAGTATCTACCTCCAGTCTTCTCTGCATCAGAAGGTGGTTTACACCTGTCCCTTGCACTTCCCCATGACCACACACCTGTACCTCTCACATTTCAGATATGGCAGGCAGTCCCACCTGCCTGGCCCTTCAGCAGAGACAGCTGAGGAGGAAGAAGATGATGTCCGTCACCGAAGCTTCCGTCCCTCGGTTTGGACCCTGGCACTTCGTGGACGGGAGGTGCAGAGTTATAGACATGTGATACATCAGACATGAGTGGACTACAACTAGCAACACATTACACAGACAAAGGAGCTTAACTGTTCATTTAATGGCTGCATTATTTCACCCTATTATAGACTTGCTGGTAGTGTAGCAGTTAGCACAACGCTATTACAGCACCAGCGACCCAGGTTCAATTCTGGCCACTGTCTGTAAGGAGTTTGTACGTTCTCCCCATGTCTGCATGGGTTTCCTCCGGGTGCTCCAGTTTCCTCCCACATTCCAAAGACGTACAGGTTAGGAGCTGTGGGCATGCTACTTTAGCGCCGGAAGTCTGGCGACACTTGCGGGCTGGCCCCAGAACATTCTATGCAAAGATGCATTTCACTGTGTGTTTGGATGTACATGTGACTAATAAAAATATCTCATCTTATCTTTGCCAGCTCTGATGAAGGGTCTTTGACATGAAATCTTAACTGGTTTCTCTTTCCTCAGATGCTGCCAGAGCTGCTGAGTTTTTCCGGCATTTTCCGTTTTTATTTCAAGAGTGGATTACAGTCACGCCAGAAACAAAGTGTAGAGACAGCTACCGGGAGGATGAATTTGCACAGCAGTTCTGCTCCAGAGAATGCTGATGAGGACCATCATGGGGCAGATGAAGGTCTGCTTCAACCACAACTGGAATATTGTGTCCGAAGAAGGTGTGAAGGCTTTCGAGAAGGTGCAGAATCAATTCACCAATATGATTCACTGAGCGATTGCCACATTATAGGAAGGATGTGATTGCACCAACGAAGGTGCAAAGCAGACTCACCAGGATGTTGCCTGGGATGCAATGTTTCATTTATGAGGGGAGACTGGATAGACTGGGTTTGCTTTCCTTGGAGCAGAGAGGGAACCTGATAGAGGTGTACGAAACTATGTGAGGAATACATACGGTAGATAGTAAGAAACTTTTCCCAATGGCAGTGGTGTATAAGATCAGAGGACATGGACATGGGTTTAAGGTGAGAAGTAAGAAGTTGGAGGAGATCTAAGGATGAATTTTTTCACTCAATGACACATTACCTGAGAAAGTTCTCACAACATTTAAGAAACATCTGGATGAGCACTTGAATTGCCAATACTGCCCAATCAAGTGCTGGTAAATGGGAGTAGTATAGAGGTACCTGATGGTCAGCATGGACATGTGGGGCTGAAGGGCCTGTTTCTGTGTCTCTATGATTCCTGAGACGTGCGGCTAGTTCTGTGAGAGCTTGGTTTGTTCTCCTTGAAACAGACTAGGCTGTGAGACAAGTAACAAGGCTACAAAATCATGAACAGTTGAGACAGAGTAGATGGAGAGAAACTTCTCCCATTAGCAGAGGATCAAGAACCATAATAAAAAGGTAACTGGCAAAACAACCCAAAGAATCCAAAGTGCAAATGGTTGAAGCGGGAATGCACTGCCAAGGGCCGCAGTGAAGACAGACTCAATTGTAGTGTTCAGTAGGGAATGGGATAAGTATCTGAAAGAAAAGAATCTGCAAGATCATGGGGAGTGGGACGGGGAGTGGGATTGGGCTAGGTTTCTCACACACAGAGCCAGTATAGACTTGATGGGCCAACTGGCCTCCTTCCATGCTGGAACCAGTCCACGATTCTGCGGTTGGATGCTCATGGAGATGTTTGGGGCATTGCCTGATCTACCTGTGTGAAGCGTTCAGGAACACAGGATAAACCAGCCGCATTGCATGTGCCCTTGTGGAGAACATGGGATCTATCCATGGAGGTGATGTCCAGCCCTGTGCCAACACTTGCAAACCCAACCACGGTGCACAGCAGTGGTGTCAGCTTCCCCTGCAGCATGGGCAGCAGCCGCGCATTGTGCAAATGTCACCGTCTTGGACCGCATTGTGCACAGGCATGTCAAGAGTGTCAGAACCACTCCCGCAGTCTCTCTGCTGTGCACAGGCACATTAAGACTGTATCACCACTCCAGCTTCATCTTTCCACTGACTTCTGATGTTCTGTCCTGGTCAAGAGGCAGTGTCACCGTGGACTGGGAATTAGCCATCCATCCCCAAGACCACATGCTTCCATCTCCGCCACTCCTGCAGGTTCAGATTGAATTACATTGCTTCCAGACAACGTAAAATTCTATCACCACACAGTCACCCTTCTCTACGGGCCCCTTTATAACACAGTTACCCATTAACACTTTCTCATTCCACAATGGCCTTTTCCCTCACTAGTTCCCTGATTGATCTAGAAAACCATCTTGTATGCTTTTCATGAATTCATCCTCAACCTTATTACCGTCAATTTGATTTGTCCATGTGATATGTAAAGTCCTCCATGATTACACCTCTGATTTCCTGATTAATTCCCTGCTGATAATGGAGTGGCACAGTGGCACAGCAAGTAATTATTGGTTCCAAATTTCATTGTTAGTAGGAGATTACAGTTGCCCTCAGTGAATCCTGAACTCAATGATCCCTGTACTCAACAGGTCAGGCAGGGCTAATGTTTGTTATGAGTGTCTGTCATGTCCTGAGAGGATAGGAATGGGCTTTTGAAGGAAACTGAGAAATGGAAGTAAGAGCAGGCCAGCATTGAGGAAAACCACAGCTCGTCGACCTTTCCCCCCATCCCTCAGTTTTCACACATATTTGAGA
This sequence comes from Pristis pectinata, assembly GCF_009764475.1. Taxonomy (NCBI): domain Eukaryota; kingdom Metazoa; phylum Chordata; class Chondrichthyes; order Rhinopristiformes; family Pristidae; genus Pristis; species Pristis pectinata. The sequence continues at coordinate 6,386,673 of NC_067433.1, forward strand.
TGCAGCTAGTAGAGCCACTGCCTCACAGTGCCAGAGACTAAGGTTCAATGCTGACCTCGGGTGTTGTCTGTGTGGAGTGGACCCCGGGTGCTCTGGTTTCCCATCACATCCCAAAAACATGCAGGTTGCTGGGTTAATCAGCTGCTGTAAATTGCCCCTAGTGTGTAAATGAGGGGTAGAATCTGGGGGCAGCTGGTGGGAAGAATAAAATGGGTTAGGGTAGGATTAGTGTAAAATGGGCGGGAGACAGTCGGCACAGACATTGTGGGCCGAAAAGCCTGGTTCTGTGCTGTGTAGCTCTGTGACTCTATTATAAGTACTGTTTGGTGGCCAATAACAACTCCCGCCAATATTTTCTGCCCTTTGCCGTTTCTTAGCTCAACCCAAATTGATTCTTATTCTACACCATGATCTACCAAGTTAGAATTGTTCCCACCACTCTGTTGATCTCTTACCTTATTAATAGCACAACACCTTTTCCTTTTTCTCTGCCTTCCTAAAGATCAAATACCCTTGAGCATTCAACTCCCAGCTTTGGTCACCCTGCAGCTGTGTTTCCACAATGGCAATGAGCTCATATCCATTTACTTCTATTTGTGCTATTAAATCATTTACTTTGGGAGACACAAGAGACACAAATCATTTACCTTGTTGTGAATTCTGCAACTATTTATATAGAACACATTCAGTTTGGCAATTTGAACATTCTGCCTCACTTTGAAGCCATGCACTGCTTGCCTTTGCTACTGCTGCCTCTTTATTTCACGTACTATTTTCCAAACTTCCTCTGCCCACTTTGCTTCGCTCCTTCCCGATAGCACCGGCAAACTTCCCCTGCGAGGATTCTGGTTCCGGTCTTGCAGAGTTGTAACTGCTCTGAATTGTTCAAGTCCCACCTGCCCCAGAAATGGCCCCAGTGCCTCAGAAATTTAAAGCCCTCCCTCTTGCCTCATCTCTCCAGCTACAAATTCATCTGTTCTAACTTCCTATTCCTTTATAGTTATTAGCAAGTCACACTGGGAGTTTTTGAAGTCTTGCTCCTTAATCTTGGGGGCTGTCTGTGTGGAGTTTGCACGTTCTGCCTGTCACTATGTTGGTTTCTCCATCTCCCAAAGATATGCAGTTTGTAGGTTAATTGGCCACTGTAACTTGCCCCTAGTGGGTGGGTGAAGGGTAGAATCTAGGGGGGAGTTGATGGGAATGTGTGGAGAGAATAAAAAAAGGAATTAATGCAGGATTAGTGTAAATGGGTGCATGATTGGTGTAGACTTGGAGGGTGAGAGGGGCTGTTTCCATGCTGTATCTATCTACGACTGTATGATTCTAACCTCTTTCCTAGCTCCCTAAAATCTGTCTGCAGGACCTCATCCTATTTCCTACCTGTGCTGTTGGTACCAATACAGACCAGGACCTCTCACTGTTCACCCTCTCCTTTCAGGATAGTGCGTATTCCTTGACCCTGCGAGGCAATGTACCATCCTGGAGTCAGGTCCACAGCCACAGGAACACCTAACTAATCTCCAATCACTATGGCTCCCTCACTCTTTTTCCTCCCCTCCTGTGCAGTTGGTCCTCTCGTGGTGCTGCGTTCCTTGTTCTCACTGCATTCCTCGAGGAACCGTCACCCACGACAGTCTCATTACTTTCTCAGCAGGCTAAAGAACTCCGGCACATCCCCTTTGACCCTCACCAATTTTTATTGATGCACCATAGAAACTATCCTATCTGGATGCATCATGGCTTGGTTTGGCAACTGCTCTGCCCGGGACCCCAAGAAACTGCGGAGAGTTGGGGGCACAGTTCAGTCCATCACGGAAACTAGCCTCCCCTCCATGGACTCTGTCTGCACTTCTCACTGCCTCAGTAAAGCAGCCAGCATCATCAAAGACCCCACCCACCCCAAACATTCTCTCTCCTCCGCCCCTCCCATTGGGCAGAAGATACAAAAGCCTGTAAGCATGTACCTTGCTTCTATCCCGCTGTTATAAGAATAATAAACAGACCTCTTGTACCATAAGATGGACTCTTGACCTCACAATCTACCTCGTCACGGCCTTGCATCTTATTGTCTGCCTGCACTGCACTTTCTCTGTAGCTGTAATATGTTATTCTGCATTCTATTATTGCTTTCCCCTTGTACTACCTTGAAGCACTGATATGATCAAATGATCTGTATGGATGGCATGCAAAACAAAGTTTTTCACTGTACCCTGGTATGCATCGACAATAATAAACTGATTCACCAATTTCAGTGAGAAAGCAGCAAGGAGAGCCTGATTCTGAGGCTGAAGAACAGCATGAAAAGAGAAGCAGGGGGGTGAGGAAGGCAAGCACGGAATGTGTCAGCTGAGCAGAGCAGGGAGCTTGTGACAGCACCAGCAATGGGGAACTTCCTGATGGAGTGATGCTTTTCATTAGCAGCCTGCTACATCACGGTTCCCAGTTCAGACTCTCTGTATTCCAATCCATAACACCAACATGGTTCAACAGAGCCCAGATGACACACAATAATCCTTCTGATTCTTTTTACTGGACCATCTTCACTGATCATAATACGTAAGTGAAAAATCCCTGATCTTTTTCCTGAAATGTCACGCTCCGATCTGCTTTTTGTAGTTGACCTACCTCGTGAGGACACAAAATTTATTTCTGCTGGAATGAGTGGGGACTCTGAGCCCTTGAGGAGATGCTGGAGTCACTTCCTGCCTCATTCTTCCTATGGTGCAGACACAAGAGACTATGGATGCTGTGGAATCCAGAGCAACACACAAAACGCTGGAGGAACTCAGCAGATCAGGTGGCATCTATTGGAGGGAAGTGGACATTGGACGTTTCAGGTCAACTGTCCACTCCCCTCCATAGATGCCGCCTGACCTGCTGAGTCCCTCCAGTGTTTTGTGTGTTGTTCCTATGGTGGCATCCAGTGGATTTCCTGCCTCTCCCTTACCCCAGGCCTCCCATTGATAAAAACGCTAGATCTCTTTCATTGAACCTGGGGGCTCGCTCCCTCTCTCCTGCAGCCCCTCTCTCCTTCATGCCGGTGCTTGGTTGCCAAGAGTAATGTGCTGTAAGACGGAAACCATTCCCAGGCTGGTGTGCGAGTTATCAGAAGCTGCATTCAGTGGAGTCTGCTCCTGTTAGAAACCCCTGAAGCCTAGTTTACAGCACACATTTGAGAATGTAAACTACCACAGTGCTGTTTCTGACGTATTTCAGCAAAGTTCATGAACATATTTTAGTAAAAGATCTGATTGGGTGTTAACACTATACACAGACATGCTTAGAGTGAAATCCAATGTCTCGGCACCCAGTGGGAGCTGGCAAAGTGGGCACCGACATTTAACCACAATTCAGCAGGCACTCATGTCCTTATAGAACCCTTCCCAGCAGCCTTGTGAGAGGACCACCTGGCTGAATCCTCTTAGGTCTCTGTGGCCCTTTCACAAAGATCATGCCTCCTGTTCTTCACCAGCCTGTCCAGGTGCCCCTGTCCCTAAAAGACTCTCCTACCCACATCATTGCAGCAACCATTGATTCAGTTACAACACTCGCTACTGACTAGAAGAGAGTTGCTTGCATTGTGGTTTGTCCCTTTAAGAGCTGGCTGCAAAGATTGCATCTGCTGAGTTAATTGGTGGCAGTTGTAGGAACATGCAACACACCAATACGGAATGCTCATTGAAAGCGGCAGTGCCAGTGTCTGTCCAATATTACACAGAAAAACCCAACAACACTGCTCTGTAAGCCTCACAAATTAAGTTATCACTCTTTATGTAATTTTCATAAGCAGCTCAATGCTGTTTTAACACCAAAAACTGGTCTGGAGCATGCTCTATCTAACCTTCACCTCACTTTCCCACCAACCTATGCATTACCAGCAAACCTTACAGCAATATATCTGTTCCCTTCATCTCAGTTATCAGTGGAGATTGTAAACAGCTGAGGTTCCAGCATTGATCCTTGTGGCAACCCACTGGTTATAGTTTGACAGTCTGAAAATGCCCAAAAATTAATTTTTGGTCAGTAAACCAATCTTCCATCCATCCAAATATATTACTCTCAATATCAAAGCCCTGTCAAAAAGCTTTACAAAATTTGTCAAATGTAATTTCCCTTTCATAACACTGTGTTGACTCTGTGTGATCACATTATGCATTTCTAAAAGTTCTGTTACCATTTCCTTAACAATAGGTTCCAGAATTTCCCAACAACAGATGTTAGACTATCAGAGAAGAATTAACTTTGAGCAACATCAGGTGTTATTAAAACACGGAAGAAAGACAACTTATAAAGAAAATTCCAAAATCTCAGGGCCCGCACACTGTTGACAGTGAGAAAAATCAGGGATTCAAAAGGTTCTGGAATTGCAGGAATGGAGAGATCTTTGAATATTTTGTGCTCAGGAAGGTTGTGGAGATAGGGAGGGGTAAGGTCATTGGAGGGATTTGATAACAAGGGTGAGAATTTTATTTCTGGAGTTGTTCTAAACTGAAAGCAGCAAGAGGGTTTAGATCAATTGTAGATCAGTGGGGATCTCAGGAACTGGTGTGAGTTTGGATAAAGTCAGTAAGGTTTTGGATGAGAAAGATTGGGGGGGTGAAAATTGCTGCTTCATTATATAACAGGCTCATAATAAAAGAAGAGAGAAACATTGATTGAAAATGTAATAATTGATTGAAACATTAAATGGAAATGTAATTTTCTTTTCACTGTTTCTTCAGTAGTGTATATTGAACTCTTTTCGTATGATCCACCCAATCCCAGAATTTAAATGCACAGCAATTCTTTGCATCAACACTGACGGAAGCTGTGAGCAACAAACAGTGTCTATTGTGCCTGATCACATTATGGTTTGGGTTTTTTTGGATTCTCTTACAATTCATTGTTTGTGTGTTAGGCAACAGTGCCCCTTTGTGTACAGGAAGGTGCACACTTTAAATCAATCCTTTTCTCAAATGAATCAGTGTTCAGCAGACCCGCGGCAGCTCACACCGAATTCCATCTTCAGCTTCCTCTGTTCCTCACTGAAATCTTGCTTGGAAATTTCCCTGCCTTGCTGTACTTACAGAACATTGAAGGGGGCAGGAAATCTATTGACTGGGTCGTATCAGATTGGAATCTTCTGCTTCAGTTCATGCTGCTGTGGGATGACCTCTGTGTGGCCATTTGTTGCTTGGATGCTCGTTCTGGCACTGCCTGCACCATAATTAGAAACAGTTCTCCAAATGCAGTATATGAGTACTGTACTGGAGGGGTCGGGTTGGAAATAGGGTTTTAAAAAAGCCTAAAATGGCTGGAGAAAGCTGGAGAGCAGCAGATAAATAGATGCTGATATTTGTGGGTATGCCCACTCCTAGAGTCACAGGGGATAGAACCATAAGATAGTGAAGAAGGCATTTGGGGTCCTTGCCTTCATTGGCTGCGGCATAGAACATAAGAGCTGGAATGTCCTGGGCCCAGCACATAGATGCAATCATGAAGAAGGTGTGCCAGTGCCTCTACTTTCTTAGAAACTTAAGGAGATTTGGCATGTCAACAAATCTACAAACTTCCACAGGTGTATTGTTGAGAGTATCCTGACTGGTTGCTTCATGGCCTGGTACGGCAATTCCAATGCATAAAAACGTAAGAGGCTGCAGACAGTTTTGGACACAGCCCGGTCCATCATAGGCACAGCTCTCCCCACCATTAACAGCATCTACAGAAGGTGCTGCCTCAAGAAGGTGGCACCTATCATCAGCGATCCCCACCATCCGGGCCATGCCCTCTTCTCACTGCTACCGTCAGGCAGGAGGTACAGAAGCCAAGTCCCGCATGACCCACACAAGGAACAGCTATTTTCCTACAACCATCAGGTTCTTGAACCGACTTGCACAAGCCTAATCCTCCCTCTGCAACGGAACACTACAGACCACCTCGTGCACTACCATGGACTTGTCTCTGATTGTCCTTTTTGCACTAATGTCTTGTTTTGCACAGTCTTTTTTTCTCTTCACTGTCTTGTATAATTTATGAATAATTTATATTCCATGTGTTGTCTGTACCTATGTGCCTGTGATGCTGCTGCAAGCAAGTTTATCATTGTACCTGTACCTCACCGTACTTGTGCACACGGCAATAAACTCGACTTGACCTGACTTGATTTGACTTGACTTAAAATTTACAAGGTTATAAAGTTATAAAGTCAACTTTATAAAACATTGGTTAGGCCACACTTAGAGCATTGTGTGTAGTAGTGGTCACCGCACTATAGGAAGGATGTGATTGCGCTGGAGAGGGTGCAGAGGAGATTCACCAGAATGACGCCTGGACTGGAGCATTACGTTTATTAGGAGAGACGGAATCGACTGGGTTTGTTTTCCCTGGAGCAGAGGAGGCTGAGGGGTGACCTGACAGAGGTGTATAAAATTAAGATGGGCATAGATAGGGTGGATAGACAAAATCTTTTTCCCCTGAGGAGGGTATCAAAAACAAGAGGGCATGGGTTTAGGATGAGAGGAGGAGGTTTAGGGGAGACCTGAGGTGGCTGGAGTCTGGAATGCACTGCCTGAAGAGGTGGTGGAGGTAGAGAATCTCACAACATTTGAGAAGCCTCTAGACAAGCACTCGAATCGCCAAGGCATAGGGATGGGTAATAAATGCGAACAGGTGGGAGAACAAGTGTGTTTTGGACAGAGAACACTGCTATCTCCAATGTAACAGCATCTAACCAGCAGATCATAGAGTCATTGGAACTTACAATATATTCAATCCGTTGTGGTGGCTATTTTGACCAATCCCATTCTCTCTTCATAGCCTTGTCAACTATGGTACATCAACTGGTCTTCCAGGTTCTTTATAAACGTATGTGAGCTCCAGACTCCTCATTCATTGCATGATAAGTTTTATTCCTGCACTTTCCTCTAATTCTGTCCCCAAGTTCCCCTATACCTACGACCCCCAGTTAATGACCTCTGCATTAAGGAAAATAGGCCCTTCCCTTCTCACACAGCCGAGGCCTCTTATAATTTATCCCACTCAATTAAATCCCTCATCAGCCTTTGTTCCAAAGAAAATAATTCCGCCACAACTAATCTCACTTTGTAACTAAAACTTTGGCAATATCCTTATCTTAAATCCATTGCAACATTGGTGTCTTTCCTCAGACATAACCGTGCCAACCTTCTTGCACGGAAACCTCTGTACCCTGCTAATGGAGGAGCGAGGACTCTGGCTACACCAGAAACAACTGAGCTAATTCCCCAACAAAGATCACGTACAGCTGTTAAATGGGCATCATGAGGGTGATTTCTAACCACAGGTCCTCCCCGGGTTATGAAAACTCAATTTATGGACACCCCATACAAACAAACGAGTGCTTGGGAAGCCAAAGAGATGGATGGGGATGGATTTACTGGCTGCTGCGGGGCTGCAGACATCTTCTTCCGGGTGGGAATGGGGCACTTTCGTGTGGCCTCTCTCCCTACCCCACCTCGCTGAGCTGCAATGATCAGGGACTGGGTTGAGCCGAGCAGAGCTGGGAGCGCTGAGCAGACCCACTCGCTCACTCACTGAGGCCGGCTGGCGGCCACTCTTCCACGCCTGCTCACTCCCCCTTTACCACTGTTTCTGTGACCCTCTTCCACACGCTGTCGTTGTTCATTTCCAACTTACGAACAGTTTGGGTGATGGACATTCTCAGGAACGGAACCCTCTCATAACCTGGGGACTGCCTGTATTTGAAAATCAAAAAAAAAAGCTGCAGGTGCTGGAAATCTGAAAAAAAAATGCTGGAAATGTCAGCAGATCAAGCAGCATCCGTCAAGTTAGGAAAAAGTTAACGTTTTGGGTTGGCGACCCTTTGTCAGAACTGGGAATGAAAAGAGTGCAAGTTAGTTTTGAGTAGGAGAGAAAATGGGGAATAGATGTGTTAAAAAAAAAGGGAGTGTGTGTGACAGGATGAATAGGCTGACCCCTGTCCCCACTTTGACTGATCCTGCAGAGTTTTTCCAGCATTTTCTCATTTCTCATTAATGCTGTGAATGGGAGCGGTGGGAATTATTCATTGTTACGATCTGACACCATTGAAGCGGATCAGACTTATCATGTGGCAAAGCCATATCTCAGTCATGTTGGTGAGCTGCCAGCGATAAACAAGAATTGATAGGCAACTCATTGCGGGGTGCAGTAGCAGGAAGTTCCCATTGGCTTGCCAGTAGAGCTGAGCATTAAAGAGGACTGGAGGGGTTGAACAGACCAACAGAGGGGAGGAAAGATTTTGTAGGGCAAGAGGTTTGCCCATTCATCACAGAATTCTTCTGGGTGAAGCCAGTGACTGGTCAGAACCACATCAGATTTTAAAGATAACATGTGTCTCCAGTTTATATTTTGTAAGATACTCTTCTCTTTTGGCAGGAATACTGTTTACCACCTCCTACAAAGTTACAGATGGAAATTAGTGAGAAGCCTGTGGTCACTCCTCGCCACGTGGAGATGAAAATAGAACACAGAACATAGAACAGTACAGCACAGGAACAGGTCCTTCGGCCCACAATGTTGTGCTGAACTAATTAAGCTAGTAATTAAATGCCCAACTAGACTAATCCCTTCTGCCTACACAATGCCCATATCCCTCCACTCTCTGCACATTCACGTGTCCATCTAAGAGCCTCTTAAATGCCTCTATTGTATCTGCCTCCACCACCACCCTGGCAGCGCATTCCAGGCACCCACCATCTCTGTGTAAAAAAACTTGCTCCACATATCTCTTTTGAACTTACCTCCTCTCATCTTAAAGGCATGCCCTCTAGAATTAGATATGAAAATGGCTCTAACAAATAGATTACCTCAAGGAATGGGCTACATACAGTATGTGTTGGAAGGAGAGCAATGTGTTATAATTGATTGAACTCGGATTACTGAAAGAACAATTAGGAATAGTACATTATATTACCATAACCCCCCTCTCCTCGGTCAGAGCAGCCCCCCCTCTGACTCTGTCTACACTTCCTGCTGCCTCAGGAAAGCAGGTGACATAATCAAGGATCCCTTCCACCCCAGTCATTCTCTTCCCTTCCATCAGGCACAAGATACAAAAGCTTGAAAACATATACCACCAGGCTCAAGGAGAGCTTTTATCCCACTGCTATAAGACTAAAGAACAAACCTCTTATACAATAAAGATGAACTCTTGATCTCCCAATCTTCTTTGTCATGGCCCTTGCACCTCATTTGTCAACCTGCACTATACTTTTCCTGTAACTGTAACACCCTATTCTGCATTCTGTTATTGTTTTCCTTTTGTACTACCTCGATGTACTTATGTATGGAATGGTCTGTCCGGATGGCACGCAAACAAAAGCTTTTCTCTGTATCTCGGTACATGTGACAATAATAAAGCAGATAACCAGAGTCCTGTTTTCTAATTGCTATCCTGGTGTGGTTTGGATGAAGAACCTTGATCTGTCCAATATAACAATGTCAAATCAACAGATCATTGAGTCATTGAAATTTACAATATATTCAATCTGTTGTCCTGGCTATTTTGGCTAATCCCACTCACAACTGCTGGTCTGTAGCCCTGTCGACTGCGTCAAATGAACTGCTTCCCCATAAGATATAAGAGCAGAATCAGGCCATTCAGCCATCGAGCCTGCTCCACCATTCAATCATGGCTAATATTTCTTCAACCCCATTTTCTTGCCTTCTCCCCATGAGCCTTAACCCACTTACCAATCAAGAACCTATCAATCTCTGCCTTAAGAACTCCCAATGACTTGGCCTCCATAGCCCTCTGTGGCAATGAATTCCTCAATTCACCGCCGTCTGGCTGAAGAAATTCCTCCTCATGTCAGTTTTAAAGGGATGTCCCTTTATTCTGAGACTGTGCCCTCAGATCCTAGACTGTCCTACTAATGGAAACATCCCATCCCTGTCCATTCTACCCAGGTCTTTCAGTATCTGGAAGGTTAAGATGGTGCAAACTGTCTAAAAGACAACCTGTTGAGGGACCTTATGTTTACTTTGTGCCCATGAAGTTGATGCAAATGCTATGAAATATACCATCAAAACCCGGGTTACACTAATTTAAAAATCAATCTTTTTAAGATGGTCAGCATAATACACAGCTAACATATATTGAGTGATGAATGGCAATCATTGGGGTGCTTATCCTGTAGGAATGACAAGGGCAAATTTGGTTTTCTTGTGCTGGGCCAATGAAGTCACGTGCTGGAACTTTATTGCTGTCATGGCTGTATTTAGCTAATTCAGGGCTAGAGTATGCAAACGGTGGTTTGTGTTGTTTCATATTAAAATCAACCCACTAAGTGATCAAGGAGCCTGTACACTGTAAAGTTGTGGACTAGGACCCAACTCTCGACAGTTGCAGGGAGCAGGAGATCAGACCTCCAGCCTCTGGATTCCAGGTATTGCAATTGGCTAATACATCCTGCTGTTGGAGAGTTTAATCAGGTCAACAATCTGTTAACAGCAGTGTTTGAAACAATGAAATAATTCACGAGGGAAGATAGAGAGGAATTATATTCTGTGGTGACAGAAATCCAAAAAAAAGAGGGCATAATCTTAAAATGATACCTGGGCTAGCCAAGAGTGAAATCAAAAAATGCTTCTTCACACTTTAGTAGAAATGTGTACCCTCTTCCCAAATGCTGGTTTAGTTAAAACTTTCCAAACTGCAATTGATAGAGACACAAGAGACTGCAGATGCTGGAACCTGGAGCAACAGATGATCTGCTGGAGGAACTCACTGTGTCGATCTTGATGCAGGGTCTCAACCCAAAACGTCGACAATTCCTCTCCCTCCACAGACGCTGCTCAACCCGCTGAGTTCCACCAGCAGATTGTTTGCTGCAATTGACAGATCTTGTTTAGTCAAGGGATAAAGAGCAAAGGCAGGCAAATGGAGCAGAGGCACCAATGTGACTTACTGCAACAGGAATGTTCAGGAGAATCCTTTATTTTGAGGTGCAAACAGGAAATTATAAACTAATTAAAAGTGCAAATGCAACTTTCAAGAAAGCAGGTTTAAACATGTCAAGAAGTGCATCAGTCCCTGCCTTTGAAGAAGGTGTGGTTGTGGCGCATTTTGAAATTCATAAACCTTCCATTGCTTATCCTTAATGTACAGAGCTCCCAACTGGGAGGAACAGATGGTGCAAACTGTCTAAAAGACAACCTGTTGAGGGACCATATGTTTATTTTGTGTACATGAAGTTAATGCAAATGCTATAAAATATACATTCAAAAAACGGCTAACACTAATTGAAAAAAATCAGTCTTTTTAAGATAGTCAACATAATAAAACAACATATGTTAAGTTATGAATCGCGATCGTTGGGGTGCTTATCTTGCAGGAAGGATAAGGGCAGATTTTAAACAAATTGAAGAGATGCATATTTACAATCTGAATGGGAAGATGCATATACTGTTGTTTTTCAAAATGAGTTTCAAACTGCGTTTTAAGATTTAATTCTCTTTTGGAATGGCTGGTGCTGCTGTCAATCACCGGCCGCTGCCAGCTCCCGCCGCCCGCTGAGCGCGCCCAATGACAGGGCCAGTGATTGGCTGCTGGGGCTGCCAATCACACCATCTCTCCCGCTCCCTTTCCAAACCCTGCTCACTAAAGTAACTTCACTCGTTTCAACTTCATAAGAAGCGTGAAATAGATTCAAGGAGTTCGCTTTAGTGAACACATCGCGTCAAATTATCAATAAATAGTAAACACCACAGGATGGGCGGGACAAATGTGGAAGGTCTGATCTAATTGGTCGCACTCCACACGTCAAGTACAGGCTTTTTTTCTTTATTTCTTCTGCACCGGAGTTAAATTACCACAGAGCGAAATAAGGACGCTTCAACTTACAAGCAGCAGCGCGATCGCTTGTGCGGTAAATACCTCTCCAAACGCCCGCGGGCGAAAAACAAAATTTTTAAAAAACCGTTGGGAGGGAGGAAAAGACGTTAAAAGAAGGGAGGCGGTGATTGGGCGGGTGGCGGGTTTGAATGAGTATGCGGGGCGGCGATTGGCCAGGAGCCCCGGACGTCGGCGGGCCGCTGTGAAGTGACGGTTATTGTTTGAGTGGAGAGTGGGCGCGAGGCGGCGGAGAGTGCTGACAGGAGCGGACATGGTGAGTGCGCCTCGGACCATTAAACCCATCGCCGGTTGGCGGCACTCGTATCCGCACCCCTTCCCCACACGCATCTTGCCCCCACCCCTTCCCTCCCACCCGGACGCTTTTTATTTGGCGGGGCGCTGAACGCGCGCGTTGGCGGAACAGCCCGGCCCCCGCGGCTCGGGGGTTGGTTGGGGGGGGGGGGTGCTGCTGCTGCTGCTGCTGCTGCTGCTGTTGCCGCCGCCGCCGGTCCCCGGACACCGACAGCCGTCGCTCGGACTGGCATCGGTCGCCGAGAGCACCCGCTGCTCCACTTTGCTTCATTGCCGGTGCGGTTACTTTCGGATCTCTCGGGGGGATGTTTGACGGGACCACCCCCCCCCCCCCCCCCATCCTATCTCCCTGTCCCCGGCCGTAAAATTGCCTCCGAGCGCGGGTTTCGGTTGACAGCACCCCCGCCGAGTGAGGGGGCGACCTGGCGGGGCAGTGGGGTCCAGGTGCGGAGGTGTGGGGGGGGGGGGGGGGCGTAGTTGAGGGGCGGGTTTCCCCTGCCCGATCCCGGGCTGAGTGACAGCTCACTGGCGGGAAACGCTGTCCTGGCCCTGGCAGCCCCCTGCATCTGCCGAGAGCGGGCTGTACGATCTGCAACCCCTGCAACTGCTCAAGTTCAGGAACTCTGCCAGTTGTCATCGCAATCGGCTGGAAAAACATCGAGCCGGATAACTTTTAACTCAAGTTTGAGTGTGCATTTGGCGTGTAAATCTCACTTTTATACTTTAGCAACAGTGATTGCATGTTCCTGTTGTAGTTAATGTAACTGCACTGCAATGAATTGACCTGTACGATAAGTTTTTCACAGTTCCTCGGTACGAGTGACAATAATAAACCAATACCAAACAACACGCTATTAATGTGTAATTTGTAGAAGACCTTGCCGAATCTTAATTTTTAGATATCTCAATCCAATCTGTACAAAGATGTTATTTTGATTTCAGCTGAGAATGAAATGCAAAAGTGTTTGCATTTTCCTGTTGCAGTAACACACTGTTAACGTGTAGTTTGTAGAATATTGACCGAATCATAATTTTTAGACGGATTGTATTTATACAGACTTGACTGAGATGTTTTGGGTTTCAGGTAAGATTGAAATGTGTGTTATAAAGTCTCGACTATTTTGCCTGCAAGTTGTAGTGTCAGTCTGTTCCAGGTTTTTTGATTAATTAAATATTCATAAATTGGTACTTTAATATTGGTGGTAACTTGTAGTATTGGGTGGAAATTTGCAACTTTGGTTATGTCATCCGAGGGGTTTCTGTGCGAGGATAAATTGCTTTTACTTGTCGATGTTTTTGTGAATTATTCCAAGCCATATTGACTTAAGGAAGTGATGCTCTTTTGTAAAATCATTAATGGTTGTTATGTGTCTAAGCAGCTGAATTAAATTCTTGTCCCATTTCCAGACTTACTGCTGTGCACTTGGATGAAGGAGGTTGGCATTGGCTGATGGGGTGTGGGTCTGGATTTATGCAAAATGATTTGCTAAGAGCATGAACAGCTATGCTTTTAGTTGGCTTTATTTAACTGGATTTACTGCTATCATACTTTCCCAAAAAATTAATTAATCCTGTATTAAACTTGACTCCAGCCAAGGCGTAAACTTTACCTAGTAAGAAAGAAATGTGTTGCTGCATCCTTAGTGATCAGCTGTCAACTCGGAGCAAATGTGACTAGGTTATAGGCTTGCTTTTTTATTGAACACTTGAAATCTTAGTTATTTGCATCCTGTGCATGTTGAGATCGTTAGATAATTTTGTGACGAAGAATTGCTTGAATAGATAGATTTGCACTTATTGCCTTTTATTGATCTTGGGGTGTCTCAAAACAATGTATAGACTATTTTGTACATGAAAGTGTAGCTATCCAAGTTCAGATGTTTTGATCAAGGAGTTGACTTTGACCAGAACTTTAGTTTTTAATCTTGTGAAAGTGTGCATCATTACAGTGAGTATCAAGTAGAATTTGTCACTATCAATTTGTGTATGAATTGAATTTTGACTTAAGAACATTTCATACTTATTTCCTGAGTGCTTTAAATTTGGAAGACTGGATGTCATATCTCTAATTGTGAAGTAACAATGACCGCATATCCTGAATTGGGTTTATAAACAACTTTTTTCCCCTCCCCCAATTAAATTCTTATTCAGCCCATTAAAGGTGGAGCTGGGATTGCATAAAATTGTATTAAATCCTTTCCAGTGTTTCTATTTCAATAGAAATATTCAATTTCCATGTCATGTCATAAGCAAGACACTTCAAAATGCCTCATTTAAATAGTTTTATTGGTGAATTTAAATTGTACTAATCATTAAATCTAAATGTTCCTACTTTTAGAACATCTTCATAATACTATGTCACACTAAGGGTTCTATCGTGAGACAATGAAATTGGTAATCAAATGAATGCAAGGTGAAATCTGCATTAATCATCGAATTGTGTTTTATTGTTTTTAACTGTACTATAAAAATATTATGGTATAGTTGGCCATTAATTCTGTCAGTATTGCATGCTGTATTGATCTGTGGAAAACCTTTGGATGGTATTCTCATCTTCTCTCTCTTTGACAGGCTGGCGGGAAAGCTGGGAAGGATTCGGGAAAGGCTAAAGCTAAAGCAGTTTCCCGCTCTCAGAGAGCAGGATTACAGGTAGGCCTTCTGCTCAGAATAGATTGGATGTAAGAAAATAGATTTTCAGAATTGGGTGCATACCTCTAAATAATTGAGATGTTACTTATATAGTATGAGAAAAATGTTATGTCCTAAGAGGCTTCACTTTGGAATCATCAATGAACAGCCCTACTTGGAGCAGCTGAAGATTATTTGGGCTGAGGGCTTTTCCCTGAAGAACTTGCAACAGTGTCCTGGACTGCAGTGATTGGCCTCCAACAAATAACTTCTCAGTGTGTCAGGTACTACACCAATCACTCAGTTTTCCTAATCTGTTTTGCAAAGCCTCTGATGCCATGTTATTTAGGATGATGGGCAACTTTTGCCTCCTAGCATTCAGCTTTTGTATCTCAGTCCACATCAAGATTGGATGTTGTAATAAGATGCTTAGAAGATAGGATAAGGCAGAGTTAACAGGTTTTGACCAGCAGAATTAATACTTGATATGATCTATTTGAATTTTCAGAAGGCCTCTAAGGTGTCATACACAAGTTATTAAAAAATTATAGCACATGGGATTAAGGGCAATGTATTGGTATGGAGTGAGGATTGCTTAACAGACAGAAGTGTTGTAGTCTGTAATTAATTAGGTGTTGCAGAAATTGGATCTTGAGCCATGGTTATTCACTGATTTGGACAAGGTCACAGTCTACCAAGTGTACCATATCCAAGTTTGATTCTGATGTGTGATTCATAAGATAACTGAGGCTGCAAGGGGATAGACAAACTGGGTGGATGGGCAAGGCCATGGCTAGTGAAATATAATGAGGAAAAATGTGGGTGGGAGGGAAAGAGGTCATTGACATATCAGATGTATTATTAAATATATTTTCTTGTGCTAATTTCATTCTGGGAAGATGACCAGCAGACTTGCATTGGTATTTATTTTGGGGTCTGAACATTGCTGGTAAGGCCAGCATTATTGTCTTTCAACTAAATGTCCTGGTTGGCCATGTCAGGGGACATTTAAGAATTGCATATAGATCAGACCTGGTAAGATTGACAGATTTCCTACCATGAAGAATGTTGGTACTCCTGATGGAATTTTATGACAATTGATTAGTTTTGTGGTCATTGCACTCCAAATTATTAACTTAATGTAGATTTTGTAGCTGCCATGGTGTGGTTTGAACATAGGTCTCTGGATTAATAGTCTCATACTTTGACCAGTAAGCCACTATTATCCCATACTGGCTAGATTTTTTGCTCCACTTGTAATATTCCAGCCCAAATCCTTCCCAGACCATTGAGTCTGCTCTGCCATTCAATCATGGCTGATGTATTTTTCCCCCCTCAACCCCATTCTCCTGCCTTTTCTCTGTAACCTTTAACACCCCTACTAATCAAGAACCAATCAACCTCTGCTTTTAAATATACTCAATGACTTGGCCTCCACGGCCATTTGTGGCAATGTATTTCACAGATTCACCACCCTCTGGCTAAAGAAATTCCTCCTCATCTATTCTAAAGGGATGTCCTTTTATTCTGAGGCTGTGCCCTTTGGTCCTAGACTCTCCCACTACTGGAAACATCCTCTCCACATCCACTCTATCCAGGCCTTTCGATATTCGGTAGGTTTCAGTGAGATCCCCGCTCCTTCTTAACTCCAATGAGTACAGGCCCAAAGCCGTTGAATGCTCCTCGTACATTAACCATTTCACCCCACCCCCTGGATCATTCTCATAAATCTCCTCTAGACCCTTTCCAATGCCAGTACATCCTTGGGTATGGGGCCCAAAACTGCTCTCAGTACTCCAAATGTGGTCTGACCAATGCCTTATAAAGCCTTAGCATTAACTCCTTTTATGTTCTAGTTTCCTCAAAATGAATGCTTCATTGTATCTGCTATACTTTGCAGCTCAATGGCAGTCAAATGACCTGATGGACACTAGAAATTGAAACCTGGGGGAAAGAGATCAAATGGTTTTGGCTAAAGATGTTTGCATGTAGTGTATCTTTTACTGATGCATGTAGTCCTATATTTTAACTCCACTAAGTTGGTATTCCCTTGAGGTAGGCTTAATGCTTGTGATGTACCCTTCTATGTTCCCCATGGGTTAGGGAGGAATCCACTGACTTATTGATTAGGTTGTGGTCTTGTCTAGTTGCAGGCTACTAGATCAAATCTATATTTATGTTTAGCACAATTAGTGCTACCATGCAATGTGGAATACTCTCATTGTGCGGCAAAAGCATCATCATGTTGTTTTGGGCTGTCCCTTGGGATTGAGGATGACTGACTTTCACTCTGGTTTTGTACGTTCTGAGGTGGCTGATGAGGCCAAAGTGGGAACTGCAGACTCCTTCACAAATGGGGGAGAAGGTGGCTGAGGTGGTGGGTAGTTTGTGAAGGGTGCACTTTGCACTCCTGCTTCTGCAGGACTTCTGTATGCAGCTGGTGCATGATCTGAAGTTCTTAATCCCATCCTGAATGTTCCTTCTCCCCTTCGAGGGATTATGACCCAGAGTTTCCCAAGAGTGGATGGAGATATTGAGGTATTCAGAAGCTTTGAGCACATCCTTGAATCTTTTCCTCTGTCTGCCTGTCTCGCAGCAGAGCTCGGCTATTGCTTGTTTCAGGAGTCCATTAGCAGTCATGCAAGAAATGTGGTTGGCTACGCTGGGCTGACCACGAGAAGCTGGGAATGTTGGCCTGCTTATCCTCCTAGTGAACTTGGGAGGATTTTGTGAAGACACTGTTAGTAGATTTTTTGTTTTGCATCAATTATACCCCATAGAGCAAAGTTTTGTGCTAGGTTGGATATCTTGATCTTTAAATACCCTTGACCCAATTGACCAAAAACAGTGATGTCTGCCTTTGCTGAGAAGTGGTTCCCAAGATATGGGAAGTTATCCAGGATTTCAAAGTGAACCTTTATTGTTAGAAGGCAGTGTGATGTAGTGCAGGTAGGTTGGTAGAGGACCTTGGCCTTTCAGTTCTTGGATGCAAGGCCTCTTCTCTTGTATGCTTCAGTGAACAGGTCAAAATCTTGGAACTCTGCCTTTGGGCATGCAAAACACAAGCATCATCTGCCTACTGCAGGTTGACCAGAGGTTCTGGTGATCTTGGTTCTGGAATGTAGTTGTTGTATGTTGAACAGTTTTCTGTTGGCTCTCAAGATCAGCTCCACTCCAAGAAGTTTGTTGGAGGTGAAGTGCCTTATTGTGGCGGGAATGATTGGTGGTGTTGGCACAGTGATGTAGCCTTGTTTGATGCTGGTCTTCACTGAAATTGATTCTAGTCGCCTAACTAGTAATTGCAGAGAGGTCTCCATGCTGTTTGCCACATAGACAACGCCAAATCAGTGCTCTCCAAATCAGTGTGGTTTCTGTCCATCTGGAGACAAACAGACATGATCTTCACTGCACCAACCTGGAGGAAAAATTCGGGGAGCAGCACCAGCCTCCCTTCAACCTCTGTCAGTTGGGTGGGAGTGCAGTCATCATATTCAGTTGCCCACACAAGTTTGTTTCTATCTTGAGTTTGCTCTACTATGGCATGCCGAGGCATAATGCTAACGACACGTATTGAAATCCTAATCATTTGACAATCCCAATCTGTCAGTTTTGCCTTGGACTGAACCAGCCCAGTCATCTGTATTATGTCATTTAAAGTGCTTTGAGTCCTTGCAACTATTTTAGCCTGAAAGAATGGTGTTTGAGTCATGACACATTTAGCTGTTTTTATTAACTTTTCACAAGACATTAATGAAGCATCTATTTCATTAGCTGAAATTAACTAGCATGCTAGGTAATCTTTGAGTGTAGAAAGAACAACTCTTTTGCACATGCCAACATACTGTAAAAATGTTGCATCAATAAAAGTTGACCTGGGCTTGCTTTGATACTTTTGTTCTTGAAAGATTCATAATTGTCTTTGGGTAGGGCTCAATGTTACATTCCTGAAATTTGGTAAAGTTTTGGGTAGGGGACAAAAGTAAGCAGAACTTTAAGATTGCCTCATCCTCAAGTCTGAAGCTTCTGAGAATTCTCCAGGATACAGTTGATAATTTAAGTAATCTATATTGCACACATCATTGAAAGAAGGTATTGTAGATTTCATCTAGTGTAAATTTGAAATTTGGCATCATCCCATGGACATTGGCAAGATAATTTAAAAATGCAAGTTAAGCAGTCTTCCGTTCAGTAATGAACAATCATGGATCTAATATCCTGCCATAGGCTAAAATGAATGTATGAATAAGTAATTGTTCTTAGAGATAGCTGCTTAAACTTGTTATGGGTTCTTTAAACATTTGGTGGCATTGCATTTAGTCTTACTGAATTGCTTGTTCAATGCAGAATTATTAATCTTTGGATATCCCAGAGATGGCCACAAGATTATCATAATTCCTTAGTATTGGTTTCTAAAATATAAATTAATCTGTTGTACATTAATCTAAATGTACAGCAATGTGACTTATAAAATGATTAAAATAAATATGTAAATTTCTATTAAGATGTAGGGTGTTATGGTATCTCTTCAATGTGTAGTATGGAATATTAGGCATCATCTTTGCATAAGTGTTATATGGCACTTTTTGGCTTGCTCCAATACTTAATGAGTGACACTGGATTTACTGCCCTCTAAATAGTCATAGCTGGTTTGCTGGCGCTTTTTGCCCTGAGAAACTCCCAGTAGGATAATACTGTTTTAAACAGATTAATTCTGTGGAATCCCAGCATAAAGCTGTTAATCCTTCGGGTACAAGAGTGGGCCATTCATTCTCTTGATTTCTGCTTTCATTTCAATCACTGCTGATCTGTAACCCCATTCTAATTATCTCCCTTTGACCATAGCGGACAATGATTTTTCTTAAACTTTAGTGGGCACAAAGGAAGAAAATTATAAACGTAGAATGGTTGAAACATACAGTACAGAATGAGGCACATGCCCCCTCTGTATGTTAATCTCTTGAAGTAATCCCACCTGCTCTCCCAGTTATCTTGCAAGACTTCATTTTTTCCAATTCCATTTTCGAAGTTGTGGTTGAATCTGTTTCTACCAACCTTTCTGCAGTACATTCTAGATTGTGATTTACTGCATTGAGTTCTCTTGTCTGCCTTTTTTTCTTCTGTTTACTTTAAAATGTGACCTTTAGTTGCTGACTCTATCATAAGTGTAAATAATTTCTCCCACTGTGCCTTTTCAAAATACCTTAATTCTGTACGCTACCTTTAACCTCAGAGGAGAATTCCAGATTTATCACTGGTTCCTCATGATTGCATCATCATTCTCTTCAGGGTTTTGACATCCTTCCTAAGTGTTGTCTAGAATTAGGGATAGTGCTTCAGTTGAGGGCAAACCAATAACTTTTGTATGTAATGAAGTACAGTTCAAAAGGGTTTTGCAGGGAAGAAAATCCATTTATTGGTAGTTTTAAACTGTAAATACTTAACAAATACCAGACTTTACATCCTTGTTGGACTGCTCAAAGCTATAAATGGGACACTCCTTTGAAATTAACTTGTGTTTTAAATTTAGTTTGCACTTTTAACTTTGGTTTGAATAATTGTCTTTATGTGGACATGGGGGGCGGGGTGGCAGTTAACCAGGATTTCAGTTAATAGGCCAAAAGTATTAAGTGAAATTCAGTGGTGAAATCTGTAGAACAATTACTCTAGTAGGATTTGTGATCTCCAGGAGAGAAGCTTGAGGACATGGGATTTAAGTGAGGCAGCTGGAGATAATAGAAGTTAAATTTAGAAGCCTTTTTATTCCAAGGGAAAGGCATGGGTTTAATAAGCTAATGTTCTTTTGAACTTGTATATTTTAATAGGACTGGAAGAATTTGAATGTGTAAGCTAACAATGATATTTCATTCTGCAAATAGGATTCTTGTTTTTTTTGGACCAGGCTGACAGTTATCACTTGGTATTCTTTCTTCTAGTTTCCTGTAGGTCGTATTCATAGGCATTTGAAGACTCGTACCACCAGCCATGGACGGGTGGGCGCTACAGCTGCAGTGTACAGTGCAGCTATCCTTGAGTATCTCACTGCTGAGGTAGGTGATGGGATTGACAAGTATTTCAAACATTTCACATAATGCTTTTGTATTAGGATGAGAAGTGTGAATAAAAGTCTAGGGCATGATATCTACCGGTGTTGCTGGTTTTTGTCTTGATGTTTCTGGCCACCTTGATCTCAACTGCTGGAGGTGATTTTTTTTTTCCCTCTCAAAAACTTGTATTTCTATAGTATCATGCAAGAAGACAAAGCAGCTTTTCATTGAGAATGGCAAAAAGAAGGGAGAAATAGATGACCAAAAATATTGCAGATGCTGGAAATTTGAAATGAAAAGAGTACTTAAAATACTCAACTGGTCAGGCAACATCTGGGAAAGAATAAACATTTAGGTTGATGACCTTTCATCAGGACTAACTAAAGTTAAGGTAGGGGAATCAAAGGCTACATAAAAGGGATTTTTAAGAACCTGAGTGTTGTGAGGCAGAAGTAATTCAACAGACACTTCTAGGTAGGACCTTAAGTGTTTGTCGCCAACAATGATATTAGTCCCAAGTAAGACTCTTGGGACCAACCAGTGTTTCAGCAGATGTATCATGGGCAGAACTTAGTTATGGGTGTTGATTTTAAAATCTATCACTTTTATATTATGTGTGAGAATCACTATTTAGATTCCTTCAGTCAAGAAGGAAACATGAATATTCTAAAGCAACAATGGGAAGGACCTGAATGGAGAATTCCAGGCTAGGAATCTAGTGGCTGGAAGTGAAATAGAATGTGTGCACACATAAAAATTGAGGCTAGAAGATATTTGAGAGCATAGTAAGTACATTTAATGTGGCATGGAGCAAGTGCAATTTGAAGAGGTTGAGTGCTTAATGTTGGATTTCTTGCCTTTTCATTCCAGCCCTTTCAAAATGTGGAAATCTAGGAATGTTGGACTAAACATGTTCACAAAATTTAATGAAGAGCTGAAAATTGTTTAATGTTGAATTCAATATATTCAAAAGCTGTAAATAGAATTTTGCTGATATACTCTAGGTATTGGAGTTGGCAGGAAACGCTTCCAAGGATCTGAAAGTAAAGCGTATCACGCCACGTCACTTGCAGTTGGCTATCCGAGGTGATGAGGAGCTGGATTCGCTGATCAAGGCAACCATTGCTGGTGGTGGTATGTATTGATACAAAAGCAACAGTTCTTCAGGGGAGCAGATGATGTGTCAGAATGGGACTGAGAAAGGCATTTGATTTGCATAAGTATATAGGTAAATTTCGATAGTTCTTTATAGAGTGAATATAGATTAAATAATGTAGATGAAGATGCCTGAGCAACTTTAGGGTAGATGCTCTTAAGATCTGTAAGCTTGCTAGGGGAATGAACAAGGTGATGTAGACCACATTTATTTAGAAATAAGCATCAGGTAAATGGTTTCAGTCGTGTTTTAGCATAGTATTTGTTATGCTCTTTATTTTTTTAAGTTGCATTATCTGCAATGTTGGAGTTATTTAGTGATGCATGGGAATAGTGTTCTTTGGGTAATTTCTAAAGTTGGCTTTGTTTTGAAGAAGATTCTTTTACTCTTTTAAGAGAAATCTTTTTGCACTTAAGGGCTGTCTTATTTAAAAGTAACTCCTGTTATTCTTGAGCAGGCCTTGGAAGTTAAAGTAGCTGTTGGTGTTTTTTGTTTTCACATAACTCCAAATGAGGTGTCAGATATCCTTAAACTGGAAGCTTTGAAATTTATGCATGCTGTTCATTGTTCTTTGGATGCATCTTATCTAGAACAGGGTTTCATCCTTGGGACATAAGTGCTCTTCATTATTTGAAGCTGTAATGTTTGAAAAAGTATTATAAATTTGGTTGAAGTACAAAGTCTATCATTGTACTGAAAGAACAAAGTTGTATTATTAGATCAACTTGAATCTTTTAAGTGTAAATATAGTTGAGTGATAATTTGATGTATTGTCATTCCGTCTCGTACCTCTTCTCCAAGTTGACTTGGTTAAGATTTTAATGCTCATTAGCCCTACCTGCTGAATGATAACACAATCAGTGTGTGCCACTTGTAGTGAGTACATAATGTATTTATTTGACCTGTATCTCCAGCAGATGGTTCCTTTTTCCAAAAGGAAAGGCCTCCCTGGCTACTTTAATTCATTCACAGGATATCAACCTCGCTGGCATTGTTAATGTTAATTGTCTATTCCTGGTTACTGTGGAACTGAGGAAGTAAAGAGTCAAAGGCATTAGTGGGTTGAATTACTGGCTAGCCTAAGTATGGTGTAGATTTCTTGTAGGACTAGGTAGTTTTTTATGGTCAGCATTATAGCTTTTATGACAGATTAAATGACTGAATTAAAATTCATTGATTATGATAGTGGATTTGGAATTTTATCTAAAGGTCAATGTTCCAGGCCTCTGCATACCAATCCAAAAACTTGACAATTATGCTACAATTCTAATACATATAAATCTGGACCTTTGCCTGTTCAGTGCAATGTGACTTTCATTTCTATATGTTCATTCTTCCACTTGGCATATAGATGATGGATTCCCAAACCTTGTGCTTGGAGTATCATTTTCAGGCTGAAGCCAGAGTTCATGGGCTGAAACTGTTGCTTGTGTTTCTATAGACATTGACGTATCCCCCTGATCATCTCACCAAATTCAAAACCTCACCCCTCACACCAAAAAATGTTTTTCTTCTCTGATCTCTGCAGCTTGTTTCTCACACTTTGTCCTAGCCCATACTTCACTACTGTCCTCAATCACAGGAGGTTGTGAAGGAAATTACATTGCACAGTCTTGAGCCTCGTGTGCAATAAAATGAGCCTGGGAATTATTCAGGTTATTTTTTTAAAATTCATTAAAATTGTATTTTAAATAACAGCTACAGAATGCTAAGACTTTTATTACCTTTGGATTTTTTGCATTTCCCCTGCAATCTATTACTGATCGGAAAACATTTGAGCACTTTGTACTTGAGTTACCCATAGCTCATAATTTGGTCATTCCTAGTACCGTTGGTGTACTAGTTACCATTAAGAATATTAAATGCAGTACTGAGAGCTCCTTCACTTGAAGGAAACTGCAGAGGACCTTTAAGATCGCTAATAACTCTACTGCCTTTGGAATTTGAACGAGCCATTCTTTAGGTTTTGTTTTTGCACTAGTTACCGGTGGGAAGGCTCATTGTGGAAAAGATCATCCCTACTTTTTTTTTTAATCCCTTTTTTAAAAAAAACAATTGTCAATGAGGACAAAATCCAGTGAGGACAAAATCGGGTAATTCCATGAACCATTCTAATCAAGTGGTTTCATTTTCTTCTAGTATAGCACACCAGTCAGCCTATGTCCATGCTGGTTTTCAAAGCATTCCCATCAGTCCTGTACCCCTGTAATCTATTGTCATGTGCCCATCAACTCTACTCTTGCCCCTCCCCATTCTCCTATACCAGGGGTAGTTAATAGCAGACAATTAACTAACCAATTAACCTGTGTGCCTTTTGAAGTGGGGGGGGGGGTGGGGTTGGGAAACCAGAGCACCCTTGCAGACACTGCAAACCACACAGCAGCCAAGTTCAGGAGTGAATCTAGGTTGCTGGAGCTGTGTGGTAGCAACACAAATTTCTGTGCCAGCTGCATTACTGGTTCTAATCTATTAACTGCATTAGCTAAACTCAGTGTGAAGCATGATATTGATTAGTTTAGAAGCCAGAGGTAGCAGTGGCTGTGGAATCAGCACTCTAAGAAATCGGCATCCTGAAGTTCTCAAAGATTATTTTCAATCTGAAAAATAATTTTTATAGGTGCATTGATACACTAAGGGTTTTGTTTTTTTTCCCCTGTCACACTTGGCAGTTTATGAGCAAACTTGTCCTGTGATAAAGCAGCTCTAATAGTATGCAACAATCTAATCTACATTGGTGTTCTGGGATACTAATGGTCATATCCTAAAATAAATTGTGAAGGGTTTAAGGAGTAAATGTAAAATGGCAGGAGTCTGGAGTTGGGAGTTTCCCAAGCCAGAATAGCATTTCAGTGATTGCTGGAGGGAATTTAAATCCCCTCTATTCAATTTATCAGAACTGTTTTCCTTGAACATTACTCATTCTAGTGGTAGAAATGCAGTAAATTATCCATTCATAGATATTGTATTCATATCAGGCAGTTACAACGTTTCCCAGATAAGCAATGGGAGACAGTTTAGTTTTCACTAACAAGTATCGATGGCTTAGTAGGGAAACATTAGACATTTTACATAATATTTCTACCTGATTTTTGTTTACATAATAGCTGCTTACTGTCAATAGTGTTCAATTTTAGCTGCTATGTATTGGGCTGTTTTCAAGCTATGAGAACATTCCTATCTCAAAAGTGGACAGACCATTTTAGTTGAAATGCAGCGCACAATCTTGTTAAATCTGTGCTTTAAGTTGTTGCATTTGTACATTATTTTGTTTTCTGTTACAGGTGTGATCCCTCACATTCACAAGTCTCTGATTGGAAAGAAGGGACAGCAGAAGACTGCATAAAGCCCAGTTTTGAACCTACCCTCTTCCTCCCTACTGTCGTACTGTAATTTGGACAGAAGAAACCTGGGGATACTTGGCATATTTTTTTTAAAAAGAGTAGTTAAAATAAAATGGGAGAGTTTTAGGAGATGAATTTAGTGTTCAATATAATCTGAAAGATCTGTTTGTATGTCCTACAGTTTAGATTTGAAGCTGTATGAAAATATAACTAGAAAATACAGCTGTTTGTCAACAACTAGGTTACATAAGTGTGTTTTATACAATAAAACAGTTCATAAAACCATTTTTTAAAAATTTTGTGTTGGCCGTGTGTCCTTTCAAAATATTATTGAAGTCTTAAAGATTAGAACCAATTTGTGCTATCTAATTGCTGCTCAGTTGTTTATTTCTTTGGATGGTTGCCCTAAACAATGGGCTCTTTTCCCTTCTGATTTCTCATCCTCCTCATCCTCTTCGGACATGCATGCCCCTGCTGAACAATTAATGTAATACTGGATGTATTGAATCCATATTGGGTTGCAAACATCAGTGTACATTCAACTTACATTCAGCATTTTTGGTATTCCACATGAATCTATGCAAGAATTAAGTTTCACCTTGCCTTTAAAGCTGCATGTTTGGCTTGGTTTGTGGGTAACTCTGAAGCCCACAACAAACTCCTTGAAGGGATTACTTTCTCCATGACTTAATTACTGTAATGCATGCTGGATGTTCCTGAATTATGCAACGGCCAGTTTGTTCTTCAGATCCTGCTGCTCAGCAATGCACATGTATATTCTTAGCCATACATGATTGAATTTTGAGATAGCCATAAGTAAGCAGTTGGTACAGGCATACAATAGTTCATTGGAACAATAGGTGATGCAACACCAGTTTGCTCTCCCTGCTATACCTCTCTAGTATGGAGGCCCACATCATATAATTGGCCACAGTGGGCAGGCTGCATCCTTTTCATACATCTTCTACCAGGTGGGCAGTATGAAAAATGTGTTCAAAGCTTTATTGAAATGCAACATCTGAGCTAACAGCTGGGGACCTCTGCCCAAGAATACTCAAAGTAGATGAGCATTTGGACTAGTTCCTCAATCCTGTGCATTGGGAGCAGAGGCCTAGTGCTAGCAGTGGAAGGTGCACACCACCTCAAGACAATCCACTTGCCTGCCCTGGCAGCCACCCTATGCCCCATCTGTAAAAGTATGCATTTGCCACATTGGCCTCATTTGCCATCTCACTGCTTACACACCCTGTGTGGAAGCAATTCCCCCTGTTTTGTAAACCGGTTGAATTTGCCACACGAATTCAAACCACTGAATAAGAGGGTTGTATGTGAACAAACAAGATGAGGGTCCTTTAATTTTGGTTTGTTGCACAACATCCTTTTACATAAAGGTAAATCTTAATAATTTGAGTTGAGTGCTGATGTAGGGTGTTGGAATGAAGTCCAGTTAACAGCATATTTTTCCTGTAACATGCAAGTATGGAAGTACCTTGAGCTTTGAGACAATCCTACAAAAATTTGGTTAAGCAAATGTGCATTAATTGTTTGGAAGCAAATGCTTTAATTTTGACCACCTACTTTTGGATTTTTCTTGTTGAATTGAGGGTTAGATTGTATTCTAGTGTATCTGCTTTTCTCCTAAATTATTAAATCATCATGGCCATTTTAATCTGGTTTCAGTGGCCTGTTAACACTCAGTTTATTTTTGCATCTGCTCAAGCTGTCAGTTTATAAAATATACAATAGACAGCTTTCATATAAGTATAGGTATATGGTGCTCACTGCAGAAGAATTACCCAAAATACAAATTGGAAAATTAAATGGGTCTTTGAAATGATAAATCCAAGATGAGTAGCACCTGAAAGCATATTTGATAGTTTTGCAGTATTTTCAGGTAAGGATACAGGAAAGTGTAATGTTGCCATTGAAAGGGGAGCCACATGCTGCATGTCACGAGAGGAGAATAGGGATGAAGGAATTTGCTCCTAGGGTAAGTAGTTTGGGTTTGAAAGTGAATGTTTAATCCTGATTAAATCCCCTTAGAATTTAGTGAGCATACAAGGGCAGACTGTAGCATTCCAAATGAGCTGCAGTTTGAACATGGGTAAAGGAATGGCAGATGGAATTTAACTTTGACATGTGAAATAATGCATTTTAGGAAGTTAAAGCAGGCCAGGCTTGCACAGAGCCCTGGGAAGAGTTGTAGAACAGAGACCCAGAGCTACAAGTTATAGTTCCTTGATAGGGTGGCACAGATAGACAAGGTGGTGAAGAAGGCAAATGGCATGCTTGCCTTCATCAGACTGGGCACTGAGTGCAGGAGTTGGGATGCCATGTTACAACTACAAGACATTGGTGAGACTGCACCTGGAATTTTATGTGCAGTTCTCAACACCATACTATAGGAAGGATGTGATTAAGTTAGAGAGGGTGGAAAAAAGATTCACAAGGATATTGCCAGGACTAGAGGGCTTGAATTGTAAGAAGAGAGACTGGATAGGTTGGGACTGTTTTCCTTAATGCGAAGGAAGTTGAGGAGGACCTTGTAGATGTTTATAAAAACCATGAGGGATGTAGATAAGGTGGATGGTCAGACTTTTATTCCCTGGGTAGGGGAGTCTAAAACTAGAGGGCATAAATTTAAGATTGGAGGGGAAAGATTTAAAGGGGTCTTCAGCAGCAAGTTTTTCCACACAGAAGGTGGTTATGGAATGAACTGCCAGACTGCTTAAAAGACATTTGTACAGGTTCATGGAACAGAAAGGTATAGGGGAATATGGGCCAAATGCAGGCAAATAGGACTTGTTCAGGAAGGCATCTTGGATGGCATGGATGAGTTGCGCCGAAGGGACTGTTTCCATGCTGTGTAACTCTGACGTGATTCAACCAAACATTGATAAGTGTTCAAACAGGCTGGCTATCATAATGTTAAACTGCCATTTGATATAATTGAAAGCCAATGTTCTGTCTGGTTTCACTTAATTTCTACCGAACATATTGTTCAGGATATGTCATGGTGCAGTTAAAACCTTGGGGTCAACCATTATAAGGAAAAGAATGGCAGCACTATTTTTAAGTGCAGAAAAACCTTACCAAAAAAAAAAGGATTTATGAAGTTAGGTATTTGAAACTGGCCTCTCAATCTAAATAACAAAATCTTCCATAAGTTAGCTGGGTAAAGTAAGGGTAGCATTGTTGCTCAGCCTTTGGTTTCAGATTCTAAATGAAAGTGAGAATATTTGCCTCTGTAGTTGTCTTTCATACATTCAATTTTATTGAAGACAGTGGTCCCAACCCCACTGCGGTTGTTTAGATATCCTCAGACAGGATTGCTAATTCTGGTGAGGATGGTTTGAGAAGAAGGTAGTGGGATGGGAAGCTGAGCAAAGACTCTAAATGGAGGAAAGCAGATCTGAAAATGGGTGACAAAATCAGTTTGGAAGGCAATGGAAACAAAGCTTGGAAAAATGGATTAAGAAAAATTGAATCTGCCTGTATTTAACGATGTATGCTAAAATGAAAATGTATGACACAGAAGTGCTGAAGGCACTTGTTGATCATGTACGTCTGTTGCTGGTCAAAAGGTTTTCAGACAAGGTATGGGTATTGGTTTATTATTGTCACTTGTACCGAGGTACAGTGAAAAACTTGTCTTGCATACCGATTGTACAGGTCGATTCATTACACAGTGCAGTTACATTGGGCTAGTACATCAAAGTATATGGGGATAGTACAGGAAATAGCACCGAGGTAGAAGATGGTCCATGATTTTGATGAATGGGGAAGCAGGCTTGAAGGACCAGATAGTTGTCCACCACTCCTAATTATGATGTTATTAAAAAAGGAGGGAGTTGCTAGCAATATTAATTTGGGAAACAATCAAATGTAAGATTTGATGAAGCTAACATATCAACATGAGGTTATATGAGTTAGAATAAAGAACAGAAAGAGGGATATTGTTGACAGAATGCAACAGTCCGAGGGAGAACTGAGCAAATTTGCAGGCAACTTTCTGACAAGTGCCAATAACGTGGATTTTAATTACCCAAGTATTAATTGGGGTACAGTTACACAGATTAGAAACTGGAGTAGACCATTCAACAACCACCCCCCCAACTCCAAGGCTGCTCTGCCATTCAATAAGATCTTAGCTGATCTGATCATAATCTTAACTTGCATTCCAATTTGCCTGCGGCAACTTTTCACCCCTTGCTTATCAACTTAAGTGTAAAATGTACGCAGGTCACAGATTTTCTAAGTTATATTCTGTAGAATTTTTTTAGCCAGGAGGTTGGATGGGGTGAAATTCTGGATATAGTTTCAGATAATACAGTCAGACAGGTGGAAGAGGCATTAAAAAACTCTTTAGTGGCAGTGATCATAATTTAGTTAGATTCAGCAAAGTTATTGAAAAGTATAAAGAAAAATGGGAGGAAAGATCCTAAATTGGTACAGACAATTTTACTTGGCTAGTTTGCCTTTGATGACAAGGTCCACAGAGGGAAAGATAAGGCAAAAACGAGGTCATGTTTGTTACTGAAACTTAATATTGCAGGATTTAGAAAGTCTAGGTGAATAAAAGGAAATTAGAAACAATGAGAGGGTATGAAAAAAATATGGGCAAGTAACATTTAAAGGAAATCCAAAGATGTTTTATAAGCACACAAAGCATAAGAGAAATGAGGGAAGAGTAGGGCCTGATAGGGACCAAATGTGGTGGTGGAGGATGTGGTGAGGGTTCTTAATAAATATTCTGCAGCTGAGGAAGAGGATATTGCCAATACTGCCATTAAGAAGGAAGTGTGTGAAATATTGGATGAGATAAACATTGTAAAAAAAAAGGAAGAGGCTTTACCATTGTGTAAAGTGGATAGATCCCCAGGCCTCAATGTGATTTATCCCAGGCTATTAAAAGAAGCAAGGGAAGAGATTGCAGCGGTCTGGCCATTTTTCAATGCTCTCTGGCTGGAAGAGTGGTGACAGGATTGGAGAACATGCTGATGTTGTACTGTTGTTTATAAAGGGAGGAAGGTATAAACCAAGTCATTTAGGCCAGTTAATTTAACCTCAGTGATGGGCAAATTGTTAGAATTAATTGAGTCAGTATAATTGAGAGTTTAGAAGGTCACAAAGTCAGCATGGATTTAAGAGCAGATGTTTGAATTTTTTGAGGTGGTGATAAGGACGGTTGATGAAGGCAGTGTGCTTGATGTAATCTTTGTGCATTTAGCAAGGCTTTGACAAGGTCCCATGTGACAGGCTGGTCAAAGAGTAAAGAAACATGAGAGACAGGCAGAGAAGAGGGTAATAAATGACAGCTGTCTCTGACTGGAAGGCTGTCACAAAAGTTGGTCTTAGTATTTGACCCTTGCTATTTTATTAGTATATGTTAATTTAGACAAGTGCAGAGTGCATAATAAAGTTTGCAGATCTTGCAAAATTTGGATGTGTGGTTGAAAGCAAGGTGGAATGCTTTTGACTTCAGGAGAATACAGATAGTCTGGTCAGTAGGCAGAAAATTGGTAAATGGAATTTAATCCAAAGAACTGTGAGGTAATGTATTTAGAGAGGAACAACAAGACAAGGGAGTATATAATAATCTGGAAGATATTGAGATATATGGTGGAACATGGGGACCATGGTGTGCATTTAAAGGTAGCAGGACAGGTAGTTAAAAAGGCAGACTGGATGCTTTCTTTATTAGTTCAGACACAGAATATAACAGCAGGGGGCTTATGCTAGAATTGCATTCAACACCATTTAGCCCACAGCTTGAGTATTGTCTACAGTTCCAGTATATATAGTACAGTAAAGACGTGATCATATGGGAGAGGGGGCAGAGGATTTACAAGGATGCTGCCAGCATTGGAGAATTGTATCTGAAGAAAAATTGGATAAGTGTGGTCGTTTTAGAACCATAGAACGATACAGCACAATACAGGCCCTTCGGCCCACCATGTTGTGCCGACCTTTAAACCACGCATAAGACTATCTAACCCCTTCCTCCCACATGTCCCCCTATTTTAAATTCCTCCATATGCTTATCTAACAATCTCTTGAACTTGACCAATGTATCAGCCTCCACCACCACCCCAGGCAGCACATTCCATGCACCAACCACTCTCTGGGTGAAAACCTCCCTCTGATAACTCTCTTGAACTTCCCACCCATTACTTTAAAGCCATGCCCTCTTGTATTGAGCATTGGTGCCCTGGGGAAGAAGTGCTGGCTGTCCACTCTATCTATTCCTCTTAATATTTTGTACACCTCTATCATGTCTCCCCTCATCCTCCTTCTCTCCAAAGAGTAAAGCCCTAGCTCCCTTAGTCTCTCCTCATAATCCATACTCTCCAATCCAGGCAGCATCCTGGTAAATCTTCTGCACCCTTTCCAACGCTTCCACATCCTTCTTATAATGAGGTGACCAGAACTGGACACAGTATATGTACCTGAATGCCTCAATTAGATTCCAGCCAATAAATCATTCCTGAGACTGCTTTTCTATGTAGAAGCCACACCCCAACACCTTGACTATATTCCAACTGTAACTCATTCCTGGATAAACCAAGGCTACCTTTAACACACAACAGGACAGCAGTTGATAAATTTCTAAATCTCTTCTTTGGAACAGAGAACTGAGGGGTGAGACTCAATTGAGGCATATATAACTTGAGGGGCCTTGATAGATTCTTCCTATTTACTCCATTTCCCTAAATCAAGGGGACAAAAAACAGGAGGCATTGATTTAAAGCAAAAGGTTGAAGGATTAGAGAGCAGATGAGGAAACTCACATTGTTTGGTATTGGTATTGATTTATTATTGTCACTTGTACCGAGGTATAGTGAAAAACTTGTCTTGCATACCGATCATGCAGATCAATTCATTACACAGTGCAGTTACACTGAGTTAGTAGAGAGTGCACTGAGGTAGTACAGGTAAAAACAATAACAGTAAAGTGTCACAGCTACAGAGAAAGTGCAGTGCAATAAGGTGCAAGGTCACAACAAGGTAGATCGTGAGGTCATAGTCCATCACATTGTATAAGGGAACCGTTCAATAGTCTTATCACAGTTGGGTAGAAGCTGTCCTTAAGTCTGGTGGTACGTGCCCTCAGGCTCCTGTATCTTCTGCCTGATAGAAGAGGAGAGAAGAGAGAATGACCCAGGTGGGTGGGGTCTTTGACCAGGGTGGCAGGGGTTTGGAACTCTCTACCTTAAATGGTGCCAGAGACAGAAACGCTCATTACATTTAAAATGTACTTCCTTGTGTATTTGAAACACCGTAACCTGTTGTTCTGAAAGGTGGTATTAGGTTGGGTATCACTTGTTTGACCGGCACAGATACCTTGCGTTAAATAGTGGTCTCCTGGGTCAGATATTTACGATAATTCTAATGTGTGGGGTGAATACAACTAAGGGCCAGTGCATTTGCAGGTGTTTAGCACTGACAACCAAAAACTAATTTCAGCTCCAAACAGCAAATTTGCATTTATGAATAACCTCTAATTATCTTATCTTTACAACCCACTGTAAGAAATGCTGAGTAGTTCCATACTTGAGGCTCAGTATCTCCTCACTAACTCTTTGGGTGTGTCATGGGCAAGTTGGGTAACTCACATTGTAATACTGCTCCCTCTATATAATACAACATACCTCAAACTGTTCTCTTTCCCCTATTCTCTGCAGTTAATTGAGCTTCTGATTAGCTCAGCCATGCAGATTTGATCCTCGCCTCCAGTGGGTCATCAGTCAGAACTGTATTTTATTCACTGGGATTGTTTGGGTGAAGTAAAAGTCTTTGTTTTTGATTGCTGTCTGGCATCTCTTGTTAAAATAAAGCTTATCCACAAAGGAAAAGTTAGCTGTGGTCTAGTTTAATGGTGGAGTAGACTCAGAGCTAAATGGGCAACACATTCTCTTATACTTCAAAAGAATCAGGATCTGTTATGATGCCTTCCACAATCAATTAGATATGACTTGGGATAAAAACATAATTCTGGAAACACTCAGCAGGTCAGGCAGCATCTGTGAAAAGAAAAACAGATTGTTATCATTTTCTGTTTATATTTCAGATTTCTAGCATCTGCAGTTTTTTTTTGATTTTCAGATGAGGTTAGATTCAGAGGTCAGACAAAACCTTGGGGTTGAAACTATTGCACAAGTAAAATGGATGTTTAGGAATGAACTATTTGTGTTGTTCCTAATGTTTGCTTGGCGAGATATGTTGGACATCTCGTGCGGAGAA
The DNA here is from genome assembly GCF_009764475.1 of Pristis pectinata. Classification (NCBI taxonomy): domain Eukaryota; kingdom Metazoa; phylum Chordata; class Chondrichthyes; order Rhinopristiformes; family Pristidae; genus Pristis; species Pristis pectinata. The sequence continues at coordinate 6,420,252 of NC_067433.1, forward strand.
TAGAGGGATATGGACATTGTGCAAGCAGAGGGATTAATTTAGTTAGGTGTTTAATTAGTTTGGCACAACATCATGGGCCAAAGGGACTGTTCCTGTGCTCTACTGTTCTATGTTCTATCATTGATGGAATGAGAATAGGATTTTAAAAAAGACTTTCTCATAGAAGGGGAATCCAGAGGAAGATGTTTTCTTAAAATTAGAACAAGTGCTAGAAAATGCCTATTCATTTTCTGTGGGGGGAAAAAAAAGAGGAATGATCTGCCCCAAAATGCCAGAATTGCAGTAAATGAGAATCAATAAAACTGCAGAAGCTGGAAACCTGAAATAAAACTGACAAAGGGTTGCAGACCTGAAACATTAACTGTTTTTCTTTTCACAGATGCTGCCTGACCTGCTGAGTATTTTTGGTTCTGTTTCTGTGTCAGAGTTGCAGTGTCAACTAATTGTTTTGAAATACTTTATGGAAAATAATATAGAGAAAGCAGCTCAATGGAATTAATCAGGTCAGAGCTGACATGGGTTAGTAGTGGTTAGAGAAGTGGGTAGGCCTCAAGGTTCAGAATGGAGTTCGAAGCCCACTCCATATGAATATTTTGAATGTGAACAAGTAATTCAGTTTTCATCTCCCACGCATAAGATAATGGTGGGGAATATAACATATTAGAAAATTTGCAGATGTGGAGTTAGTTGGAAAATAAGCTTTAACATGTGAGGTGATATACAAGGGCACGTAGAAAAGTAATCACCCATATCTCAAAGCAGGGAATGGAATATAGTAAAGCCTAGGGGCACAAATGTACATTGTCACTTCATCCAAAACATCTCAAGACCGTTAAGCACTTTAAAAAGTAGTCACTGCTGTAATAGAGTCAAAGCACAGAAACAGGCCCTTTGGCCCACAGAATCCATGCCAACCATCAAGCATTACACTAATCCTACCCCAACCCATTTCATTCTCCCAACGTTCCTATCAAATTCTACCACCCACCTACACAGCAGGGGCAATTTACGGTGGCTAATTAACCCTATCAACCTGCACATCTTTGGGGTGTGGGAGGAAACTGGAGAACCCAGAGGAAACATACGCGGTCACAGGGAGAATGTGCAGACTCCACACAGACAGCAACAGGGTCACAGGGAAAAGGTGCAAACTCCACATGGGTTGCACTGGATGTTGGGATGGAACCCAGGTTGCTGGAGCCATGAGGCAGCAGCTTTACTCACTGTGCAGCCATTGTACGCAGAGTAAGCTCCCACAAGCAGCAACATGATGTTGAGCAGATGATTCTTTAGTGGGGGATAAAATAACAGGCATAACCCTCCAGCTCTTCAAAATTGTGCCAAGGCATACCTGACAGAGCAGGTGGTTAATGTTTCATCTGAAGTGCTGCACTCTCTGTCACTATCTGTGTGATTTTTTTTACTCCTGTTTCAGGAGTGGGACTTGAACTCATTAATGTCTAACTTCGATTAAAGTGCTATCATTTGAGTCACAGTTGGTAGCCATTAAAGAAGGAATATCACAGGTCACCACTGCAATTGCTAATGTTAACCAGATCCAGAGATTTATTTCTAGTGGTATAAAATTAATTGGTGGTTATGTTAAACTTGTCCAGGACCCTAGTCAGGCTGCAGTTAGAATACCGTGCAAAGTTCTGGTTGTCACGTTGTAAAGTGAAGAAAGAGTGCAGAATAATTTAGAAAGATTGTACCAGAAGTCTCAGGATAAACTGAATAAGTTGAGCCTTTTTCCTTTCAAAAAGCCATAGAAGAGATCTAATACGTCAGTAAAGGTTTGGATGGGGCAGATGTTGAGAGAACATTTCCAATTTTTGGGAGAAAACGAAACCAAAAGAAGATAGTTATTAATAAGGAGTAATTTCTTTGCTGGAGTTTATTAACTGAAAGGGATAGGTAGATCATAAAATTTATCTCAACCAAAAGAAGTGATTGAGGTAAATGGCTTGAACGCTTTCAAAAGGAACAAGGTGAGTGAATGATAGAAAGGGAACAGCAAGGTATGCTGCAAGATCTCCCGCCCCACCTCTTCACATTCTTTCCTCTGAATTTCAGACACTGGGATGAATCCCCTGTTTCTTTGCTGAATGTTCTCTGCAATAGGCTCAGTGACAAACTTGCCGACTCAACTTTCCACAGCTTGATAAGAGCTGATTCCCGAGCAGCAAGCACTCCAGGCACCTGCAGCACTTCACTCCCGTGACAGCAAGACAAATGTACTCAAAATTAATTAGACCTTCGTGGCCCTCCACACACCACTGCTCCATCTTTTCTTGCATCTCAGATGCTTGTATATTTTTGACTCCCAATGCCCTTTGGGTTAGTTGGTCCAAGCTCCAGGAGTCACCAGCAGTTGCGATAGAAACGCGATTCTGTTTGAAAGACAGGTAAAGGAAATTGGAAAATATAAAGGTATTAGAAAGAAGAATAGCAGTTGGACATTCATTCCCTTGAGCCTGCACATCATGGCTGATTCACCTCAACACCATTTCATGTCTTATCCCCATATCCCAGGATCTTCTGATATACAAAAATGTATCTATTTCAGTTTGGAACATCATCAATGGCTGAGCTAGAGAACTCCAAAGATTCACCACCCTCTGAATGAAGAATGTTCTCCTCATTTGACTCCTAAATGACGTATGTACTTTTTGTTCTGAGACCAAAATCAGTGGTATAGCGGTCAGTGAAGAATGTTATCTAAGGTTACAACAGGATCTAGATCAACTGGGAAAGTGGGCCAAGGAGTAGTAGATGGAATTTAACTTGGGCAAGTGTGAGGTGTTACATATTAGGAAGTTAAACCAGGGCAGGACTTACGTAGTAAATAGTAGGGGTTTGGAGATTGTTGTGGAACTGTTGGTACAAGTGCATAGTTCCCTGAAAGTGGTTACACAGGTAGACAGGGTGGTGAAGAAGGCTTTTGGCATGGATGCCTTCACTGGTCAGGGTATTGAGTAGAAGAGTTAGGATATCTTGTTACAAGACGTCGGTAGGACCACACTTGTGCTTGCAGTTCTGATTGCCTAGCTATAGCTATTAAGCAGGAGAAGATGCGGAAAAGATTCACAAGGATGTTACTGGGACTGGAGAGCTTGAGTTATAAGGAGAGACTGGATAAACTGGGGCTTTTTTCCCTGGAACAAAAAAGGCTGAGGGGTGACTTTGTAGAAGAATATAAGATCATCAAGGGGCATTGATAAGGTGAGTGGTCGCAGTCATTTTCCCAGGGTAGGGGAGTCTACCGCTAGAGGGTATAACTTTAAGATGAGAGGGAAAAATTTAAAGGGGACCTGAGGGGCAACTATTTCACACAGAGGGTGGTGAGTATATGGAACAAGCTGCCAGAGGAAGTGGTTGAGGCAGGTACAATTACAATATTTAAAAGACATTTGTACAAGTCCATGGATAGAAAGGCTTTAGAGGGATATGGGCCAAATGCAGGCAAGTGGGATTGGTGTAGATGGGCATTTTGGTCGGCATGGACGAGTTGGACTGAAGGGCCTGTTTTCATGCTGTATAACTCTATAACCATGACTCTGAGGAAAACACACCCCCTTCATCCACCCTGTGGAGTATTGTAAGAATTGTGAAGTTTCAATAAGATCTCGTCATGCAAATGGACAGCTAACCTATTCAATCTCTCTTAATGTAGTGACCTAACACCCCAGGAACCAGTCAGGTGAACCTTTCCTGCATTCCCTCAATAGAAAGTAGATCCTGTGTTAGATAAGGCGAACAAAGTTGTACACAGTGCTCGAGGTCTGGTTTCACCGAGGCCCTTTATAATCATAGTAAGTCGTTGTTACATTTGTATTTAAATCCCGCAGCAACAAAAGCCAACGTTCAATTTGCCCTCTGAACTGCCAGATGAATCTGCATGTTAGCTTTCAATAACTGAGACACCCAGGTCCCTTTGAACATCAACACTTGCCAACCTCTCACTGCTTAAAAATACTCAGCGCTTCTGCACTGTGCACTGAAGTGGATCATCTTTCCATGTTAAACCATCTGCCGTTCTCCTGCTCACTCACTCAGGCTGTCTCTATCCTCTTTAAGCGGCTTTACATCTTCACCTTTACTCACATGGTTTTGTATCATCAGTAAACTTGGCAGTGTTAGATTTGGTGTCCTGAGTCAAATCATTGAGTGAATGGTTAGGGCCCAAGCACTGATCCCTGTAATCCCAATAGTCACAGACTGCCAACCTGAGGACGACCCATCATTCTTACCCTTTGCTTTCTCTCTGTCCTTCACCATTTGCTCATTCCTCATTATCCATTCTCCCATCTCCGTCTGCACATTTTCCCTCACTAGTCTATGCCCTCTTATGTACAGTCTGCTTTTATATTGGTATTGGTTTATCGTTGTCACAAGTACCTAGAAATAGTTAAGCGCTTTTGTTTGCGTGTCACCCAGATAGATCATGCCATACAATGAGTACATTGAGGTAGTGAAAAGAAAAACAGAATGCAGAATATAGTGTTGCAGTTATGGAGAAAGTACAGTGCAGGTAGACAAATAAAGTGCAAGGGCCACGACGAGGTAGACTGAGAGATCAAGAATTCATCTTTTGGCGTATTTCCTGATAGTTTACTCATATTCTATTTTCCCTTTCTTTATCACTTTCTTGCACGTTCAATGCTGAATTCTCCCAATCTTTGGGCTTACTGCTTTTCTTGGCACTTTGTAACCCTTTTCCTCAGACATAATACTAGCTTCATTTACTCTGTGATCTGTGGTTGAACCATTTTTCCTCTTGTGTCTTTGTATCTTAAAGAACGCAATATATTTTTATATGCTTGCCATCGCCTGTCCACTGTCAGACCCTTTAATGTAGTTTCCAAACCTACCCTGTCAAACTGCCCCTCACAGATTCATCGTTTCCTTTGTTTACATTGAAATTCCTGGATTCAGACTGAACTACATCACTTTTGAACATAATGTGAAAATTCCAACATATTGCATTCAATCTTTCCTAGGGGCCCCTTTACAAGATTATTAATTAACCCTTTCTAGGTGTACAGATCTAAAATAGTTTGTTCTTCAACATACTGCTGAAGAAGGCTTTTGGCATGCTGGTCTTCGTCAGTCAGGCATTGAGTATAAAGTTGGGATGTTATGTTGCTGTTGTGCAAGGCATTGGTGAGGCCACATTTGGAGTGTTGTGTTCAGTTTTGGTCGCCCTGCTATAGGAAAGATGCCATTAAGCTGGAAAGGGTGCAGAGGACATTTACCAGGATGTTGCTGGTACTTGAGGGACTGAGTTATGGAGAGAGGTTGAGCAGGTTGGGACTTTTTTCACTGGAGTGTAGGAGAACGAGGGGTGATCTTATAGAGGTGTATAACATCATGAGGGGCTTAGACAGGGTGAATGCACACAGTCTTTTTCCCAGGGTTGGGGAATCAAGAACTAGAGGGCATCAGTTTAAGGTGAGAGATTTAATAGGAACCTGAGTGGCAACTTTTTCACTCAGAGAGTGGTCAGTATATGGAACGAGCTGCCAGAGGAAGTGGTTGAGGCAGGTACATTAACAACATTTAAAAGGTACTTGGGCAGGTACATGGATGGGAAAGGTTTAGAGGGATATGGACCAAATGAGGGAAAATGGAACCTGCTTAGATGGGAATCGTGGTTGGCATGGACCAGTTGGGCTGAAGGGCCTGTTTCCGTGCTGGGTGACTCTATAACTCTACTGATCTAGAAATCCACCACTTCTGCGTTCCAGGATTTCACCCTCTACATTGTCAGTATTACTTTGATTTGTCCAATCTATAAAGTTAAAAAAAAGGCTGCTTATAATGTTAGGTAAATACCAGTGAGAGCCAGGCTGATTACAAAAGATTCAGAAGGGAAGTGAATATTGAAACAAGAGAGGCAATGAGAGCATAGGAGAAAAGATTAGCTACCAACATAAATGAGAACCTGAAAATGTTCTATAGGCTCATAAATAGTAAGAGAGACGTACATGGAGGAGTGGAGCTTTTAAGGACAAAAATGGGGACACACACGTGGATGCTGAGGCACAAATTGAGTACTTTGCATCTGCCTTCACCAGGGAAGAAGGTTCTTCCACAGTAATAGTGAAGGAGATAGTTGAAGCACTAGGTGTGTTAAAAATTAATAGCGTAAGGTGTTAAGAAATGTTGGCTGGACTTAAAAGTAGGTAAGTCATCAGTACTGATGGGATGCGTCCTGGGACTTTGAGCGGTTACAGGAGGAAATGATCTTCCACCAGTCTTTGGATATGGGGTGTTGGCAGAGGACTGGAGAGTGGTGAATGTTACTGCCTTATTCAAAAACAGGAAGCTAAAATAATCCCAGCAATTTACAAAGCAGTCAGTCTTACCTCAGTGTGCAAGGCTTTTAGAAACATTGATTTGGGACAAGGTTAATACACCCAGAGGAAGTGGACGACTTATGTAAAGCCAGCACAGATTTGTGAAGGGGAAATTGTATTTAACCAATGGATGGGATTTTTTGATGAGTTAATGGACGTGTTAACCCGATTTTGAAGTTGCCCTTCTGTCTGTTGGAAGATCACACAGTGCCACAGTTTACTTCAAACGCATTTATTTAGCAATATATTGCTGGGGAGAAATCTCCTTACTCTATCTGCTGCGGAGTTCTCTGAGGTACAGAGGGGGCAGATGGTAATTTATACAAACGTTGTCACGCACACTTTAGTGAGTCAGGCGCCGGAGTTCTTGGTTGAGCAGGAAGAGGACAAAGGAGATGGACAAAGAGCAGCCTCACACCCCAGCTTCAGCTAATCGTTTTGCAATCGGATGAGACAAAGGCAGGTATCACCTTCGTTGTTTGAGGCAGCCTTCCCATTTCTCGTTAAGATTGACCATCATCTCCATAGTCAAACATAATGGGAATCCAATTAAGTTCCAGACACAGCAATTACTACACAGCACCCAGCCCAGGAAAGCAGTGGTGTGGCTGTTCTGGCCTGAAGGACACTTTTTAAATCAGTATTTCGAGCAGCCATAATTTTCATCCGTCTTAAGATATGAATACAGTTATAGTTTATTAATCCTACACCTCCTCATTCCCCCCTTTTATCATATCATGATAACCTAAAGGTGTGCTTAGAACGGGGTTGAGATTTTATTAATAAGGACCTTGCAACAAGTATTCAAGCAGGTCAGTACCACACGGCATATTATAATAATAACTATAAGCCCTACTGCTCCATGCAGCAGGTATGATGCCACTGACCCTTCCATTAGCCACCCCAACCAACCCTTCCCTCCTGCAAGTCCCTGCCCAAAGTTATCTACTTGCTTCTGAATATCCAGAATGGCATGGGAAATATTGTAGGTCTCATCCCTAACATTGGTGACACATTTATCCCCCATTATGGCACATACTCCCCCTTTCTGAGCTAACAGGTAGTCCACAGAGTACCGGGTCTGTTGGGCATAAAGTCGAAGTTCCACCATTTCCTGGTTCACTGCCTCCAGGCCCTTGATGGTGCTGTTTCCCAGCACGGTCAGTCCGCAGACGAGGTAGTTCCGATTGTTTGCGGCCATGGTCCCTGCCGAACCTCCTTGAGAGAGAGCACCCAGAAACGCATAGCCTAACGATGATCCCACTACCACAGGATCCCTCCATTCTTCGCAGAATTCCTTACTTACTGACCGTGCTGCAAGTCTTCGTCGGATATGAGCCTCCTGGGGGCAGGGGACCGTGACTGGCCCAATCGCTCCTATTGCAAACCAGGCTGGCAGAGTGGGGGTGGCGGTGGTATAGGTACCATCGAAAAGGAGCACATACCCTTCCTTGGCCCGGTAACAGGTTATATTGCCCGTTTACTGTGGACTAGGCATCTGAGGATACCAAGTGATTCCAGCAACTCTCCTCCCATGAATTCTCAGATAACTTTCCCTGGTTAGCCATTCCAAAGAGACATTTGACACTTTCACATGGGTACTGTTCCCTTCCCCACAAACCCATCGCTCTCCTGCAAGTAGTTCAACACACCTAGTGTTGGCACACTCACACCTAAACCATCCTCCCCTTAATGCACACTTTCTCTCTCTACAAGTGGTGGTGGCACATGATAGTGGGTGCTGTACTATCGCTAGCCCACAACCCCATCCCTTACCGTTGAAGCAGTGGGGGAGGGACTGGTGGCTAGTTGTGCTGCTTAGGTCTACTGTGGTTCCTTGCAAACATTTACCTGGCAGCACCCTCCCGTAAGATCCCGTCTGCCCAATGCACTTTGTTTTCGAGTATTCATAACTTAAGAGAGCCCTGGGGCTCCAGCTTGGTGTGGCTACAAAAAGACCTTTCACTGATTCTGCCAAGGGGTAGCAAATGGTGCGATTGCCATGCAGTTGTATATGGGCTTTGTAAAATAAATTGTCCTCTAACGTCCACACACGAGTACCAGTAATGATAAAGAGTCCAAATTTAAGAAGCATCATTTTCCCTCTGGCGGCCATCGTTTACAGTCACTTAGATGAATCCAGCGTTCCTGGCCCTGTACTTTCAGCGCTGTAGGGGTCTGCAGTAGTATCTGGAAGGGGCCTTTCCACCGAGGTCCTAGCTTAGGTCATTCCCAGTCCCGTATCAGCACCGACTCTCCAATTTCCAGGTTAGGCAGCTCCGCATCCTTTCCCTCCTGCTGCGTAAAGGCGCTCTTTACCTGTGAATGAAGGAACTTCAAAGAGGTCGTAAGTTGTCTGAAATATCTTTGTAGTTCATTCCCCATAATATTAAGGTCGACCTGGGTGGGGAGCTGGGTGTCAGCATCCCATGGGGTTCTTCCTGGGCGTCCATAGACGATTTCTGCAGCCGACACCCCGGTGGCTGAGTGGGGAATTCTTGTGTGGTATAAAGCTAATGGGAGAACCTTCAGCCAACTTAGACCTGTCTTCTGACACTAATTTAGTTAATTTATTCTTCAGCGTGCCATTGGCTCATTCTACTATACCCGCTGCCTGAGGGTGGTAGGTGCAATGGAACTGTTGTTTGATATGCAGTGCCTCGCACAACTCTTTATTTATTTTCCGTATGAAGTGAGGACCATTGTCTGAACTAATCTGTCGAGGTCCCCAAACCTTGGTATGATCTCTGTAAGCAATAATTTCACCACCGTTGAGGTCTTATTGTTAGTGGTTGGAAAAGCTTCAATCCATGTACAAAATACATCAACAATAATAAGACATTGGTTATAGCAACGTACACGCGGTAATTCAATAAAATCGAGTTGTATACATTCAAACGGTCCCCCTGGCAAAGGGGGTTCTGCCTGCGGCGCACCTCACCCCTTTCCCAGCATTGGTTTGTTGGCATATTAAACATGATCGTATTTTGCCTTGTGCTGCTTCCTCCAATCTGGGGTGCCACCAGGTACATAGTAAAATATTACTCATTACCCCCTTGCGAAGGTGGGTGTCAGAATGCAGGCAGTCAATAAGCATTGGTAACAAAGAATCAGGTATACATACTTGACCGACTGGAGTGGTGCATGTCGGTGCAGAGTGTGGCGCAGAGTGCGTACACCCGTGCGCCTTCTATACTTGTTTTTCTGAGTCAGGGGCGTCCCCCTGCAAGTGCTGCACAGTAACCATGTCTGGGGTGCCCTGCGTTGCTATTGTCGAAACGATATTAGTCCCCCAGTGTGCTGCCAATTTTGCCTCTGCATCTGCCCTGTTATTGCCCTGTGTTATGAGGGAGGGGTCTGAGAGGTGGGCTGAGAATTTGATGATGGACAATTTGTTAGGGAGGAGGGTGGCTTGGAGGAGGTTCTTCACGTAAGCCGCATTCTGTATGGGGCTGCCTGTAGACGTCAGAAATCCTCTGTGTGCCCATAGTTGACCAAAATCATGGGCGACTCCAAAAGCATAGCAGGAATCAGTAAAGATATTAACTAATTTGTCCTTGGCTAAAACACAGGCTCTGGTAAGGGGGAAAAGTTCTGCCTTTTGGACAGAGACTAGGGGCTGCAAAGACACAGACTCTGCAACGTGGGAGTCATCTACTATAGCGTAGCTGCAAAGGCTGGTTCCCTGTTCCGAAAGGGAGGAACTGCCGTTGACATACTGGTTTAAGTCTGCTGGCTGGAAGGCTTTATCTGAAAGGTCCAGACAGGGTGTAGTCAAAAAGTGGTTACGCAGTAAACAGTCAGGTGGTGGGTCTTCAAGATCCTCAGGTGGGGTCTCTAGGAAGGTGGCAAGGTTAATGATGGTACAGTATGCAAAGCAGAGGAGCGGGTTATTCAGGAGCACTATCTCATATTGATTTAAGCGGGCCTGGGTAAGGTGTTGGGTCTGATGGGAGGTCAGGAGTGCCGTTACGGTATGGGAAGAATAAACAACCACGGACAGTTGCAGGGTTATATTGGAGGCTGCTGTTACGAGGGAGTAGATTGCTGGAAGCATCTGAGAGCACGGTGGAAGTCCCCGAGCAACCGGGTCCAGCCGAGTAGAGTAATATGCCACTGGTCTTTTTCTATCCACATGGGCTTGAGTAAGGACGGCTGTGGCGCAGTCCTCCAGAACATTTACAAAAAGCTGGAAATGGCGATCATATAGGGGTCATCACAGGGCTGGGGCACTGGCAAGGGCCTGTTTGAGCTTATCAAAAGCCACCTTTTGTTCCTCCGTAAGTTCAAAAGGTCCCACTGACTGGCTTGACGCCAGGGGTGTGAAGTGCTTAGTAAGGAGGGCTACGTTAGGTAGCCACTGCCTGCAGAAATTTACTAAACCTAAGAAGGCGCGCATACCCTTCGGGGTAGCGGGCGGTGGGGTAGCAATGATGGGAGCAATACGTTCAGGGGTGAGCTGCCGCTCAGTGGCGCTTAAAAGGGTGCCCAGAAATTTTACCTGGCGCTGGGTTTGTTTTACTTTCTGTGGAGGTATCACGTATCCCCAGGAGTGGAGTGTGTTAAGTAACCTGTTGGTGTCCGCGATGTTGGCGGGCTCCGAGGGACTTGCTAATGAAAGGTCATCGACATCCTGGACAACAGTGGATTCGTCAAAAAGTTGTAACTCTTGGAGTTGTTTATGCAAAGCTTGGGAGAAAATAGTCAGGGAGTGTGTAAAACCTTGCAGGAGATGCGTCCAGGTGTATTGCTGACCTTGGAAGGTGAAAGCAAACAGGTGCTGCGATTCGGGGGATAAGGGAATTGCAAAAAATACGTGCTGGAGATCTATGAGTGTAAAAGTACAGGAGTTGGCTGGGATGTTACTGAGGATGGTAGCGGGGTTCGGGACCACGGGATGCAGTGGCTCCACTACATCATTGACCTTATGCAGGTCTTGTACCAGGCGCCTGGTACATCTGAATTGTCCCAATGACATAATCTATAAAATCCTCCGGGTTGGTTTTACGGTTGGGTGCCTGACTCATGATTAGACACATCTCCTGAGGCTTCCAAGGGCTGTAAATTTGGATCGTGGGATTAGCGGGCTGGATCGGGATTGGGGACACTCCAATTGAGGAGCTGTCTTTTAGCCTTAATTCCTTTTCTCTTATTCGGCATAGGTGATGGGTCGGGACCACTAGGGTCGTCATTATTAGTGGTAGAACCGGAGTTGTAATCATTGTCCGTCTGTCCTCTACCAAAAGGTTCCGCCGTATGTCTGTGGCTTTTGAACCGTTTGGAGGCGCCCTCTCACTCTCTGTCTGAGTTCATTTCTGGTTTGGGACGTGACAGGGTCAAGGGTCTGTTCTCGGGACGGGGCTTGGCTGGCAGTAATGGTTTGCGGACTGGCCACATTGCATAGGGGCGGCAGTGGAATTGGGGGGTAGATAGGGGCCGTGTGTCGAACCCTCCAACCCTCCTCATTCTCGTCCGTATCATTATCTTGGAACAACAGGGGCACACCAGACATGTTGGAAGGTACCTCCACTTTCTCCTTGCTATTAATCTTTTTATTATTATTTCGACGTTTTTCCTCATTCTTCTGATCTATCCCTTCCCTTTCCCTTCTGCTTCTCTCCGCATCGTGCTCTCCGCACTGAGACCTCAGAACTTCCCAACTCTTGGGATTGCTTTTCTCATCACAAACACTAATCCCTCTTCTACGTGCATTATGTTCCCAGCTATTCTGTTTAGATCTATTTGTTAGGTCTTCGGCCATTTCTCTCCAAGCAGACATTAATATTTTCCATTTGTTTCCGGTATTGCGTTCCCAAATCGCCTTTTCTGCCTTTTGGCACTTATCCAAATCCCAGGTTCCCCCTAATGGCCATATTCCATTTCCCAATTTTTTTTATTGAGGCATGCCAATAATCTGCGGAAGTTATACTCATTTTTTGGATCGGCTTTACATAGTTTAGATAGTGGGGTATTGGACCCAGACTTATCGAGAGTTTGTCCCATTTTTTTTATTTCTTACTACTTTTCCTTTTTTTTAAACCGTACGGTACAGATTGCTGCGATTATCTATAAGATCGATCGGTCTCTTTCCTTCACCCACTTCAGGTTCCTGACCTTCCCGTGGGGGATTTCCCCTCTTAAGAACTGGTCTAAGGCAGGGTGGTAGTACCAGAGAACCGATTTCAATACTTAGAGCTCTAAACTTCAAAATTCGCGAGCTTAAACTAACCCTGACTGGGGACTTGAACCCCAAACCTTAAATTGACCCTTGACGTTAACAGAGGTGTCCAAGCCCAATCGTATAAAACTTGCCCAAGGCAAACCACAAATGAACCTTGACATTAACAGGGGCGTCCAAGCCCAATCATATAAAGCTTGCCCAAGGCAAACCACAAATGAACCTTGACATTAGCAGGGCCGTCCAAGCCCAAACATATAAAGCTTGCCCAAGGCAAACCAAAAATGAACCTTGACATTAACAGGGGTGTCCGAGCCCAAACATGTAAAACTTGACCAAGGCAAACCACAAATGAACCTCGAATAACCTTGATTTTAACCCCAGTTCTCTTACCTGTGGCACTCAGACAGGTTCGCGAGGAGTCCGTCAGAGGATTTTCGATAAGTGAAGGGATCGGTCAGGAGTCCCGCTGCCCGAGAAGGATCAAGGTGAAGTTTACCTTGTGGGCCCTTCCGTCTCAGGTAGATGTTGTCCCTGTCGATTGCTCACCCGGCTTCCGAAACCTCGTCTTGGACTCCTGGCTGGCTCGCCAAATTGTTAACCCGATTTTGAAGTTCCCCTTCTGCCTGTTGGAAGATCACACAGTGCAACAGTTTACTTCAAATGTGTTTATTTTGCAATATATTGCTGGGGAGAAATCTCCTTACTCTATCGTGGAACCTGCTGCGGAGTTCTCCGAGGTACAGAGGGGGCAGACGGTAATTTATACAAACATTGTCACACACACTTTAGTGAGTCAGGCGCCGGAGTTCTTGGCTGAGCAGGAAACGGACAAAGGGCTACTGCAGATGGACAAAGAGCAGCCTCACACCCCAGCTTCAGCTAATCGTTTTGCAATCGGATGAGACAAAGGCAGGTATCGCCTTCGTGGTTTGAGACAGCCTTCCCATTTCCCGTTAAGATTGACCATCATCTCCATAGTCAAACATAATGGGAATCCAATTAAATTCCAGACACAGCAATTACCACACAGCACCCAGCCCAGGAAAGCAGTGGTGTGGCTGTTCTGGCCTGAAGGACACTTTTTAAATCAGTATTTCAAGCAGCCATAATTCTCATCTGTCTTAAACTATGAATACAGTTATAGTTTATTAATCCTACACCTCCTCAGACGGAAGGGTGAAGATATGCAGTCAGTGTGGTGTACATGGACCTCTGGAAGGCTTTTGATAAGGTCCCACAAATTATCAGCAAAGTTGATGCATGTGATATAAAAGGAACATTGGTGGCATGAATATGAAGTTGGCTGTGTAACAGACATCAGCGGGTTGTGGTGAATAGTTGTTTATTGGACTGGTAAATTGGTTTTTATTGTCACATGTACCGAGGTACAATGAAAACTTTGTTTTGCATGCCGTCCATACAGATCATTTCATTGCAACAGTGCATTGAGGTAGTACAAGGGAAAACAATAATAGAATGCAGAATAAAGTGTCACAGAGAAAGTGCTGTGCAGGCAGACAATAAGGTGCAAGGCCGTGACGAGGTAGATTGTGAGGTCAAGAGTCCATCTTATCGTACTAGGGGACTTTTCAATAGTCTTATAACAGTGGGATAAAAGTTGTCCTTGAGCCTGGTGGTATGTGCTTTCAGGCTTTTGTAGCTTCTGCCCAATAGGAGGGGGGAGAAGAAAGAATATCCGGGGTGGGTGGGGTCTTTGATTAAGTCTGCTGCTTTACCGAAGCAGCGAGAAGTGTAGACAGGGTCCACGGAGGGGAGGCTGGTTTCCGTGACTGAAGGAAGGTGGATCTTGGTGCTCCCTGGGGATTGGTTTTGGAGGCTTTGCTTCTTTTGATCTATAGTAACAAACAATTTCTAAATGTGTGCCTGACATAAAACTTGGCAGTCTTGTGAACTTCAAAGAGGATACTGATAGATTGCAGAAGGATATAAACAGGCTGGAGGAATAGACAGACGTGTGGCAGAGGATGTTGAATGCAGAGAAGTGGGACATGATATACTTTGGCAGGAAGAATGGGGAGAGGCAATATTGATGCTTTTCTAAAAGGGGTTCAGGAGCAGAGGGATCTCGGGGTATGTGTGCACAAATCATTGAAATCAGGGGAGACACTCACATAATGGCCTTCAAGAGGGAATTGGATAAATATATCGCGAAGAAGCATTTCCAAGGTTAGAGAGAAAAAGGGCCAGAGTTTAGAACTAGTGAGTTGCTCTGGTAGAGAGCTAGCATGGATACAATGGGCTGAATAGCCTCATTCTGTAATGTAACCATTCTATGATACTATATACCCTGTCACTGTGATTTAGTCTCAATATTGCTGCACCTCGGACTGACTCTTATTCTAAGGCACGATCTCCTGAAATAAGATCTTTCCAGCTACTGGGCTTGTGTCATTCCCTGGTAACATCATTCCCTGACCATCACTTACACTGATCCTACAATCCCATTTCCCAACCACACTCCCCACCTCCCCCCACCTCCATCTGCCTCTTATTTTTGTTTCTCTTTGTCTGCCTCCAATCTATCCAAAGTCAAAAAGTCAAAAGCTGAATTTGTTGTCATCTGCACAAGTACATGTGTGCACAGGTGCAATGAAAAACTTACTTGCATCAGCATCACACGCACATAGCATCAGATAAGCAGCATTCACAAGAAAAACATAAATTAAATATAAACTATGCACAATTTTTACAAGAAAGGACACAATTAGAACAAAAAGAACAAAGTTCATTTTAGTGCAAAGTGATTAAAATCATCACAGTGTTACTATACTGAGGTAGTGATTAGGGTTGTGCAGGTTGGTTCAAGAACCGAATGGTTGAAGGGAAGTAGCTGTTCTTGAACCTGGTGGTGTGGGACTTCAGGCTTCTACCCAATGGTAGATGTGAGAAGATGGCATGGCCCGGATGGTGGGGATCTTAGATGATGGATGTTGCTTTCCTGAGGCAGCGCATTCTGTAGGTACTACTGATGGTGGGGAGAGATGTGTCCGTGATGTATTGGGCTGAGTCCACTACTCTGCAGCTTCCGCACATTTGAATTTCCGTACCAGACCATGATGCAACCAGTCAGTATACCTTCAACAGTACATCTGTAGAAGCTTGGAGTGTTCGGTGATATGCTGAACCTCCTTAACCTCCTAAGGAAGTAAAGACACTGGCGTGCCTTCCTTGTGATTGTTGATGCTTCAGGTCAAGACCCTGCTTCAAAATGTTGTATGGAATGTTAATGCTTGAGACCTTAGGGATCCAGAGGCCCGGGTGAATGATCTGGAGACATAAGTTCAAATCTCACCACGGAAGCAGGAGAATTTTAACTGTTAATTGAAAATAATCCAGAATAAAAAGCTAGTGATCACAGGCAAGATGGAACACCTGTTGCTTACCCCTTCTGTAAACTGAAGGAGTCAACACAACATCCCATTAGTTCTGGCCACAGAGCTTTCTGTCTGATAACGTTGGTGTGAGTAAGTATTGGTCCAATCATTCTGCCTTCATTTAGTTTTAAGTTACTGCAGTGAAGAGTGGAGGAGACCCGAGAAACTGCCGATGCTGGAATCTGAAGCAACAAACAATCTGCTGGAGGAACTCAGAGGATCGAGCAGCATCTGATGGAGGGAAGGAATTGTCGATGTTTGGAGTCAAAATCCTGCATCAGGACCCCTGCAGAATGGAGCAGATTAGAACAACAGATCTGGCAAGTTAGAACCGGGCATCTCAGAGAAGTTGAAAAACACGATGATGCTGAAGGAACTCGGCAGGCCAGGCAGCATCCGTGGAGAAAAGCAGGCGGTCAACGTCTCAGGTCAGGACCCTTCTTCAGGTCCTGAATGGCTGACCGCCTGCTTTTCTCCATGGATGCTGCCTGGCCTGCTGAGTTCCTCCAGCATCATTGTGTTTTTCATCTAGATTCCAGCATCTGCAGTCCTTTGTATCTCTGAGAAGTTATGGACCTTCAAGAGCAAGAGTGTATTTCTCCACAATCTGTAACCTCATGTCCCGGTATCTCCCTCAGTCTGCCATCATCATCAACCTCAGTACCTGCCAGGAGTCGTACTACATGAACCTAAAAGTGATACTCCAACCTGGTGAGGCTGCAACTACATGCAGACTATGCAGCCGATTCAACTTGCTGTAGCCGAGGCTAAGTGATCCCACAGCCCAAGGAGCAGATCAAAGCTCAACAGTCTTGCCACATCCAGGCAGACAGAGTCAAAGTCAGCGTCGAGTTTATTGTCACATGCTCAAGCACATGTGTGCACTTAGAGTGGACAACTAAACAACAACCTTACCGCTGCTGTGGAAAGTACTACCCATAACCCGTGATGTTCTACAGCAGTGTCATCAAGTGACCCACACCAACAACTCGCTTAGCTTTGCTTTGCTTTGAGTTTCACCAGAACTAATGGCCCCAGAGCTCGCTGCCACAGTTGCCCCAGATTGAGAGTATTGATCAACCATGTTGGTGGGTTGTAGTCACATGCACATTAAGGATGGCAGATTTTCCTCCTTGAACAACATTTGTGATCCAGAGAGTTTTTACAATGATCCCGTGGTTTTGCGTTTGACCTTGCTGATACTAGCTCAGGTATAGATAAAGAAAGGCTCCGTAAATGCTTGAGGAATATAGAAATGGAACGGATGTGTTGGATGAAGAGGCTGGGAACAGACTCCCAAATGGCCACAGTCTGTGCCAGTATCAGCTGGTAATTATGAAGAAAACATATTACCTAATGAAACATTTTGCACATATTTATACTTCACGCGGCCTGAGGGCATACGATTCTACATCCGGTCATGGGGAGGGGTGAAGTGCTGGGTTCATCAGGAACAATACGTCTCTGACATATTACACTGATACAACTCATTTGTACCTTCCATGTGTCTACTAGGTCACATCCTCTTCACCAGCTGGATTTGTTTTATCTATTGCTCCAGATGTGGCGAGACGGCTGAGCTTTAATCTGCTCCAGTGGTTGCGGGATCACTGAGCCCTGGGAAAACTGGGTTGGGGTTGGGCTAAGGTTAGTGTGTAGGGTAATTATGTGTTGGAGCTGGGTTAGGTTTAGTGTGTAGAGTAATTATTTCTTGGGGTTGGGTTAGGGTTAGTGTGTAGGGTATTTATGTGTTGGGGTTGGGTTAGAGGGTAGGGTATTTACATGCTGGGGTTGGGTTAGGGTTAGTGTGTAGGGATATTACATGTTGGGGTTGGGTTAGGGTTAGAGTGTAGGGTATTTACATGTTAGGGTTAGAGTGTAGGGTATTTACATGTTGGGGTTGGGTTCAGGTTAGTGTGTAGGGTAATTATTCTTGGGGTTGGGTTAGGGTTAGTGTGTAGGGTAAATTCTTGGGGTTGGGTTAGGGTTAGTGTGTAGGGTATTTACATGCTGGGGTTGGGTTAGGGTTAGTGTGTAGGGTATTTACATGCTGGGGTTGGGTTAGGGTTAGTGTGTAGGGTATTTATGTGTTGGGGTTGTTATTACTGATTGAGAGACTAGCAGTTTGCTGTGAGCAAAAGCTCTACCATGCACTGTGGAGCAGCTGGACTGGCAGGTTTGGAGCTGGTTAGACATTAACCAAGCTGCGATGGGACCTCACCCTGTATCTTCCCGTTCATTTCAAGGAATTCCTGCATCCACGTTATTAAACCTTGCAGCAGGACGTCTGTAAAGGTATCTAATGATGCAAGGACCTTCTTAGTTGTAACCCTGGCTGAATGTTCCCATAACCTTGGGGGCCCTTGAGAGAACAAGTCAAACTCTAGCCTTGTAAATATTGTTCGGAGGAATCATTTAATCTTATACTTCTTTGCTTATGTTTTATTTCTTTTTTCCCCTCTCATAATTAGAATCATGGAGTAACCCACCACAGAAACAAGGCCTTCGGCCCACTGATTGTGTACTGACCATCAAACACTCATTCACACTAATCCCATTTTATTCTCTCCACATTCCTGTCAGTTCTTCCCCAAATCCACCGCGCACCACACTCTTGGAGCAAGTTACAGAACCTGCCAACCCGTACATCTTTAGAAGTGGGTGGAAACCGGAAGGAAGCCCTCACAGTCACCAGGAGAACGTGCAAACTCCACACCTACAACACTGGAGGTCAAGATCGAACCAGGGTCACTGCGACTGTGAGGTAGCAGCTCCACTGGTTATACCACTGTACTGCCCAGTTCTATTCCCCGTCCTGCATCTGATTTGATGAATTTCCATATAAAGTCATAGAGTCAGACAGCACAGGAACAGGCCCTTCGGCCCAGTAGGTCTGTGCCAATCAAGGTACCCATCCACCTAGCCCCATTTGCCTGCATTTGGCTCATTTCCCTCTAAATCTTTCCCAGCCATGTACCTGTCCAATGTCTGTAATATGTAATTTGCTGTTTCTTTCTCAATTCTTTAAACTTGTTGAAATTAAAATAAAGAAAAATTGCTGGAAACACTCTGCTCTTCTGATGAAGGATCATCTACCTGAAACATTCACTCTGTTCTGCTCTCCACAGATGCTGCCTGACCTGCTGAGTGTTTGAGTGTTTCCAGCATTTTCTGTTTTTTTAATCTCAAATCTCATTGGTCCTCCCATTCACCGAGTTGCCCCGTTGAATCTCATTTCCGGCAATCTGCGGCGTAAAATGATCTGAAGGAAAAGGGGATAGAATGAACTCAAGGTGCCCTGCTTCAGTCAGAGCTGGGTCATCAGCTACCAAACTTGCAGCCATGGGAATACGCAGAGATTTGGGACACTACTTAGAGCAGCCAGAAGGTGTCACCTTTTACCATGATATAGGCACACTTCTCGCCTCTGCCACTTCCAAGCTCTTGGCTTTCCTGTTGAAGGACTTCATTCACGAACCCAAAGGGGTCTGGACCTTGTATGTGTCATTCCCCACAGACAAAGGAATAAAGTCAGAGGTGGGATGCAAAATTACAGCAAAATAAAAATTATGTGTTATTTAATGAAGAAAAAACTGCAAGTGTCTGATGCTTGAAAAATATTAACCTGTCTTTCACTCTGTGTTTTCAGCTACATGTTCCTATCAGTTTGTGTTTGTTCTTTATATTTTAATAAGAAAGCGGTTAATGTAAAGTATTTCATGTGCTCATATCTCCAGTTGTGTTTTTTAATAATGCCTGGTTATGGAATAATATTTCTGTGTTTGGTGACAGGATTTTCAGTTGCAAACAACACACAAACAGCTGGAGGAACTCAGCGGGTCAGGCAGCATCTTTGGAGGGAAATGGACAGTGGATGTTTCGGGTCGAGACCCTTCATCTGGACTGAAAGATAGAGGGGGAGATATCCAGTATAAAGATCCTAGGGGAAGGGATTGAGGAAGAACCAGCAGGTGATAGGTAGGTCCAGGTGAGGAGGGGTGAAAGACAGATGGGGGAGGGGAGAGTTTCCCTCCATAGATGCTACCTGAGTTCTTCCAGATTAGTGTATGTTGCTCTGGATTCCAGAATCTGCAGTCTCTTGTGTCTCTATTCATGTGCAAGATCTGGGCATCGCTGCCCATCCCTAATTGCCCCTGAAGGAAGTGACTGGCTGCCTTCTTGAGCCACTGCAGTTGGTGTGGTGGAGGTGCTATTGGGAGGGGAGTTCCCGCACTTAGACCCAGTGACGATGAAGGGACAGAAATATACTTCCAGAACTGTGTGGGGTATGACTTGGAAGGAAAACTGTGGGTGGTGTGGTGTGGTGTTCCCATGCACAGCCCTCTGGAGTAAGGGAACTCCAAATAGCCCTCTAAGCGAAGACATTCCTCCTCACCTCTAAAATAGGTGACCCCTTATTCTGAAACTATGCCCCCCCCCACCAAGGAAACATACTCTCGCCATCCACCCTGTAGAGCCCCCTCAGAATTGCCTCTCATTCTTCTGACCTCCAGTGAGTACGGGCCGATCTGCTTCACCTCTCTTCATACCTCAACCCCTTCATCTGGGAATCGAGCCGGTGAAACTTCCCTGCACTGCTTCCAAAGCAAGCGCATCCTGGGTTAAATATGAGAGGAAAACTGTAGGCAGTGCTCCAGGTGTGGGCTCACTGGTCTGGCATCAGAACTTTCCTACTTCATCCTCCATACTTCTTGCAATAAAGGTCAACATCCCGCACCCTTGCTAATTACTTGTTGTACCTGAATGCTCGCGCATTTTGGAACATAGAACACTACAGCACAGTACAGGCCCTTCGGCCCCCGATGTTGTGCCGACATTTTATCCTGCTCTAAGATCCATCTAACCCTTCCCTCCCACATAGCCCTCTATTTCTCTATCAGACTCTATCAGATTGAGACTTTACTATCCTTTTAAATAATATTTTTACCAGGATGCTGCCTGGATTAGAGGGCGTGTGCTATAAGGAGAGGTTGGACAAACTTGGGTTGTTTTCCCTGCAGCGGCGGAGGCTGAGGGGAGACCTGATAGAAGTTTATAAAATTATGAGAGGACCAGATAGAATAGACAGTCGGTATCTTTTTCCCAGGGTTGAAATATCTAATGCTACAGGGCATGCATTTAAGGTGAGAGGGGGAAAGTTCAAAGGAGACGTGCGGGGCAAGTATTTTTTTTTACACAGAGAGTGGTGGGTGCCTGAAATGCGCTGCCAGGGGTGGTGGTGGAGGCAGATACGAAGAAGGCGTTTAAGAGGCTCTTAGATAGGCACATGGATGTGCAGAGAATGGAGGGAGATGGACCACATGCAGGCAGAACGGATTAGAGTAATTACAGCACAGTACTGCGCTGTAATGGTCTGTGTTCTGTGTAACAATTAGTTTCCTCATTCTTCTTTCTGAAACGGATAACCTCACCTTCTCCCACATTATACTCCATCTGCTGGGCTTGTCTCTTATTTAACCTATCTATGTGCCTTTGTGGGCTCTTTGTGTGCTCCTCACAACGTGCTAACCCAGCTGTCTTTATACCATCAGCAAACTTTTCTTCATCCAGCTCACTGTTATAGTTTGTAAATAGTTCAGGCTCCAGCACGTATCCCAGAAAGGGCAATGGACTTGGCCCAGTTGCAGTCAAAGTCAAGTTTATTGTCATCTGCACAAGTATATGTATGCACAGGTGCAATGAAAAACTTACTTGCTGAAGCGTCACAGGCACATAGCATCAGATAAGCAGCATTCACAAGAAAAAACATAAATTAAACATAAATTACACTCAATTTTTACAAGAAGGAACACAATTAGAACAAAAAGAAAGTCCATTTTAGTGTAACATGATCAAAGTGGTCATAGTGTTGCTAAACTGTAGTGATTGGTTCAAGAACTGAATGGTTGAAGGGAAGTAGCTGTTCCTGAACCTGGTGGTGTGGGACTTCATGCTTCTGTACCTCCTGCCCGATGGTAGCTGTGAGAAGACGGCATGGCCCGGATGGTGGGGATCTTTGATTGCCTTCTTGAAGCTACGCCTCCTGTAGATACTACCGATGGTGGGGAGGGATGTGCCCACGATGTACTGGGCAGAGTCCACTACTCTCTGCAGCTTCTTATGTTCCTGTGCATTCAAATTGCCATACCAGACCATGATGCAACCAGTCTGGATACTTTCAATGTACATCGGTAGAAGTTTGTTAGAGCATTCGGTGACAAGCCAAACCACCTTAACCTCCTAAAATAGTACAGACTATATAAAGTCCCTGTTATACTTTCTTGCAGTCCTCTTTACAGATGCAGTCCTGACCCACAACTCTTTCCCCTTCAGCTAGGTAACACATAGTCATGGACTGTTTAGTAGAAAAAGGCTCTGTGATGACCGGAAGGGGAAGCCCATGTCCTGACTGTTGTCATGGTGATTTTGTCGCATTCTGGACTCAAATTTCCTTTTTTTTGGCTTTTAGTTTTCCAAAGCACCCATCTGCCCCTCTGAGACGTGCATCCTTCTGTCTGAGTCACACGCAATCTCCCTCCAAGGCACCCACCCTCCCTTCCGAGGCACCCACCCTCCCTTCCGAGGCTCACATACACCCCTCCTACATTTATACAGGAACTATAATTCAAAACTACTTGAAAATCAAGTGACTCCAGATGCTGGAAATCTGACCCACTCAGTCTAAGTGAAAAATACCCTGCTCACCATCTCTTCCTGATTGGGCGTGCCAGCTTATGATGTCACAGGTCAGCCGGTAAGTGATTGGTGGGTACTTTTTCTTTTTCTCTTTCTATTCTGATTGGTCAAGAGATTTAATTCAGGGAACATTATTATGGGGAGCTCTGCACACTTAAGGTGGTGAAATCGGTCCAAAGTAATTATAAGATAAGATACCTTTATTAGTCACATGTACATCGAAACACACAGTGAAATACATCTTTTTGTGTAGAGTGTTGTGGGGGCAGCCCGCAAGTGTCGCCACGCTTCCGGCGCCAACATAGCACGCCCACAACTTCCTAACCTGTACGTCTTTGGGATGTGGCAGGAAACTGGAGCACCCGGAGGAAACCCACGCAGACACGGGGAGAACGTACAAACTCCTTACAGACAGTGGCCAGATTTGAATTCGGGTCACTGGCGCTGTAATAGCGTTATGCTAACTGCTACACTATATATGCTAGGTTACTAAACTAATATGCTAGCTTATTAAACTAATAAATGTAACTAATGAATTGGAATGGATGGCTGGGCAGACAATGTGTTGTGGTTGGAAAACGTGGGAGCTGGGAGACCCCATTGTCATGAACAGTGACCACAACTACAGTAAATGTTGCGGTCACTGAACATTGCCGAACTTTGGATCAGAGTTGATGAGCTGGAGTCCGAGATCCGAACAGTGCAACGCATTGGGGAGGGGGAGAATTACCTGGACATGGTGTTCTGGGAGGCAGTCACACCCCTTAAGTTAACTATCTCTAAACTAGCAAATGCTCAGGGACAGGACGGTGTGCCTGCAGAAGAGAGAAGTAGAAGGATCCAGAGGGTAATTCCAGCGAAGCCTCAGCCCTTCCCCTTCTCCGACAGGTACCAGGTTCTTGCTCCCTGTGTGGGTGAGGGTGTGGGGACTGCAGAGGGGAGTCCATAGCACCGTGGTACAGGGAGCTATTCAAAGGGGGGTGGGGGGGGAAAACGAGAAAGAAATGTGGTAGTATGTTCTTCCGCTATTGTCACTTTAGCATTTCTTTTTGCACTACTTCAGATTTGCACTTTAATCTTTGCACCATTCTGCCCTTTCGTGCTCGTTGTTGTATGTGGGCTGCCCCCAGAACACACGACACAAAAAGATGGATTTCACTGTGTGTTTCGATGTACATCTGACTAATAAAGGTATCTTATTTCTTATGTATACCGTTACTCTGTGAGCTTCATGTGAGCAAGGAGTTTCATTGCACTCTGGTGTAAGTGACAAATTAATCTGAATCCTGGGGATAGTATAGAGAGGGGAACAAACACTGTTCTCTGCTGCAAAGACAGAAAGTCCCAAAGGCTGTGTATTCTGCCTGGTGCCAGGGTTAAGGACGTCTCCTCTGGAGCGGGAGGGGGAGGATCCAGTTGTCGTGGTCCATGTAAGCACTAATGACGTGGGTTGGACTAGGAAGGGAGTTCTGCTGAGGGATTATGAGGAGTTTGGGGAGAAATTAAAGAGCAGAACCACAAAGGGGATAATTTCTGAATTATCACTGGTAAAGTAAATAGGATTAGAGAGGTAAATACATGGTTCAGAATGTGGTAGGAATGGGTTCTGATTCATGGGATACTGGCATCAGTACTGGGGAAGGAGAGCGTTGTTCCATTGGGATGGGCTTCGTCTGTACTGTGCTGTGGCCAGAGCCCTGGTGAATCACATTGGTGTAAATAGGCTTTAAAATAAATAGGAAGGGAGGGCCCCCAGAATGGAATGTCTAATAAATCAAGAGGAAGTGAGAGAGAGGTAGCACAGGACAATGATGGGGGATTAACAAGCAAAGTGTGACAGACTGGGGCAGAAACGTGAACAAAAGTGTGCAACAGGGCAAATCCGCCGTTAGTAAAAGCTATTTAAAAAAATCAAAACTCTTTATTTGAATGCACGCAGCGTTTGCAATAAGACAGATGAGTTGAAAGCACAGATCTACTAGCTATGATGGAGACATGGTTGCAGGGTGACGAGCCCAACTTTTGTTCTATGATAGAGGGATATGTGGGAGGAAGGGGTTAGATAGTCTTAGGCGTGGTTTGAAGGGCTGCACAACATGGTGGGCCGAGGGAGTCTGTATTGTGCTGTATTGTTCTATGGTTCTATGGGTGACCAGGACTGGGTGCTGCAAAGTTACACAACAAAGGAGGTCCCATATGGCAGGCTGGTCAAAGAAGTAACCACCTGTGGGATCCAAGGGAGAGGGGCAAATTGGATCTAAAGGTGGCTCAGTGGCAGGAGGTAAAGGGTGATGATTGACAGGTACTCTAGCGACTGGAAGGCGGTCACGAGTGGAGGTCCCATGAGGCTTGGTACTCAGTCCCTTGTTTCTTTGTAGTGTATATTTATGATTTAGAGTTAAATGTAGGGAGCTTGATGAAGATGTCTGCAGATGCAGCAAACACTGTCTGTGGGGTTGATTGTGTGGATGAAAGGTTTAGACTTCTGGAAGTGGAAAAGTGGGAAATGGGATCCAGTCCAGAGAAATGTGAGGGAATGCGCTTGGGAGGGGCAAAAATGCAAGGGAGTATACAATAAATGGAGGGATATAGAGTGGTGCAGAGGAACAGAGCAACCTTGGGTGGTACGTCCACAGATCCTTAAAGGTAGCAGGACAGGTCAAGAAAGTGTTTAAAAGGACACAACAGGTGCTTTTCTTTATTAGCTGAAGGACTGAATAGAAAAGTGGAGAGCTTATGTGGCGACTGTTTAAAACACTAGTTGGACTTCATCTTGAGCACTGCGTACAGTTCTAGTCACCACATCACAGACAAGGAGCGATTGCACTGGGGAATGTGCAGAGGGCATTCGGGAGGATGTTGCCAGGACTGGAAAATTGTAGCCATGAAGAAAGATGGGGGTGATTTCTATGGAGGTGGAGGTGAGGGGAAACTTAATTCAGGTGTATAAAATTACAAGAGGAGTGTGTAGGATGATTTGGGAGGACTTATTTCCTTTAGCTCAGTGAACAAATCCCAGGGGCATGAATTTACAGCAATTGATAGGATTAGAGGGGAGATGAGGAAAGGTTTTTTGCTCAGTGGGTGATGGGGGGTCTGGAACTCACTGCCTGTAAGGGTGGTGCATAGAGTCATAGAGTAATACAGCACGGAAACAGGCCCCTCGGCCCAACTTGTCCATGCTGACCATGGTGCCCATCTAAGCCAGTCCCATTTGCCTGCATTTGGCCCATATCCCTCTAAGCCTTTCCTATCCATGTACCTGTCCGAGTACCTTTTAAATGTTGCTAATGTACCTTCCCCAACCACTTCCTCCAGCAGCTCGTTCCGTATACGCACCACCCTCTGCGTGAAGAAGTTGCACCTTAGGTTCCTTTTAAATCTTTCCCTCCTCAGCTCTTGTTTTTAGTTCCCTTTCCCTGGGAAAAGACTGTGTGCATTCGCCCTATGCCCCTCATGATTTTATACACCTCTATAAGGTCACCCCTCAAGTCTCTATGTGCCAAAGAATAAAACCATAGCCTGCCCAACTTCTCCCTATAACTCAGCCCCTCGAGTCCTGGCAATATTCTAGTAAAACTTCTTTGGACTCTTTCCAGCTTAACGACGTCTTTCCTGTAACAGGGTGACCAAAACTGTAAACAGTGCTCCAAGTGCGGCCTCACCAAAGTCTTGTACAACTGACACTTAATGTCCCAACTCCTATACTCAATGCCCTGATTGATGAAGGCCAGGCTGCCAAATGCCTTCTTCGTCACCCTGTCTACCTGTGACACCACTTTCAGGGAACTACGTACTTGTACTCCTGTGCCTCTGTTCTACAACACTCCACTAATAGTAATGAGGAACAAGGTGGGAAATCAGAAATGAGTAACAGAGAGGAGGTAACGTATTAAAGGACGATGTCTGGGAACAGAGGAGGTTGCAGGGGGATCTGATGAAAGGGACAGACAGACCATGGATTCACAGAATGAAGCCGATTGGCCAAGACTGATAATGTGGAAAAACTTTTATTACTTAGTGAGGATTGGGTCTGAAATGCACGGCTGGGGGAGAATTGGTGGCTGATTCAATTGTAGCATTCAAGAGGGGGCTGGATAAGTACCCAGAACACTCTGAGGAGAGGTTGGGGGAATGGGATTGGGTGAATTGCTCTTACAGAGAGCTGGAATGAACTGGAGGGCCCAATCTGTTCTGTGATTCCATGAACTTGGAAGTTGGAGGCGAAATGCAGAAGAAATTTTTGCGGCTTTATCCAACTAAAACACTCAGACCATTGATCAAAATGAGCTGAAAATTTTTAATGACCAACACCTTGATATCACAATTGTTCGAAGGGGTTTATTTGAGAATTTATTTAAACTACTAATAAGGGAAAACTTATGAACAAGATTCAGAGGGTTGGTATCAAGTCGAAGAGATTACAGTTCTTGGGTAAAATGGAAGAGGTTCTTCATTGGAGAAGATGTATCATAACATTTTTGCACAGGAGAAGAACATTCAGCCCATTGCCAAGCTGTCCAAGTTGAGGAATCCCCTCAGTCCCATTGCCCTGTTCTGTCCCCACACCCCCCACTCCAAATTATTTCACTTGTGAGAAATTCTAAAACAACAGGGACGTAAATACAAAAAAAGTCACTAATAAATACATTGGGAAATAAGGAGCAATATCTTTACTCAAAATAATTAGGGTGTGTAATGTCATACCACAAGAAGAGTCTGAGATGCTTCAAGAGCAAGTGAGACGATACAGTGAGGAATGGAAAGATGTACTGAAAGGCTGTAGTGTGATAGATGGACTGGGAAGAGACACATTACCAACACTGGCAGAGACATTGGACTGAATGCCCTGTCCCAATGATACTTATCCTACATATGATTCGAGTTTACATTTCATGCTGTCACTTTCTATCTTAGGGGCACCCTCTATTATGGAATTGTGTCCTAGCACCCACAGAAGTCCACGTTAGTGAACTTAATTACAATTTGCCCAAGACCATTATTGTGCTGCAATATATAAAACGCAGAGGCCAGATGAAGGGTCTCGATCCAAAACGTCGACTGTCCGTTTCCCTCCACAGATGCTGCCCGACCCCTGAGTTCCTCCAGCGTTTTGTGTGTTGCTCCAGATTCCAGCATCTGCAGTGTCTTGTGTCTGCAATTATTGTGCTGCCTTCTTAGGCCTTTGGTAATCAGCTCTGTTATTTAATGCATTTAATATCAGGAGGAACGATGATGATTTGTAGACCAGTTCGTAGACCAGTGCATTGATTGTTGCAGTTCTTTGCCCTGTGCAGTGTTGACCTCTCCCCTGTGCAGTGTATAGGGCTTATTCCCAGCAGCTCTCACAAAATGGCCGCCGTGCAGCCATTTCGCGCTGATTCTGCAGCAGCTCCTCCCGAGCCTGCGCCCGGATTTGGAGACAGACGTCTCCGTCCTTAAATTAGGGAAACTACCCTTGATGCAATAAGTCTGTCGGCAGGAGTGGTTCTGGTTTTAATCGTTTACTTGGCTTCTGGGGGGAAAAAAACGATCGTCAAGCCTTGATTTAAAACTTTAACCCTTAACAAGGGTTAGTTCAGTCTGAGTGACAGCCCAAGGGAATCCCAAGCCCAGACCCCACCGCTCGGCCCGGGATAAAGACGGTGCAGCCTGCGTCCCCTCTCCTGGGAGAAAACGGTGCAATTTGGACCCTATTCCCGGGGTCAGATGGTGCAGTTTTGCCCTGGTGTCCCGGGATAAAACGCTGCTGTGTGGATCGCCCGTGCTGAAGCAACGTGGGGACTCTGGGCTCCCAGCTCATCGTGGCTGCAAAGTAAGTGCAGTGTTCTGACTCAATCGTGCTGTTTGCATGCGGTGTCCTGGGACAATGCGAGTGCAAACTGGATCCTGTGTCCCGCAAATAAACTGATGCAATGGGACGCCGTGTCCCGGGACAACACGGAGGCGGTCTGTACCTGGTGTACCCGGGCGCTGCGTTACACTCAGGAATTGGTGTCTCGGACGATGCGAATGTAGTTTGGACATCCAGTGTTGGAATAATAGTGTAGTTTGGGTCCCGTATCCCGGGATAATCAGATGCACCGGAAGAAAATATATCCCGGGTGGAGGGTGGAATCCATGTCCCGGGACAAATTGGTGCCCCCACAGAAGCAAAGTCCCAGGACAGTGCGGGTGGAGACTGGACGCCCTGTATCCCAATAACCTGGTTTAGACTGTATATCCCAGGAAAATGTGGGAGTAGTTTGGACCTCCTGTGTCCCGGGACAACACGGGTGCAAATTGGACTCCATACCGGCTAGTGAAGAGGCGGCGTGGAACCTCATGTCCTGAGACAGTGAGTGCCCTGTCAAGATCTCGTGTATGGAGTAGAGCGGGAGTCGGTGTCCCGGGACACTGGGCGCCATGTCCCGCAACAAAGCGGTACTGTCTGGAGACACAAGCCAAGTTTTGGGTCACAAGCCTGCATGGGGGCTGAGAGGACCTTCCAGCAGCTGTCTCCACGTTTACCACCCCCCCCCCCCCCCCCGCTCCATCTACCTCCATTTCCCCTACCTGGCTTGATCTGCCTGCCCTCTTTCTCCTTCCCTCAGTTCACCGTTTACCTCGGGCTCCTGTCCCTCCACTCCCGCTCTCCTTACACTGCCCATCTCCCCTCTCCCCTCTCAGTCCTGATGCAGGGTTTCGACCCGAAATGTCAACAGTCCCTTTCCTCCCACAGATACTGCTCGACCCGCTGAGTTCCGCCAGCAGATTGTCGGTTGCTCTTTCCAGTAATTCAGTGGACACTCAAAGATTGGGACATGCATTTATCTTGGCTACTTTATGACAGCTCAGGCCATGGGGTGTACCACCCTACTCTCTGTCCAAATAACAATACCAGAGCGATTAGTATCTTTTAATTCAACATCTCACACTTTTTAATCTGTTTACTGTTTTTATGACACACACAGCTACAGTTTTTATTGAACTGGTGAATGAGCTGTAACTGCAGTCACTCAGACTGACTGACAGATGGGGTAACTGAAGCGATGTCCCAATGTAATTACAACGTGAACAGCCTGCAGCTAAGATACCAGCAACTACACAGCAATCAAAATAACAACTGAAGTATTCAGAAAGTTTCAAGATGATTGGATCATTACGTTTTACTAAGTAATGGTTTTATTTCTGTTAATGAAATTGCCTTTCATTCTTCATTCATTGGAAGTGTTTTACCACTTATATTCTACAAAATTTGCGAATAGTCTTCTTAGAAAAGTTTGTAAAGATCAGACTCAGGGTTTCCCTGATAAAAGTATGTAATAAATAGTGCCCAACATCCCGCCTAGGGTCTGATGTTGAGAGGAGATGCTTTGTGGTCTGCCAGGGTCTGTGTTGTGCCCCATTTAAGATATTTATTTATTAGTCACATGTACATCGAAACACACAGTGAAATGCGTCTTTTTGCGTTGCTAAGAATGTGCTGGGGGCAGCCCGCAAGTGTCGCCACGCTTCCGCCGCCAACATAGCATGCCCACGGCTCCTAATGTGTACGTCTTTGGAATGTGGGAGGAAACCGGAGCACCCAGAGGAAACCCACGTAGACACACGGGGAGAACGTACAAACTCCTTACAGACAGCAGCGGGAATTGAACCCAGGTCACTGGTGCTGTAATAGCGTTGTGCTAACCGCTATGCCACCGTGCTGCCCCTAATCGTTTATCAGGCATAGTTAGTAAGTGTAATAACAGTGCAGTGGTACTGACGCTGGATTTGAAATAAATTCCTCTGGGATTCTTCAGCACCAGTTAAATGTCCTCCCCACCATTCTGAAGAAGTTCTTGTTGTGTTCTCCAAAGTAATGGCAGAGTTGCCACAGCACAGTTCGATTCACCAGAGGGTGGGGCCGCCCTTTGGACTGATCCAGGCACCTCTCGCGTCCTGCAGTGTGCATACAGTAGAAACCTTTGGTCTGGTTGAAATAGAAGTTGGAGGCTTTGATTCGAGGGGGAAGCTGGAGAAACCTCTCCACTTCCTGCAGCTGTGACAGTGGATCCTTGATCAAAACATCTCCGTCCACGAGGTGGATTTGGTGCAATGGGAATAGTCTCAGCCAGCTTGCCATGTGGACATCGTACAGGCTGCGCTGGACGGCCTTGTACTTGGCGTTTAGTTTCCCATTCTGCACTAGAATTTCTTCAACAGGCTGGTACCACTTGCGACGTTCCTTTCTATTGTACAACACTTGGGTGTAGTCAGAAATGACGCGTTCTGCAGGATCTCGAACGATGAGTAGCAGCCTGGTCAAGTTGCTCATGTCATGGATTCTCTCAGCAGCCTTCCACGCGGTGAAGTAACCGGGGGTTTTCTCCACTGTAAGTTGGTGGGGCAGAGACACTGGCATCTGCTCTCGGTACCAGTCGAAGCCCTTCTGGTAATTCTCATCCCAGTCAAAGAAGTGGACCTCTGCCCTGGCCACCACAACGTCAGGGTGCAGGTTTATCATCTCCAACAGAGCTCGAGTTCCCCCTTTCCGAACTCCGATGATAATTGCCTGTGGAACCTGGAACAACAGGTTGTTAGCAAGGTTAAAGCACCAAGAGTAGCACAGCTTCCAGTGCACCCCTGTATATCGACTGTCAATGACTTGTGTACAAGTCTGCCCATCTCGTTACTACCATTGGGGAGGAGGTACAGGAGCCTGAAGAACCAACTATTAGGAACGGCTTCTTCCCCTCCACCATCACATTGCTGAACGATCCATGAACACTACCTCATTATTCCTTTTTTCGCACTATTTGTTTTTGTAATGTATAGATTTTTATGTCTGTGCACTGTACCGCTGCTGCAGAACAACAAACTTCATGTCATATGTCAGTGATAATAAATCTATTTCTGATTCCTTTGAACATTAATGTTTCCCAGTCTCTCTCTGTTTTAGAACAAAATAATCAGCATTTGGTTTTCCTAACAGAATGGATAAACTTTGCACTTTTCCACATCATTTTCCATCTGTGTTGTTGCCCCTTCACTCAGCTGGTTCCTTGTTATAGAATTGTACACTACAGAAACAGGCCCTTTAGCCCACCATGCTGAGCCATTTGCCCATCTATACTAATCTCATTTGCCCACATTAGGCCAGTACCCTTCACTGCCTTGCCTATTTAAGTGTCTGTCGAGTGCTGCCTAAACAGTGTGGTTGTATCTGATTCTGTCACCTCCTCTGGCAGTGCTTTCCAGAGATCAGCCTCTTAGATCCCATTTAAAACTCCTTCCTCTCACCTTAAACCTATATGCTCTTGTTTTTGATCCCCTCTTGATGTTTCTTTGCATCCTCATCACCACCCACATTCTCATTCAGTTTTGTGTCGTCAGCAAACTTAGAAATACTACATTTGGTCCCTGAATAGATGGTATAAATTGTGAATGGCGGGAGCCCAGGTATCAATCACTTGTGGTACCTCACTAGTACTACCTGCCAGCTTGAGAGAGATCCATTTATTCCTCCTGTTATCCAACTCACAGTCTACCCAAGTATATTACTCCAATTCCCCGTGCTCTAACCTTGTTCACTAACCTCCTGTGTCGGGCCTTATCGAAAACCCAAATACACCACATTCACTGGTTCCCCCAGTTCTGGTAGCTAGAACCAAGAGATAACAGACTCAAGATTACAGCTAGAAATGATTAAACTCAGAATTATTCCAACCAGAATTGAGAGACTATAGCAGAATGTGATTACAGTCAGAATTGAGGGCTTATAGTCAGAATTGAGATTACAGTCAGAATTGAGGGATTATATTCAGAATTGAGATTACAGTCTGAAGTGAGGGATTACAGTCAGAATTGAGAGATTACAGTCAGAATTGAGAGATTACAGTCATCAACAGCCTGGACAGTCAGGTTATTTTCTCTGGAATATGAGTTGATTAAATAACATTTCTTTGGACATTTTGATGAAGTAAATGCAGTGAAGATGCTTCGGTAGTAAATTTTAGATAAAATACACGTTAAGGGCTAAAATTTGATTATTCATTTACAGATTCTGGAGAAACCTTTACAGAAGTACTTGGAGTGGTGAGAATGCAGAGTCTGGTCCCATTCGGAGTCAGGAGGCCAATAGCATGGATGCTTAACGGGGAAAACTGCACGGCAGTGATGTACCTTGCGAGTGGCATTGGCGCCCAGGAAGGACAGAAGGTTCTTCCTCTGAGATGCTGTCTCCACACGCCGAGGCCGGTGCCAGCGAGCCAAGTCCTTCGACTGGGTGTTGGAAAGGAACAGGGGGACTTCCAGTAGAAGCATCAGGACTCCGATCATTAACCACGACATCAGGACAAGCCTTCAACCAGCAACACTTCACCAGGGTACAGCACCACGTAACGCCATGATGTTACTGCCCACAAACATCAGCAATCTCTGGTGACACAACAGACCACAGCACCATCTGTTAAAGGTAAAAATTAAAATATCCCGTTGAAGGAATCTGCCTTGCACAAGACCATCTAATACAATATTTGAACTGCACTCTTGCATGCAACCCAAATTCTAGAGCTGGAGCGTTTCTTTGTAAATCAGGAGATTTTCACAATGGCTGTATCTTTGTGGATTTGGTAGCTGCCATTTTAAACCCAAAATTATAAGTTTTCTGCATTTGAGTAGCAATGGCTAAAGGGGAACTAACCCTGTAGATATTTTCTAACTCCCCACTATAGTTACTAAGCTTACAGGACTTGTATAGAAACCCTGAGCTAAAACGGGAGTACAAGAATGAACTCCTCTTTTTATGCACTTTCAAACTGCCAAGGTTCAGTAGATGAAGATCAAAAAACTCCAATCCCCATATTCTTCCGTTCCCATCAGATTTGCTCCAAGGATGAGACGTAGTGGACATTGTAGTTTACCATAGTGGACGGAGCCCTTGACTGCATCTCATCCATTTCCCACACCTCTGCTCTAACCCCTTCCCGACTTCCGCCTTCTGGACAGAACAAGAAGAGTTCCCCTGGTGTTTCCCTTCCACCCCACCAGCCGACGCTTTCAACCGGTCATTCTTCCAACTGGATTCCACCACCAGGCATATATTTCCTTCCCTTCCTCTTCCAAGGGATCATTCTCTTTGCACCTCCCTGGTTCACTCATGTCCACACCTACCATTCCCTGTCTTATGACACTTTTCCTGCAGCCACAGGAGATGTAACACCCATCCTTTCAAATTTAAATTTTAAATTTTTAAATTTTTAAAAAAATCTTATTTACAGCGTGGTCACTGGCCCTTCCGGCCCAACGAGTCCGCGCAGCCCATTTTAAACCCAAATTAACCTACCCGTACACCTTTGGAATGTGGGAGGAAACCGGAGCACCTGGAGGAAACCCACGCAGACACGGGAGAACGTACAAACTCCTTACAGACGACGGGAATCGAACCCCGATCGCTGGCGCTGTAATAGCGTCGTGCTAACTGCTACGCTACCTTGCCGCCCCTTCCCTTCCCTTCCCACCATCCAGGGACCCAGTTTTCCCAAGTGAAGTAGTGATACACTTCAACTTTTTCCAATCTGTACTGCAGTCAGTGTTCACAATGTGGTCTCCTCTACATTAGAAAACCAAATGCGGATAGGGGATCGCTTTGTGTTCCATTCGCAGGGGCGACCCTGAGTATCATCTTGCCTGACACATGACTTCTCCATCCCACTCTGACCTTTCTGTTTGCCCTGTTACATTAAGGCTCAATGCAAGCTTGAGGAACAATGTCTCATCTCCTACCTGGGCCACCCAGACTCAATAATGAATTCTCCAACATTAAGTAACCAGCCCTTCCTGTCTGTCTCAGAACTGGCCATTTCCACGTCTCATCATTTTGGCTCAGTTTTCTGTTTCCATTGGTATAGAGTGACTTACTGGGCATATCCCACAGCCTCACTATTAACAACACATTACATGGACAAAGGAGCATAACGTGCTTCATTGTCACTCTAACTTCTTCCCCTCTGCCGTCAGATTTCGGAACGGTCCATGAACCCTCCCTCATTATTCTTCTTTTGCACTATTTATTTATTTTTGTAACTTATAGTAATTTTTGTCTTGCACTTGTACTGCTGCCACAAAGCAACAAATTTCACAGCGTATGTCAGTAATAATAAACCCAATTAACACATTTGGTCTCACCCTAACTGAGATATGCCCTTTGTCCCACCCATCCCTCCCACACATTCTCTGCTACTGAAACCTAACTTATTTTTTGTCTTTCTTTCTCAATTCTAAGAGTCCTGGACCTGAACTGTTTTGTCTTTCCACAGATGCTGCCTGACCGGCTGACTGTTTTCTGAAGCATTTTCTCCTTTCCTGCCAAGGTTCAGTGGATGCTGCAGAATCCAGTTCCAGGTTTTGTGCCTTTCATGCTGCTCAGTTTCTGCAGCTGCTCCCGAGTGGATTTGGAAGCCACGAGTCAGTCCCTGCCAAAGGCTTATTATGGGATGTTGCTGTAGGACCTGTACTGCTCACAGGCTCAGTGTGTCAAACCCCACAACACCTCTGCGCCTCAGAACACTCCGCCTCCTCCCCTTCTGCTTTTAGCCATAGAGATACAGCATGGAAACAGGCCCTTCGGCCCACCGAGTCCATGCCAACCTAATCAGAGTTCAATAGATGAAGTTAGATGACAGTCAAATCAGATGCAGAAAGGCAAGTAAAGTGATGGAAAACTATGCCATTTTACAAGAATCCTACATTCATTCCATTTTTTCAACCCCCCACATTCTTATCAACTCTCCCCAGATTCTACCACTCACCTACACACATTAGGGGCAATTTACAGCTGCCAATTAACCTACCAACCCACATGTTTCTGCGATGTGGGAGAAAACTGGAGCACCTGGGGGAAACCCATGCGATCTCAGGGAGAACGTGCAAACTCCACACAGACAGCACCCGAGGTCAGGATCGAACCTGGGTCTCGTGTACTGTGAGGCAGCGGCTCCACTGGTTCTGCTGCCCAGTTCTTTCTTCCCCCTCACTTTATTTGCCTTTCAGCATCTGATTTGACCGTCATCTAATTTCATCTATAAAATTCTGGTTGGGCCACATCTGGAGAATTGCATTCAGTTCTGGTCGCCCCATTACAGGAAGGATGCGGAGGCTTTGGAGAGGGTGCAGAAGAGGTTCACCAGGATGCTGCCTGGGTTAGAGGGCATGTGTTATAAGGAGAGGTTGGACAAACTTGGGTTGTTTCCTCTGGAGACCTTATAGAGGTCATAAGATTTTGAGAGGCATAGATAGACAGTTGGTATCTTTTTCCAAGGGTCGAAATGTCTAATGCTAGAGGGCATATATTTAACGTGAGAGGGGGTAAGTTCAAAGAAAATGTACAGGGTGAGTTTCTTTACATGGAGAGTGGTGGGTGCCTGGAATGTGCTGCCAGGGGTGGTGGTGGAGGCAGATTCAATAGAGGCTTTTGAGAGGCTCTTAGATAGGCACATGAATATGTAGAGAATGGAGGGATGTGGACTTGTGTAGGCGGAAGGGACTAGTTGAGTTAGGCCTTTAATTACTAGTTTAATTAGTTTGGCACAATATCATGGGCTGAAGGGTCTGTTCCTGTGCTGTGCTGTTCTATGTTTCATGTGCCATTTGCTGTTTCTTTCTCAATTCTTTAAACTCATTGCAACTAAAATTGAAAAAAACTGGGAACACTTGTGCAGAGGGAGACATTTCAGGTTGAAGACCCTTCATTAGAAAGTCTTTCTGATGAAGGGTCTTCAACCTGAAATGTCTCCCTCTCCACTGATGCTCCCCGACCTGCTTTGTGTTACTAACGAGCTGTGATACTGTGCTGCCATGACTCTAGAAAGGCAGTCTGCTGTCCAACAAGCCCCCTGCCCCTCTCCCCCATGTTGTATGGTTCTTGTGGGGAAAGTGGGAGGGTTTGCCCAAAGCTTCCATTACACTCCCAGTTCTCGAAGTTGGGGGTTCGGTGGTGTGTTTTCTTCAAGAACTTCAGCGTCTTTGCAGCTGGTCACTGCACCATCGCGGTGATCTTTCATTGAATACCAGCAGCTCATTCACACTCCTGACTGCTGCAACTGGTTTAAAGTACTGTTTAAGCTGATGCAGGTACGATTTCTGGGCTGAGCTCAGTTTAAGATTGCCCGTGCACAGCCAGACAGCAAGCCCTACTCGTCAGCTCAGACATGGACAGAGTGAGCACAAGGTTCAGCCCAGATCTGACAGTCTTCATGACTGAAAAACGTCAACACTTATGTCCAAGCAGAGGTACAAGTTATGTTGGTGCAGTAGCACCATACAATGCCTGATATAGTGGACCTGTCACCTCTAAATAAGTCCCTTCACACCCTCCTCTGCTCCAAGGAGACTTACAGAGTAAATCAGCATGGAAACAGGCCCTTCGGCCCAACTCTTCCATGCCGACCATGGTGCCCACCAAGATAGTCCCATTTGCCTGTATTTGGCCCATCTCCCTCTAAACCCCTCCTATCCATGTACTTATGAAAATGTCTTTTAAATGTTGTTATTGTACCTGCCTCAACCACTTCCTCTGGCAGCTCATTCCATATACGGACCACCTCTGCATGAAGAAGTTGCCCCTTTTAAATCTTTCTCCTCTCACCTTAAACCTATGCCCTCTAGTTTATAGTTCCCCTTCCCTGGGAAAAAGACTGTGTGTGTTCACCCTATCTATGCCCATCATGGTTACTTACATCTCCTTAAGGACACCCCTCAGTCTCCTATGCTCCAAGGAATAAAGTCCTAGCCTGCCCAACCTCTCCCTATAAGTCCTGGCAGCATCCTCATAAATCTGCACTCTTTCCAGTTTAATGATGTCTTTTCTATAACGGGACAACCAAAACTGCACACTATACCCCAAGTGCATCTCACCAATTTATCCCTGGAATTGCAGTAAAATTCCAATAATCCGCTATCTGAGTATTCTGAAATCCCGACGGTTTGGCATCTGGTTCACCAGGTTATGTTTCTCGCCTTCCTGACTTAACTTATAGGTTGAGTCGGTAGTAAGGAAGGCAAGTGCAATGTTAGCATTCGTTTTGAGAGGACTAGAATATAAAAGCAAGGATGTAATGCTGAGACTTCATAAGGCGTTGGTCAGACCACATTTGGAGTATTGTGAGCAGTTTTGGGCCCTATATCTAAGGAAGGATGTGCTGGCATTGGAGAGGGTCCAGAGGAGGTTTACGACAATGATCCTGTGAATGAAAGGGTTAACGCATGAGGAGCGTTTGATGGCTCTGGGCCTGTACTCACTGGAGTTTAGGAGGATGAGGGGGGTTCTCATTGAAACCTACCAAATATTGAAAGGCCTCAATAGAGTGGATGTGGAGAAGATGTTTCCAGTAGTGGGAGAGTCGAGGACCAGAGGGCACAGCCTCAGAATAGAAGGATGTCCCTTTAGAACAGAGATGAGGAGGAATTTCTTTAGCCAGAGGGTGGTGAATCTGAGGAATTCATTGCCACAGACGGCTGTGGAGGCCAAGTCATTGGGTGTATTTAAAGTGGATGTTGATAGGTTCTTGATTATAAGGGTGTCAAAGATTACAGGGAGAAGGCAGGAGAATGGGGTTGAGAGGAAAAAATAAAATCAGCCATGATCGAATGGCGGAGCAGACTCAATGGGCTGAATGGCCTAATCCTGCTCCTATGTCATGGTCTTCCCCTGAAATTCACTGAGCCCCGGTAACCGTGCAGGCATGAAACTTACCAGGTTCACTGGAAAATGTATTGTAACTCTGTGTAACATCTTTAAAAAATTAGTTATAAGTGTGTTGGGTTATCCAATAGTCTGGAAAACCCACTGGTCCAGGATCACCAATGTTCCTGAGTGTGCCAGATTATTGGAGTTTTACTGTATAACATTCTCCAACCCCAAGCTGCCTCACAGGGTGAGGTATACAGGACATCCCAAAGTCAAAGCCAGGTTTATTTTCATCTGCACGAGTCCATGTACACACAGGTGCAATGAAAAACTTACTTGCAGCAGCATCACAGGCACATAGCATCAGAGGCACAACATTCACAAGAAAAACATTAATTGTACAAAATTATACGAGAAAGAACACAATTAGAACAAAGAAAAATAAAGTCCATTGTAGTGCAAAGTGGTCATAGTGCTGCTGCCCTGAGGTAGTGATTAGGGTTGTGCAGGTTGCTTCAAGAACCAAATGGTTGAAGGGAAGAAGCTATTCTTGAACCTGGTGGTGTGGGACTTCAGGCTTCTGTACCTCCTGCCCAAAGCACTTTGTAACTAACATTGGAAGTGTAGTCAGTTTTGTAGCTCAGTTGTCGAACTTACTTCAACTCACCTAATTGGCATAAGTTTCCTGGTCTTCCCACATCCAACCATCCCTGAAATACAGCCATTCAAGATGGTGAAGTATTCCGAATTGAGTAAACAGGAGATTCACCCCCACTGGAAAGACTATGATGTTGTTGTGTTGACTTCATCAGAGATTTGCGAATGATTCATGGTCTTAATTGAAGTCCTTTCTCTGCCTTATTACACAACCATTTCCTGCATCTTGCCCTTAATTAAATCTCCGGGTAATTCCATCACCTTTGGTCTCTGCAGATGCACCGGGATGAGTCAGGATTTATGGCGAGATGGTCTCTTGAGGTGTCTTGAACACCACTTTAAAAGTAAGTCAGGGTCTGGTGCTTATACAGGTGAAGATAACAAGCAGTGGCTGGGGGAGAGAGGGACTGTTGTAATTCCACAGTCTGACCCCATTCAGAAACCCCAGGTATATCAACTAAAAATAGAAAGGTTATTTTCTACCATACCTTTCCCAGCCATAAAGTACATCCCAACCTTGTGGTCACCGCTGTAATCTAGGAAACATGACAGCTAATTTGTGCACAGAAAGCTCCCACAAACAATGCGATAGTGACCTGTTTTGTGCTGATTGATGGATAAATATCGACCTGCACACCAGAGGTAACTCAGCTGCTCATCTTCAGATAGTGCTGTGGGATCTACTAGCTGCTCATCTTCAGATAGTGCTGTGGGATCTACTAGCTGCACAGAGACCCGGGTTCGATCCTGACCTCGGGCGCTGTCTGTGTGGAGTTTGCACGTTCTCTGTGACCAACAAACAATCTGCTGCAGGAACTCACAGGTCGAGCAGCATCTGGGGAAAGGAACTGGTGATATTTCTGGTCAAAACCCTGCATCGGAACCTCTGGATCAGTGGTCCAGTAGTTAAAGTGCTGCATCACCACTGTTCCACTTGCCAGACAACCTCCTGTTTGATCGCTATGCAGGGCATTGATGTTCTTGGTGAGTTTGTGCGGTCACGGGCCTTGAGTTCGGCTTTTATTCTTTTCCTCGTGTTTTCCAACTGCATCAACCGTGGTTTCCTTTACTGAGAGTAGACTGGGGGTTGGCTCTTTGTGTAGTCCGCTACAACAGCCACACAACCTCCTGTGTTCTGCCTATACCTACACCTGGTCTGGCACTGAGCTCTACCTTCCTGATCACAGTTGGGGTACTGACACCCACCAACCTTTCTTCCATTTCCTTCAATTGCATTTACTGGTTGGACCTCCACAGATGCCATTGTTTATTGCTAAGGCTTCGAGGCTCACATCCATGGACCTGATGGTTTCAAGTCTCCCCAAGTCCATTCTGAACTTTTCCAATATTTCATTAGGGCTTTGAACATCCAGCTTGCTTCATTACCAATCGTCGATCCTTCCTGCCCTGCCCACAGAAAGATGTAGCCAACTACTTGTGTCTTTGAGGAAACTACATTCTTATCAAAATTTTTCTAAATGCCTCCCCTCATTGACCATGCAGACCCCCGTGGGCTTGCAATGCATAGATATGGCAGTCATTTTACACACTAAATCACCATAACTTTGCATTTAAAGAAAATTTAGCCTAGCAACATTTGTGTAACGTGGACGGTTTCTCCCCAAACCACTGCGTTGAGTCAAGCCCATTCCTTCCCCATTCATTCTTCCAGGTCTTTGCTCATCGATACAATGCATACACAACCTCAATAGGCTGCACCAGTGAGTGATGTGGTGCCAGAGGTACAAAACAGTGCACTCGCACCTCACAATATAGTCTCTGCATCAAACTAGCAATATCCCAGCTGGAGACACAAGAGACTGCCGATGCTGGAATCTGGAGCAAGGAACAAACTGCTGGAGGAACTCAGCGGGTCAGGCAGCACCTGTGGAGGCAAAGGGATAATCGACATTTTGGGTTGAGATCCTGTCTCAAGACTGAGTGTAGAGGGGAGGTAGCCAGTTTAAAGCGGTGTGGGAGAAAGGTGAGGCAGGAGCTGGTGAGTGATAGGAGGGGCTTATCGCATGCCTCAACCCTCCTGTTTATACTGGCCATCTCCCCTCTACAATCTCAGTCCTCATGCAGGGTCTCGACTGGAAACAGTGACCATCTCTCTGCCTCCACAGATGCTGCCTGACCCGCTGAGTTCAACCAGCAGTTGGTTTTTTTTGCACAATATTACAGCTCTCCAATAATAACCTTAGGGAAAAGGTTCCCTCTCACAGAAAGGAGTCGGGAGGGAAGGGGAAGCCTCAGAGGCCTTTTGCAGTGCAG
Source organism: Pristis pectinata (assembly GCF_009764475.1). Lineage (NCBI taxonomy): Eukaryota > Metazoa > Chordata > Chondrichthyes > Rhinopristiformes > Pristidae > Pristis > Pristis pectinata. The sequence continues at coordinate 6,461,463 of NC_067433.1, forward strand.
TGCCACACTCAATAAGTCATTCCACGCACAGACTAAAAGGCTGGTAATTTGATACTTCTCTCATTAATTGGGAGATCCCAGATGTGGAAGGAGCCTTTTATCCCCAGAGGAGCCCTGAAGAGAAGCTGAAATTGGTCTCAGTGAGAGTCCACAAGCTAATTTATTTGGTATTAGGAGAGAAAATCTGTCGCGAAGTGCTGAGTGTCACTTCTAATGTAGTTCACTAGCCCACAGATCTCACATTGCAAACCACACACCTGACCTCTTCACTAAAGAAAAATCACGCTTAAATTCAACAGTACAGTCTCTGCAAATAGTGTTTCAAGCAAGTTTTTTGTAAACACAAGGGGAAGATAAACACAATTGTTCAACAACTAGACCAGATATAGTCCTTCACTGGTTTCACCTGCCTGTGATCACTGTGTGTTAGCATCGATGGGAAATGCAAATGAAAAGTAAAAACAAACCAAGTTACAGGCAAAAGTGACAGCCCTGAGCCTCACCCCAACCTCCTCCATTTTGCCAGTGAGTTGCTGAGCAGAGAGGTGCCAGTGTCTATCATTTGGTACCGACATCAGGCAGAGATGCAGCCAAGTCACCACAGTTGGCTTCATCCCTGGGCCACAGAAAGATGATTGATTCAGTGCCTGTGAATGAAGGGTCAACAGACCCTGTCACTCATCCCAGTCTTCCAGCTCCAGACATCCAACCCTCCAGCTTACCCATTGCGAGCAACATGCCACAGACAAAACAAAGCAGTATGGCAACCACCAAATCAGATCAAAGATCTGCAGTCCTGTCACATCCAATCAGGACGAGCGATGAACAATTAAACAGCAAGCAGGAGGAGACCCCATGAACACCCCATCCTTAGCCCAGGAGCCCTGAGCATAAATGAAAGAGACAGGGCTGAAATTTTTATGACCATCTTCAGCCAGTGTAGACTGAATGATTCATCTCAACCTTCTGCTGAGATCCCCACCATCGATTCACTTATTCTGATATCGAGAAGCGGCTGAGAGCACTGGATGTAGCAATGCCGATGCCACCATCTCAGCTGTAGTACCGAAGATCCATGCTCCAGAACCAGTTGTGCCTCTGGCCAAGCTGTTCCAGTGCAGCTACAATGCTGGCATCTACCTGACAATGTGGAAAATTGCACTGGTGTGTACTGTTCACAAAAAGCAGGACAAATCCAGTCTGGCTAATCCCCATCCCCTTCCTTAATCCTCAGCGAAGTGATGAAAAGTGTCTTCAACAGTGCGATCGAGTGGCATTTACCCTCCAATTACCCTCTCACAGCTTGGGTTTCACCAGGACCGCTTTGCCCCACAGCCTTGGTCCATAACTGAACTCCAGAGGCGAGGAGGGAGTCATCAAGGAAACATTTGACTAATTGTAGCACCAAGGGACCCTGGTAAAACTGAAGTCAATGGGCATGAAGGGGAAAATGTCCCAGTGACTGGAATCTTAACTGGATGGTTGTCATTGTAGGAGGTCGATCATCCCCATGCCAGACATTACTGCAGGAGTTCCTCGGGGCAGTGTCCTGAATCCAGCTGCTTCATCAATGACCTTCCACCCATCTTGAGTTGAATTCACTGAAGACCACACAATGTTCAACTCTGCAAGACCCTAGATAACATTCAGGCATGGGCTGATAGTGCAATAGTATGCTTGCCACATAAACACAAGGCAAAGTCTATCTCCTACTAGAGATATCCTAATTACCTCCACCTGATGTAAACATCATCCACATCCTTGGAGTGACATCTAACCAAGAACCTAACTGCTCCATCTACAAAAACACTGCAGCTACAATGGCAGGTCAAAGTCTAGGTAACTCACCTGATTTTCCGCCACCTACAAGTCAGCAGTGTGATGAAATACCCTCTGCTTGCCCAGATGAGTACAGCCCCAACGGCCCATGGATAGAGCACCTGCTCAATCGGGGCCCTATCCATCACCTTAAACATTCACTCCCTCCACCACAGCACAGCTCTCGATCTTTTGTGTAGTGGTTAGCATAACGCTTTACAGTGCCAGCGACCCAGGTTCAATTCCGGCCACTGTCTGTAAGGAGTTTGTACGTTCTCCCCATTACTGTGTGGGTTTCCTCTGGGTTCTCTGGTTTCCTCCCACATTCCAAAGGCGTACAGGTTAGGAAGTTGTGGCCATGCTATGTTGGCACTGGAAGTGTGGTGACACTTGCGGGCTGTCCCCAGAACATTTTACGCAAAAGATGCATTCCACTGTGTGTTTCGATGTACATGTGACTAATAAAGAGATCTTAAAGATATCTTAATAGGGGTAGAGGGGCAGATATATGGGAACACCATCTCACTGCACACTCCTCGACTGAGAAATAAAATCTCTGCTCCAATGTTGTCACTGGGCCAGTAACCTACAGAGGATGTCCCAGACTGCACGGACTGGAGGTTTCAAGAAGGTGGTCTCAAGAAGAGGGGCAACAAACACTGACCTTGGCAGGAATTACCACGTCCTGTGTGTGAATAAAAAAAACACCTCATCTACACAACACAATCTTAAAATTCCCAGCAACACACAATCTGCTGGAGGAATTCAGCAGGTTGAGCAGCATCTGTGGGGGGCGAAGAAATTGTCCATGTTTCGGGTGGAAACCCTGCATCAGGTTTGTTGCTGCAGATTCCAGCAATCTGCAGTCCCCTGTGACTCCTTAACATTTGCATCTTGTTCTTGCTGTTCAATACACTTACGTGACCCCCTGTCCGTGATGATAGATTTGTAGTTCAGTACAGCACCAAAAGAGGCCACTCGGTCTATCTAGGTTGTGCTAGCTCATTCTGCGCTCCACCATTCTTTACCCACTGAGACTCCCATCTCAGTCCACTGTTGGTGATCATCCTTACGTCAGCCTGGTCCTGAGCTCTAAGATTGCCCATCCTTGCCCCTCCAACCCTGGAAACACAAGACACTGCAGATGCTGGAATCTGGAGCAACAAACAATCTTCTGGAGGAACTCAGCGGGTCGAGCAGCATCGGCGGGGGGGGGGGGGGGGGGGGAGGAATTGTCGACGTTTCGGGTGGAAAACCTGCATCAGGATGTCATACCCGTACTTTGGGATGCTCCTTCAAAGGTATCTCCCTGACTAAGCTTTCGTCCATTAGTCCTAACATCTCAAGAAACGTTAACATGTTGAAGGTGCAATATAAATGCAAATTGGTGTTGTCTTAAAGCAAGGTAAAGGGGGGGAGGTGGGGTTTGGGGTGACTAAGTACATTGGTAAATTTGTTTATTATTGTCACATGTACCAAGGTATGTAGAAAAACTTAGTTTTGCATGCCGTCCATTACAACCATGCATTGAGGCAGTACAAGGGAAAACAATAACAGAATGCAGAATAAAGTATTACTGTTTCAGAGAAAGTGCAATGCAGGCAGACAATAATGTGCAAGGTCACAGCAAGGAAGATTGTGAGGTCAAGAGTGCATCTTATTGTACTAGGGGACCATTCAATAGTCTTATGACAGCGGGATAGAAGCTGTCCTTGAGCCTGGTGGTACGTGCGTTCAGGCTTTTGTATCTTCTGCCAAGCAACCATCAAACATCCAAATATCAAGCAGTATTTTCTTTCTATTACCACCGATAGTAAACGTACAAACGGGGGGATTCCTGAATGATGGGTGACAGAACTGTGACAGGGTGACAAGGTTGTATAATTTGTTTTTCTTATGAATGTTGTGTATCTGATGCTCTGTGCCTGTGATGCTGCTGCAAGTAAGTTTTTCATTGCATCTGTGCGTACATGTACAGTTCTTGTGCATATGACAATAAACTCGACTTTGACTTCAATTCAATACTGAATCCACACGCATCTCCCCGCTGTTTATCTGCAGCCACAGGATGGAGTGAGGATGATTGACAGGATTCCTGACACAGAATGAGATGAGAGGTTGTTCTGTCCCACGTGACATTGAACATTGAGTATTAAACACAGTGTGCACAGAATCATCGGACTATCACTGACCACTTGACTGTCTCCCACTGCCCTTCACCCACTCTCCTCCTCCCCCCAACTTCCGCTGAACATACTGCACTTTATTTGTCTGCCTGCACTGCATTTTCTCTGTAACTGCAACACTATGTTCTGCAAGCTACAGAGGTGAGTTATGAGGATATTGCCGGGACTTGAGGGACTGAGTTATGGAGAGAGGTTGAGCAGGCTGTGACTTTATTCCTTGGAGCGTAGGAGACTGAGGGGTGACCTTATAAAGGTGTATAACATCATGAGGGGCATAGATAGGGTGAATGCACACAGTCTATTTCCTAGGAGCAACACACAAAAAGCTGGAGGAACTCAGAGGGTCAGGCAGCATCTCTGGAGGGAAGTGGACAGTCGACCTTGCAGGTCAAGACCCTTCATCTGGACCGGAAATCGACTGTATGTCCCTGCACAGATGCTGCCTGACCTGCTGAGTTCCCCCAGCGTTTTGTGTGTTGCTCCAGATTCAGGCATCTGCCGTCTCTCCTGTCTTCCTCTTATTCCCAGGGTTGGGGAATCAAGAACTAGAAGACATAGGATTAGTGAGAGACTCTGGTTTTTTTTTTGCCCTATCTCCATGAATTTATGTATGGAATGATCTGTCTGGCTGCCACGCAAACACAAGCTTCTCCCTGTACCTCGGTACATGTGATAACAACAAAACAACCTTCAAGGGTTAACCGCTTGCACTTCCCTTAGGAGACGGTATAGGCACGAAAATCTCCTTCGGTGAACGTGGATTGTCGCAAAGCAAGATTTTGGGAATCATTTATGTAAAATTTAATGCTGAGATAAACAGCTGCACCACAGCCCACACACACCCCGACAATTTCCAAGTACCCAGAAATAGAGAGTTTTCCAGCATTTTCGTTTTATACTTTAGACTTCCAGAATTTGCATTTTTTAATGTAAACAGAAAATGCTGGAAAGGGTCAGCGGATCAGGCAGCCTCTGTGGAGAGAGACACAACAAGCCTCCCTGGTCTTTCAGTCATTTTTAAAACCCTGATCCACACGAGATTCAAGAACTTGTCCAAAATCACCGCACAACACAAGACAGCTTCACGTTGGACCCGCAGAACCGTTCAGACAGTCGCCCTGTGCCGTGGGACATTTCCCTCGGTGTCAGCCCGAGTCACGGACCCTGCGGGCAGCTGATCCCTACCACAGCCGTCTATCCTGCACCGCCAGTACCTCTGGCCACTCGGAGGGGGCAGCGACCCGGGACCCTGCCCCGGGGACTCGGCGCCGCCACATCTCCCGTCCGACGAAAGGGTCGCTAAAGCCCCCCGAACTCACAACGCTGTAACTGCACCAGGGTGGGGGAGAGAGAGAGGGGGGTGGGGGGGAGAGAGAGAGGGGGGTGGGGGGGAGAGAGAGAGAGGAGAGAGAGAGAGAGAGGGGGGTGGGGGGGAGAGAGAGAGGGGGGAGAGAGAGAGAGAGGAGGGTGGGGGAGAGAGAGAGAGAGAGAGAGAGAGGAGGGTGGGGGAGGAGAGAGAGAGAGAGAGAGGAGGGTGGGGGGGAGAGAGAGAGAGAGGAGGGTGGGGGGGAGAGAGAGAGAGAGAGAGGAGGGTGGGGGGGAGAGAGAGAGAGAGAGAGAGGAGGGTGGGGGGGAGAGAGAGAGAGGAGGGTGGGGGGGGAGAGAGAGAGAGGAGGGTGGGGGGGAGAGAGAGAGAGGAGGGTGGGGGGGAGAGAGAGAGAGGAGGGTGGGGGGGAGAGAGAGAGAGAGGAGGGTGGGGGGGAGAGAGAGAGAGAGAGGAGGGTGGGGGGGAGAGAGAGAGAGAGAGAGGAGGGTGGGGGGGGAGAGAGAGAGAGAGAGGAGGGTGGGGGGGAGAGAGAGAGAGAGAGGAGGGTGGGGGGGAGAGAGAGAGAGAGAGGAGGGTGGGGGGGAGAGAGAGAGAGAGAGAGAGGAGGGTGGGGGGGAGAGAGAGAGAGAGAGAGAGGAGGGTGGGGGGGAGAGAGAGAGAGAGAGAGAGGAGGGTGGGGGGGGAGAGAGAGAGAGAGAGAGAGGAGGGTGGGGGGGAGGGAGAGAGAGAGAGAGGAGGGTGGGGGGGGAGAGAGAGAGAGGAGGGTGGGGGGGGAGAGAGAGAGAGAGAGGAGGGTGGGGGGGAGAGAGAGAGAGAGAGAGGAGGGTGGGGGGGAGAGAGAGAGAGAGAGGAGGGTGGGGGGGAGAGAGAGAGAGAGAGGAGGGTGGGGGAGAGAGAGAGAGAGAGGAGGGTGGGGGAGAGAGAGAGAGAGGAGGGTGGGGGAGAGAGAGAGAGAGGAGGGTGGGGGAGAGAGAGAGAGAGGAGGGTGGGGGAGAGAGAGAGAGAGAGGAGGGTGGGGGGGAGAGAGAGAGAGGAGGGTGGGGGGGAGAGAGAGAGAGAGGAGGGTGGGGGGGAGAGAGAGAGAGAGAGGAGGGTGGGGGGGAGAGAGAGAGAGAGAGGAGGGTGGGGGGGGAGAGAGAGAGAGAGAGGAGGGTGGGGGGGAGAGAGAGAGAGAGAGAGGAGGGTGGGGGGGAGAGAGAGAGAGAGAGAGGAGGGTGGGGGGGAGAGAGAGAGAGAGAGAGAGGAGGGTGGGGGGGAGAGAGAGAGAGAGAGAGGAGGGTGGGGGAGAGAGAGAGAGAGAGAGGAGGGTGGGGGAGAGAGAGAGAGAGAGGAGGGTGGGGGAGAGAGAGAGAGAGAGGAGGGTGGGGGAGAGAGAGAGAGAGGAGGGTGGGGGAGAGAGAGAGAGAGAGGAGGGTGGGGGAGAGAGAGAGAGAGAGGAGGGTGGGGGAGAGAGAGAGAGAGAGGAGGGTGGGGGAGAGAGAGAGAGAGAGGAGGGTGGGAGAGAGAGAGAGAGAGGAGGGTGGGGGGGAGAGAGAGAGAGAGGAGGGTGGGGGGAGAGAGAGAGAGAGAGGAGGGTGGGGGAGAGAGAGAGAGAGGAGGGTGGGGAGAGAGAGAGAGAGAGAGAGGAGGGTGGGGGAGAGAGAGAGAGAGAGAGAGAGGAGGGTGGGGGAGAGAGAGAGAGAGAGAGAGAGGAGGGTGGGGGAGAGAGAGAGAGAGAGAGGAGGGTGGGGGAGAGAGAGAGAGAGAGGAGGGTGGGGGAGAGAGAGAGAGAGGAGGGTGGAGAGAGAGAGAGAGAGGGGAAGCGAGGGGGAGAGAGAGAGAGAGAGAGAGGAGGGTGGGAGAGAGAGAGAGAGAGAGAGAGGAGGGTGGGAGAGAGAGAGAGAGAGAGAGGAGGGTGGGAGAGAGAGAGAGAGAGGAGGGTGGGAGAGAGAGAGAGGAGGGTGGGAGAGAGAGAGAGAGAGGAGGGTGGGAGAGAGAGAGAGAGAGAGGAGGGTGGGAGAGAGAGAGAGAGAGAGGAGGGTGGGAGAGAGAGAGAGAGAGAGGAGGGTGGGAGAGAGAGAGAGAGAGAGGAGGGTGGGAGAGAGAGAGAGAGAGGAGGGTGGGAGAGAGAGAGAGAGGAGGGTGGGAGAGAGAGAGAGAGAGGAGGGTGGGAGAGAGAGAGAGAGAGAGGAGGTGGGAGAGAGAGAGAGAGGAGGGTGGGAGAGAGAGAGAGAGAGGAGGGTGGGAGAGAGAGAGAGAGAGGAGGGTGGGAGAGAGAGAGAGGAGGGTGGGAGAGAGGGAGAGAGAGAGGAGGGTGGGAGAGAGAGAGAGAGGGGAGGGTGGGAGAGAGAGAGAGAGAGGAGGGTGGAGAGAGAGAGAGAGAGAGGGGAGGGTGGGAGAGAGAGAGAGAGGGGAGGGTGGGAGAGAGAGAGAGAGGGGAGGGTGGGAGAGAGAGAGAGAGGGGAGGGTGGGAGAGAGAGAGAGAGGGGAGGGTGGGAGAGAGAGAGAGAGGGGAGGGTGGGAGAGAGAGAGAGAGGGGAGGGGGGAGAGAGAGAGAGAGGGGAGGGTGGGGGGGAGAGAGAGAGAAGGGTGGGGTGGGGGGGAGAGAGAGAGAAGGGTGGGGGAGAGAGAGAGAAGGGTGGGGGAGAGAGAGAGAAGGGTGGGGGAGAGAGAGAGAAGGGTGGGGGAGAGAGAGAGAGGAGGGGAGGAGGGTGGGGAGAAGAGGAGGGGAGGGAGAGGAGAGGAGTGGTGGGGGAGAGTGGGGAGGAAGGGGTGGGGAGAGGGGGTCTTAGGGGAGGAGAGTGGGGAGAGGGGGTCTGAGGGGAGGAGGGTGGGGAGAGAGGGTCTGAGGGGAGGAGGGTGGGGAGAGAGGGTCTGAGGGGAGGAGGGGGGGGAGAGAGGGTCTGAGGGGAGGAGGGTGGGGAGAGGGGGTCTGAGGGGAGATGGAGAGGGCTGGGGTGGGAAGTTGGGGATGGAGAGGGAAGTGGGGGTGAGGAGCGGAAGATGGAGGGGTGGGGGGTACCTGTGCCGTGGTCGGGACCCCGAGCCCGGCCGATCTCGGAGCCGGTGCGAGGAAGCTTTCACCAGGAGTTTGAACGAACGCCCCAGGACCCACAGACACGCAGTGAGGGTCCGAGCTCGGAGAGGCAGCAGCGTGAGGCCGCTGACAAACAGCCCCACCTCCCCTCCCCGCCCACCGGACCCCCCTCCCTCTGCTGCTCACCGCAACTTCAGCAGCGGACACCCGCCGGCACACAGAGACAGCGCTTTCGTTTGTTATGGTTTAATTCAAGGTGACACACACAGGTGCACTTGTTCTCTTATTCACACACAGATGGACACCTCACGCACACACACACACAAAACAAAGACAGGCATAATGAAATAATCCAATTGTCACCACCACCACTACTATCCAAATTATTCTAATTTGTCCAATTGGAATCCACACGAGAATGATCACGGGACGCTGAGAGCTATTCCGGTGAATGTCTCAGCTCTGGGTGGCACCCTGGCCTTTGGGGTTAAAAGTTATAGTTCACGTTCCACTTCCGATCATTGACTATAAACTAGGTTAGCAGTTCAATGCAAGAACAGAAAGTGCTGGAGATATTCAGCAGGTCAGGCAGCATCTGTGAAGGGAGAAACAGAGCCAGTGTTTCAGGGGAAGCATTTCTCTCTCCATAGCTGCTGCCTGACCTCAAGTTCAAGTCTATTGTTGTCATAGGTATACATACACAGGGTATAAATGCCATGAAAATTAGCTGTTTGTAGCAGCAGCACATTGCAAGATGAGGGCAAATATAGTTAACATAAACTTAAATTAACATAAGTTATACCTCCTGAGCTTTTCCAGCATTTTCCATTTCTAATTCAGATTTCCAGCATCCGCAGATGTATGCTTTCAAATCCAATGCAAGTGTTGTGGGAGTGCTGCACACCAGAGGTGTTCCACTTCCAAAGGAGATCTGTTTGCCCTCTCAGATGGACATAACTGTTTGCATGACACTGTTTCGAAGAACAAGTGAATTTTCTCCAGAGCCCTGGCTGATACTTTTCATCCAATTAACATCACTAAAATTGTTTGCAGAATTGTATGCCGTTTTCTCCATGAAACAAAGGCACCTGCACTACCCCATTGACTGTGAATCATCCTGGGGGACATAAGCAGAAAATGGTGGAAAAACTCAGCAAGTCAGGCAGCTTATGTGGAAAGAGAAACAGTCAACGTTTTGGTGACTCTACCTCCACAGACGCTGCCTGACCTGCCAAGTTTTCCACCGTTTTCTGCTTTGGTTTGAGATTTCCAACATCTGCAGCTTTTATTTTGGTTTTAATTTATCGGACGTTTTTGAAATGCAAGCTTGTCTTCTATGGACAGGGATATGCTAGTTATCCATTACATGCAGGCAAGGTTCATTGGTCGAGGTTAGGTGATTCAGAACACGTACTGGCACTGTGATTAGAAGGATCGCAGACACAAAACGATTACTGCTTCTCTCTTCACAGATGCTGCCTGACCTGCTGAGTGTTTCCAGCATCTTCTGGCTTTGTTTCAGATTTCCAGCATCTGCATTATTTTTCGGATGCCATGTACTGTCAACGTTTCCAAGTCCCTCACCTTGAGATGTCACCACTGACCAGAAACGCAACTGATGTGACTGCGGGGCTGGGTATCCTATTGTGGGTGACTCATTCCTGACATCACAAGACCTTTCCATCATTGATACAGCACATGTTCAGCGTATGATAGGATATCCCCCATTACCTGGATGAGCGCAGATCCAACAGAAAGTTCACCCACATACAGGACAAAGCAATCCACTTAATTTTCATCCCATCAACCATCCCAAATATTCCTTCCCTCCACCTCTGCCACACAGTGGCTGCGGTGTGTACCACCTGACAAGATGTCCCGCAGGATACTCAAACAGGACCTCCAAAATCCTCAGCTTCTAACACCAAGAAAGGCATCAGGAGCATAGGAGAGAGGAGGTGCCTCTTGATAGCACTGTCAGTGACACTTTCCATCCCTCAGAGGGCAGGCTGATTAGCTGGACAGGACAGGACACACCTGGGCACACTCCGGGACTGATATGTGATGCTGCTGGTTGACTAGTCCCTGAGACAGCTCTCCCAAATTCCACTCTGGTACCCATATGCTCCTGTGGTAGACTTTGCAATGTTGACAGGCAATGACTTTGCCCTTCAGAATTTGGAGCCCAGGTCAATAAGTGTTTTTTTCTGTATGGTTTTATTTAATTTATGGTTTCTTTGTGTTTTAACAAGTTGTATATGGTGCAATGGCTTTCTGAGCCTCTTCAGAAGGGTGGTAAGAATGAACAGCACTGTTAGGCCAGGTGTGTAAAGGTGGCAGATCACCTTCCACGAAGGGGACTAGTAACCTGGTGGGTTTTCAGGATTATCCACTACTTTCATAGTCCCCAGTTTGGTAATTGGTTTATTATTACTGCATGTACTGAGCTACAGTGAAAAGCTTTTGTTTGCGTGCCATCCAGACAGATCATACCGTACGTAAATACATCGAGGTACTACTAAAAGAAAAACAATGCAGAATATAGTGCTACAGTTAAAGTGCAGTGCAGGTTGACAAATATTTTATTTACTATTCAAGGTTACTTAATTAACCTGAGGGATGGCACAGAGAGCTGCTGCCTCACAGAGACAGAGACTTGTGTTCAATCCTGACCTCGGGCGCTGTCTGTGTGGAGTTTGCATGTTCTCCTTGTGACTGCATGGGTTTCCTCTGGGTGCTCTGGCTTCCTCCCACATCTCAAAGACGTGTAGGTCGGTAGGTTAATTGGCTGCCGTAAATTGCCACTGGTGTGTAGGTGAGGGGTAGAATCTGGGGGGTGGGGAGTTGATGGCGATGTGGGGAGAATAAAATGGGATTAGAATGTGGATTATGTGTGGTGATTCCAGCATTGCACCACCCTCAGAGGAAGATAAGATAAGATGAGATCTTTATTAGTCACATGTCCATTGAAACACGTAGTAAAATGCATCTTTTGCGTAGAGTGTTCTGGGGGCAGCCCGCAAATGTTGCCACGCTTCTGGCGCCAACATAGCATGCCCACAACTTCCTAACCCATACGTCTTTGGAATGCGGGAGGAAACTGGAGGAAGGGGCTACTATCAGCTTGGGCTGCAAGACGGACCCATGCTGGGTGAAGTGCTCACCTGCATATCGGAGAAGAGGTGCTTCAGCCTCAGTGTTTCAAACCCCACCGTTCCTCAGTGTTAATGTGACCTGGTGAATTCTGGTCACCTGAGCAGAAAAATGATTAACATTCACAGGATCGAAACCCAATGAAACGTTAATGTCTTCAGGAGAAACCTTTGCAGAAGGACTGATCTAATTTTGGAAGCACATGCAGTGACTCCTGAATCCACAGCACGTTTTTGTTAAATATTCATCGTAAGAGGTTTCTCCAAACACATTAGTGACCTTTGGCAACCGTCTGATAACACAGTCGTGTTTCAGTCTACAGTAAAATTGGTGTCAAGTGCCTCACCCCATCAGACCACATCTGCCACTGCCTAATGCAGCTCGTTGATGGACGGGGCAGATTGCAGCTGTAAATCCAAGCTCACAAGTGGTGTCAAAGCAGAACATCTGCCTGATACCGAGTTCTGCTGCGTGTCTCCTCCAGATCAGCGTTTGCTCACCTGGTGTCTGAGAACCGGCTGGGAAGCTGTCAGATGATTTATTATGTTAAATGTCTGTCTGAAAGTGTATGTGTGTGTTTGTTTCTGTTTGTGTTTGTGTGTGTGTGTGTGTGTGTGTATGTTTGTGTGTGTGTGTATGTTTGTGTGTTTGTTTCTGTTTGTGTATGTGTGTGTGTGAGAGAAGGGGTATGTGGGAGAGGTTCTGTGTGTGTGTGTCTGTGAGGAAGGTTGGTGGGGGTGTTTGTCACGGAGGTTGGGTGTGGGTGGAGATGTGTATGTATGTTCGTGTATGTCTGCATATGTTGCTGTACATCTGTGTGTACGCTGGTGTGTGTGTGTATGTGTGTATGCTGGTGTGTGTGTGTGTGCATATGCTGGTGTGTGTGCGTGTGTGTGTGTGTATGCTGGTGTGTGTGTATGCTGGTGCACGCATGTGTGTGCTGGTGTGTGTGAGTGTGCATGTGTGTGTGTGAGTGTATGTGTGCTGGTGTATGTGTGTGCATGTGTGAGTGTGTGCTGGTGTGTGTGTGAGTGTGTGTGTGCTGGTGTGTATGTGTGTGAGTGTGTGTGTCTGTGTGTATGTGTATGTGTGTGCGTGTGTGAATGTGTGTGTACGCTGGTGCGTGTGTGTATGCTGGTGTGTGTGTATGCTGGTGCACGCATGTGTGTGCTGGTGTGTGTGGGTGTGCATGTGTGTGTGAGTGTATGTGTGCTGGTGTATGTGTGTGCATGTGTGAGTGTGTGCTGGTGTGTGTGTGAGTGTGTGTGCTCGCTGGTGTGTATGTGTGTGAGTGTGTGTGTGTCTGTGTGTATGTGTGTGCGTGTGTGAATGTGTGTGTGTACGCTGGTGTGTGTGTGTGTGTATGTGTGTGTGTATATGCTGGTGTGTGTGTGTGTATGTGTGTGTGTGTGTGTATATGCTGGTGTGTGTGTGTGTGTGAACATGGCTACATGCAAGTCTGCATTTCTTCTCTGATTCTGTGAGTTGGAGCTGAGCAGGCTCGGGGACTGTGTCCGTGTCTGACAGCAGCACTTGGAACAGGAAGAGTCCAGTTGTGGAGTTAGAACCATGTGCCTGCGGGTGGTTACTCACTGAGGATGGGGTTCAGTTGTACGTGTGGCCAACGTAACTACGATGGTCAGGAACCACTTTCCCTGCCACCTGTGGCCTTTCCGTTGTGTGATGATGAAGGGGGTGCCGGGGTTGGGGGGACTGTGACAACGCGGCTGGCTGTCAGCAGCTGGGCTGCGCTTTCATCAGTGGTGCTGGATGGTGAACCAGCGATGCCTGAGTGAACCTTGTAACACAGTGGGATCCCAGGCAGCGACCTGCATGATGTTTGGCACTGCAACCTTCTCCTCCCCTCCCTCCCCTCCCTCCTCCTTCTCCTCCCCTCTCTCCCCTCCTTCTCCCTTCTCCTCCCCTCCCCTCCTTATTCCATCCCTCGATTCATCATCTCCTCCTCCCCTTCTCCTCCCCTCCCTCCCCCCCACCTTCTCCTCCCCTCCCTCCCCTCCTCTCCCCTCCTTCTTCGCTCCCTCTCCTCCTTCTCCTCCCCTCCATCTCCTGCTCTCCCTCCTCTCCCTGCTCCTCCTCACCGCCCCTCCTCTGCGCTCTGCAGCCTTAAAGCCTGCTGTCACACGGTGCCGCCACAATGCAGCGTACAAGCAGCCGGTCGGAGGGGAGGTCGGCGGACATTCATGGTTGCACTCCTGTGCTTCAGCCTTTGGCTTTCTGAGAGCTTTCCTCAGCCACGATCTAAGCCGGAATCCCTCGTGTGTGAGCAGCCAGCTGCCAACTCCACCCCCAGGTGCCAGCCTTATGGAGGCATCACCTGGGAGCATCCCACCCCCACTGCACAAAGGTTTCCTTCTGCTGGTGCACCAGGCGTACTTTGGTAACAAAGCCCTGGTGAATGATGAATGTCCTTCGGAGACCAGGTGATGCTTAGACAGCCAGAAGGTGCATCCAGTGAATCCCTCAGTTCTTTCCTTGCTTTGACTGGCGAGCTCTAAGGGAGCTAGGGCTTTACTCTTTGGAGAGAAGGAGGCTGAGGGGAGACATGATAGAGGTCTGCAAAATATTGAGAGGAATAGATAGAGTGGACAGCCAGCACCTCTTTCCCAGGGCACCAATGCTCAATACAAGGGAGCATGGCTTTAAACTAATGGGTGGGAAGTTCAAAGGAGATATCAGAGAAAGGTTTTTTACTCAGAGATTGGTTGGGACATGGAATGCACTGCCTGGGGTAGTGGTGGAGGCAGGTACATTGGTCAAATTCAAGAGATTGCTGGATAAGCATATGGAGGAATTTAAAATGGGGGATATGTGGGAGGAAGGGGTTAGATAGTCTTAGGTGAGGTTTAAAGGTCAGCACAACATTGAGGGCTGAAGGGCCTGTATTGTGCTGTACTGTTCTATGGCTCTATGGTTCTACAAATCCTGGCAAGCGATCAAATTCCCATTATCCCATTACTGTCCTATAACTGCACTGTTACCTTGTGGAAATTAATCCAACCCCTTTGCTCAGCTGGAGCAGGCTTTATGACGCACTGTTACTTTCTCCTTTTTTCCCCCACCTGCTCCCAGACCCAAGGCCAAATTCAAGTCCAAGTCCAAGTCCAAGTTCAAGTTTATTGTCATGGGCACAGGGTATAATTGCATTGAAAATTAGCTTTTTGCAGAAGCAGCACAGTACATTACAAGGCGAGGACAAACATAATGAAAAACACAATGATGCTGGAGGAACTCAGCAGGCCAAGCAGCATCCGTGGAGAAAAGCAGGCGGTCAACGTTTTGGGTCAAGACCCTTCTTTGGGACACTTTTCTCCATGGATGCTGCCTGGTCTGCTGAGTTCCTCCAGCATCATCGTGTTTTTCATCTAGATTCCAGCATCTGCAGTCCTTTGTTTCTTGAGGACAAACATAAATTTGTCCTCCTTATTAAAATTTAGCCCAGGAGTTGAGAGGAAGTTAATGGCTGCGCAGACTTCATAATGCAAGCAGTTGGACAACATAAAAGATCACCTTGGTGAGGCAATAAAAAGACAAGTAAAAGGGCAAAAAGTCAAGTCAAATTGTGCCAGGATTTTATACATCATTAATTGACCCTCAGCTATGGCACTGTGGACAGTTCTGGACACCACACTTACAGGGGAGCTTCCAATGTCACCAATGAGGTGGAACTTCCTTCATGAGGAGAGGTTAGAAAAGTTAAACTTGTTCTTCCTGGAATGGAGAGGAATTTCTTTCAAGATGATGAGAGTAAAAGGACCAAAATCATTCGGCCTGCTCATTGATGTAATGGATCCAGGAGGATGAGGAGGGGAATCTGTTTAATCTGTTGGATGTGGAATATCTTCCTTGGGAAGTGGATTCCATAAATTGTGTTAAAAGACAGTTAAGCAGGTGCTGAAGAAAGGGTGGTGATGTGGGACTGAGCAAGTGTGAAGTGATACACTTTGGAAGATTGAACTTGAAGGCAGAGTACAAGGTTAACGGCAGGATTCTTAGCAGTGTGGAGGAACAGGGATCCTGGGGCCCAAGTCCATAGATCCCTCAAAGTTGTCACGCGAGTTTGTAGAGTGGTTAAGAAGGCGTATTGTGCGCTGGCCTTCATTAGCCAGGGGATTGAGTTCAAGAGCCGTGAGGTAATGTTGCAGCTCTATAAGACTCTGGTTAGACCAGACTTGGAATATTGTGTTCAGTTCTGGTAGGGTTTATATAGGTCAGCACAACATCGTGGGCTGAAGGCCCCGTACTGTGCTGTACTGTTCTATGACTGCTCTTACTGAGAGTCAGCACAGGAACAATGGGCCAAATGGCTTCCCCCTGTGGTGTACGTTTCTTTAACCTTAAACATTTAAGATTTAATTTTGAGACATCCGCACCCTTTACATTTTCAAACCTGTGTCGCTGGTTTCCCAGTTTCCTGCTGGGAAGATGGTTGGTTCTCAAGCTCATGCTATGGACAACCAGAATGCTGGAGTGTGCAAGGGGTTGGGACCAGTTGGGGTGAAGGAGAGGTCTCAGGGATGGGTTGGGTGGGAGTTAGGGAGGAAGGCGAGACAATAGGGGGGAGAAGGTGAGATGGCTGGCCACCCAGTCTTGTGCTAGGAGGATGCATTGAATGGAAGGGAGGGTGAGGGAGTTAATAGATCATTGATCTATGGTGCATAGGTGTTTGTTGACGGAAGGGGTACTGGTGCGTAAGTGGGTACAATAAATATTAGACATTAATGAGAAGGGTTCCTATTATGATACGTAGAGTCATACAGCATGGAAGCAGGCCCTTCGGCCCACCGAGTCCATGCTGACCATCAAACACCCATTTACACTACATCCTACTCTCAACCCATTTTATCTCACAGCCAAAGAAAAATTGAAATTAAATCAAGAAGCACACAGAAAAGGAAGATGTGAAAAGAGAAATAATGAGCAAAACAGGAGTGATGGAGAGAGTATGTTCATCGGATCAACCTGTCATCAGTAAATTGAATCTCTTGCAGCTAACACATGCAAGATCCTACTGGATTCTGACTTTGGTAGTTTCTGTCTACGGATATTGGTGACTGTGATTGTCGGTGCTTGGCTCTGCCCTAATAACCTCACTGTGATCCCGGTAAAAAGGGAGTTATCCCTCAGGAGAAGAGCTGCCTGAAGTTATGTGCTTACATATAACAGCAGACTGCTTGAAGCTTCATGTGGGAATGTCCCAGTTGAAGGATGTTAGAAGGAGGTGATGCAGCCATTCCCCACACCATCTGTACAACCTCACTGAAACATTTTGAATGTTGAAAGGACTGGACAGAGTAGATGTGGCTAAGTTGTTTCCCTTGGTGGGTGAGTCCAGGACAAGAGTGTCCTCTTAGAATTAGAGGGTACCCATTTAGAACAGAGATGAGGAGAAATTTCTTTAGCAGCAGGGTCGTGGATTTATGGAATTCATTGCCACATACAGCTGTGGAGGCCCGATCATTGGGGGTGTTTAAGGAGGAGATTGATAGGTATCTAATTAGTCAGGGTATCAAGGAATATGAGGAAAAGGCCGGGAATTGGGGCTAGATGGGAGAATAGTTAATGGTGAAGCGGCAGAGCAGACTCGTTGGGCCGAATGGCCTACTTCTGCTCCTTTGTCTTGTGATCTTGTGAACCGATGAAGATGCACTCTGGACATGCACCGTGCATTATGACCAACTCTAACATTAACCCTAATGCGTGGACTGATTAGCGGAAAGCACCTCGATTATTGTGGTCCCTCACCAGCTCAGCTGACAGCTGCTGTACACTGGTAACCTTGCAATTACCATCCCAACTAGTTGGTATCCCACGAGGAAAGGAGACACCTTAATTGCAAAATCTGACCTATCGCCTGTGGTTAATAACACAGAGGAGCATCCTGTTCCTTTACTTCTGGTATTGTTCCCTCAAACTGCTGTGGGCTTCACAAAAGCACCAAAAGTCGCAATCAGTCAGCAGTTAACCTTAATCAACATTTCAGAGTCTGTCAACCAATTTGCAATCCTGTAATTAATTTACTGCAAAGTACATATTAATCTGGAGTAGACAGTTGCTGGAAACCAATGTGGAAATGTGTGTGTCTCCCACAGCCCTGAGTTTGTTTCTCTCACAGTAACTCACAATTTAGTTATGAGCTCCCCAGTGATTAGAAACAAGAATTTCTCATTACATTTTCCCCTCACCACACTTGATCTGTAAACAAAATAATCCATTTAATATTGTGTCACCTGGTAACGGATAAATTCTTAACAGGGATTTTGTGACACTATTTTGGACGTTAATAAGTGAGGGGTAATGGTTCAGGTGAGGGAAGGCTTATGAATATGGAATAACAAGATCTTGAAGTATAGGAGCAGTTTGAGAATGATCAACCTAGGGAGACTGGGAAGAGTCTGATGGATCATTATCAATTCAAGGAAAAATGAGGAAAAAAAATTTAAAGGGTGTAATTGAAGCCGGTTAGTGTGACACTATTACAGCGCCAGCGACCTGGGTTCAACTCCGGCCGCTGTCTGTAAGGAGTTTAAACGTTCTCCCCGTGTCTGCATGGGTTTCCTCCGGGTGCCTCAGTTTCCTCCCACATTCCAAAGACCTACAGGTTAGGAAGTTGTGGGCGTGCTATGTTGGTGCCGGAAGCGTGGCGACACTTGCGGGCTGCCCCCAGCATATTCTACACAAAAGATGCATTTCACTGTGTTTCGATGTACATGTGTCTAATAAAGATATCTTATCTTACATAGAACAGCACAGCACAGGAGCAGGCCCTTCAGCCCACAATGTCTTTGCCGACCATGATGTTAAATTAAACTCAAGCTATCAGCCTGCACATGATCCCTATTCCTCCATTCCGTGCATGTTCATTGTGCCTGTCCAAATGCCTCTTAAACACTGCTGTTGTATCTGCTTCCACCACCACTGGTACCGCGATCCAGGCACCAACCGCGCTCTCAGTAAAAAACTTACCCTGTACATCTCCTTTGAATTTTCCCCCTCTCACCTTAAAGCTATGCCCGCTAGTGTTTGATATTTCTACCCTGGGAACTGGACTCTGACTGTCTACCCTGAAGCAGTCGACATAAAATATACGAAATGATGACCAGAGACAAATGAGTTTGACCTAATAACTATTACAAGTTATCAACCCGCATGTCTTTGGGATGTGGAAGGGAAGCGGAGCACCCACAGGGAGAAAATGCAAACTCCACACAGACAGCGCCAGAGGTGAGGATTGAACCCGGGTCATTGGAGCTGCGAGGCAGTGGCTCGACCAGCTGTGCCACTGAGTCTCCTGGCTTGCCTGCCACGTTCACTGCGCTAACACCTCCCTCCCTGCGGCTGACTGCTGATGGGATGGCCTGACCCTCGAGCTTCAGCAGCTGCCAGGACAGGGTCTGCAGGTTCCCCGTCGTTCACCACTGGACCATCACCCCTCATTGTCCTTGCATCAAAATCTCAGAGTTCTACTGTGGGCTTCGTCTGTGTCCTCACCACAACCATCTCCAGGACTTCAGGGAGGGTACAACCTACCGTTGGTGGTGCTACTTGTTTTAGTCTGTTCCCTGGCCACAGAGTAGGGAGCTTCGGCAGCCTGGAAACCAACAGCTCCTGCACTAGGTATAACAATCAACAAAAGTTGGAACACTGGAGCAGATCTTCTGCTGACCCCTGACTCCTGACCTGTGGCCCCTGACCCCATGGCCCCAGCCCTGGCCAGTGAGGCACAACTGTGTACTCGCTCGCTGAAGCACAGCTCCCAGAACTCAGCGCAGCGCAGCACAGGGTGTGCCTCAGATCAGAACCGTCTCAGATCAGGGACGTCTCAGATCAGGGAACACCTCAGATCAGAACCGTCTCAGATCAGGGACGTCTCAGATCAGGACCGTCTCAGAGCAGGGATTGTCTCAGATCAGGGACATCTCAGATCAGGGATTGTCCAGATTAGGGATTGTATCAGATCAGGGATCATTTCCACAGGCTATCTGTTGGACTTGCCTGCTAACTGTTTGTGATTCATGCACTAGAAGTCCTAGATCCCTCTGAACTTCACACATTTGCGGTCTCTCCATTTAGGTAATAATCCATCTTTGGATTCCTCTTACCGAAGTTCATGACCTCACACTTCCCCACATTAAACCTCCATTTGCCTGGTTTTCACCCAATCACTCAATCTATTTATATTCTGTTGCAGAAGCACAATGTCCTCACCACAATATGTCCTTCCATTTAGTTTCATATCATCAGCAAACTTGGAAGTTTTACATTTTGTTCCTTCCTCCTGGTCGTTAATGTAAATAGTAAACATTGAGGGCCAAGAACCGATCCATAAGGTACTCCACTAGTTATGTCCCTCCAGCCTGAAAAGAACCCACTTATTCCAACTCTGTGACAGACAGTGTTCGATCCATGCTAACACACTTCCTAAAATATCTTGGGCTCTTAATTTCTGCACCAACCTCTTATGTGGCACCTTGCCAAATGCCTTTTGGAAATCTAAATACACTACATCTACAGATTCCCCTCGATCAACTCTCCCAGTCATATCCTCAAAAAACTCGAGCAAATTTGTCAAACACAATTTACCTTTCATAAAACCACGTTGACAAAGTTTGATTATGTTCAGCTTTTCTAAATGCTTAGTTTATTCCTCTTTGATTATTGACTCTAGCATCTATTGCCAACAATAGATGTTAAACTAACTGGTTCCCTGCCTCTTCCTCCATTTTTGGACAAGGGAGTCACATTGGTTGTTTTCTGGTCTGTTTTCCAATGTCCAAGGCACTACAGCTCCTAAAGTGTTCATAAATTTCCACAAGTTTCCACTATTGGATAATGCAAGTCGTGTCCAAAGCTCCCACTCTGTCTGGCTGAGACACAGCACCAACCCTCCTCAGATCCTCTAATAACATGTCGGCAGTAATGCATTAACAGCCACAGTGGCACAGCTATAGAGCCGCTTACCTCACAGCGCCAGAGACCCATGTTCAATCCGACCTCCGGTGCTGTCTGTGCAGAGTTTGCATGTTCCCATGACTGCGTGGTTTCCCCCATGTACTCCGGTTTCCTCCTGTATCCTGAAGAGGCGCAGGTTGGCAGGGTAATTGGGCCACTGTGAATTGCCCCTGGTGTGTAGATCAGTGGTGGAATCTAGTGGGAGTTAATGGGAATGTGGGGAGAATGAAGTGGGACGAGTGTCCCTGTAGATCTCTGCAGCAATTGCCATTTATTGTTTCCTTGGAAATTTGATAACCTGCCCTGCCCCAATCAGAGTAGAGAGTTGTTTGCACTTCCACCGAACTTTGCTTTGATTCCCAGTTTTAAGAGACACTTAATACAGATTTCCAGAATGTTTAGGAGTCAGCACCCGGCCACACTATTTAGATGCAACTTGTGTCACACAAAGGGCACCTTGAGGAAAGGCAATTGCTAATGGATCCCGGACCTGGTGCTACACAAGGCAGGAGAAAGACTGGTGTCTCGGTCCATGAGGGAGCTTCGTCCTCTTGGGGTTCCTCCCTCGGACCCACGCCCCACCAATCTACCTGCCAAGGCCACTCAAAACCCCAGACCTGTGCACCAGCCTGCTCAGCATTCCTGCTGGGATTAGGGATGAGACAATCCGTGACACATCAATGGAATGTCCCCCATAGCGTGGAAATCGTAGTTTTGCCAGTCCTCACTCTCCCCAGCTTCCCTCCACACCACACTCACACCCCTGATGTAAAACCAGGCCTGTCGCTGTAGCTTGAACCACAGAGTTATACAGTTATAGAGTTACAGTATCTGTAGGGTCATACAGCACAGAAAACAGGCCCTTCGGTCATGACTATGCATCAACTATCAAGCATGCATTTACTATGTTAATTTTCCTCACGTTCCCATCAATCCATCCCAGATCCAACACACAAGGCCAATTAACCTACCAACACGCCTGTCTTTGAAATGTGGGAGGAAACTGGAGCAAATCCACACAGTCACAGGGAGAACATGCAACCTCTACACAGATAGCACCCGAGGTCGGGATTCTCAAAGTCAAAGTCAAAGTGAAGTTTATCGCCATGTGCACAAGTACGTGTACACACAGGCGCAATGAAAAACTTACTTGCAGCAGCCTCACAGGCACATAGCATCAGATAAGCAGCATTCACAAGAAAAACATAAATTAAACATAAATTATACACAATTTTTACAAGAAAGAACACAATTAGAACAAAAAAACCAATGTCCATAGTGTTGCTGTACTGAGGTAGTGATTAAGGTTGTGCAGATTAGTCCCAGAACCGAATGAAGGCAAGTAGCTGTTCTTGAACCTGGCGGTGTGGGACTTCTGTACCTCCTGCCCGATGAACCTGAATCACTGCCTTTGTGAGGCAGCATCTCTACTGGTTGTGCCACCATGGTTAACATATCTGAACAACCATCAGGATTTAGTAGAAGCCCCCTAAATAACTGCTTGTAAACTCTGTGTGAATCCACTGAAGGAAGGAAAGAAGCAAATCCTCCCTCCGCTGGGGGTGCTGAGGTCAGCATTACTGACGAACAGCTAGCCGTGCATATTTTAGAACCACACTAATCAGCTACACACGTTTTCCATCACTGAAGTAAAGTAACTCCGCTCTGATCTTGGAGGAGGTGTTTCAGAGTTCACTAATGATACATGAGTTTGCTGCCATGGTAACCTAATGTTGAGGCCAATTGTGAGCAGGATAAAGCCAACGGCACTGGCATGAAAATGAGTGAAGGTTCGTCATCGACTTCCTGTGGATTTGGGGCCAGAAATAGCCGGTGATCGGAGTACAGAGTTGCCTACAGGAAGAAATGAGCATGAAATAGTTTTCTGACTGTTGAATCAAGTAGTGATACATTTAATAAGGTCAACAACAGCAACTTTGAAACTGCATGGTGTGTGGTAAGAATGTTTAGTGATCTAAGGTCCTGATCCAGGTTAGGTTACATAGAACACAGACCAATATTGGTATTGGTTTATTATTGTCACTTGTACGGAGGTACAGTGAAAAACGTGTCTCGCATACCAATCATGCAGGTCAATTCATTACACAGTACAGTTATATTGAGTTAGTACAGACATTGAGGTAGTACAGGTAAAAACAATAACAGTACAGAGTAAAGTGTCACAGCTACAGAGGAAGTGCAGTGCAGGTACAAGGTCACAACAGGGTAGATCGTGAGGTCAGAGTCCATCTCATCGTATAAGGGAACTGTTCAATAGCCTTATCACCGTGGGATAGATGTTGTCCTTGAGCCTGGTACTACGTGCCCTCAGGCTCCTGTATCTTCTACCTGATGGAAGAGGAGAGAAGAGAGAATCCCGGGTGGGTGGGGTCTTTGATTATGCTGGCTGCTTCACCAAGGCAGCGAGAGGTAAAGACAGAGTCCAAGGAGGGGAGGCTGGTGTCCGTGACGCCCTGGGCTGTGTCCACAACTCTCTGCAGTTTCTTGTGGTCCTGGGCAGAGCAGTTGCCATACCAAGCCGTGGTGCATCCAGATAGGATGCTTTCTATGGTGCATCGATAAAAGTACAGTGCAGGAACAGGCCCTTCGACCCACAATGTCTCCACCAAACACGACACCAAATTAAACTAATTCTCTTCTGCCTGCACATCATCCACGTCCCTCCATTCCCTGCATATTCATGTGTTTATCTAAAAGCTTCTTAAACGTCTCTATTGTATCTGCTTCCACTGCTACCCCGGCAGTCTGTTCCAGGCACCCACCACTCTCTGTGTGAAGAACTTGCCCCACACATCTCCTTTAAACTTTTACCCTCTCACCTTAAACGCATGTCCTCTAGTGTTTGACATTTCTACCCTGGGAAAAAGATACCAGCTGTCTACCCTGTCTAGGCCTCTCATAAGTTTGTAAACTTCTGTCAGGTGTCCCCTCAGTCTCCGCCACTCCAGAGAAAAAAACCCAAGTTTGTCCAACCTCTCCTTATAGCTCATACCCTCTAAACCAGGCAGCATCCTGGTGAACCTCTTCTGTACCCTTTCCAAAGCCTCCACATCCTTCCCGTAATGGGGCAGCCAGAAATGCACGCAATTTGTGGCATCTCACTCCAGGGCTCGAAGGTTAATCAGGTCCTGGTCCTTCAGTTAATGGAGGTCACTGGGCAGCAGTGCAGAAACTTTATTTCTTTGTTCGGGTGCTGTGAACGTCACTAGCAAGGCCAGCACTTATTGTCTCGGGGCTGTGCAGCTTACCAGAGCTTTTCAGAGCTCAAACCACCAATGAGACTGTAATTGGTTGTGGGCCACTTGGGTAAAGAGCCTAGAACTCCTGCTCTGTCAGGCATTAGTGAATCGGATGAGATTGCACTGGAATATTGTCTGTAGTTCTCATCGCCTGGCTCTAGGAAGGCTGTTCTTTAGCCAGAAAGGGTGCAGAAGTGATCCACTAGGATGTTACTGGGACTGCAAGGCTTGAATTATAAGGAGAAATTGGATAGGTTGGGGCTTTGTTCTCTGGAGCGTCTGTGGCTGAGAGGTGATCTTACAGAGGTTTATGAAATCATGAGGGCCATAGATAAGGTAAATTGTCACAGTCTTTCTCCCAGGCTAGGGGAGACTAAAACTAGAGGGCATTCATTTAAGGAGAGAGGGGAAAGATTTAAATGGGACCTGAGGGTCAACTTTTTCACACAGAGGGCAGAGGGTAAATGGAATGAGCTGCCAGAGGAAGCTGTAGAAATGGGTACAATTACAATGTTTGAAAGACATTTGGACAGGTACACGGATAGGAAAGGTTTAGAGGGATATGGGCCAAACGCGGGCAAATGGGACAAGCTCAGGTAGGCAAATTGGTCGGCATGGATGAGAAGGGCCGAAGGGCCTGTTTCCGGGTTGTATAATTGTGTGACTCAGTCTCAACTTCTTTTGGGTTTTTACAGCAATGTGTTCGTTTCACAATACTGATATTACATGTATTCAGTTAATTGAATCTAATTCCCCCAGTGGGATTTGAATTCATTTCTCTGGATTAATGGTCCAGGACTATGGATTCCAGTCCACTAACAAAGCAGAAATCTGCAGATGCTGCAAATCTGCAATAAAAACAGAAGATGTTGGCAATACCCAGCAGGTTGGGCAGCCTCTGTGGAGACAGTCGATGCATTAGGTCAATGCAGAGACGCAGGAGATTCTGCAGATGCTGGAATCTGGAGCAACACACACAAAATGCTGGAGGAGCTCAGCGGGTCAGGCAGCATCTATAGAGAGAAATAAACAGTCGATGTTTCAGGTTGAGACCGTTCACCAGTCCAGATGAACTGTCTTGACATGAAACGTTGACTGTTTGTTTCCCTCCATAGATGCTGCCTGACTTGCTGAGTTCCTCCAGCATTTTGTGTGTGTTGTATCAGTTCAGTGATCTTTAAGCAGAATGGGGAAAATTTTAAATCAGACTCATTTTACTTTGCAGAGAAGGGGAAGGGGAGGGTGTGATTGACTGGAGACCATGAGTAAATATTTGATGGAGTGTAATCTGAGTTACCCATATTTCCTTGGTCTCCTTCCATCAGAGACATTTCTTTAGTCCTCACCACACCTCCCTCAACTCTGCAACGTAAAACATTCCAGTTTTTTTTTTAGATGTTCCCATTTCCGGTGAAAGGTCATCCGCCTGAATCATTAACTCTGTTTCCGTCCCCGCAACCCAAAGCAGTTCAGTCAGTGATGCACTTTAGAACTGACAAGTGAGAAAATGGATCTTTCTGTCCCAAGTTAGATTTCCCATTTCCTCTCCTCTTCTCCCCACTTTCCCTGGATCCTGTGAACTGTGTGCTAGAACAGGTCAGAGGAACTGAATGGCCTTCTCTCATCCTATGTCCTACTAGTGGCTACTGACACGCTGGCTTCTCTGCTGTGCACCTGTAGTAAAGCCTGTGGCTCTGCACTGTTGTGCTGCCTCAATGATTTATCCGCAGTGCAGAAGGCATCAGGTGCTGAGGTGGAGAGACGCCAGATCTTTAATTGTTCACACTGTACGTGCAGTCCCCGGGTTACGACGGGGTCCCGCTCCTGCGGACTGTTCGTAACCTGAACTGTTCGTAAGTGGGAATAACAGCAGTGTGTGGGAGAGGGTCACACAGAAACGGCGGTGACGGGGGAGCGAGCAGGCGCAGGAAGAGTGGCCGCCAGCCGGCCTCACTGACCCAGTGCGTGAGGCTGCTCAGTGCTCCCGGCTCTGCTCCACTCCATCCAGCCCCCAGTTGTTATGGCTCGGGGGGGGTGGGGAGAGGAGGCAGGCGGAACTGCCCAGTGCCACCCAGCACAAGCTGGCAAATCCATCCCCATCCATCCCGCCGGTCTCCCAAACATGTGTATGCGGTGGCCATAAACCGGGTGTTCCTAACCTGGGGAGGACCTGTAACCCGACCGTATCCAACAGGTGCTAATCCATTACAGACATACCCCAGTGTAACACAGCCACCACTCAGCTCTTTAGTCCAGCGTCCCTTACACAGCAGCAAGATTTGAAGCCACGTGAGTTGTCACATTTACTGAACTCAGATCCAAAACCCTCAACATTTCCACCAGGAAAGGTGACAGTCGGTTGGGGCAAACAGCGTCTCCAATCTCCCAGGACTGGGATCGAGGCAGCCAGCTAATCGCCAAAATTCCATACATGAGACCATTCGGCCCATTGTTCCTACACCAGCTCTTAATTAAAGCTATTTCGAGTCATAGAATTATACAGCACGGAAACAGGCCCTTCAGCCCAACTCATCCATGCTGACCAAGGTGTCTACCTAAGTTCGTCCCATTTGCCCACATTTGGCCCATATCCCTCCTAACCTTTCCTATACATCTACTTATCCAAATTGTTTTTAAATGTTGTTATCGTAGCCACCTCAACTAGTTTCTCTGGCAGCTCAGTCCATCATGCATGAAGAAGTTGCCCCTCAGGTCCTTCTTAAATCCTCCCCCTCTCACCTTTAACCGATGCCCTCTAGTTTTTGGTTCTCTTTCCCTGGCAGAAGGACTGTGTGCATTCACCCTATCTATGCCCCTCGTGATTTTATACACCTCGATAAGGTCAGCCCTCAGTCTCCTCTGTTTCAGGGAATAAAGTCTGCACCTGCCCAACCTCTCCCTATAACTTGAGTCCTGGCAACATTCTCATAAAATTTCTTCACACTCTTTCCAGCTTAATGTTATCTTTCCTGTAACAGGGTGACCTAAACTGTACATGATACTCCAAGTGCAGCCTCACCATTTAAATACCAGTCTCCTGCTCATTCCCTTTTCCTCTGCTCTTTCCCCATTCCAGTATGTACCACTTTCCTGTGTAAAATTCCTACTGAATCTGCTTTGGCTGCACCCTCAAGGAAGGTACTTCATGGCTCAGTGTGTAAAGCAATCCCCAGTGACTTTTTTCCTCAATTACCTTGACTCTGTGGCCTTGGTACAAACCTTCACCAGTGACAAGAAAAAAAACGCTGAAACAACACATTCCCAGCTCTGGTGAAGGGTTGCTTCGTCAGAAGCAAATGCTTCTCTTTCTTTCTTTTTCAATCTATTTATTAGTTTTCAAATTAATACAGATTGATAAAAAGCATCAATATTTATACATGTAATACAAAGAGATCAGGATAACAATTATGGCATAGATAATCATAAAGAACAATAAAATATAAAAAAATCTGTAGATCCAACGATCTCTTAGTAAATGAATATAATATAAAAGAAAGGAAAGAAAAGATTTATTATATAAATTTAAAGAAAGAAAGAAAAAAAACTGGGCTGAAATTTCTCAGTAGAAACAGAGCAATATTATGTCGTCAACTCTGTTCCTCTAAGTTGGAAAGTTATTGAAAGGGGGTCTACATCATGTGAAAATATTGAATAAATGGACTCCAAATATCTTCAAATTTAAGCAAAGGATCAACAGTACCACTCCTAATTTTTTCCAAGTTTAAACATGATATAGTTTGAGAGAGCCATTGAAAACTAGTAGGGGGTATTGGATCCTTCCAGTTAAGCAAAATGGATCGTTTGGCCATTAATGTAACAAAAGCAATCATACGGTTGGCGGAAGCAGATAAATGGCCAATGTTTCTCTTTCCACAGATGCTGCCTGACCTGCTGAGTGTTTCCAGCATTTTCTATTTTTGCTGATTTCCAGCATTTTCAATTTTTTTATTTCCCTCTGCAGGCTGATCCTGAGGAACGAGCGAGTTCCATTTCTACAGCCGTCATAAGTCAATTTTGTCTGTAAGTTGGAAAGTGCACCAAAATCACACAATATGGGAACCATACCTCCACAGTATTGCGATGAATGGCTTCAAAAATGCAGAAGACTGATAAGAAAGAACAATTACTAAAAGTGGAGAGAGAGAGAGAGAGGAAACTGGTTCTGCTGTTCGTAGGAACGAACACATGTATGTGTTTGTCGGACTTCTGAATTTAATAACATTATAGGAGCTCGTTTGTATGTAGGAGTGTTCGTTAGTAGGGTGTTTGTAACCCAGGGACCGTCTGCACCAATGAGCTGTTTTCTTTATTCACTCCATAAAATCTTTTCATGTTGTTTTATAGTTTAAAAATAACCATCTGGGTAAGTACCAATCAGCCTGCCAAGAGCAGCAACTTCCAGAAGTCGGAGAAATAAATGGATTGGATTCTATAAAAGAACAGAACTTCTGCTTTCATGAATAATCCTCTGGCAGAAGAATATTGTAATGAGTAGAAATTAAATGCACGTTCCTTGGTTCTTCTGACACTCTCCATGGTTGTATCAATCAGCAGACTCATAATTATCCCTGCCCTCTTCCTTGTTCAGGGATTGTTCCTTCAATGTTTCCTCATCCTTTATTTGGCGGGCAATTAGTCTGAGGTCGGATCCAGAGGTGCCGGATATTGATCTCTGCTTTCTTCCTTCACTGTGCGGCACTATGGATGAGAACGAACTGGGGGAGTGAGCAGTATCACGGCTGAAGTATCAGCCGGCCAGTTAAATGCACTGAGATGTGAAGAATGTCTATGGAACACGTCAAGGTATTTAACGGTGGAAGTCAAATGTGTTCTCTTTGAGCACCGTGACCTTTCTTACTGGAAGGTGTCAGTAAAAGTGTCCTTGTCACTGGAAGGCAGCAGTTGCATTTTATGATGATGAGAGCAGTACTTTCATTTTGATTTGGTGTTGAATTAGTCAAAATGTAAATTCTAAATCAAGACAGGTTTCAGAAGTGCAAACTTAAATTTACTGTGCTCCTGCACATTGGTTTAGACTGTCCATTTAACCTAGAGACTGCAGCTCACTCCGTGACCTAATTGTTAAATGTCTCTGAGCTGAGCTGGCTGCGATGACATTGGCTGTGGCATACCAATACTGTTTAAATGTGGGGAGGGATTCTGCCTCTCCCACTTTATCAGGCAGTGAGTTCCAGACCCCCACAACCCTCTGGATGAAAACAATTTTCCCTGTCCCCCTTCTATTTCTTTATGCCATTATCCTACGCACCTTATTATTGACCCCTCTGCTAAATAGATCCATTACTCCCTTCATGGAGTCATAGAGTCATACAGCACGGAAACAGGCCCTTCGGCCCAACTGGTCCATGCTGACCAACATGCCCATCTAAGCTAGTCCCGTTTGCCTGTGTTTGACCCATATCCCTCTAAACCTTTGCTATCCCTGTACCTGTCCAAATGTCTTTTAAATGCTGTTATTGTACCTGCCACAACCACTTCCTTTGGCAGCTCGTTCCAGATATTGGTATTGGTATTGGTTTATTGGTATCGGTGGATCACCCTCTGTGTGAAGAAGTTACCCCTCAGATTCCTATTACATTTTTTCCCTCTCACCTTAAACGTATTTTATATAATTTTACACACCGCAATTAATAGGAAAAAGGACGGGTCTGGCAGTCTACAGGTTGATTTAGAGGTTTTGTTCAACCATGCCTGTTGTTGATGAGCACATTCAGACACCTGGACTATTAATCCCCAAACCACAGATACACATTTATGATTTATTTTCTTTATGGGTACCGTAACGCTGTTTGCAACTGCTTCTCCAAGGTACACGATCAGCAGTAGGAAGAGAAAAAGTGGGTGCACTGGGAACCAAGAGGGTGATCCTTGCATAGGGCTTGAGACCAGGACTGGAATACTAAATGTGGACAGCGTGTTAATCTTTCCCAAGGAGGATGCTGCTGCCAATATCACACTGAGAGAGGAGGTGATGGAGTTAATGGATGGGGTGACCAATGATGATGAGAGACAGGGGAAAGACCGACTGTGCTGACAGTAAATAGTCCAGATCCTGTGAGGTGCCTGAGCTCATTGACTGAATGTTGTATCCAACAGCACACGCCAAGGCCCATTCTCCCAGAGGCCTAAAGTAATTGGCCAGTCCCTGCACAGCAACCTCAAGTTCAAGTTCAAGTTGATTGTTGTCATAGGCATACATACCCAGGGAATAAATGCCATGTAAATGAGCCTTTTGCAGCAGCAGCACAGTGCATCACCAGAGCAGGGCAAGCATAAGTTAATATAAACTTAAATTAACATAAATTATACATAACTTACACATGTGCAAAATAACAACAAAATAAACATAACAACACTCGTGCAAGATTGAGAGAGAGAGAATAAAATATAATCCGAGCTGGAATTAGGGTTTTTCAGTTCAAGAACCCGACAGCAGTGGGGAAGAAGCTGTTGCTGAACCTTGAGGTGTGGGGTCTTCAGGCTCCTGTACCTTCTGCCTGATGGCAGCATTGAGAAGAGGGCGGGGTCTGGATGGTGGGGGTCCCTGATGATGGATGTCACCTTCCTGAGACATCACATCTTGTAGATGTTCCTCAATGGTGGGGAGAGCTGTACCCATGATGGAACTGGCTGAGTCCCACCACTTGCTGTAGCCTCTTGCGTTCCTGTGCACTGGAGTTTCCACACCAGGCCGTGATGCAAGCAATCAGAATGGTTTCCACTGTACATCTGTAGAAGTTTGTCAGAGACTTCAATGACATGCCGAAGCTCCTTAAGCTTCAAAGGAAGTAGAGATGCTGGCGTGCCTTCTTCGTGGTTGCATCTCTGTGTTGGAACTGGGATAGGTCCTCTGACTATGGACCTTTCCGAGTTTCTGGCCCCACCTCTTCCCATGTCTGAGCACCACCTTCATCACATGGGCTGTTGAAGCACCGGGATCTGCAGTTCAATGGTTCAATCCCAGAGTCTCACTGAGACAAACCTCCTGTGGACTAAGCCTACTTCAAACTGACAACTGAGATATTCATCGTGGAAGGGATTTTAATAAAGTGAATGTTTCTACATCTGGCAATTTACACTGCAGCTGGAAGCAGTTTGCACACTCCGTCTCGGAATCACGGACAGAGTGAACACACGGCAAACAGCATAGATCGCGTCGTGGGGAACGTTTTCCCTTCTGAAAGAGGCTCTGGGTGAAGTTCTGAACAAATTTCACTCCATGGGCTGGGCTGCTTGAGGAACAGTTGTTGCAGTCTGGGTGGGCAACTCAGGCTGGCTGCCTGGGTCATGGAGACCAGGGCTGTCTGCCAGTGTAAGGGGCGGGAGATGTCACTGAGCAGACAGCTCGCTGGGGAGATCAATGTTGATGATGGAGAAATAAAGGCTGACAGGAGGCTGATTGGAAAAATGAAAGACCTGTCCCAATTGGTCAGTTGGTCCAGCTGAGATGCACCTGAGGTGATGGGGGAGGTGACAGAAGGTGCTGTCACAATCTTCCAATGATGAATGTAACTCCCTTGGGCTGTAAGGGCTCAATATGGATGCATCAAGTTATAGAGAGAAATACAGCACAGAAACAGGTCCTTCGGCCCACTGAGTCCATGCTGACCATTACTTACACTGATCCTACAATCCCATTTCCCAGCCACACTCCCCTCCTCCCACCTCGCTCCCTCTGCCTCTCATTTTTTGTTTCTCTCTGTCTGCCTCCATCCATCAACCACCTGCCACTGTCTCCCATCTCCACCCCCTCCCCTCCACTACCTGGCGCAACCTGTCCGTCATCTTACGCCCCTCCTCAGTCCACCAATCACCTCAGACTCCTGTCTCACCTCTCCCCTCCTCCTCCTTATCCCGGCCATCTCCCCTCTCCACTCTCAGACCTGATGCAGGTTTTCATTCTGAAACGTTGACAGTTCCTTTCCCCCCACAGATGCTGCTGGACCCGCTGTTCCTCCAGCAGATTGTGTGATGCTGCTGATTCCGGCCTCTGCAGTCTCTTGTGTCTGGAGTCCCATTTTATTCTCCCCACATTCTTATCAAGTCCCCCCAGATCCTACCACACACCAACACACCGGGGGCAATTGGTCTCTGTCTTTACCTCTCGCTGTCTTGTTGAAGCAGCCAGCATAATCAAAGACCACACCCACCCAGGACATTCTCTCTTCTCGCCTCTTCCATTAGGTAGAAGATACAGGAGCCTGAGGGCACGTACCACCAGACTTAAGGACAGCTTCTACCCCACTGTGGTAAGACTATTGAACGGTTGCCTTATACGATGAGATGGAAATTTGACCTCACGATCTACCTTGTTGTGGACCTTGCACCTTATTGCACTGCACTTTCTCTGTAGCTGTGACACTTTACTCTGTACTGTTATTGTTTTTACTTGTACTACCTCAATGCACTCTGTACTAACTCAATGTAACTGCACTGTGTAATGAATTGACCTGTATGATCGGTATGCAAGACATGTGTTTCACTGTACCTCGGTACAAGTGACAATAATAAACCAATACCAATACCAAAATTAACTCACCAACCCACATGTCTTTGGGATATGGGAGGAAGCCAGACCATCCAGAGGAAACCCACGCCATCACAGGGAGAACATGCAAACTCCACACAGTCAGCACCAGAGGTCAGGATTGAACCTGGGTCTCTGGTGCAGCGAGGCAGGGGCTCTACCATCTGCTCCACTTACATCTACAGCCCTCTCAGCTTAACCTCGGTGATGAGTGATTTATGGAAACAATTTTCAGGGAAAAAAATACACTTGGAGATGTTTAGTACAATAAAGGGGAGCTTAAAGGAATTTGTTAAAGGCAAATTGTGTTTAACTAACCTGATTGAGGTTACAGTGGAGGTTGGTGAAGGGTGTGTAGTAGATGTCATCTACATGGATTCTCAGAAGGCATTCTTCCAAATCCCATAGAACATGCTGGTTAACAAAACTAAGATGAGATTTGATATAAGTGAATGAAATCGCGGTGGGTTGAGAGAGGAGAAATCAAGGGAAGCTCTTCCCAGTCCTGGGTGGTTCAAGGATTAGGGGTGGGGGGAACTGATTCAAAGTGGGTCAGAAAAATACAGAAGGGAAGCAAGGACGAACATTTATTGTAGAGAGGTTCTGCTTGTGAATTCATTGGCACGGAATTCACTGCTGTGGAAACAGAATCAAGCAGGGCTTTGGAAAGGGAATTGGATGGACATTGAACTTGCAGGGATAAGGGGAGAGAGAGTGACTGGGCCACTCTGCAAGGAGCTCGTGGCCTCCTCCTGTGCCACACTCACTCTCTGATGCCAGGCGCAGTTTCCTGGAGACAGCATAGGACTCTATAGCTCTGAGCCTGGAGCAGTAGGCACTCTGATAAGCTCTGACACGAAGCAAGGAGTGAACCATCAACTCGCTCATTTTACACACTGGTTTCGGCTGATTTTTTTCAGGACATCCTACTTGACCCTTGGCTGACCTCCCAATCCCAAATCCTCGTTAATTTAAATTCACTTTTTGAAGATTGGGGCATTTATTGCCCAACCTTTAATTGTTCACGAATTGAGAGACTTGCTCAACCGTTCCATTGGTGGGTCTGGAGTCACTTATAGGCCGGACCAGATAAGCACAGCAGATCTCTTTCCCTGAAGGACATTAGTGAATGAATTGTCTTCCAGAACAACCCCGTAGTGGACTGGTTGCTGTTAAATTTCAGATTATTAGCTGTATCTAAACTTCACACTGCTTCATGGGATTTGAACTCAGGTAGCACAGTTACCAGTCCAGTGACTTAACCACTGTGCCAGCATCATATCACCTACTTCTACCTTTGAAACGTCACCACTTCCCCACTATCTCAGCTCCCCGATGCTGAAGTCATCCATGAGTTGGTTGGTCCATTTCAATGGTCTTCAGGCTGCACCAAGTTTTCTACTATATCTCGGTAGACGTGACAGTATTAAGCAAATACCAATACCAGCAGACAAAGTCATCCAAGATGTCCTCCCCATTCAGAACCTGTTACTTGGAAGGGCACCATTCCTTTTTCTCAGTTCCTCTGTCTCCACCGCATCTGTTCTCGAGATGAGGCCTTCCGCTCCAGGACATTTGGGATGTCCTCCTTTTTCAGAAGTCGCCATTTCATCCCAAAGTCTGCTGTCCGTTTCCTGACTCACAACATCCCCTAGTCACCCACTGACCCTGTGTTCATTGACCTCCATTGGTCTTAAGTCCCTGCTAACGTCTCAGATCCGTCCTCTCATAGCTTCTAACTTCCAGCTGTTCTCCCATCTTCTGTGTGTTCCCCACTTCCTGTGCCCCACACTAACCGCGGTACCTTTTGGTTTTGAGACCCTGATCTCCGGAAATCCTGCCTGGGTGATGGTCCTGAGGCAAAGGGTCAACGAGTTGAATCACCAGCCCAGAGTGCAAACACTGGGCTGACACCCAGTGCTACACTGAAGGAGTGATGCAGGGTTGCAGATGCCTCCTTATGATGAGTTAAACCTAGGGATGTGTTTGCCTGTCACAATACTGCTCCCAGTTCCAACTCACCTTTATCCCTGATCTACATTTTAGGACAATATATCTGGCTACTTGTCTCACTTCTGCTTATTGGAGCTTGCTACCTTGTCCTCCATTACAGCAACGGCTACAGTTCAAAGGTACTTCATTGACT
The DNA here is from genome assembly GCF_009764475.1 of Pristis pectinata. Lineage (NCBI taxonomy): Eukaryota > Metazoa > Chordata > Chondrichthyes > Rhinopristiformes > Pristidae > Pristis > Pristis pectinata. Next base: position 6,495,887 of record NC_067433.1, read on the forward strand.
GTAGAGTGTTTCAGGACGTGTAAAGTGTTTGGCGGTATGACATTGTAGGCTGAAGGGCCCATTTCTGTGTTGTATGACTCTATGATACCACATGGCTTCGGATACAAACTCCTACCAATCTGCATAATCTTTCCTGGTCTTTAATTATTTAATCCTCCAGGTCAAATTGTTTAAAAGGATTAAAATCCTTGCTTTGTTCACAACCATAGAGCGTGTTAAATATTACACTCTGGGATACTGAGAGACAAGAGGACAGGTCCTGTCTCATTCAATTAGACTCAACAAGCCCTGCGTTCCATGTTGCAGCCAGTGTATATATCTAAGTATCTATGCAAAGAGGCATCCGACTTCCAACAACAGCTTAAATGGTGGACTTTATGAATCAAATGCACAGAAAAATATCACAACACAGCAAGTGATCAGCAAAGGGCCCCTAATGCTGAGGCCACAGAGAGTAGTGGACACAGCCCGGTCCATCACGGGCACGGCCCTCCCCACCACTGACGGCATTTACAAGGTGGCATCTGTCATCGAGGATCCCCACCAGCTGGGTCATGCCCTCTTCTCGCTGCTACCGTCGGGCAGGAGGTGCAGAAGCCTGAAGTCCCCACACCACCAGGTTCAGGAACAGCTACTTTCCTATGACCATCAGCTTTTTGAACTGATCTGAACAACTCTATCCCTCCCTCAGCAACGGAGCATTATGCAAAACCTCCTGCTATACCATGGACTTGTCTCTCAGTGTGCCTTTGCTTTTTTGCACTAATAGAACATAGAACACTGCAGCACGGTACAGGCCCTTCAGCCCACAATGTTGTGCTGACATTTTATCCTGCTCTAAGATCTATCTAACCCTTCCCTCTCACATAGTCCCCCATTTCTCTATCATTCATGTGTCTATCTAAGAGTCTCTTAAATGTCCCTAATGTATCTGCTCGCACAACCTCTGACGGCAGTGCATTTCACACACTGTGTAAAGAACATACCCCTGACATCCCCCTTATATCATCCTCTAATCACCTTAAAATTATGCCCCCTCGTGTTAGCCATTGTCGCACTAGGAAAAAGTCTCTGACTGTCCACTCAATCTATGCCTCTTATCATCTTGTACACCTCTATCAAGTCACCTCTCACCTTCCTTCTCTCCAAAGAGAAAAGCCCTAGCTCATTCAACCTAACCTCATAAGACATGGTCTCCAATCCAGGCAGCATCCTGGTAAATCTCACACACCTTCTTAACAACTCTATCGACCTGTGTGGCAACCTTGAGGGATCTATGGATGTGGACCCCAAGATCCCTCTGTTCCTCCACACTGCTAAGAGTCCTGCCATTAACCTTGTATTCTGCCTTCAAATTTGATCTCCCGAAGTGTATCACTTCACACTTATCCGGGTTGAACTCCATCTGCCACTTCTCAGCCCAGCTCTGCATTCTATCAATATTCTGTTGTAATCTACAGCAGCCTTCTACACTAATGTCTTGTTTTACACAGTCTTTTTATTTCCCTCTCTCTCTCTTCACTCCCCTGTATAACTTATGTACAATTTATATTTTGTGTGTTGTCCGTACCTACATTCCTGTGATGCTGCAGCAAGCAAATTTTTCATTGTACCTGTACCTCAACGTACTTGTGCACATGACAATAAACTTGACTTGACTTGCACACCCTTGTGTTACTCCCCCAGCTACACAACACTGCTCCACACACACTGGCCAGTGCACAACCAGCAAGCCAGTAAATCAAAGACAATAAAAACTTGAAAGGTGCACATCATTAAAACATGAGTAACTACAGCTGGGTTTAATGACTGACCTTCCCCTGGCACTGCTCAATGTCGAGGCATTGTAGTGAAGTTTTACTGATTGCTTGCCCTTTTCTTTTTATAGCATAGGTCGTTAGTGCACAGGTCAGACAGAGGGCACGTCACTGCACGTCTGGCTGGTCGGACGGGGTTTCGACAAGGAATGTACAAAGGGGAAGGAGAGGAAGAGGAGGAGGAAGGTTGGGGAGTGTACGGAGGAGGGGAGCTGACGAGACAGAGAGAGGCGAATGGGGCCTGAGGGAAGAGGAGGGAGGAAGAGGCTGGGAGAAGGAGGAAGGTGGAAGGAAAGGGGTTGGGAAGGAGGCAGAGACAGAGCAGTCAGTCCCAGTTGAAGAGCTGGACTGATTGCATTTGTCCTCCCCCCAGACAATTCCATGGTTATAGGGGTAAATTCACCTCCCAGTCTGGCTACAGAATGAACCAAACTACAGGAAATCAACTGCCTCCGATCCCCAGAGCTGGAGTTTGAAAAGCTGAGAGGCAAGATTACTCCTCCTCAGTGGCTTCGACTTCAATGAAATCCGACGTCACCAAATTTTGGTGGAGCTTTACTTTGAAGATATGGACATCGGTTCCCATGGCTCAGACACTGGAGCTGCTGGAGAACTGCAGGAGCCACCAGGTAAGTGCTTGTGGGCCAGGAGGAGCCTCGGTGCTTTAGCTGATGATGCCTGTCCCAGAAAACCCCACCTTCGGGATCCCGTCTTCCTCCTGCCCCTCCCCCAAACATTTCTCTGGGTTAACACACACAAAATGCTGAGGAACTCAGCAGGTCAGGCAGCATCTATGGACCAAAATAAGCAGTCGACATTTTGGGTTGACTGTCCACTTCCCTCCATAGATGCTGCCTGACCTGCTGACTTCCTCCAGCATTTTGTGCGTGTTGCTCCAGAGTCCAGCATCTGCAGAATCTCTTGTGTCTCCATTTCTCTGGGCTAAAGCTCCAATCTTCCTAATCTCTGATCTTCCCCTGTCTCCATGCTGCCCTGTAGACCTGCCCCAGAGTCAGAAACCTTTCTTTCTTTCCCACTTCCCCAACACCAGCTCTCCCTCAAGGATTTTCAATCTGTCTGAGAAAATGTATCAGGTTTCCACCCTTAAATTGATCAGGACTTCTGCAAGGAGAGACTGGATAGGCTGAGACTGTTTTCCCTGGAGTGAAGAAGGCTGAGGGGTGACCTTATGGAGGTTTATAAAATTATGAGCGGCATGGATAAGGTGGACGGTCCCGGGGTAGGGGAATCTAAAACCAGAGAGGAAAGATTTACAGGGGGCCTGAGGGGCAACTTCTTCACACAGAGGGTGGTGGGTATGTGGAATGAGCTGCCTGAGGATGTGGTAGAGGCAGGGACAATTCCAATGTTTAAAAAACATTTGGATAGGTACATGGATCGGAAAGGTTTAGAGGGATATGGGCCAAATGCAGGCAAATGGGACTTGCTCAGGTAGGCAAGACTCTGAGACCCTATGACTCTTGTTTGTATCTGTGCTTGCGACCTTTTCAGTTGAGGCTTATTAACTTCAGCTGACTGGATGAGAGCTGTCTGAGTGGATAAAAAGAGAGGAAGAGAAACCAGTGCGGTTATCTGTGTGCAGCCATCTCAGAGTGTGGACTTCAGTGGGTGACCGGGCTTTGACGATGAGGGTCTGTGGTATCTTTTCAGCACTGGTCTTTGGTTGGACAGTGTGACATTGGTGCCAGTTAGGCAGGTGATTGGTTTACAGTTTAAATACGGCATAGAATTGTACAGCATAGAAACAGGCCCTTCGGCCCACAATGTCTATGCCAACCATCACGCCAATCTGTACTAATCCCTCATAGATTAATTCAGGACAGAAACAGGCCCTTCAGCCCAATTTGTCCATGCTGACCATGGTGCCCATCAAGTTAGTCCCATTTGCCCGCGTTTGGCCCATATGCCTCTAAACCTTTACAATACACGTACTTATCCAAAAGTCTTTTAGATGTTGTTATCGTACCTGCCTCAACTACTTTCATTACCTGCCTGCAAACTCCACACAGACAGTACCCGAGGTCAGGATTGAACCTCTGGCGTTGTGAGGCAGTGGCCCCACCAGCTGCGCCTCACAGACGTGGGGAACCCAAGATGACTGACACTCCCCATCCCATCCACACTTGTCCCCATGCCAACAGAGAGGAATTTTGTTATTAGGAGGATGCAGTAAAACTCCGATAATCCACTGTCCGACCATTCGGAAGTCCCAATGGTTCGGCATCTGGCTCACCAGATAATGTTTGCCATACTCCCTTACCACTGACCAGGGCCCCTGTTCCCGCAGTCCCTGCCCGATCGCTGGGGCCCAGTTCCCAGGCTCCCTTCTGATTCTCCAGAGCTCCATTTCCCATCCTCCCTTCTGACCCGCTGGGATCCCAGTTCACATCTTCCCTTCTGATTCTTCAGGGCTCCGGTTCCAGAGCCCACTTTAAATTTACCAGGTGCTCACTGGAAATTTATTGTAATCCTGTGTAACATCTAAAAAAAGTGAATTAAAAATTGTGTTGGGTAGTAACATCCAATAGTCAGGAAATTCCACTCGTCCTTAAACCACTGAAATCTCAAGTGTGCCGGATTATGGGAGTTTTACTGTTCTTGGTTATACTTCAGGTTAAATTATAAGGCAGTGTCATTGCAGAGTTAATCAAAGTTTTGCAGCTTGGTGGTGTGACTGGAATGAGGCCGTACACTCCTGGGACAGATTCAGGGAAGGCTGGAATGTTGCTGAATTCAGAGCTGGTAACCCACACTTCACTCTCCCTCTGGTCCTCCGCAGTTCACAGCTCAGTCTCCTGAATTATTTATCATCACTTTGAGAACCTGTGTCGTGAAAGCTAACATCTCCTCTCGCTGGGTTTTAGAGCAGGTCTGGCCCTCTGGTAACTAAAAGGACAGTAGCAGAATAAAGAATTAGGTTGGATCAACCAATAAATCAACGGTCAGTTCCATAGTACACTGGAAAACAATCAATTAATTGAAAATTAACCATAAGACCACAAGATATAGGAGCAGAATTAAGCCATTCGGCCCATCAAGTCTGGTCTGCCATTCAATCATGGCTGGTTTTTTTTAACCCCATTCTCCTGCCTTCTTCCTGTAACCCTTAACCCACTTACCAACCAAGAACCTATCAATCTCTGCCTTAAATACACCCAATGACTTGGCCTCCACCGCCCTCTGTGCCAATGAATTCCACAGATTCACCACCCTCTGGCTGAAGAAATTCTTCCTCACCTCAGTTTTAAAGGGACGTCCCTTTATTCTGAGGCTGTGCCCTCAGATCCTGGACTCTCTTCTTTCAGTATTCGGTAGGTCTCAATCAGATCCTCCCCCATCCTTCTGAACTCCATCGAGTACAGGCCCAGAGACATCAAAATGCTCCTCAGACGTCAACCCTTTCATTCCCGGGATCATTCTTGTGAACCTCCTCAGGACCCTCTCCAGGGCCAGCACATCTTTCCTTAGATACAGGGCCCAAAATTGCTCACAGTACTCCAAATGTGGTCTGACCAATGCCTTATAAAGCCTCAGCATTACATCTTTGCTTTTATATTCCAGTCCTTTTAAAACGAATGCTAACATTGCATTTGCCTTCCTTACTACCGACTCAACCTGCAAGTTAACCCAAAGGGAATCCTACACGAGGACTCCCAAGTCATTTTGCACCTCTGATTTCTGAATTTTCTGAAAATAGTCTACACCTTTACTCTTCCTTACAATTCCCTACGCTGTGCTCCATCTGTCGCTTCCTTACCCATTCTCCTAACCTGTCTAAGTCCTTCTGCAGACTCCCTGCTTCCTCAACACCACCTGCCCCTCCACCTATCTTAGTTTCATCTGCAAACTTAGCCACAAAGCCATCAATTCCTCCATCCAGATCATTAACCAATGGGTATTGATCAGTTTGAAGGACGATCATTGGTTTTACAGTGGGCTGAGGAAAAGTCTTTAATACTGATGGCTTTTTCTGTAACAGAAGAGATGGCTGCATACAGATGCCAGGAAATAATCAGGTGTACAGTTGTGTCCTGGGTCAATTATGCAGAAATCGATAGCAGAATTTTAAGAGCAAATTACGTTCGGCACTAATTAGGGGGCATTTTGCATCAATTAACATGGTGAAGGCAGCCCCTCTCACAAATTGGCAACACTCCCAGACTGGACCATGTCCACTGAAACTTTCTGCTAATTGAGACCTATGGCAAGTGATCAAAGTGACTGTAAAAATCCAGCTTTGGTTCAGATGTGAGGAGATGATGAAGCACCTTTTAAAAGCTTTTCAGTATAATTTGTTAATTTACTAAGGACAGTTGGGATAAGTAGCAAATGGATCTGTTTAATGTTTCAAAGTCATCCGCAGCAAATGCATATGAGGACTGGAACTGAGAAGCTTTAATCTCATTGAACCCAGTTACCCCTCGAAAATCTATGAAGGAACAGGATGTAAACAACTTGTGACAACAAATTTCTAAACCCCTGCCTGGTTGTGTAGGTGGGTTTAACATTGGTCAAGAAGCAAATGGTCCGGACGGAAACCTGAGGAGAGAGCTCGCTCCTGGGAGAAAAGTTCGGAATTGAAGGGTTTCAACTCAACAAAGGAAGTGTAGAGGCAGGAGAGCCAGGGGGAGAGAAAGAGCCAGGGACTGGCCTCAGAGCAGGGCAAGGGGAGGGGATTGGGGAGCAGGGCAAGGGGAGGGGATTGGGGAGCAGGGCAAGGGGAGGGGATTTGGGAGCAGGGCAAGGGGAGGGGATTTGGGAGCAGGGCAAGGGGAGGGGATTGGGGAGCAGGGCAAGGGGAGGGGATTGGGGAGCAGGGCAAGGGTTCTCGTTCCACGTGCAGGGGGGTTGTGTCGCAAGGAGCACTCTGTGAGACTGGTACTCCAGCTGTTGGGAATTCGGGTTCCCTGCCCTCCTTTGACGAGTCAATAAGCATCTTGGAATCATAGAGTCATACAGCACAGAAACTGATCCTTCAGCACCAACGGCCATTGACACCAATCCCACACAGATCCCCTTTTGATACTCCCCACATTCCCATCAACTGCCTCCTAGATTCTACCACTGACCAACACACTGGGAGTAATTCTCCTACCAACCTGCATGCCTTTGAGGGAAAGCCAGCGGTCACAGGGAGAACGTGCAAACTCCACACAGGTGCCCAAGATCAGGTCACTGGAGCTGTGAGGCAGTGGCCCTACCAGCTGTACTACTGTGCCACCCGTCCTGCTCTATATCTAGGTCCTTGTGTTTAACTCCTCCGCCTGCCACTTGTCCAACAGTGTACGGGCTCCCGCACTGCCCTGGGGTGGGAGGGCCTCCCTCTCCCACATCTACCTGGACTTTCACTTGTCTGGCAGCCGTGGCCTCCAACAGGCTGCCAAAGGCTCCCATCGCCAGTTCCACAGTTGAGATCTGGTAGCAATCCTGACTGGTGCTATCCTGTCACTGATCCAGACCCTATGGTGATGCCCCCATGGGAAGCTCTAACCAGCTCATGAAACCATTGGAACTGGGGTTACCAGCTGAGAGTACAATGCCTGGTCGAGCCCTGTTGTGGGTGGAGCATGGGTGGGTTAAATGTGCAGTACTATTCCTAGTTGCCCAATGGGTCCTAGTGTCCACCATAATCCAGTGGTGCATTTCAGCCAACAACAACAACTACTTACTTAACGTCTGTATCTGGTCCAATGGCAGAAGCAGAATCAAGCAAAGTTTGACGCAGACTACTGACGAAGATTTATGAGGATGTTGCCAGGACTCAAGGTACTGAGTTATAGAGAGAGGTTGAGCAGGCTAGGACATTATCCATTGGAGCAAAGGGGAAATGAGGGCTGATCTTACAGAAGTGTATAAAATCATGAGGGGCATAGATAGGGTGAATGCACATAGTCTTTTTCCCAGGGTTGGGGAATCAAGAATCAAGAACTAGAGGGTGTAAGTTTAAGGTGAGAGGGGAGAGATTTAATAGGAACCTGAGGAGCAGCTCCTTCACCCAGAGGGTGGTCAGTATATGGAACGAGCTGCCAGAGGAAGTGGTTGAAGCGGGTACATTAACAACATTTAAAAGGTACTTGGACAGGTACATGGATAGGGAAGGTTTAGAGGGATATGGGCCAAACGTGGGCAAATGGGACTAGCTTAGATGGGAATCTTGGTTGGCCAGTTGGGCTGAACGGCCTGTTTCTGTGCTGTTTGACTCTGTGACTCAGTAGGGCAAATGACCAAAAGCTTGGTCAAAGGCTAAGGAGGACAGAGTGGGAGAGAGCTAGAGAGGCTGCAGGAGTATTTCCAGAGTGAAGAGTCTCAAAAAATGACCCAAGGCACCAGTGGGAAGGGATTAAAATCAAGAGACAATAAAGAGAACAGAACTTCGAAACCCTGAGAACTATAAATCTTCCTTCTGGTAGGAGTTTCTTCTAGAAGCCAATTAAAATTTCTCATTGCACCACTCTTGTTTGATTGGCTAAGATCACTGGGAGCTTAGAGTCTGCCCTCGAAATAGAATAACACAACATCACTTGGGTCTGACACTGAGTGCTCTCCATCACCGGCTATCCCCATTGCTCCTGGAGGCCTGTTCATGGGACAAATGTTCCCTCCTAGGAAAAAAAGAGAAGCAGAGATACAAAATTGACCTGATGCTCCTTCAATTAATAAAGGCTTCAGCACTTCTCATTAAAATGGAAATGTTCATAAATATTTCAGCAGCCAAAATCTCTTCACGTCCCAGAGCTGTCACCGTGCAGCATCTGTAGCCCTTCCACTCTCATCGGACATTTCCAATCAGGTAATGTGACTGAACCTGATGGCATCCGATCTTCACCAGCCATCCTGCAACCACAAAACCCAACTTTACAGAGAATCAGCCTCCTCTACATCACTGAGACTGGATGTAGATTGGGAGACCGCTTTGCCAAGCACCTTCGTTCTGTCTGCTGTGGTAGGCGGGATATCCTGGTCGTCAGCCATTTTCAAATTGGTAAATTGGTGTAATATTGTCACATGTACAGAAGTACAGTGAAAAACTTTGCTTTGCATGCCATCCATACAGATCATTTGATTACAACAGCGCATTGAGGTAGTACAAGGGAAAACAATAACAGAATGCAGAATAAAGTATTACAGTTACAAAGAAAGTGCATTGCAGGCAGACAATAAGGTGCCAGGCCATAACGAGGTAGATTGTGAGGTCAAGAGTCCATCTTATCGTACTAGGGGACTGTTCAATAGTCTTATAACAGTGGGATAGACACTGTCCTTGATCCTGGTGGTAAGTGCTTCCAGGCTTTTGTTTCTTCTGCCTGATGGGAGGGGGGAGAAGCGAGAAAGTCCTGGGTGGGTGGGGTCTTTGATTATGTTGACTGCTTTATCGAGGCAGCGAGAAGTGTAGACAGAGTGCATGGAGGGGAGGCTGGTTTCCGTGATGTGCTGAGCTGTGTCTACAACTCCCTGCAGTTTCTTGCAGTCACGAGCAGACCGGTTGCCGTACCAAGCTGTGATGCGTCCAGGTAGGATGCTTTCTATGCTGCATCGATAAAAATTGGTGGGGGTCAAAGGGGACATGCCGAATTTCTTTAGCCTCCTGAGGAAGTAGAGGCGCTGGTGAGTTTTCTTGTCCGTGGCATCTACGTGGTTGGACCAGGGCAGGCTGTTGGTGATGGTCACTCCTAGGAACTTGAAGCTCTCAACCCTCTCGACCTCAGTACCGTTGATGTAAAGTTAATTTTCCTTTAAAGTTAATTCTCCTTTTAATTCTCCTTTCCATTCCCACACTGACATGTCTGGTCCTTGGCCTCCTCTACTGCTAAGTTGAGGCTAAGTGAAAATTAGAGGAACAGCCCCTCATATTGCACCTGGGCAGTCTCCAACCTGGGGGCATGAACATCAAATCCTCCAACTTGCAGTAACTGCTCTCCCTTCGTCTCTCTTCTCCTTCCCCCACCACCCACACACCCCTCCCACAGGATCCCCCTCCCCACCCCCCTCCCTTTATTCCGTGTTCCCCCATCCTCTCCTATCAGATTTCATCATCTTCAGCTCTTTGTCACTTCCACCCATCACCTCCCGGTTTCCGATGCCATTCCCCCTCTCCCCCCCTCCTCCATGTGCCTGTCACTGGATCCACCAATCACCTGCCAGCTCTTGCTCCACCCCTTCCCCCCACCCCTTTATACCGGCTACCTCCCCACTTTCTTTCAGTCCAGATGAAGAGTCTCGACCCGAAACGTCGACTGTCCGTTTCCCTTCCTAGATGCTGCCTGACCCGCTGAGTTCCTCTAGTGTTTTGTGTGTTGGTTCAATTATAAAGAGCCCGACTTCCATGGGAACAGAACATAGAACATAGAGCACTACAGCACAGTACAGGCCCTTTGGCCCACAATGTTGTTCCGACATTTTATCCTGCTCTAAGATCTATCTAACCCTTCCCTCCTACATAGCCCCCTATTTTTCTATCATTCATGTGTCTAAGAGTGTCTTAAATGTCCCTAATGTATCTGTCCCCACAACCTCTGCAGGCAGTGCGTTCCACTCTCTGTGTAAAAAACTTACACCTGACATCCCCCTTGTACCTTCCTCCAATCACCTTAAAATTATGTCCCCTCGTATTAGCCATTGTCGCTCTGGGAAAAAGTGACCGGGACAGATTTGAAGGGAAGCCACCCTCAAGACCAGTGGGTTCCTGGGCCACTGGGATTGTTTGAGGAAGGTGAGACCGACACAGGCAGCACAAGTTGTACCCCAGCAGGACTGGGACCAACTTCCTTCTGGGCAGCTTTGCCGGTGCTGTTGGGGAGGGTTTAGACCAGCTTGGCGGGGACGAGAGGGGGAAGGGGGAAGCTGAGCAAAGATTCAGAAGGGGAAGGAAGTGGGAATATAAGGGAGGAGATGAGTGAGGGAGTTTGGAAGGCTGAAGGAAAGGCTGGAATATAAACCAAAAAGTTCTGGTTGCATGTAGATAAATGTAAGGAGCACTGTTAATAGGGCAAAGGTGCAGACTATTTCAGCTACTGCAGAAAGGTAGCTGAAGGAGAGTCCTATTTTCATCAGGCCTTAACTCTTCCCCATATTTCACAGTGGTCCACAGCACCACCCTCCATCATGCCCTCCATGGGTCACCCTGTTATAGGAAAGACATCGTTAAGGATGAAAAGAGTGCAGAGACGATTTACGAGGATGCTGCCGGGACTCGTGGGCCTGAGTTATAGGGAGAGGTCCGGCAGGCTGGGACTTTATTCCTTGGAGCGTAGGACCTTGAGGGCTGACCTTACAAAGGTGCATAAAATTATGAGGGGCATAGATAGGGTGGATGCACACAGTCTTTTATTTTCAGGGAAAAACTAGAGGGCACAAGTTTAAGGTGAGAGGTGAAAGATTTAAAAGGGACTTGAGGGGCAACTTCTTCACGCAGAGGGTGGTGCGTTTACGGAACGAGCTGCCAGAGGAGGTGGTTGAGGCAGGTACAATAACAACATTAAAAAGACACTTGGATAAGTACATGGATTGGAAGGGGTTAGTGGGATCTGGGCCAAACGCCGGAAAATGGGACTGGCTTGGTGGGCACCATGGTCAGCATGGACAAGTTGGGCCGAAGGGCCTGTTTCTATGCTGTATTACTCCGACTCTTTTGACTCCGGACTGCACCTTGAGACAAACAGACAGACTCATCCAAGCTCAACATATTGGAATGTGTGAGACAGGGTTAGAAGCACGAACATTTTCCCACCATGTAGATCTTATCTTGAAATCATTTTACCAATCCATGGGTATCTGTCATCTCATTGTAAGGATAGAAACAATTTTTGTACAAACTTACAGAGATATTAAAAATTGTCATTGCACTGTTAAAATCAAAGGACAGTGCGGAAAGATATTTTCTGCTCCTGAAAGGTCAAAGGAAAGCCAAATTTCAATTTGCTCTTTATAAAAGCTGTATGCTTTCAGAATAAATTCTGTCATAAATATTAAATATAAGGAAGAGGTCAGAGAGAGAGGCATATAAAATATTAATCTGCACTTAGCCATTTTAATCACAAGAGTAGCACTCACCTACTTTTTCTGAAACAAATTTGTTTTTAACTTACTCGTAGATCAATGTACACTGCGGAATATACGGCCTGACACCGACGGGAATGTTAAATGTTGGATCTCTTTGGTAGGAAGAATGGAAAAGCAGATTATTATTTAAACTTCAGTCTCCTGCTCCACTGTGGGATTCAGATGTCCACCCTCAACACAGGTACAGGAGGTAACTCAGTAAAACTCTTCTATGGCAAAAACAACATCAATCCCTCTCAAATATTCTACCGATTCCCTTGCACCTTGAACCCTGTTGACCTCCCAGCTCTGCTCCACACACCCATCTGTAGCCAGCTTCTTGTATTGTGTCTGGGTTGCTGGGTGTAGATCTCCTGAGGTATCCCTGGGACTTAATTTATAAATCCCTTTCAGTATCCTTTCACTCAAATTAAGTGGGCATTGCGCTACTCTGCCGAGTTAAGGGAGATGTTCAGACCAGGTTTTTTACACAGAGAGTGGTAGGTGCTTGGAATGGGCTGCTAGAGTAGTGGTGAAAGCAGATAATTGTCTCCAGAAGCCTCATTAATGATAATGAGGCTTCTGGAGACACCTGAATGTGCAGGGAATGGAGGGCTTTGGATCATGTGCAGGCAGAAGAGATTCAGTTTAAATTGGCACCTTGGTCAGCACAGACATCATGGGCTGAAGAGCCTGTTCCTGGATTGTTCTATGTCATAGAGTCACACAGCATAGAAACAGGCCCTTCGGCCCAACTGGACCATGCCGACCAAGATGCCCATCTAAGCTAGTCCCGTTTGCCTGCAATTTGGCCCATATCCCTCTAAACCTTTCCTATCCATGTAGCTGTCCAAGTACCTTTTAAATTTTATTAATGTACCTGCCTCAACCACTTCCTCTGGCAGCTCGTTCCATATACTGGCCACCCTCCGGGTGAAAAAGTTGCCCCTCAGGTTCCTATTAAACCTCTCCCCTCTCACCTTAAACCTATGCCCTCTGGTTCTTGACTCCCCGACCCTGGGAAAAGGACTGTGCACATTCACCCTGTCTCTGCCCCCTGGTGGTTTTATGCACCTCTGTAAGACCTAAATTGGATTTAGAAAAAAGAGTAGGGAGAGAACTCAGAGTAAATGGTCTGATATTGTGCCCTGAACACCCATGTTCAGTATTTGTCCCACTGAGAGTATTGCCAGCTCACAAGGCAATCCCATTCTCCCAGGAATCTATCCTTCCCACATTCCCATCAAGTCTCACCAGATTATTCCACTTACCCTGACTAGGTGCATTTACAGTGGCTAATTAACCGACTAACTTGCATGTGTTTGGGATGTGGGAGGAAACTGGAGCACCCGGAGGAAACCCACACGGTCACAGGGAGAGCATGCAAACTCCACACAGACAGCACCCAAGGTCAGAACTGAACCTGGGTCACTGGAGCAGTGAGGGGGCTGCTCTGTGCTGCCCATAATTATTTCGACAAAATGTCATCGCAGAGACTAAACTGGTTGGCTTCCAACTTCTGAGTTCATTCCGTCTTATTCTAACACCTGCATTTGTCCAGTCTCTCAGCACCCCATCCAAACTTCCCGACAGTTGGGAGGTTACGGTGAATACCTCTGCATCTTCCACTGGCACTACCATGGACCCTTTCTGGACCAGCCTAAAAACCGTTGGTACCTTCCCTTAGTCAGTTCTCAGTTCATCTAATATCTGGGCTTTGCAGAAATTAGTGCAGAATCTTGTTCCTTGGTAAATCCTGATCCAGTATCTTGGCTCCATGGACAGATCTTTCTGCTCCCTGACCTTCATCTCTCTTGTTACTACACCTTCAAATACCTGTAGAAGACTCTAAGTGCACTGTGTAATGAATTGTAAATCTTTTCTGCACTCTTTCCAGTTTAATACCTTTCCTAAAGCAGGGCGACCAAAACTGAACACAATACTCCAAGTGTGGCCTCACCAAGGTCTTGTATAACTGCAACATAACCTCCCAACCTCTATACTCAGTGCCCTGACTGATGAAGGCCAGCGTGCCAAAAGACCTTCTTCACCACCCTGTCTACCTGTGACTCCACTTTCAGGGAACCATGTACCTGAACTCCAAGGTCCCTCTGTTCTACAACGCTCCCCAGGGTCTGACAGTTCATTGTGAAAGTCCTACCTTGATTTGACTTTCCAAAATGCAACACCTCACACTTATCTAATTAATCTCCAGCAAGATCGCGTGTAACATTCAATGGCATTAACTTTGCCCAGACCACCCTCTCATCCCAATTCTCCCATCTCCCACCATCACATCCTGGAGGTCACCATTGCCCAGAAACTCAGCGGCAATCATTGCTCATGCCTCCCCTCCTGTGGCTAGTGATGGTACTGCAGATCAGCTCTCATTACAGCCCAGCTCTGGTTTTAAAACAACTTTGAGTCACAATACCTAGAAGTCGGTGCATTTAGTTCCCTCATCTAAATCATCGACGTATATTGTGAATAGCTGGGGGCCAAGAATTGACCCCTGCAGCACAAATCTAATCAGTACCTGTCACCTGGAGAGAGCTGCTTTGTTCGCACTCAGTTTCTTTCTGTCGACCAATTCTCAATCTAAAGTGAAACTCAAAGTCAAGTCCATGTGTGCACAGGTGCGATGAAAAACTTACTTTTAGAAACATCACAGGCACATAGCATCAGATAAGCAGTGTTCACAAGAAAAACATAAATTAAACATAAATTATATTCAATTTTTACAAGATAGAACACAATTAGAACAAAAAAAAGTGTATTTTAGTGCAAAGTGATCAAAGTGGTCATAGTGTTGCTAAACTGTAGTGATTAGGGTTGTGCCGATTGGCTCAAGAACCGAATGGTTGAAGGGGAGTAGCTGTTCCTGAACCTGGTGGTGTGGGACTTCAGGCTTCTGTACCTCCTGCCCGATGGTAGCTGTGAGAAGATGGCATGGCCCGGATGGTGGGGATCTTTGATGATGGATCTTGCCTTCTTGAGGCAGCGCCTCCTGTAGCTACTACCGATGGCAGGGAGGGAAGTAACTATGATGTACTGGGCAGAGTCCACTGATCTCTGCAGCTTCTTACGCTCCTGCCACTATAACTGTGTCACTATATTATCCCAATCCTATGTGTTTTAATTTTGCATGCTGACCTCTTGAGAGCTAACTAAAACCTTTCTGCAAGTCCAAATACATCACATGCACCTGTTTTCCCTCATCTATTCTACTAGTTACATCGTCCAACAGCTCCAGTAGATTTGTTAAGCGTGATTTCCCTTCCATAAACCCGTGCTGACTTTGTCCTTTCCCATTAATGCATTCCAAGAGTACTGCTGTTGCATCTTTCATAACTGATTCCAGCAATTTACACAGTGCCAATGTTAGCTTCATGTGTCAGTAATTTCCTGTGTTTTCTCCCCCTCCTTAGTTAAAGTGGGCTTACGTTTACCACCCTCCAATCTGTAGGAGCTGCTCCAGGGTAAAGAACTTTGGAAGATGTCCACAAATGCATTTGCTGTTCCCAGGGCCACTTCTTTAGTGCTCTGTGATATAGATTATTACATCCTGTGATTTGCCGGCCTTTAGCCTCATATCTGGGAGGTTATCTGTCCATCCTTTGTCAAAACAGAACCAAAGTACATTTGTTCTGCCATTGTGTTGTTCCTAATTATTATTTGCCCTGTTTCTGACTGCAGGGGCATCCACTTCTCCATTAACTGGTTTCTCCTCACGTTTATAGAAGCTTGTATAGTCCGTTTTTATATTCCCTGCAAGTTTACCCTCACAATCCATCTTCCCCCCATAATCAACCTGTTTGTCCTTGGCTGAGTGATGAATGGATCCCAGCCCTCAGGGTCCGCTGTTTTCTTTTTAATTTTAACACTGTCCCTGATTTATTTCGTCAGCCTTGGGTGAGCCCTCGTTCCTGACTTCAAAGGCAGGGAAAGACCAAAAAGGCAGCGAGAAATGAATCACGCGCTGGCGTCTCGCGGTCCTCAAAATGAACTGGGAACCCCTCACCCTCAACCCTGAGGGACTACCTCAGTGACATGAGGGAATTGGATGCTCTTGGACCTTGCTGTGGCTACGAGACAGGCATGTCGAATAAGTTGTCATGTCTGTTTTTATTTCTACCACACTCTCACAACTATTCAGATTTGCACAACTTTATGTGTGGCTTCCAGAGCAGTGTTTTGAATTGAATCCAACTCCATCCCTTCTGCACCTTCACCCAGCTCATAGCCCATGGCCCCCCTCTTGTGGCTGGGAATAGGAACTGCAGTTCAGCTCTGCTGAAGCCCAATCCTGGATTTTAAAACAACTTTGCCATTCTGTGGGATGTTAAAAGCTCAATGCTGGGAATTTCCAAAACTGACAGAACAAGCAGGAGAGAGGCTGAGTGCATTGGATGGGAGATTGCTCAATCTCTTAGTTATGGACAAAAAAGGCAAAACGCTGGGAATCAGATGACAGGTCATCAAACTGAAACACTGACTCTCTCTCTCTCTCACTCTCTCTCTCTCTCGCTCTCCACAGATGTGCCAGGCAGTTCCTGGTTTTACTTCTGGAGAGGAAGATGTCACATTAATACAGCCAGAAGAAGAGAGGGACAAACTCTGTGGGGAAATGTGGCCACAGAGAATTATTCAGATCACAAGTACTTATTCAGTGGTGTATGGAGAGTCTGTGTGCGGGGCAGGGGAGGTTACAAAAGAAATTGGGAGAGTGAAGAAGGAGCAGGAAATAGTACTGGCAGACAAAGATTAAGGAAGATCACGAAGCATTTTACAAGTATGTTGAGGGCACAGTATTGGTTTATTATTGTCACATGTACTGAGATACCGTGAAAAGTGTTTGTTTTCATCCCATGCAGACAGATCATTCTGTACATAATTACAATGAAGAAGTAAAAAGAAAACAGAATGCAGAATATGATGTCGCAGTTACAGAGAAAGTGCAGTGCAGGTAGACAAATACAGTGCAAGGGCCACAACGAGGTAGATTGGGAGGTCAAGAGTTCATCTTTTAGTGTATGAAAGGTCCGTTCAAGATTCTGATAACAGTGGGGTAGAAGCTGTCCTCGAGCCTGGTGGTACGTGCTCTCAGGCTTTTGTATCTTCTGTCTGATGGGAGAGGGGAGAAGAGAGAATGTCCAGGGTGGGAGGGGTCAGCTGAGGAAAGAGTAGGGCCCATCATCATCCAAAGGGGTAATCTGTGCGTGGAGCTTGAGGACAGAGGTCAGGTCTTGCATGAGTACTTCTCACCTGTGTTCGCCAAGGAGAAGGACATTCAGTGGCGGGGGGGGGGGGGGGGGGGGGAGTGGACGAGGTCCCAGGGTCTGATGAAGCGTCTCCCGGGCTGCTAAGGGAGGTCGGGTAGGAGATTGCTGAGGCCCCAACAGAAATTTACTTGCCACAGATGAGGTGCGAGATGACTGGAGGGCAGCAAATGTGGTACCTTTATTCAAGAAGGGCAGCTGGGAGAAGCCAGGTAATTGCAGGCCAATGAGTCGAATGTCAGTGAGGGAAGTTATTGGAAAAAAGTTCCGAGGGACAGGATTAATCTCCACTTGGAAAGTGAGGGATTAATCAAAGACAGTTAGCACGGGTTTGTTACCGGGAGGTCCTATCTGAGTAATTTGTTTGAATTTTTTGAAGGGGTAACAAGGTGCATTGATGTGGGCAATGCGATTGATGTGGCCTACGTGGACTTCAGGAAGGCCTTTGACAATGTTCCACAGGAGAGCTTGGTCCAGCAGGTTAGAGACCATGGGATCCTGGGCATGTTGGCAGATTGGATTCGGGTTTGGCAGTAGGATGCAGGAGGTAATGGTTGAGGGTTGTTTTTGTGCTTGGAAGCCCGTGACCGGTGGTGTAATACTGGGATTGGTGCTGGGACCCTTGCTGTTCGTTACACACATTAACGATCTGGATGTGAATGCGGGAGATAGGTTTAGTAAATCTGCAGGTGACACAAAAATTTGCGGTGTTATTGAGAGTGAGGAGGGTAGACCACCTACAGGACGTTGTTGATGAGTTGGGAAGGTAGGCAGAGATAGGGCAGATGATATCTAATCTTGAAAAGTGTGAGGTGATACATTTTGGGAGGACTAACAAGGCTAAGGTATACACTAAGGCCCTAGAAGGTACTAAGGGACAGAGGGACCTTGGTGTGCTGCTTCATGGATCCCTGAGGGTAGAAGCACTGGTAGATAGGTTATCTAGGAAGGTGTATGGGATACTTGCCTTCATTAAACAGGGCAGTGAATAATTTTCCACACATCCTTATGGCATATGAGGCCTTTTGGCCCATTGAATCTATGCTGTCTCCCAGAGCAAAACCATTCTCCCAGTAATTCTGCCATCAACTCTGTAGGTGAGGCCACAGCTGTGATACTGTGTGCAGTTCTGGTCACCACACTATAGAAAGAAAGGGAGGGCACAGAGGAGCTTCACCAGGATGTTGCCTGGGGTGGAGTGCTTCAGTCATGAGGAGAGACTGGAGAGGCTGGGTCTGCTTTCCCTGGAGCAGAGGAGGCTGAGGGAGGACCTGATGGAGGTGTACAAAATTATAAGGGGCATAGACAGGGTAGATAGTCAGAACCTTCTTCCCGTTGTAGAGGTGGTTACGAACAGAGGGTATGTTTAAGGTGACAGTTCAGAGGGGATCTGAGGATGAATGCAGATACTCTCACGATAAGAATTAACCATGAACAATCTGCTGGAGGAACTCGGTGGGTCGAGCAACATTTGTGGGAGGCAAGGAACTGTTGACGTTTCAGCTCAAAACCCTGCATCAGAGGAATCCAGACGAGCTCTTGAATTGCCAAAACATACTGGTATTGGTATTGGTATTGGTTTATTATCATCACTTGTACCGAGGTACAGTGAAAAACTTGTTTTGCGTACTGACCGTACAGTTCAATTCATTACACAGTGCAGTTACATTGAGTTAGTACAGAGTGCATTGAGGTAGTACAGGTAAAAACAATAACAGTACAGAGTAAAGTGTCACAGCTACAGAGAAAGTGCAGTGCAATAAGGTGCAAGGTCACAACAAGGTAGATCGTGAGGTCAGAGTCCATCTCACCTTATAAGGGAACCATTCAATAGTCTTATCACAGTGGGATAGAAGCTGTCCTTAAGCCTGGTTGTACGTGCCCTCAGGCTCCTGTATCTTCTACCTAATGGAAGAGGAGAGAAGAGAGAATGACCCAGGTGGATGGGGTCTTTGATTATGCTGGCTACTTCGCCAAGGCAGCAAGAGGTATAGACAGAGTCCATGGAGGGGAGGCTGGTTTCCATGACGTGCTGGGCTGTGTCCATAACTCTCTGCATTTTCTTGCAGTCCTGGGCAGAGCAGTTGCCATACCAAGCCGTGATGCATCCAGATAGGATGCTTTCTATGGTGCATCAATAAAAGTTGGTGAGTGTCAAAGGGGACATACTGAACTTCTTCAGCCTCCTGAGGAATTAGAAGTGCTGGTGAGCTTTCTTGGCCATGGCATCTACATGATTTGACCAGGACGGACTATTGGTGATGTTCACTCCCAGGAACTTGAAGCTGTCAACCCTCTCAACCTCAGCACCATTGATGTAGACAGGTCCATGTACACCACCCCCTTTCCTGAAGTCAATGACATAGAAGGCTATGGACCAAGTGCTGGTAAGTGGGATTTGCATAGGTGGGCACCTGACAGTCAGCATGTACATGGAGGGCCAAGGGGTCTGTTTCTGTGAAGTGCGATGCTCTATGGCTGTAAAGTACTGAGGAACAGAGGCACCTTGGTGTACAAGTCCAAGGATCCCTGAAGGTAACAGCAGAGGTAGATAAATTGGTGAAGAAGGCATGCGGGATACTTGCCTTCATTAGCCGGGGCACAGAATATAGTAGAAGCCGATAAGGAAGTAAGAAGGCAGACGGAACCGTGGGGAGGAGAGGGTGGTGACAGAGACGGCTAAAAAAGCAAACGTATCTCATTCTACACAGGACTCACCTTTCCTCTGCTGCTCAGCAGCTGAGTATCTGTTAGACCGTGATTCAGGAGTTCACAAGGCAGCCATCCAATCAAGGCAGCTGAGAACGTGCAGCATCCACGGTCACTGCGGAAAGTAAAAGTGGATGGAGGATTGGCTGACCGACAGGAGACAAGGAGCAGGCATAAGTGGCCTTGTTCTGGTTGGCGACTAGTAACGTGTTCTACAGGGACTGGTGCTCAGACCTCAGCTCTTTATGTGAGGGACTTGGATGAAGGCAACAAAGGAAAAAAATAGGGTGACTGCGGGTGGACGGTTGATGGTACAGATATGATGGGCTGAAAGGCCTGCTCAACTCTATTTATTGTCATGGGCACACATGCCGGGGTGTAAATGCCGTGAAAATTTACCCTTTGCAGCAGCAGCACCGTACATTACAGACAGAAGTTACATAAACTTAAATTAACATCAATTTTACATGAATTATATGACAAACTAGACATAAATAGACATAAGGACATCAGTGCAAGTTGAGGGAACTATAGTCCAAGGTAGTGTTCGGGTTTGTCAAGAACCTGATTGCAGTGGGGAAAGAAGATGTTGGTTCTGTGCTGACAATTTAATTAAAGGAAAGATGTAGTGCATTGCGGCAGGTTAGAGAAGGTTAGGTTGGTGAAATCTTAGAATGGTGGTAGATACAAAATCTTGAGAGGACGTACTGCCAGAATCAAGGGCAGCTCCTATCCTGCTGTCATTAGGCTCTTGAATGGACCTCTCATATGTTAGAGGTGAACTCTTGCACTCTTGCTCTCCCAATCTACCTCATTGTGGCCCTTCCACTTTATTTGTCTGCCTGCACTGCACTTTCTCTGTAAGAGCAACACTATATTCTGCATTCTGTTTTCTTTTTACAACCTCTGAAAGTGAATGCAAAACTACCTCTGAAATTTCGCTGAAGGTGGCTATGCAAGTGGATAAGGTGGTAAAGAAGGCATATGTCATGCTTGCCTTCATTGGTAGGGGTGTGAAGTACAAGAGTAAGGTAGTCATGCTGCAGCTGTATAAAACTTTAGTCAGACCGCATTTGGGGTATTGTGTGCAGTTCTGGTCACCCCGTTATAGGAAGGATGCGGAGGCTTTGGAGAGCGTGCAGGAGAGGTTTACCAGGATGCTGCCTGGATTAGAGGGTATGAGCTATAAAGAAAGTTGGACAAACTTGGGTTGTTCTCCCTAGAACGTCAGAGGCTGAGGGGAGACCTGATAGAGGTTTTAAAATGATGAGAGGCATAGATCAGGTAGACAGTCAGAATCTGTTCCCCAGGGTAGAAATATCAAACACCAGAGGACATGCTTTTGAGGGGGGAAGTTTAAAGGTGACGTGAGGGGCAAGTTTTTTACGCAGAGGGTGGTAGGTGCCTGGAATGGGTTACCAGGGGTAATAGTGGAAGCAGGCAGCTTGGTGGAGTTTCAGAGGCTTTTAGATGGACACCTGAATATGAAGGGAATGGAGGGATGTGGCTGATA
The DNA here is from genome assembly GCF_009764475.1 of Pristis pectinata. NCBI lineage: Eukaryota > Metazoa > Chordata > Chondrichthyes > Rhinopristiformes > Pristidae > Pristis > Pristis pectinata. Next base: position 6,517,264 of record NC_067433.1, read on the forward strand.
CACAGGAGGAGGACGTTTAGTATAAATTGGCATCAAGGTCAGCACAACATTGTGGGCCAAATGGCCTGTCCAGTGTGTTCTATGTATGCTTTATGTACCTCAGTGTAATTATGTATGGCATGATCTGTCTTGACGATGTGCAAAATCGAAAGCTTCTCACTGTATCTCGGTACACGTGACAATAATAAACCAATACCAATGTGAATGAGCAGGTTGTTTCATGAGGAAATACTGGACAGACTGGGCTTGAATCAGAGTTTAGAAGAGTGACAGGGCATGATTGTAACGTAAGAGGCCTTGGCAGGATGGATGTGGAGAGGATGTTTTTAAGACAAAGTTGGATCCAGTAAACTCCGATAACCTGCTATCCCACCAACTCACCAGATCCCATTTCCCAGGCTCCCTATAAATTCACCAGGGCCTCAATTCTGCGCCAATACCTGCCCATTAGGGCAGGCACGGTAGTGTAGCGGTTAGCATAACGCTATTACAGTGCCAGCGACCCGGGTTCAATTCCGGCCGCTGTCGGTAAGGAGTTTGTACGTTCTCCCTGTGTGTCTGTGTGGGTTTCCTCCGGGTGCTCCGGTTTAGGAGGACATAAGGAAGTTGTGGGCATGCTATGTTGGCGCCGGAAGCGTGGCGACACTTGTGGGCTGCCCCCAGAACACTCTACGCAGAAGATGCATTTCACTGTGTGTTTTGATGTACATGTGACTAATAAAGATATCTTATCCTATCTTTAAATTGATTGGGTTGACCAGGCAGCATCTGTGGAGGGAGGAACAGGATTGACTGGACAGATTTTTATGCCGCTGTATAACACTTAAAAACAGTGAATGAAAAGTGCATTTGAATAACATCCAACACTCGGGAAAATTCACCACCAAAGTCCCAAGCGTGCTGGGTTACCTGAGTTTTACTGTGGATTCTTGATATGCAAGGAGGTGAAAGGTTATGATGGGTAGATGGGGGTAAGGAGTTAAGATTACAATCAGATCAGCCAAGATCTTATTAAGAGGGGGGAGCAGACTCAAGGAGCTGAGTGGCCTTCTCCTGCTCCTAACTCATTAGTTTGTGTGTGCACACAACTGCTGACTGACAAGCCTTGTAATATGGATAGTAGGTGAGTGTTCACTCCCGTCTATCCCGCTGCTCCAAGCAGGGACTCCCGGTGGAGCAGCTGCCCTGGTAAAGGATGCTTACCTTGGACGTCCTGTCATGAGCAGCGGTCAGGGATGACCAGCTTTCAATAACATGACAAATGGGGAAGTGTGAGGCCATGCACTTCGGTGAGAGGAACTAAAAGGCAGATTATCATCTAAGTGGAGAGGACTCCAAATGAGTGAAGTTCAGAGGGCTCTGGATGTTCGAGTGCATGAATCACAAAAAGTTAGCAGGCAGGTCCAACAAGAGGTCAAGAAAGAAAGTGGCATGTTAGCCTTTATTGCGCAGAGGCTGGAGTTTAAGAACAGGGAGGTTGTGCTCCAGCTGTACAGGGTGTTGGTGAGGCCACATCCGGAATACTGTGCCCAGATTTGGTTCACTCACCTAAAGAAAGATGTAGTAGCAAAGGAGATGCACCAGGTTAATCCCTGGAAGGAGAGGTTTGTCCTGTCAACAGAGGCGAGACGGTTTGGGTTTCTATTACATGAAGTTGAGAAGATGAGGGGTGACCGTATTCAAACATACAAGATCCTCAGGGGGCTTGACAGGGTAGATGTTGCGATGTTTTCATTAGTGGGAGGGCAGGCACGGTAGTGTAGCGGTTAGCGTAACGCTATTACAGCGCCAGCGACCCGGGTTCAATTCTGGTTGCTGTCTGTAAGGATTTTGTACGTTCTCCCCGTGTCTGTGTGGGTTTCCTCTGGGTGCTCCGGTTTCCTCCCACGTTCCAAAGGCGTACGGGTTAGGGAGCTATGGGCGTGCTATGTTGGCGCCGGAAGCGTGGCGACACTTGCAGGCTGCCCCCAGAACACTCTACGCAGAAGATGCATTTCACTGTGTGTTTCAATGTACGTGTGACTAATAAAGAAATCTTATCTTATATCTACAAAATAAGGGGCCAGTCATTTAAAACTGAGGGGCGGGGCAAAGTTTCACAGGGTGGTGAATCTCTGGCACTCTCTGCCCCCCAGGGTGGTGGAGGACAGATCTTTAGATATATTTAAGGTGTAGTTAGATAAATATTTGTAAGATTGATAGTTCTGGGGAACTGGCACAGAAGAGGAGGGCAGCATCGATCAGCCATGATCATGTTGAATGGTGGGGCAGGCTCAAGGGACTGAATGGCCACCTCCTGGTCCTGTGTTCTCGTGTTCTTGTGATGGGCATTGGGAGAGTGTCAGTGCTGGGATCCCAACGGTGTAACTCCAGGCCTCGGCCCAAGAAAACCCCGAGATCTGTTGGAGGAAGGAATCCATCTTGTTGTCCTCACAGACCCTGGTCCTTGTGATGAAGGCGACTTCCAACCTAGCATCAGATTTTCTGGCGGAGTTGAGGGGGAAGAGAGAGTTGGGGGAGAAGCCAGGGTAGAGTCAGAGGGAGATTGCGAGGGAAAAAAGAGTGTGAAGCAGACAGTGTGGGGGAGAGAACAGTGAGAGTAAGCATTAGGACAAAGAGAGGGTTCGGGGGAAGGGGAAAGAGCCGGGGCTAAGGAAGAGCAAGGCACACAGTGTGAAGGACAGTGCGGGGTGATAAGAGGGGGTAAGAGAGTGAGTGGGGGCAAAGTGCTTATGATGAGAGGGTGTGAGTAGGGAAAGAGAGAGAGAGTGTGGAAAGGAAAATGGTGAGTGGTGGGTGAGAAAGGGGGCAGGAGATTAGAGGGGACAGGGGAGGATGGGCTCTGTCACCTCCTGCTCTCTCCTTACCCCAAATCTGCTTCTTTCTCTTCCATAAGCTGCACTCTCACCCTTCCCTCGGTCCCGCTCTGCTCTTGTGGAAATTCAGCGGTAAGAACGGCCGAGCTCTTCCATGGCGTGGGAAGTTAATCAGAGCAACAGAAGAGTGGAGAATGGGAGGGGCTTCAGAGATCTGAGGGTTACAAGACTGGAGGTGACTGGCGATAAGAGCAAAGGCAATGTATTTTCCTTTGAACTACTCATAAATATTAATATTCTATTATTGTTTAATAATACAATTAAAGCCATTATCTTGCAATTAACTCTTTTCAATAGCACAGTTAATCATGGCTTTTTTTTTACAAATTACTTGGCAGCACGAAAATCCCAATCTGCATGTGTGTCATGGGAAGGGTAAAGATATCGCGGTTAACTCCGACTGGTGAGGATTAGTCAGCTCATGTTGGGTGCCATGTCTGAAATTTGCTGGGGAATTTTGAACATTTCCAAATGAAGAAGGGAAACTTGGTGAGATGCCAGACTTTCACTTTCTAGTTACTGGGAGGGTGTTTTCCTTATCTCCACAGCAACAGAAGATAAGGATTGATTATTAACTTATGCAGAGGTAACTGTGTCGAGTAACGTGTAAACAGATTTAGACTGGCCAACAAATGGGGTCTTTCCTGGGGAATCAGATCACAGATGATGCTGCAATCATGATACCTCTTTGTGTAATAAATGCCAATGGGGAGGATAGGTTGGGAAGTAAGGTCAGGCAAGGTGTGAATTATGGCAGTGGAGAAAAGTATCCTGCCAACCCTCCTTCTGAGCGATGATGTTTTTGGGTAGAGCTGAGACTGGTAACTTTGGAGGCTGATTTTTAATGGGCAGCACCAGGCCCTGACAATGGGTCACTTCTTGGAACACTTTGGAATGGAATGGACTGAGTTCACGAAGGGGAGACTGGGTGGGCTGCAGAAAGGTTGAGTCTGTGAGCTTCTTAAAAGAGAGATGAAGCAAGGATCTGAAGGACAGTAATTCCACTGGGAACAACACAAGTGTCGTGGAGATACAGCCGAGAAACAGGCTGTTTGGCCCATCGTCAAACACCTATTTACACCAATCCCACATTCTCATCAACTCCCCCCCGGATTCCACTGCTCACCCTACAATTGAACTGACCTGCACGACCCTAACCCTACCTCAGCAATGGGACACCACAGACCACTTCTTGCACTACCGTGGACTTGGTTCGAATTATGTTTTTTCATATGTCCTCTTCTTCAATCTCTTGTACAATTTGTGTATAATTCTCGTTCTGTGTGTTGACTGAAACTACCTGCCTGTGATGCTGCTGCAAGCAAGTTTTTCATTGTACCTGTACCTCACCGTACTTGTGCACATGGCAATAAACTCGACTTGACTAGGGGCAACTTTCAGCGGCTGATTAACCTGCCAACCTGAACTCCTTTGGGATGTGGGAGGAAACTGGAGCACCCGGGGCAAACCCAGGCTGTCACGGGGAGAAAGTGCAAACTCCACCTGGACAGCACCCGAGGTCAGGATTGAACCCGGGTTTCTGGTGCTGTGAGGAGGCAGCTCTACCAGCTGAGACACCATGCCACTCACAGTGTCTGAAGGCTTTGTTCCCAACTGTGGGCAAAGGTAGAGGAACGATGCTGGAAATCTGACCTAAAATCTGCTATTACTCAGCAGGTCGGACAGGTGAACCAGATCACTGAGCTAAAAGGTTAATTCTGTTTCTCCCTCCACAGATGCTACCTGGTCTGTTGAGTAATTGAATTGAATTAAATTGGTTTATTATTGTCACATGTACCGAGGTACAGTGTAAAACTAGTTTTGCATGCCATTTATACAGATCATTTCATTGCAACAGTGCATTGAGGTAGCACAAGGGAAAACATACATAGATTGGTATTAAAACATACATAGCACAGTACAGGCCCTTCAGCCCACAATGTTGTGCCGACATTTTATCCTGCTCTAAGATCTATCTAACCCTTCCCTCCCACACAGCCCTCCATTTCTCTATCATTCATGTGCCTATCTAAGAGTCTCTTAGATGTCCCTAATGTATCTGCCCCCACAACCTCTGCTGGCAGTGTGTTCCATGCACCCACCACTCTCTGTGTAAAAAACTTACCCCTGACATTCTCCTTATATCTTCCTCCAATCACCTTAAAATTATGTCCCCTCACGTTAGCCATTGTCACTCTGGGAAAAAGTCTCTGACGTTCCACTTGATCTATGCTTCTTATCACCTTGTACACCTCTATCAAGTCACCTCCCATTCTCCTCCTCTCCAAAGAGAGAAGCCCTAGCTCACTCAACCTATCCTCATAAGACATGATCTCCAATCCAGGCAGCACCCCGGTAAAATCTCCTCTGCACCTCTCTAAAGCTTCCACATCCTTCCTATAATGAGGCGACCAGAACTGAACACAATACTCCAAGTGTGGTCTGACCAGAGTTCTATAGAACTGCAACATCACCTCGTGGCTCTTGAACTCAATACCCTGACTAATGAATGCCAATACACCATACGCCTTCTTAACAACCCTATCGACCTGCGCGGCAACCTTGATAACAGAATAACAAAACAATAACAGAATGCAGAATAAAGTGTTACAGTTACTGAGAAAGTGCAGTGCAGTCAGACAATAAGGTGCAAGGCCATAACGAGGTAGATTGTGAGGTCAAGAGTCCATCTTATCCTACTAGGGGACCATTCAATAGTCTTACAACAGTGGGATAGAAGCTGTCCTTGAGCCTGGTGGTACGTGCTTTCAGGCTTTTGTATTTTCTGCCTGATGGGAGGGAGAAGAAGAGAGAATGTCCAGGGTGGGTGGGGTCTTTGGCTGCTTTACCGAGGCAGCGAGAAGTAGAAGGAAGGTGATGTGCTGGGCTGTCTCCACAACTCTCTGCAGTTTCTTATGGTCCCGGGCAGAGCAGTTGCCGTACCAAGCTGTGATGCATCTGGATAGGATGCTTTCTGTGGTGCACCGATAAAAGTTGGTGAGGGTCAAAGGGGACATGCCAAATTTCTTCAGCCTCCTGAGGAAGTAGAAGCGCTGGTTGCCTTTCCTGGCTGTGACATCTACGTGGTTGGACCAGGACAGCATTTTTCTGTTTCTATTTCACATTTCCAGCATCTGTGGTATTCGGTTGGCACATTTGAAATAGCTGAGTCTTGGCTTATAGAAACTACTGCGTGCTGATGAGAAAACGAAACTGAAGGCTCTGTTTTTGCAAACATTTTTCACTCATGCATTGGCCCTGGTGGTTGCCAGGGACAAAGGACCCACTGGGGCATTCAGAGTCGTGAACAGGTATATGATATTCTTGTCTATTACTACACCCCTGTCCAGAGGGAACATGTTGTAACATCACCTCAGGCTAACACTCTGCACTTATGATGGCAAATTACATGAGGCGTCTATCTTTAACCCAGTTTAGTTTCATGTTGTCTAAATAAACAGAAGAGATGACGTGCAGTTCAAAAGGGGAACAAATATGAAGTGATAATGTTGAATAGTTAAACAATAACCGTCTGTTCTTTTTTCAGAACATAGCAACATGCGTGATCAAATAAAATGTGGCATTGAGCCACAAACTCGAAAATAGGGCACATGACAAAGCCTCGAGCCAAAGTGATTTGAAAATGAAACTGAGTTGTGTTTTCGTTAAGGGACTTAAATGTTAAGGAACATTTTAAAGGAAGAAAGAGATGTAGAGTGGCAGGGAAGTTTCCAGAAGGAATCTTGGGGCTCAGAAGCCTGGCAACTGAAGATATAGCGCTAATGATGTGCAACTTTTTAAACTTATAATTAACAATTTACCCAGCAGCCGTTGTTCTTTGCGGAAGAGGGGAGTCAAACATCTGCTGCTCTTCCATGTAAACGTGTTTCCAAGTCTCATTCGCAAGAATCCAAGCTCTAATCACATTTACTAATCTTTTTTTACATATTTCCTTGCGACATGGGAGGCCATTTGGCCCATTGTGTCTCTGCTAGCTCTTAGCACAATCCCATCAGTCCATTTTCCCACTTATTCCCATGTAACCTCTTCTCTCCCACATGCCTATTAACTCTGCCCTCTCTCCCAACACCTCCCCAAAATTGGGGGTGATTTACAGCAGATAATTAACCTATGACCTGTACATTTTCAGGATGCAGAGGGAAACGGGAGCATCCAGAGGAAACCCACGCGGTCACAGGGAGAACGTGCAAACTCCACAGAGGGTCAGGGTTGAAACCAGGTCACCGAAGCTGAGACACAGCAGCACTGATCACACAGTTCAAGCAAACCCAGATTTGATCCTGACGTCAGGCGCTGCCTGTGTGGAGTTTGCACGTTCTCCCTGTGACCGTGTGGGTTTCCCGTGGGTGCTCCGGTTTCCTGCCACATCCCAAAGATATGCTGGTTTGTAGGTTAATTGGCTGCTGTAAGTTGCCCCTAGTGTGTAGATGAGGGGTGGGAGAGTTGGGGAAGGGGGTTGTTGACGGGAATGCGAGAAGAAATACGTTGCAGAGATATAAGAAGCGAAATAGGTTGAGGGAGCTGGCATTGACTTGACGGGCTGAATGGCCTCTTTCTATGCTATAGGGAGATACGAGAAGATATGATGACTGTTGCAGTGAGGGGAGAGGCCATGGAGGGAGTTTGAAAGCAAGGGTGAGAGTTTCAAATTCAAAGCGCGACTCACCAGGAACACACAAGGTGGATGGGCCAATGTGACGCAAGTTTGGATGCAGGGCAGAGGTTTGGGGGAGCTCACATTTACAGGGCGCAGACCAAGATAGTAAAACCGGAGAATGTCGGAAACATTCAGCAGGTCAGCAGCATCCGTGCAGAGAGAAACAGAGTTAATGTTTCAGGTCAAAGGTCCTTTGTTAGAACTGATTTTCATTTCTTCAGCTCATGCAGGCTGTGGTTCTAATCTGACACGGGAGGTTCGGTATGTTCGAGAGATAGCTTTGTACTGCCACGTGAATGGAAGCCTCTGTACCGGGCTGAGTCCATTACTCTCTACAGCTTCTTACGTTCTTGTGCATTCGAATTGCTGCACCAGACCACAATGCATCCAGTCAGGACACTTTCAACGGTACACCTGTAGAAGTTTGTTAGAGTGTTCAGTGACAAGCCGAACCTCCTTAACCTTCTATGAAAGTAAAGATGCTGGCGTGTCTTCCTTGCAATCATGATTAATATAGGTTTATTATTGTCACATGTACCAAGATACAGTCAAAAACTGTCTTTTTGTTCCATCCAGTCAGATCATACCATATATAAGTAATAAAAAGAGAGCAGTGATGGACAGGTCAATTATGTGATGCACCTGTGCATTTGTAGTAACGATATATTGCTGAATATATGATATTAATTTAATGCAAGTTGAAACCAGCTTCTTTTAGATAGATTAATGTTGGCACCAACGGGAGTCTTGCTCGTGGAAGTTGTCCACTGGTATCACCTGAGGCTGCCCCTGGATCTCTGGGAGGGGCTCTGTTCCCAGCACAATGACCCAAATCTCAGAAAAAGCAATGTCATCATCCGTGAATCATTACTCAACTCCCAGTGGTACCATGCAAGAGCATTGCTCAATCAGGAAGTGTTGAAAAGCAACGATAGGAAAGAGGCAAGTTCAGAGTTCTGATGGGGTATTAAGTCCCATTGTTTACAATAACCGGCCTGTGAACAGTGCACAGCAGCCGGGAACTCCTTGCGTCAATCATTCAACCACTTTCAGGAAACAGATGTCAATCTGGCTAGCTTCACACTTGCTGTCTCACAGAGCTTGCTTCTCCCCCTCCCCCACCCCAGTTCCTCTCCAACCACAGGCCTTCCTTACTTTAGGTGGACTCCTGAGCTTTCGCAAGAACCCACAGATGATCTGCATTTGATGAAGAGAAGAAATGTGATGAAATGATCGGTTTTGAATTCTACAGAGTGCGCTTCACACAATGACCTCTCCCACCTTGACCCATGCCCTGCTGGCTTCCACTCGCAGTGGAGAAAATACCCTCCCTGGGTCACCCGATAAACAACCCGGTGCCCCTCTACCCAGTTGTCCCATCACCAGGATCTGCTAATCTGTTGGCTCCCATTTGCCTCCTCTCCAGCTGCCCAGGCAACCCACAAGAGTCCAACATGGAGACACAAGAGACTGCAGATGCTGCAATCTGGAGCAACTCACAAAAAGCTGGAAGGACTCAGCAGATCAGGCAGTATTCGTGGAGGGAAATGGACAGTCAACATTTCGGGTTGCATTCTGTCCGGTTGCAGGGTCTCGACCCGAAATGTCCACTGTCCATTTCCCTCCACAGATGCTGCCTGACCCGCTGGGCTCCTCCAGCATCCTGTTTGTTGCCACAGAGTCCAATGTCTGTTGTGCACTCTGCTAACTGGAGCAGGCTCTATGTTTTCTGCTTTGCCACAATTGGATTCATCTTAGAATAGAACAGTACAGTGCAGGCTCCTGATCTTCTGGCGCCTGGACCACTACAGGTGAAACTCTCCGGTGAACCTTGTGTTGGGCTCCCATGCCACATATAGACCCGCTTGATCCATGAAATCTATTTGGCTCCAGGGGACAGCTTGGACCTTGCTTTCCTGATGCAACTCCTTCTTGAAGATGAAAATCCACACAATAGGTTCTGCTGAATGGAATTTGCACAATAAAAGTTTCTGTTTCTCAACCTCCCAAGGGGTACATGGATAGGAAAGAGTTGGAGGGATATGGGCCAAACATGGACAGATGGGACTAGCTTAGTTGGGAATCTTGGTCGGCATGGACCAGTTGGGCCGAAGGGCCTGTTTCCATGTTTTATGACCCTAAGACTATGACTCCCCCTTTTATACTGTCTCCTTCAACTCATCTTGCAGTCATTCCATGGAGTGTTTCATTTTCTAATTCTGTTTTACAATCTTCATCTTCTTAGGCAGCTGGAGCAGAACCAGGAGCACTGGCACAACAGTGACGTCCCCACCAACGGTAGCATGCTCTGTTTGTAATCTATCCGCTACAGTTGGACCGGGGTTGGACTTGTCCCTGAGGTCAGTGTGTCAGTGAGATGGGTGGTAGGGAGACGGGGCATTCGCTGCAACCATTGCCCACATCCCTCCCCACCATCGGGAGTATCTACAGGAGGCGCTGCCTCAAGAAGGCTACATCCATCATCAACGATCCCCACCATCCGGGCCGTGCCATCTTCCTGTAGCTACAATCACAAGATCACAAGACAAGGGAGCAGAAGCAGGCCATTCGGCCCATCGAGTCTGCTCCAAGGAAAAGGGAAAAAAAGAAATGAGAAATGGGGAATGGGGGGGGGGATTAAGAAAAAAAAACCTATTCTAATCCCAATTTCTGGCATTATCCCCATATCCCTTGATACCCTGACTATTTAGATATCTATCTATCTCCTCCTTGAATGCCCCCACTGATCTGGCCTCCACTGCTGTACGTGGCAAGGAGTTCCACAAATTCACCACCCTCTGGCTAAAGAACTTTCCCCTCAGCTCTGTTTTGAAACTGTACCCTCTAATTCTAAGATTGTGCCCTCTGGTCCTGGACTCACCCACCAAGGGAAACAGCCTAGCCACATCTACTCTGTCCTTTCCTATCAACATTTTAAATGTCACCATGAGGTCCCCTCTCATTCTTCTGTACTCCAGTGAGTACAGTCCAAGAGCCGACAAACGCTCATCATACGTAAGCCCTTTCATTCCTGGAATCATCCTCGTAAATCTCCTCTGAACAATCGGGCAGGAGGTACAGAAGCTTGAAGTTCCACACCACCAGGTTCAAAAACAGCTACTTCCTTTCAATCATTCAGTTCTGCAGAACCCTTACCACTACCTCAGCAAAGCAACACTAGGAATGCTTTGACCACTTTTCACTACAGTGGACTATGGTCCTTAAGGAGACAAAACCCTATCTTCAGAACGAGGTCACCCTGCATCCTATTGTGAGGCACTAATGTTGGGCTGAATGGGAGAGATGAAACAGGTTTGGAAGATCAAACTTGGGCTTGCACAGCAGCCATGGAATTATAGTCCATAGTTTCATGGTCCAGTGTCCTTCAGTCCACTGTTACCAGCAACCTAGGGAACCAACCCTGGTCCAATATGGATTGTAGATGAGCACATCAGGAGAAAGATCAGATTTACCTGAAGATATGGTGCCAGTGTCAGGAGCCCACAACGCAAGCTGTTAAATGGCACATTTAAAGGCATTGGAGTATGAAAGGGAAAACTGAGGATCCCAGAAGATCCAAGGTAAATAATCCATTTCAGCCTCTCCTGAGATTCAGCCAGCCTGTACTCTGGGAATAGCCACACCACTGACCATTATTTCAGTACAGCAAAGCACTGGTAGGTGACCAAGGCCATCCTGAAGTCTACCGTAACCTGTGGCGAGACATTTGGCATCTTTACCAGAAAACACCGGGACTGGTTTGCTGAGAATGGCCGGGATGTTCGGATGATAAGTAATTGCAAGCACCAGGCGCTCTTGGACTGAAAGCTTCACCACACCTCAAGGAGGATTAAGAAACAGCTCTACAGGCATCTGAAGGCCAAGGGCCAGTGGCGGCACGTTGGCACAGTTTGTGGAGATGCCACTGCACAGTGTTGGAGACCCAGGTTCAACCCTGACCTTGGGTGGAGTTTGCACATTCTCCCTATGACCATGTGGATTTCCTCCAGTGGCTCCGGTTTCCTCCCACGTCCCAGAGACGTGTGATTTGGTTGGCTATTTGAGCGCTGTAAGTTGCCCCTCGTGTGCAGGTGAGTGGGAGGATCTGGGGGGAGTTTTTGGGAATGTGGGGAGAATTTTTAAAAATGGGATTAATGCAAGATTAGTGTAAACGGGTGGCTGATAGTCAGCACGGACTTGATGGGCTGAAAGGCCTGTTTCTATGCTGTATCTCTCTATAACTCTTTGACCAACAAAACTCCGGGACCTAAGGAACTGATGGTGGTGAGGAGACTGCAGGAGATCCATCAGCTTGCTTATGTTTACAACAAAGGTCCTCAACAACCTGTCCCAGTGATGCACCACCACCCCCTCCAACAATCAAGTTCCATGGTGGGACCCTGGAAGATGGGAACTATCCCTCGACCAAGGCAGACATGACTGAGGAAAGCATCACGGCTTCTAGAGATACCAGCATAGCCTCCAGCCAACAGGGGAGAAGAGTGTTCAAAGACCAAGATCCCAAACTGAGCACAATGTTCACGGTCAATGAGGTAGCAGTGATCCCTGTCCTCCTGTATGCATCAATGATTTGGATGACCAATAACAGGTTCCGCAAAGGACTGGAGAGAGGCCACTAACATATCTCCACAAAATCCTGCAAATCCATTGGAAGGAGAAGCAAACCAAGACCAGTTTTGTCTCCAGGCCAACAACCCAGCTTTGAAGCCCCAATTACCCTCCATTTGTTCACACAGCTGAGACCAGAATCCCAGGAACAGACATTTCGTTCTGAGCTCTGTCATGCAAAGTGATCATGAGGTGGGTGGAGTAAAAGATTCAATTTGGTCCTCAAACCCTCCCTGAAGAAATACACCTTCCTTGATGACTCCTGGAGATCCCTGGCCCATGACTACTCAAGGTGAAGAAGAGGTATTCGGGAAGGAAATGAACACCTCTGGTCTCTGGGACGGGAGCACGCAGACACCACGTGCAAACCAACAGGGGAGCACGGACCCCCAACCCACTCATCCTCTCCAGCACCTCCCATCTGTAGATCCCACCATTGCCATCTTCAGTAGCCTCAGAACACACGAACCTGGAGTGGAGTGAAGTCACTCTCAACTCCAAAGGGATAAGGGGAAGACCTCAGCAAAGCAGGAAACTGCCCGAGCATGTTCCCACCACAAGTGTAACCCTCGCATTAATCGGTCTTCTCTCAATTATCAGTAAAATCATGGAAGGCGTGGTCAACAGTGGTGTCAAGTGACATCTCGTTACCAATAGCTCGCTGACCAATAATGAGTTGGGTTGGTTCCAGGACCACACCACCCCAGACTTGTCCAAAAATGGAGAGCGGAGCTGAATTCCAGAGGCAAGAGGTGACTGATCTTTAACACCAAGTCCAGTTAACACTGAAGTCATTGGGAATCAATTCTGCGTTAGCTGAGGTTGTAATTAGCACAAGGACAATCACATCATCCTAGGACATCACTGCAGGCGTTGGAGGTGTAGTTCTCAGGAAGGTCCCTGACCTGGTTTCTCTTTCCACAGACGCTGCTTGACCAGAGTTCTTCCAGCATTTCTGTTAATGTTTTACTTCACTGCAGAAGTTCCATGGGGCAGCGTCCACGATCCAACTATCTTCAACTGGGCCAACAATGACTTGCCCTCCTTAGAGATCGGAAGTGGGGATGTCTGAGGGTGATTAAAGAGTTCAGCTTCATCCATCATCCATTAGGTAACAATATGGTCCTTTCCCACAAACAAGACAACGTATGACCTTGTGCTAATGTTCGTGAAGCAGCATTTCCACTACACAAGAGCTGAGGTAGTGACACCTTTCAAAGTTCAGTAACGTTACCATGATCAAATTCCCTTCACAAACATCATTGTAAGAGTTGGCTGGATGGGGAAGGAGTCACCATTGATTAGGAACAACCGGACCAGCCACGTAAATACCATGGCTTCCATGAAAGGTCCTTGTATTTTTGCCCCAAAACACATAATCTCAATATCTCATCCGGGGTACCAGGCTGATGGTTTCACTTGTCCCACCAACCAGACTCACGGGCTGTCCTGAGCGAGGCTTGGAATGTAGTGTCAAAGTCAAAGTTGAGTTTATCGCATGCACAAGTACATGTGTGCACAGGTACGATGAAAAACTTAATTGCAGCAGCATAACAGGCACATCGCATTTGAGACACAACATTCACAAGAAAAACATAAATTAAACAGAAATTATACAAGAAAGAACAATTAGAACAGAAAAAAACAAATTCCATTGTAGTGTAAAGTGGTCATAGTGTTGCTATACTGAGGTTGTGCAGGTCGGTTCAAGAACTGAATGGTTGAAGGGAAGTAGCTGTTCCTGAACCTGGTGGTGTGGGACTTAAGGCTTCTGTACCTCCTGCCCGATGGTAGCTGGGAGGAGATGGCATGGCCCGGATGGTGGGGATCTTTGATGATAGATGTTGCTTTCCAGAGGTAGTGCCTCCTGTAGATACTACTGATGGTGGGGAGGGATGTGCCGGTGATGTATTGGGCTGAGTCCACTACTCTCTGTAGCTTCTTACATCTTACAGGTTCCTAAGATCTGAGCTTATGTACACTTGCACTAAGGTCGTTATGTATATTTTGTTTATCATATTTTGTTGTGTATGTTATGTATAATTTATGTTAATTAAAGTTTATGTTAACTGATGTTTATCATGTTTGCAATGTCCTGTGCACTCCTACTAAATTTTCATGATATTTATACCCTGACTCTGTATGTCCATGACAATAAACTTGAATGTGAACTCCAGGTCCCCCCACTAGGAGGAAGACAGTGGTTACTTTCATGTGTTGTACTGAAGAATATCACACCGTCTCGCTCCATGGATGCTAGAACTGTTCAGAGGCCAGTTTTACTCACCTTAAGCAAGGAGAGAGAGCATGGAATGTAAAGAGAAAGAGAAACAGAGTGTGTGGTAAAAGAGAGACATTGGGGGAGAGAGTGTGTGTGAGAGAGAGGGGGGGGGAGAGTGCGAGTGGTTTTGTGGTGGGGGATATCTGCAACTTATGAGCTGCCAATAGAATGCACGACTGTAAAACGTACCATGGAAGGAGAAAGGAGTAAAAGGGTGTGCAGGGGCCACAAGTTGGAGACAAGCAGGGACCTTGGAAAATTGTGGGACTCAGAAAACCTGTGGGGCAGAGTTAATAATGTACAAATATTCTAATGTTAGGCAGTCAGGTACCAGGGGTCAATATTGCATCACGGGACACAGGAGTGTTTCCGGACCAGATTCATCCAACTGATCTCTCTTGTGTCTGTTTCAAGAGGGTGTGAGATAGATTCAAACCCAGGACACAGACTGACCATCCACAGTTGGGATCTTTCCTCTCCCCACTGCTGGTGCACTCTGGCTTCAATGTCCGCTTTCTACTAAATGGCCATTACCACCTATCCAGCCTCCTGTAGTCATGGTCCAAATCCACCAGCAGCCACGGGAGAAACACCATTTCCCTTAACCCTTCACTAGTTTGACTTTCATGGTTCAATATCAAGAACAAATTTCCTCCCCTTCCCAGAGCAGTCATTTTTATTTTAGTGAGTCAAAAGCTCTTTCGTTGTATTTCATTATGCCATGTAGATCATTGAAACCACAGCTCATAGTGATCAACACACTGCCCGGACAATGATTCATATGCGACGTATTGTCAGTTAGTTGGAAAATGAAACTACTACTGTTGCATTCCAAACATCTCTGCTTGGGCACACGTACACAAACCAATATCCCAGCACACAGGTCCACCCAGTAATCAAACTCTGCTGATTGCAATTTGAATCACTGATACCTCCTCGCCTACTGAGCTCTTCCAGCATTTTGAAACACACAGCTGGCAAGTTTAGTCAATTCCCGTGTGTCATCTGCCACTCTACCTTACGTAAAGAAACAAACTGCTGGAGGAACTCAGCGGGTCAGGCAGCATCTGTGAAGGGAAACGAGCAGTCGATGTTTCAGTTCGAGACCCTTCATCTGGCCCAAAATGTTGACTATTCATTTCCCTCCACAGATGCTGCTCGACCCGCTGAGTTCCTCCAGCGTCTTGTTTGTTGCTCCAGGTTCCAGCATCTGCAGAATCTCTTGTATCTTCTTGCACGTTACGTATCTTCACTTCATTTGGAAGATTAAGATAAATGAAAAGGCCCTTGGAACGTACCCACAGTTGTAACCCTCACTGCAACTGGAATGTTTTTTTGTAAATTATTATTCCAAGAACTGGCAGGCAAGGTAGTGTAGCGGTTAGTGTAACGCTATTACCGCGCCAGCAACCCAGGTTCAATTCCGGCCACTGTCTGTAAGGACTTTGTACATTCCCCCTGAGTCTGCGTGAGTTTCCTCCGGGTGCTCCAGTTTCCTCCCACATTCCAAAGACGTACGGGTTAGGAAGTTGTGGGCGTGCTATGTTGGCGCCGGAAGCGTGGCGACACTTGTGGACTGCCCCCAGAACACTTTACGCAAAAGATTTATTTCACTGTGTGTTTCAATGAACATGTGACTAATAAAGATATCTCTTGTCTTATAAATGCTTGAAGAGATGAAATTGGTCAGGTTGTTTTGAACTTAGAAAGCTTCACCTGTATAATTTGGGTGGGAGGAGGGTGGGTGAGGGTGAACTTCACAACCTCCACTGTCACCGGCAACATGTGTCAAAAAACTGAAAGGCTCCCAGCTCAGCGGGTCTCGTCCACGGATCAGCAGGGAGTGAGATTTCTTTTGCCCATGCTGAGGACTGGGAATCAGGCAACACTGCTGATTGGACTTACAAAGTAATCAGCAAGTATAAAGAACATCTTGCCTTTTTACTGGTGTTGTACAGCCAACAAGAAATGTTGAAAGTGAAGTCTGTGTAGTAATGTAAAACTTATGGTAGCAACTTGTAGCCAGCAACCAGCAACTGAATATCGAAGAGAATTGTCCGCTGAAGTTGGTTGCGGGACACCTACACACTTCTCTGAAATAGTGACATGAGGGATTTATGTTCGCCTCAGTGATCTGATGAGGACTAAGTGTCACATCTCATTCAGAAGATGATACCTTCAACACTGCAGCACTCCCCTAGTACTGCACCCAAGTGTCAGCATGGAAATTCATGCTCAGATCTCTGGAGAAGGACTGGGATCCAACAACCTTCTAAACTGGAGGCAAAATCACACCCACTCCCCATGGTTGATGCAAGCTGATACCAACGACTGGTGGACGCCTTTCCTGTACAGCCTAAGCTGAATTGTTCAATTGGACTCTCATTTGTCAGTGATCCTTCCAAGGGTTAACCACGGGACCTCAGAAAATGTTTCGTAATTATTACAGTGACTTAATATCAGCTTTGCTCAGAGCAGAAGTTATTACTTGTGTAGATATGAGGCAATAAAAGGAATGGTCATATATCTGTCGCACGCATCCTGTTGTCTGAGTTATTTGGTAACCATAGTGACAGAGGTGAGTTATGTTTTGCTGTTAGCCAGCTGATTCATGACGGCTAGCAACAACTGGCTTGTGGGGTTGAGCCTTCTGTAGTGCACAGGCGACGTGGCTGAGTGAAGGAGAAACTGGCTCTCAGACCTGTTACCTGACTTATTGTCACCTTATTATTTGCCACCACTCCCTGCATTTACACAGGTGTTGTTTTCCCTTCTCACTCTGCAGCTCTGCCCTGGCCTTGCTTTGTGTCCCAGCTACCTGTCACGTCCCTCTGCAGATGGATCCAGTGAACGGTTTGACTTCTGATTGTGCCTTCATCCAATTTCACCGGCCTCACCTCCAGCGAGCCTCAGCACCCTTGTAAATGATAAAGAGGGACTCATCTCTGTGTGACATCACACGCTATGTGTGTGTGCGTGCGTGTCTGTGTGACATCACACACTGTGTGTGTCTGTGTGACATCACGCACTGCGTGTGTGTGTCTGTGTGACATCATGCACTGTGTGTGTATGCGCGTGTCTGTGTGACGTCACACACTGTGTGCGCGCGTGTCTGTGTGACATCACGCACTGTGTGTGTGTCTGTGACATCACGCACTGTGTGTGTGTGTGTGTCTGTGTGACATCACGCACTGTGTGTGTGTGTGTCTGTGTGACATCACGCACTGTGTGTGTGTGTGTCTGTGTGACATCACGCACTGTGTGTGTGTGTGTGTGTGTGTCTGTGTGACATCACGCACTGTGTGTGTGTGTGTCTGTGTGACATCACGCACTGTGTGTGTGTGTCTGTGTGACATCACGCACTGTGTGTGTGTGTCTGTGTGACATCACGCACTGTGTGTGTGTGTGTGTGACATCACGCACTGTGTGTGTGTGTCTGTGTGACATCACGCACTGTGTGTGTGTGTCTGTGTGACATCACGCACTGTGTGTGTGTGTCTGTGTGTGTGACATCACGCACTGTGTGTGTGTGTGACATCACGCACTGTGTGTGTGTGTCTGTGTGACATCATGCACTGTGTGTGTGTGTGTCTGTGTGACATCACGCACTGTGTGTGTGTGTGTCTGTGTGACATCACACACTGTGTGTGTGTGGGTGTGTGTCTGTGTGACATCACGCACTGTGTGTGTGTGTGTCTGTGTGACATCACGCACTGTGTGTGTGTGTCTGTGTGACATCACGCACTGTGTGTGTGTGTGTCTGTGTGACATCACGCACTGTGTGTGTGTGTGTGACATCACGCACTGTGTGTGTGTGTGTGTCTGTGTGACATCACGCACTGTGTGTGTGTGTCTGTGTGACATCACGCACTGTGTGTGTGTGTGTGACATCACGCACTGTGTGTGTGTCTGTGTGACATCACGCACTGTGTGTGTGTGTGTGTGTGTGTGTCTGTGTGACATCACGCACTGTGTGTGTGTGTCTGTGTGTGTGACATCACGCACTGTGTGTGTGTGTGACATCACGCACTGTGTGTGTGTGTCTGTGTGACATCACGCACTGTGTGTGTGTGTCTGTGTGTGTGTGTGTGTGTGTCTATGGGGCTTGCTTTTTCCTTTTTCAGAATCTAGCAGGACCAGCATTTATTGCACATTCATAACTGCCTTTGAGAAGGTGGGGGTGAACCGCCATCTTGAACCACTACCGTGTACCTTCGTGAAGTTATTCCCACATACTGTTGGTGAAGGAGTTCCAGGATTTCGACCCAGTGACAATGAAGAACGGGCAGTATAAGGGGAACCTGCAGGTGGTGGTGTCTTTGTCCTTTGCAGTAGCCGTTGTCAGTTTGTACGAGTAGCCTGGGTGAGGGACTGCAGTGCATTTATGGATGTGCACACTGCAGCCACTGTGCACTGGTGTTGGAGGGTGTGAGTACGTGGGGAAGGTACTTACAGCATGTGACTGAGAAACCTGGAGTTCATGCCTCAGGAGCAGGCAGAGGCCCTGGTGCAAGCAGCAGAAGGGTCATACCACCTCACAAACCACCCACCTGCCCTATTCTGACTGGTTGCATCGTGGCCTGCGATGGCAATTCCAATGCACAGGAATGCAGGGTGCTGAAGAAAGGAGTGGACACAGCCCGGTCCATCACAGGCATGGCCCTCCCCACCACTGACGGCATCTACAGGAGGCGCGGCCTCAAGAAGGCGGCACCTGTCATCGAGGATCCCCACCATCTGGGCCATGCCCTCTTCTTGCTGCTACCATCAGGAAGGAGGTACAGAAGCCTGAAGTCCCACACCACCAGGTTCAGGAACAGCTATTTTCCTACAACCATCAGGTTCTTGAACCGACCTGCGCAACCCTAACCCTACCTCAGCAACGGAACACTTCGGACCACCTTTTGCACTGCTGTGGACTGTCTCTGATCGCGTCTTTGTTTTTTTTTGCACTAAGGTCTTGTTTCTGCAGTCTTTCTTCCTCTCTCTCGTTACTGTCCTGTATAATTTACGTACAATTTATATTCTGTGTGTTGTCTGTACCTACCTGCCTGTGATGCTGCTGCAAACAAGTTTTTCATTGTACCTGTACTACATGACAGTGAACATGACTTAACTTGACATTGGCCACCTCTTGCACCACCCGTGGAAGCATCTGTGTTTCCATCATTGACCTCATCAGCCACTTCAGAACCAAAAGAACTGGGCTGGAAGTAAGTCATCTTCGATCCCCAGGCACAGGTTAAGAAGAAGACGATCCGACCGCAAAGCGTGGACAATGATCAACACAACAAGTAACACACAGAGCAAATCTCCATGGAAAGAAGCTGCTTGAACACCAGCTGTTTGTCACGTACCGCACCCGCGGATGTTTCGGGAACCTAGTCTCCCACCAGTTGGTGCAGTGAAGGGAAATCCTTGCCAGTGCCAGAGGTCAGTAGTGAAGAGAAACAGCTGGATGGAGAAGGAAATCTCCTTTGAAGCAAAGGAAACCAGAATCTCAATAGCATTGGCAAATGATAAAACGGCATCTGCGATATTAGTTAGTGTGTTTAGTGCTGGGCAGAAGTTCAACAATGTCCATCTGGGTGCGTTTCCCGAGCACTGATCATGTGATTGGCAGAAGCAGATGATAAAAATTCACGCACACTTTTCTTTTGGGGTATTGTGTGGAAGATTCATTCCTTGAACACTCGTGTTCCATTAACACTTTACTGGAGAGGGTCAGTGTAGAAGGCACTTACCTTTGTATCCAGCCCTGAGCTCACCAGGAACATCCATCCCACCAGCAGCCCCCAACCCCCAAACACCCCTGACTTCCCAGAATAGAGGACAAGCAAGGGTCTGATGACAGCGCAGAACAAGGTTGTTAATGTCACCAAGAATGGCTGAAGGGAGACCCTGATAGAAGTTTATAAGATTATGAGACACATAGGTCAAGTAGACAGCCGGTATCTTTATCCCAGGGTTAAAATGTCTAATACCAGAGGGCATGCATTTAAGGCAAGAAGGGGGTAAGTTCAAAGGAGATGTGTGGGGCAGAGAGTGGTGGGTGCCTGGAATCCACTGCCAGGGGTGGTGGTGGAGGCAGATACGATGGAGGCATTTAAGAGGCTCTTAGATAGGCACATGGATGAGCAGAGAATGGAGGGATATGGACATACTGTAGGCAGAAGGGATTAGTTTAGTTAGGCGGTTAATTACTAGTTTAATTAGTTTGGCACAACATCATGGTCCGAAGGGCCTGTTCCTGTGCTGTACTGTTCTATGTTCTTAAAGTTCTGGACAAACCAAAGGGACAGAAATTCGGCAAATCCCCTGGATCCAATTATCTGTGTCCCAGGGTTCTATAACAGCCGGAGTCAGGGCAGATTATCCCATTAGGGGGACCAGCACAGCTGGAGTCGGGGTAGATGTGTCCTGGGGCTGGGATTACTGACCCCCGATGACCACAGTCGTCCCCCTCTGTGCAATGTATGACCCCAATCATCGGAGTGCATTCACTTCCCTGCCCATTGCCGAGCTTTACGGATGGCCACACTTGGTCAAATGTGGCCTGAAAGCAGAGGTCAACCTCGCCTCACCTCTGGAACTCAGCTCCTTGGTCCGTGTTTGGACCAGTTGCTGAGAAGAGGTCTGGAGCTAAGTGGTCCCGGTGAAGCTCAAATTGGGCATTGGTGAATAGGTTAATGGGGGTAACTGCTGCTGGATAACATTGTTGTTGACATTTCTGACGATTACAAGTCAAATGATTGATTGGAAGGTAATTAGCTGCTTGGGTTTGTCCTGATTTTTTGTGAACAGGACAATTTTCACGATTTTCAGGTAGAAGCCAGTGTTGTAACTGCACTGAAACAATCTGGCAGTGGACAACAGTTAGTTTGGAGTGCAGGTCTTCAGTACTACATCTGGGACATTGTCTAGTCCAGTAACCTTAGCTGTATCCAGTGCCGTCAGATGTTTCTTGGTGTTATGTGGAGTGAATCAAATTGGCAGGAGACTGGCTTCTGTGATGATGGGGATCTCGGGGGGAATCCAAGATCGATCTTCTGGCTGAAAATGTTGCAAGTGCCTCAACCTTGCCTTTAGCACTCCCACACTGGGCCCCACCATTGCTGGGGACGGGGATGTTGTTAAA
Organism: Pristis pectinata; assembly: GCF_009764475.1. Taxonomy (NCBI): domain Eukaryota; kingdom Metazoa; phylum Chordata; class Chondrichthyes; order Rhinopristiformes; family Pristidae; genus Pristis; species Pristis pectinata. Next base: position 6,538,866 of record NC_067433.1, read on the forward strand.
GCCTCCCCCTCCTGTTAGCTGTTTAATTGTCCAATACCACTTCCAACTAGATGTGGCAGGACTGCAGAGCTTTGATCTGATCTGTTGGCTGTGGGATCACCTCGTTCTGTCGATTGCAAACTGATTTTGTGGCTCAGCACACCATAGTCCTGCGCTGGCACCTCATTTTTAGGTATGGCTCGTGCTGCTCCCAGCATGCCCTTCTGCTCTCCTCATTGATCTCCTGTGCTGACAGTACCGGTGGACTGAGGGATGTGTGGGGTCAGCAGATTAAAGACCGTGATGGTGTACATTACGGTCCACACAACACGATGGAGGATGTCCTCATTGTGAAGATGAGATGTTGCCTCCTCGAGAACGGTGCAGTGGTCAATTTCTACTGATGGACAGAGGCATCTGCTGCAGATAGACTGGTCCAGTTGGTTTATCCCTGGAACTGGTTCACTCGCTACCTGTCACGGACCCTGGCCGAGCAGCTCTGTCCTTGAGGACTGGGTCGGTGGGATTCCCCCCACCTCCCCCCTCCCAACCACCAACCACTGGGTGATGGGCATTGAAGTCTCCACCCAGAGTACATCCTCTGGCTTTGCTACCTTCAGTGTCTCTTCCCCGTTTTGCTCAAATTCCAAGTGTTGTTCAATGTGGAGGAGCACTGATTCATCAGCTGAGGAAGGATGGGAGGCGGCAGTCAGGGGGAGGTTACCTTGTCCATGTTTCGCCTGATGCCACGAGGTCCTGGAGTTCAATGCTGTGGACCCCCTCCTGCCCGCACACCATTGTGCCGCGCCCTCGGGTTGGACAGGGTGCGCACCCAGGGACAGTGATGAAGGAGTCTGCCATGTACGACTGTGTCAGGCTTTTGCTCAGCTAGTCTGTGGGACAGCTCTTCCACTTTAGGCATCAGGCCCCAGATGCTTGGGAGGAGGACTGGTCTGGGAGTGACTTTGCCATGTCCAAATTCGGGTCCTGAGTTAACCCTAGTTAACACTAGTTTTATCCTTTTCCTGCTTTAACAGTTAAAATATTTAAGAAGTTTATTTATCCATGTTTCGGGCAGTTCTGGGTGTCTCTGGCAAGGTCTGCTTTTATAGTCTATCCTTAATTGGCCTTGAACTGTGAATTGTTGGGCCTTTTGAGAATTAACTGCGTTGGTGGGTCCATCATCACATGTAGGCCAGATTAGGTAAAGGCAGCACACTTCCTCTCCTGCAGGGTTTTAGTGAATTAGGTGTTTTTGTACCACAATCCAGCAGAAGTTTTATGGTGACGCTCACTAAAAATGGGCCTTGGTTTTCTTAAATTCCTGGTCATTTTTAAGCAAATTTAAATTGCACAGATGCATGGAGCCGAAAGAGATGGGGGAGATCTTAAATGAAGTTTTTGCATCTGTATTTACTCTGGAGACAGACACAGAGACTATAGAACTGAGGCAAAATAGTGAGGTCGTGAACTGTATCCGGATTACAGAAGAGGAGGTGCTGACTGTCTTGAGGCGAATGAAGGTGGATAAATCCCCAGGGCCAGACAAGGCATTCCCTCTGACCTTATGGGAGGTGTCAGATCCGGTTACTTTCGAATCCGCAGGTTCTTTCAGGAGTCCAAGAATGAGTTGAAAACAACTTGGTGCTTCACCAAGTTTTATTGGAAAAGTTTAAAACAAAGAAACAGTCACAGGGCACATGGCACCAGCTTTACTACTAGGGGGTGAGCCGAGACAAAAGGAACTAAAGATGAGCTAGAGCTGGGGAAGTGAGCAAGAGAGAGATTAACAAAAAATGACACCTTTTATACCCGAGATAAGAGGTACTCCTTAGCTAACAATAGTCCAATCAGGAAACCTATTAGATACCTGTGGCCAAACCAACCAATGAGAAAACACATATTCACCTGATGGATGAACCAATAAGCTAGGAAGTGGCCATTCCTTGTACAGCCACTTGAGTGTATTAAATACTATACATGTTTTAAAACTACTTAAAACAGTGGAATCCAACAATCCCCCCCACTTTGATTCTAAATCACCCATTTAGAATTATTACATCTAAAAATTCAGAGACAGAAAAGACTTAAAATATGTGCAAGAACAGATACATGTTCTTCAAAGCATTTGTAGCCTTATGTCATGGTTAGGCAGATCAGTGGATGCACTTGCACAAGTTTGAATAATTCTACTAATGATTGACTTTTAACAAGTAATAAAGATGTAGATTATGATAAGACATATCAGTATGGACATTATGACTCGTACTATTGAGGAACCCCAGGTTCCAAGACTCGAATGAATCCAACCAAAAAGATCCCATCCATCAGATTGATGTATTTTAGTTACTTCCCTGCGAATGTGATCAGCCAAATTAGTTATGTCTTCGGATTCGTCAGGTATGTAAGTACAACACTCCTTGCCTATGACTGCACATGTTCCCCCCTTAACCACTAAAAGGAGATCTAATGCCTTACGATTCTGAAGAATCCTTATGCATGGCGACCACTTCTGTTCTTACCTTTCCCAACGCTTCAGCAATGTCATTGCTTACTTTTTCTAAGACTGCATAATCTCTCTAACGCTCCTTGCAATGCCATAAAATGGGAATAAAATGGATGCAATCCGATCCTCCTCTGAAATGTCTCGTTTACTTCTAGACTTGGGAGGTGAAGGTAAAGTGTGTGTATGTCTCATGGCAGGAATAACATACTCTAAATAACAAGATCCTAACCAATTATGTGGGAGAGATGTGTAGGCTCCATTGCCACACATAAAATATGTATTGTTCTATGAACTTAGACCATTTCTCATTACATTATATGAGTTTTATTGGATTGTAATATTTCCCTGATTGGCAATAAAGATTCAAGAATCATTACCCCATATAGGACAGCATAAAGTGTAATGGCATGAACTATGCCCTACTAGAATGGTACCTTCTGAACTCAGGCAAAAAGTAGCTTTTATCGTAAACGTATGAAAAGATTTAGTGGCTTTGTCATGAACACTGGATGCAGATATATCCCAGGATAAGACATGACTAGGGTCAGATGTGATGTTCCCAAAATCATGCTGGTTATTTTTACATAAATGGTCCAGTTTAAAACAATATGTCGGGAGCATGATCATTGGATATTCACGTCTCCCTTGAGAATAATGAATCATAGGCATAACGTCTACCTCACCATTGCTGGGATGCTTAATAAAGAGATCGCATGCTTGCTCTGGATCGGCAGGAATGTCTAGCATTGGGGAATATTTTGAAGTATGTGGTACATATTGACACACCCAACAGCTCAGGTCATTAACAACATCAGCAAGTTCATGTGACACTCGTAAGTATACATCATGAGTCATCTCTACCAGCACATTATGAGTAGGAAAAATAGGCAAAATATAACAACAACTAATATTAGAATAAACTTCATAATATCCAGTAGTTGTCAATTTATTTGAAGTCTTCTGGCTGGTTAGTGATTTGCTCACTGTAGCCCAGCAGCATAGGCACTGTGACCAAGAGGTTACTAGCACATTAACCACAGCACCAAGTTGTTTTCAACTCATTCTTGGACTCCTGAAAGAACCTGTGGATTCGAAAATAACTGGATCTGACAGAGGCTAGTGCAGAAATTTCAGGGGCCCTGGCAGAGATATTTAAAACATCCTTAGCCACGGGTGCCGGAGGACTGGAGGATAGCTAATGTTGTTCTGTTGTTCATGAAAGGGTCTAAGAATAAGCTGGAAAATTATAGGCTAGTGAGCTTGGAGTCAGTCGTGGGTAAATTATTGGAAGGCATTCCAAGGGATAGGATAAATAAGTATTTGGATAGACAGGGCCTGATTAGGGCTAGTCAACATTGCTTTGTGTGTGATAGGTCAAGTCTAATCAATCTTGTAGAGTTTTTTTGAGGAGGTTACCAAGAAGACCGATGAGGGAAAGGTGCTGGATGTTGTCTACATGGATTTTAACAAGGCCTTTGACAAAGTCCCACATGGGCGGCTTCTCCAGAAGGTCAAGTCGCTTGTCATTCAGGATGAGGTAGCCAATTGGATTCAACACTGGCTTAGTGGGAGAAGCCAGAGAGTGGTAGTAGATGGTTGTCTCTCTGACTGGAGGCCTGTGACTAGTGGTGTGCCACAGGGATCGGTGCTGGCTCCGTTATTGTTTATCATCTATATTAATGATTTAGATGATAGTGTGGCTAACTAGATTTGTGGATGACACAAGATTGGGGGTGTAGTGGACAGTGAGGAAGGCTATCAAAGCTTGCATGGTGATCTGGACCAGCTGGGAAAATGGGTTGAAAAATGGCAGTTGGAATTTACTGCAGACAAGTGTGAGGTGTTGCACTTTGGGAGGACAAACCAGGTGGCAGAACAGAGGGATCTGGGAATACAGATTCATAGATCCTTGAAATTGGTGTTACAGGTAGATAGGGTCGTAAAGAGAGTTTCTGGCACTTTGGCCTTCATAAATCAGGGCACTGAGTACACGAGTTGGGATGTAATGTAGAAGTAGTATAAGATGTTGGTGAGGCCAAATTTAGAGTATTGTGTGCAGTTCTGGTCTCCTACCTACAGGACAGATGTCAATAAGCTTGAATGAGTGCAGAGAAAATTTACATGGATGTTGCTGGGATTTGAGGACCTGAGTTATAGGGAAGGTTTTATAGGTTAGGACTTTATTCCTTAGAGTGCAGGAGAATGAGGGGAGATCTTATATACAAAATGATGAGGGGTATAGATAGGGGAAAAAGCCTGCATGCGTTCACCCTCAGGTTGGGTGAGACTAGAACTAGAGGACATGGGTTTAGGGTGAAAGGTGAAATATTTAAGGGGAATCTGAGGGGGAGCTTCTTCAGAGGATGGTGCGAGTGTGGAACGAGCTGCCAGCGGAAGTGGTGGATGCGGGTTCAATTGTAACATTTAAGAGAGGTTTGGATGGGTACATGGATGGGAGGGGTTTGGAGGGATATGGTGCAAGTAGATGGGACTAGGCAGAAGATCAGGTCAGCATGGACTAAATGGGCTGATGGGTCTGTTTCTCTGCTGTAGAGCTCTGTGATTCTATGACAGGTGCCATGATGGGATTTGAACTCACACCTCGAGAGTATTCATCCGGACTGCCACATGACCAGGGAGGTAACTTAACCACTGCACCACCAGTGAAGAATGAGTGGTGGGTAATATAGTTGGGTCTCAATGGCAGTGGCCACATTCCATCAATTACAGTCTTGTTGAAGCAGTAAGAATCCAACACTGTGAATTTGCTCTAAAATGAAAAGCATTAGAAATTCTCAGCAGATTAGACGACTTCTGTGGAGGGGGAGCCCATGTTATTTTGGGTCAATGACCTTTCATCAGAACTCTGCTTCAAATAAATCAGTCTGTTTCAGCATCCACCTGAGTGAAGGGGCAAATGTGAGGAGGGGCTTGGTAACAAACTCACTCATGCTGGGCAGATGTTATTTTCCTCAGCCCCTTGAGAATCAATCACATTGGTGGGTTTGGAGTCACGTATAGGCCGGACTGGGCAAGGACGGCAGATTTCCTTACCGGAGGATTTTAATGAAAGATTTTACAACACTACTTCTCTGTTTCTTTCTTCACACAACACTGAAAGTAACTGAAATGATGGAGTGATGGTTCTGGGTCTGGAAGCGAGGCATTCATTCAGAGTGGAGCAAGTAAACTTATTAACTGGAGTTGTATATAAATCAACACCTAAAAACCTGACCTTTATACACTAACATATAGAGTTGCCCAGAGACAAACACATCATCTCTTGACACATCAAGTTTGTGATGCAGGCATCTCTATACGTTAATGCATAAACGTCAAGTTTTTAGGTGTGGATTTATATATAGTTCCACTTAATAAGTTTACTTGTTAACTTATTAAGTTTACAAAGTATGAGGGGCATTGATAGGGTAGACAGAATCTTTCTCCCAGGGAAGAAATGACAAATACCAAAGGACATGCATTTAAGGTGAGAGGGGGAAAGTATAAAGGAGATGTGTAGGGCAAGGTTGTTTTTTCACACACAGAGAGTGGTGGGCGCCTGGAACAAGCTGCCAGGGGTGGTGGTGGAAGCAGATACGATAGTGGTGTTTATGAGGCTTTTAGATAGACACATGAATATGCAGGGGATGGAGGGATATGGATCCTGTGCAGGCAGAAGAGATTTAGTTCAATTTGTCTTCATGTTCAGTACAGATATCGTGGGCCGAAGGGCCTGTTTCTGTGCTGTACTGTTCTACGTTCTACCTCCAGACAATGACTGCCCTGTCAGCAGTGTGGACCCCACCTGTGGGAGCAGAGATTCTCTGGGAATGAACAATCTTCGTCAGCAGCCTCCCCCCAGCAGTAGAGCCTGGTGCTTGGAACTGGCCACAGTTGTGTGTTCCTCAGTTCGACCCGATCCTGTTCTAGCCCGGGAGGGGGGAAGCACTGCGTGATTGTGCCCGGACCCGCTTGCAACCCAGTCCACTGCCCAGATGCTCTGACCCATCCCCTGTGGTCCTGATTGTCCCACCTTGGGTTGTCCCCTTCCACCCAGCCCTGGGTGGTGTCAGAGCATCCAGCTGACCTGAATGACTGTACGTTAAAGGGACTGCAACTACCTTCAGCTTCTCTGATATTGTTCACCCAACGATGATAAACTTGTTTATTTCAATACATCACAGGCACATAAAAGTCCTTTCTTTGCACAATAACACCATGTACTGTTTATGTTGACCCTGTGCTAAACTCTGGGCATGCTTTGGTATTAAAAGCTTTCTCTTGTTCCCATTGATGTTCATGGAACCTTGTGGTTGGATTAAATGGGCCAACTTGCCCTGCTTCAAGCAGTCAGAGACTCACCTCTGGGAAACCAGAGGCCAATTTCATAACATAAAAGACAGCTTTGATTTTTAAGAGCAGCTGTGAAAAAGCCCATTGCAATATGGACCAAACATTTGCTAATAAAAAGGCAAAAGAGGAGTTCTGCTTAGTACGAATTGGAACATTGGCTAAAGCACAGTATTAATTAGGTTACTGACTTTTAGTAAATTAGGGGTAATCAGTCTGGTGAAATTTAGTTAAAAAAGTCAAAGTTGAGTTTATTGTCATATGCACAAGTACATGTGTGCACAGGTGCAATGAAAAACTTACTTGCAGCAGCATCACAGGCACACAGCATCATTCACAAGAAAAACATAAATTATACACAATCTTTACAAGAAAGAACATAATTAGAACAAAGAAAAACAAAGTCCATTATAGTGTAAAGTGATCAAAGTGGTCTAGTGTCGCTAAACTATAGTGATTAGGGTTGTGCCGGTTGGTTCAAGAACTGAATAGTTGAAGGGAAGTAGCTGTTCTTGAACCTGGTGGTGTGGGACTTCAGGCTTCTGTACCTCCTGGCCGGTGGTAGCTGTGAGAAGATGGCATGGCCCAGATAGTGGGGATCTTTGATGATAGATGTTGCTTCCTTGAGGCAGCACATCCATCATCAATGAGGATGAACGTGGGAAGGGTGGATGTGTTTCTGGGAGAGGTGGTTTTTGAAGTTGACCTACCTTCTCCATCATGCTCCCAAATACAAGACTTGAATCTCATTGAAACACACAATTGCTGGTCAGTAGGACACGTGTCTAGAAAACAAACACTCTTAGTTAAGTAAAACAAAGCCATATTTTTCATAGGGAAAATGTAAAATGAGGGCAGATATGAATTTTCTTTTGTGTCTTGTGAATAAAGCAACCTCTTGAACAGAGAGAGAGATTCTCATTGTGTAGCCAGTCTGTATGGCTGAGATTTACTAGATTAGGACCAGGCGTGAGACTAACTCTGAATGTTCTCCTCAGAGCAGAAGTCAAGGAGAAAGTTAACAGTTTACCAAAATCCTTTATAATTTTGAAGTGTTTGGGCAGATACTTCCACAAGGGCCAAAGGATTTCATGCATTTGTCAAAAGAACAAGAAGAAATCTGTTTGTTCAGCCAGTTATGATCTGAAATGTGCTGTTCCATGATGAAGATTCTAAAATACCTTTCTAAAAGGAACTAATACTTAAAGTTCTGTTTACAGGGCTCTGGATAAGAGCTGGGCACTGCAGGAAATGGACAGCTCTTTCAAGGGGCTGGGATGAGAAGGACAGGCTGAATGGTCTCTGTCTGTGGTGTCTATGTCCCCAGGGTTAACTAGTTTGTTTGCAAAGGCGTTAAACTTAAGTATCCATTCCATTCACCAAATCGAAATTATAAATATTTCTCTTCTCATTTGCCTCTCTACTGTTCTGGTGGATTTTTTCTTTTGAAAAGCATAGGACTTTCTTGATCGATGCACCTCCAACCAACAACACCATCAAAACATAGTGGCTGTGAATATTAATTGATAAATATTGATGGAACCAATTTGCGATGCGCCTGTGCAGTACCAGGTACTTAGCTGAATGCAAAATGCTTTGGGCATACTGAGGACATCAAAACTTACACAAGTGCAATACAGAGGATCTGAAAATATTTGGCTGCCTGAAGCATTCAGTCCCTTTAAACTGAGCTGCTTTGTATCCCAGGCACTTCACAGGCTTCTGGGTGTCTGTGCTGCTAAGTCCTTAATGAACTGTGAACTACACCTCCTCCTATTTCACCAGGACAAAAGCATCAGCCTAAAACCGTCAAGGAATCTGGATAAAAAATTTTAGAACATGTTGGAAAAATTCAGCAACTCAGGTAGCATTTGTGGGAAGAGAAACAGTCAAAGTTTCAGGTCAAAGACTCTTCATCAGATCCTTCCAGCCTCTGCAGTTTCTTGTTGATTTTCAACAAATCTGTATTATTGGTTTCAGTATTTAACTTGTCTATTGATCCAGTATCAGATCTACTACAACTAAAGAGGAGATTTACCAGGATGCTGCCTGGTTTAGAGAGTATGCATTATGAGGAGAGACTAAGGGAACTGTGGGGCTTTACTCTTTGGAGAGGAGGAGGATGAGAGGAGACATGATAGAGGTGTACAAAATATTAAGAGAAATAGATAGAGTGGACAGCCAGCGCCTCTTTCCCAGGGCACCAATGCTCAATACAAGAGGGCATGACTTTAAAGTAATGGGTGGGAAGTTCAAAGGAGATATCAGAGGAAAGTTTTTTTTACCCAGAGAGTGGTCGGGGCATGGAATGCACTGTCTGGTGCAGTGGTGGAGGCAGGTACATTGGTCAAATTCAAGAGATTACTAGATAGGCATATGGAGGAATTTAAAATAGAGGGATATGTGGGAGGAAGGGGTTAGATAGTCTTAGGCGAGGTTTAAAGGTCGGCACAACATTGTGGGCCAAAGGGCCTGTATTGTGCTGTACTGTTCTATGTTCTATGTTCTCAATTCACAGTGTTACAAAAATGAAAGCATTTTAGAGTATATACAAATGAACAAGGTGGCTGAGAGAGTAGGAAACGATTGGCAATAAAAGGCAGCGTGCACAAAAAGTGCACCTGAAGAGAAGGCAGCACTACACCCAGTGTCAGAGAGACATATACCATGGAAACAGGCCCTTCGGCTCAAGCTGATCAAGATGCCCATCTAAGCTGGTCCTATTTGCCTGCGTTTGGCCCATGTCCCTCTAAACTCTTCCTATCCTTTTACCTGTCCAAGCATCTTTTAAATGTTGTTAATGTACCTGCCTCAACCACTTCCTCTGGCAGCTCTTTCCATATACTGACCACCCTCTGGGTGAAAAAGTTGCCTCTCAGGTTCCTATTAAATTTCTCCCCTCTCACGTTAAACCCATGTACTCTAGTTCTTATTGCTGAACACTGTGTGCATTCACCCTATGGCCCTCATGATTTTATAAACCTCTATAAAATCACCCCCCATTCACCTACGCTCCAATGAATAAGCTCCCAACCTGCTCACCCTCTCTCCATAACTCAGACCGTCGAGTCCTGGCAACATCCTTGTAAATCTCCTCTGCACTCTTTCCAGTTTAAAAGGCATCCATCCTATGGCAGGGCGACCAAAACTGAACACAATATTCCATGTGCGACCTCACCAACATCTTGTACAACTGCAACATAACATCCCAACTTCTATACTCAGTGTCCTGACTGATGAAGGCCAGTGTGCCAAAAGCCTTCTTCACCACCCTATCTACCTGTGACGCCACCTTCAGAAAACCATGTACTTGCCTTCGAACAGTGATGTTCTCGTGTGGGGAAATTACTGCATGCAAGATATAGGCTCCCACTGCATGTTGTGACATATTGAAGAAACCCTTAAGTAGAGAACCAAACTCCTCTGTGATTGGGAGTCACAAACTTCCCTGGAGAGTTGTGTGTTGAACAGTGACCCACCCCTTTGTGTGGCTTTTGTCATTCAAGTATGGCATGAGCTTTAGTCAGCATGAAACCCTCACTCAATTACAACATATGTAATTTCCCACTTGTAGAGTCTGATTGGAGTGAACAACACCAACAGCCTGTCCTGCTCCAACCACATAGATGCCACGGCCAAGAATGCTCACCAGTATCTCTACTTCCTCAGGAGGCTAAAGAAATTTGGCATGTCCCCTTTGACTTTCACCAACTTTTATCGATGCACTATAGAAAGCATCCTATCTGGATGCATCATGGCTTGGTATGGCAACTGCTCTGCCCGGGACCGCAAGAAACTGCAGAGAGTTGTGGACACAGCCTAGTGCATCACAGAACCCAGCCTCGCCTCCATGGACTTTGTCGCTACTCTCGCTGCCTTGGTGAAGCAGCCAGTATAATCAAAGACCCCACCCACCCGGGTCATTCTCTGTTCTCCCCTCTCCCATCAGGCAGAAGATACAGGAGCCTGAGGGCACACACCACCAGGCTCAAGGACAGCTTCTGTCCCACTGTTATAAGACTATTGAACGGTTCCTTTATACGATGAGGTGAACTCTTGACCTCACAATCTACCATGTTTTGACCTTGCACCTTATTGTCTACCTGCAATGCACTTCCCTGTAGCTGTGACACTTTACTCTGTATTCTGTTATTGTTTTTACCCTGTACTACCTCAATGCACTGTGTAATGAATTGATCTGTATGAACGGTATGCAAGACAAGTTTTTCACTGTACCTCGGTACAAGGGACAATAATAAAACAATACCAATTCTCAGACTGAAATTCAAACTCTCTCACACCAGCCAAAACCACAGTTGGAGACTTTGGAGGGAAAGATTATGTAATCCAGGGTTTCCATCTGATAACAGCTGGCAAATTTACACGTGTTGGCAGCAGATGAATTCATACAAGGAATTCTAGGTATCACAGAGGAGCATAATCAAGAAATGCTGTTTAGGATTTCTCAGGATCTAGTCCTAACTACACTGTTAGAGCCTCCATCTTTTGGACAAGATGTAAACCTAGGTATCATATTCCCTTTCAAGTGGATGCAACAGTAATTAGTTCACAGAGGAGGGAATGCTCCCAAATGACCTGGCCAATATTTAAACCCAACCAACCTATCCGGTCATTATCACATTGATATTTGATAATGACCGGACAGGTTGGTTGTCCGGTCATACCACAGAGCTTGCTGGGCACAACCTGTCCTTTTCATTTTCTACCATGTGAACTGAATTTCAAAAGTTCGTCAGTGGCTGTGAATTATTTGGGAGCCATTGGGTATACCATATAAATGAATTGCTACAAGATTGCACAAGGACAAAAAGAACCCAGCAATATAAATGGGGTGCAACACAGGTTCTGATGAAGTAACAGGACTGCACCACAACAGTCAAGTGTAAGATCCCACGTTTTGTAGCAAGCCAACGTGGGTCCCTGACAGACTGAGGCAGAAGAAATTACGCGAGGGAATAATTAGCAGAGAAGTTAAACGGATACTGCGTCATCTGCTGTGAAAACAGCCAATAAGCCTCCCGGAGAGACAACAACAACGTTAAAGAGAATGAGAAGCCAAAAACAAAAAATGAACATCAGTGAAAAAAAAATAGTGGGACTGAAAGCCAAAGTTTGATAAGGTATTACATAGGAGTTACTAAGCAAAGTTCGGCCACATGGGATCGGTGGCAGTATATTGATGAGGACTATGGGACTGAAGGCCAAACTCCCACAACCTGTTTTGACAGAAATGGCTATAAAAAGTCATAGAATCATAGACCATGGATGCAGGCTCTTCGGCCCATCATCTCCATGCCAACCATCAAGCAGCCCTCTACACCAATTCCATTTTACCTCTTGCATCTGATCAACTCCCCCCACCCACCTACACCAGGGCGAATTTACAGGAGCCAATTAACCTAGCACATCTTTAGCACATGGGAGGAAACCAGAACACCCAACGGGAATCTATTAAGTGGTAATAATGTATATAGAAATTAATAGTAGGATTGGGCAGAGCCAACCTGGATTTACGAAAGAAAAATCATGTTTGAAAAGTGCATTAACTAGCAGACTAGAAACAGGGCACCAATTAACATGGTGCATTCAGATTTTCACAATGCCTTTGATAAGGTACCCACATAGGAGCCACCAAGCAAATGTCCAGCACATGGGATCAGCGGTAGTATATTGATGAGGATCAATCGATAGCATAGGAATGGGAGGGTCATGTTGCTGCTGCACAGTGCCAGGGACACAAGTTTGATCCTTGGATGCTGCCTGTGTAGAGTTTACATGTTCTCCCTGTGACTGTATAGGCTTCTCCCAGATGCTTAGATTTCTTCTCACCCTCCAAAAACACATTGGTTGGTAGGCTAATTAGCTGCTGTAAATTATCCCCAGTGTAGGTGGATAGTGGGAGAGTCAGGGAGAAATTAATGGGTACGTAATAGAGAGCAGGTGGCAGGGACACAAATGGGGTCATTGGAACTGATGAGGATGCTGAGCTAGCATAGACTTAAGGGGACAAATAGCCTCCTGCCATGAGGAAAGAGAATAATGGAATACAGATAATACAAAATATGACATTTCAGTTTGGAAGTCATCCCTGCTGGTCACAATCATTAATGATTTGGGTGAGGAGACCAAGTAAAGTGTGGCCGGGTTTGCTTATGATATAAAGCTGGGCAGCTGTGTGTGATGCAAGGAGGACGCGGAGGTTGTACCAAGGTGATAGCGACAGGTAGCTGAATGGTTGAGGATGCAGTAGGCAGAGTGAGATGTGGTAAAATGGAAGGTCATCACTTTGGTAGAAAATGGCACCAGAATGATGGAGAATTCTTTAAATGGTGAGAGATTAAATAGTGTTCAGAGGGACCCAATATCCTTGTTCACAAATCACTCAGTAATAGAAACCACAAGCGATTATGAAGTCAAATGGCATGTTGGTCTTGTATTCACATCCTCAAGTAGTAAAGGGTAAAGACACCTTACTGAAATTAGAGATTTCTGTGAGACTGGACTTGGAATATTGTGTACTGTTGGTCTGTTCTTCCCACCAAAGGATATACTTCCCAAAGGGAGAATGATTTGCCAGATTGGCTGTACGAGGAAACATGAAGCAGACTGGGCCGATGCTCTCTGGAGTTCAGTAAGGCAAGGGAGGACATCTTTGAAATGTACAGAAATTTTAAAAAAAAACCACAGAACTTAACAGGTTTAGCAAGTTATGTCAGAAAGTGGATATAGATGGATTAAATGGTGTCAGGTGGAGTAAGAAAATGTGATGTGATCCACTTTGGAAGGAGGAATGTGAAAGCAAAATTATTACTTAAATGGAGTGACACTGCAGAACAGAGCAGTACAGGATCTGGAAATCCCCATGCGTGAAATAAGTTAACATTCAGGTGGATCAAGTAATTAGGAAGACTAATGAATGGAATGTTAGCCTTTATTGCAAGGGGTGTGGAATATAAAAGGAAGTTCTGATGCAGCTTTACAGGGTGGAGCAGGCTTGAGGAGCTGATTGGTTTACTCCTGTTTCTTGTGTTCTGTGCCCTATAACCTATTCAGGTGATTACTGCAGGAATGGGGTAAACTTGAACAAAGCAAGGGGTTACAACTGGACACACGAATTGAAGCAAATCAAAAAATCACTTCAATTGACTGCTTTTGGTGAGTACAGCTGCAGGGAGTAGAACTCCACACACATCTGAGGCATCGATAACAACATCCAAGTTTGGTGCAGTACAGGGCAACATGGTGTAGTTCACAATAAGCCTACACCAATGCACAAACAAAGCCAGCTCTAAGACTTTAATTCAGGCACTTGCCCTGGTGAGGGTACTCAGCAATGGTACTGGCAGTGGATTTGTCCGGGCTTGCACCCATTAAAGCTTCCAGGACCAGGAAATGTAAATATTAACAATGGAAGAGTAAACTGAATGGTGGTTGAGCAGTTCCTCATTATCCAGGGCAACATTGTCTGTACTACCTCGTTATTTCCTGCCAGTAAATCTTGCCAAAGCACATTTAATGTCAGACCTTGCCTCTGGGAGATCAACCTCTATTCCATTGAGGGTGCTTCAAGTTCAACCCAAAAGTTGCAAGGTCAACATCTGAGTCTCTGCACCTCCTAGTTTTCCTTTCGGGTACTCACTAATTTCTTAATGAGAAACACTAATTCTGCCTCGTACTGCTGACTGGGTGTACTCCTGGAAAAGCAGGAAGAATACCTTTGTGAATTAAGATGGACAAAGAGATCCTCACCGTTTTGACTGCAATCCACTTTAGAGTGCTCCCAATTGGCCAGTGGTGTTTGAATCAACTTCAAGTGTGGAACAAGTCTGTCCTGCTGGAGGGCTGAGGCTGTGGAGTGCAATTACTGTCAACACATCACAACAGAGACAATATAATAATGAAATAAATTGTTTTTTTTATTTTATACAACAGTTGAACAATACATTAAGTATACATACACACAAACAAACATGTCTAACACATACAGTAGCCTGACACGTGCTACCTGGAATAAGCACTACTGTATGGTCTTGACAGAGGGATAAGAAGGTATTTACAATAATCAGCATATGAAAAATAAAGAATTGTGCCCTCCCCTCCATTAATCATTTGTGCATGTTTACGTTGAATTTTATCTTTCATATAAAAATTTAGTATCTCCCCCCCACCCCCAAGTGCTTTAATTTCTCGTTGTTCTGGCTCAAGATGGAAAGATCGGGGAAATGATTGGGACAAAATATTAATGAAGGATTGAAATTAATAGGATCCTTAAAACAAAACATTTCTACTGGGTCCGGAGTGGATGAAAAGAGATTTATTCTAACCGTGCAATGGCCAAAGCAGGTATTGTGCAGAGTACATTGAACCACAGTTCTCTATTCTCTGGCTCTTTGGCTGAAGCACAGAGACCAGGTGATGTCCCCATGGCAAGGGAGATAGGTTGCTATACTTCGTCACAGGCCTGCTGGAATTCCTTTGGATGGACACAGATACTGCAGAATATGGAGATAATCTTCCAATTGGGGGTTAATGACAGTGAAGCAAGTTAAAATTTTAAGTTAATCTATTCTGCTTTTAAAATGAAACTATAAGTCTGCCTTGCTCATCCAAATACACATCCTTAATGTACCTCTCCTGCACACAACTACAAGCATTCTTCAAATGTGTAGGCTTTGAATGGCTAAAAAAAAGTTTGTAAGAAATGGAGAAACTCCATACCAAAGGCAACATTAAAATAATTCAAACAGTTTACCAGGTTGTCAGGTATATAATAGATCAAAAGATCTTAAAAACTAGATCTGCAGAAGCAACCTGTGCCCGTGCCAATACTACCAGGGAGTTTCTGGAGGCACTTAACACATTCCCAGTGCCAACAATCTATTCCTTTCCACACTCTCCTGGATAAAGTGGTCTACAAGTCTACGCAAAGGCTACCCAAAACCAAGTTTTGCTTTACGATTACCCAACAGGACCAATTCCAAATGCTTTGATTTTCTGTGATAACACCAAGTGTTATGGGAACAAGGCCCCATTTCTTAAACTTATATAAAAAAAATGTTTTATGAAATATATTGAATCCACGTGGAGCTGCTGCTCCTCACCACTTTTTGAACTTAGTTACACAGGAGTTATTATTGATTCACAAATCATCACTGGCAGCTGGTTACAATCAGAGGTAGGGTCTATAATCACAATCTGGCACAGAAATTTAATTGGAAAAAATAATGTCTGGTCAACAGGGACTCAATTGCATACGTTTTTCCTCTATGTTGGACTTTAATTGGGCTTACTGTGTCCTGCTTCCCACCCAACCCTCCCAACTTGTGCACACTATGGAAGACATACTAGAACATTCACATGGACCCACAGAAATGAAGTGCCAAAGGACATACAAGGATTGTGGCGTTAAGTCCCAGACTGCACAGTAACCACAGCATGTAGAAAGCTTTTAACAAAGCAGGTCTCAGCCAGTGCTGACACTGCTCCACCATTGAAGAAAACTATTAGTTAATAACTCAGCCATATTCCAATCTAACCAAGCAAGGTCAGGTCTACTATCAGGTACAGTCAGTGTCAAAGCTGGGAGTTTAGTACAAAAAAAGGACAGCAAATTGAGCCACACAAAACAAGTTCACCGTCCAGTTTAAATCTACAGAATCCGGAGGACGGAAGTGCACAAATGTCATTAAAACGCCAGAGGAGAAGGCACAATTTCACCATCCTGAAATGGTGCATGTCCAATATATTCCTCACAAACAAATGCTCCAAGGTGTTTGTACTGCATTTCCAAAAGTGCTCAATTCAGAAACAAGGCAGTCAGGCCCCCCCTCCCCCCCAACGAGGTTCTCTCATTTGCACAACAGCGGAAAAGAGAAGAGATACTTTGGTGAGAGGAAAGACACACTGCAATGACACTTTTTAAATTACAATCTGCATAAACCAGGCATTAATCCACCCCTCACCCATTAACAGGCTTACTGACACTCTTCAAATTTTGTTTTATACTGCATTTTGGTTGAGAACATATTGAAAATTCATTGCATCATTGTGGTTACGTATCAGGTCATTATCTTATCACCAGGGAGGTAAGTGTAGTGCACTGTAGGCATCCTTAGCACCCAGCTCTACAACTGAAGACCCTGCTTGAGGTTTAAACATGTTTTCACCTCTGGTGTGCTGCTGGCTACAGGGCAAATGCCAAGGGTAGTGGTGGGAAAACAACTTCAAGTGCAAGTTATTGGAGGGTACTGCATGTTCAACTAGACCGTGCTTTAGGTAAGAATTTGTCTTGTAGCATATTGGTGTCAATAAGCCCAATAACAACTGTAAAATGATGAACCTTAATTATTAATTTAAATCTCACAATGTTAAATGGGAACATTCTGCAATTTCTGGTTGTAAAAAAATCCTTGTATGCCCATCATTAGTGAAAAAGATTAGTGCAAATGTGGGAGAAGAGTTGGTGCATCCTATACGCAATTAGAAATCAAATTTAAGTGAGAAGTACAGCTGGAAATGAGAATTTCTAAACAAAACTTCATGTGTTCTCTCTGCTCAGCAGAGTGACATATTGGTTCAATGTGTTGAATGCTCAGCATTCATCAGAAACCCACCGTGCAGGAAAAAAAAAGTACCAAATTTCTGTCTACAAACTGAATTTATACTGATGCTAACAGCAAACACACCTCTGGACTGAGTTTTTGTGTCTGCTATATGGTTCCTCTCATCAATTTATGCAGTAAAACTGTGAATGTGTGCAATACGCTGAGCTATTGATGCTACAGAGCTGTTTTCTCACCTTTTTTTTAAATAAAAAGCAGGGCAAGACACTGAAACTGCTGGAGTCAGTGCTACACTTCCGTTCAGTGCTGGCAATATTCAGGTACAAGTGCAGGAAAAGTTAGTTCCTGTGTCATGACTGGGGTGAACAGGAGGGGGGGGGGGATTTCAGGGGAAGATGCAGATTGAGAGAGACACGATAAGTGTTGAGAAGTGAAAGAGCTCCATAAGCGAGTTGTAATTCACCAACTTTGGATGCATTTACTAATTGCGAAGAGCATTATAAAAAGGGAGGGGGGAAATAACTAAAACAACAGGCAGGCTTTGATAGGGCTACAGTTTTACTGTAGCCAGAACTCTAAAACAGATCTATGACCACCTCCTGGAGGTGGTCTTTCACCCAGTGAGTTTGGCCTAGTATGTACAGCATCATACTGAACCCTCAAGACTAGTACAGGGGAACCTCCCATCTGGCACCAGATACAAGAAGTTAGAAACACAAGGGTTTGAACTTAACACTGATGCCATTCCTATGAAGATCCAGCTAAGGTTACAGAGTTGCAGTCAAGACACTTTGTTCAGCTGCCTTCCTGGACTGACTTTCGTTGTCCAGAAAAGAAATTTCCTGATACAGGTTGAAGAGAGAATCATTAATTCATAGTTGTAACAGATGTTTGCTGGTTGCTATAAGCAGGTGGTCTCGAAGACACCCATTTGTATTTTTGTGCAACTGTCACAAAGTGTTAATAATTGAACTGTTGCCATAAGCAACACATGGGTAAAAGTGGCCTGCCACTAAGAAAAATTACTGCCCCCGTCTTAGGTGTGTGAAAGGGCAAAGTTTCTTTAAAACCACACCAAACCTTTGTACCAATTATCTTCTTTTTTGAACTTAGAGCTTATTTTGCCGTACAATTATGATTAATAGCTAGAAACTGCACTAGAACTGCTATGGACAGGTCTTTAAATTCAGATTATCATTTAAGGAGTGCAAAAATAATACATACAATTTCAGTAATGCATCAACGGGCCTTTCACCTTTCTCACTGAATAGTGAGCAAAGGATTAGGTTTCATATTGCAAGTACATCTGAGAAATTGAACATCTAGAATACAAGTATTATTTTCAAACAGTAAAAGGGATCAAGCAATGTGCATTGGGCAAGGACATAATCCAAATATAAAACAGTAATGAATAAAAGTAGATTAAAATAAGCTTTGAAAAGTATCAAAAACCAAGGATGCCTCAACTTCCTAAGACAAATGGAAATGTTTGGCTCACCAAAATCCGTGGCCAACATCAAGTGCATCTGCTGACTTTCACAGGGGTATTTGTCACTGTGGACTGCATTGACTTGAACTTCTGACTCAATGAATCAGTTGTACTGCATGAGCACTTCCATTTAATACCAGTTGTTTGTGCATCCAACAAGCTGCTGTTACCTTTCCAGCATGGTAGCAGGGATGGAAATGGGTCAAGTCTGCTGGTATTTGAGAGAAATGTCAGGTCAAGGCTCATGATTCAAGACTGCTCATTAGAAATAAAAAGCAAGCAGGGACTCTGGGGTTTACCATGTAGATGTTTCAGGAGGCACATATAACATGCCAATGACCTTGGACTGTAGCCCAGGCAAATGGGTTCTAATTCCAACTATCCAGTACTCTGCTATTTATCCTTCTCACCCTTGGGCTATTCTACCATGTGGAAACATGAGTGTCTCCCGCCAAATTTCAAGGATAAATTCAATGTGAGCTGCTTGGAAAATGGCTTCTCACAACAATATGGGAGAGAAACTAAATAGACCGCAAACAGTCACAGACCTCAGAAGGCACAAAACATGAAGACCTTGCATCTGAGAAATTAAAGTGTTTAAGATTTATAGTGACCATAGAATTTGATTGTAGCATTATTTTCAAAACCCTTAGTGATCTTAGAACACAGGTGACCCATGAAAATTTCTCATGCAAAATATGCACATGAAAAATGCACATGCTGGAAATATTCAAGACTTATGGCAGTATCAGTGGTGGGAAAGAAGGAGTTAATCGTTCAGACCACCACTGTCTCTCTCCCTGAAGAGGCTACCAGACCTTTCAAGTATTTCCAACATCCCCAGAATTTTGCTTTTGCGCGAGAATTCTCAGTGAATTCAAACAAACCACCCGAAAAATGCAGGTGTTCAATCAAATTTGATGGTTAAATATTTATAAAATAAATCTTCAGACAGGGTTTTCACTTCTGTTCCAGTTTTTGAAGAGTAATCTTGTGGGCTATCTCAAGCAAGAGTGATTACATGGAGTGCACCCAGTATGGAAATGATTGGGGAATATGGTATCGGGAAGGTGGAATATCTAACGAATCCAATCTAATCAAATCGAAATTCACCATTACCGATTCCATATTAATTAACATATTAAGACATAAAAGTGGATATATGTTTGCTCTAACAAGTTATGTTCAATTTGTTGAAAACCTGAGGTAAGCTCTCAGATCACAAACTTGAAAATACAATCATACATAACAAGTGTCAGGCTGAGTCATTACTCAGCACCCTTGGGCAAAATTTCTTTGCAGGCTAACATGCAGTGTGGTGCAGTTGCCTGTGTGGCACACATGTGGCTATTTAATAGCTCTCTTTCCAGTCCAAGGATGCAAGCATTCCAAGTGCTTTAAAATACAGTGGGAGTGGAGAGGAAGATGGAACAATTTAAGAGGTGAAAACGGGTGTGCAAGAGTAAGCACATAACAGAAAAGCTACACCAGCGAATATATGAAACGTGCCTTCAGTCCTTTCCCTCTCCAAACCTTCCCTACTTTCTTAAAGTGATCTGTAGGTTCTTCAGGGGAAATCTGAAGTACCAGGAGACAATAAAACATGATGAATAGGAGAGAAAAAGACATGTTGTGCTACAGAACACTAAGTCCAACCATGGAGCAGTAACTCATCATATGAAAGTAGTATCCGACTGGACCGGTTTTCCTTATAGGCTGGCAAGAGTTTTGTGAGGAGCTGGGAGAAGTTTCATTCTCTTGATGCCAGTACTGAAGTACCCTTCGTCACTGCAGCTGCTCTTCACACTGATCTGTTCATCAGAGTCACTCACACTGCTATTGCTCCAATCCAGGTCCCTTGATATGTATTCAGTGCTTTCCACATCCACATCGATTTCTTCTGCAGGTTAAAAAAAAATAAGTATGAGAGGTTTTGCTCTTTGTTTTGTGTATGCAATCATTTTAGATTTCCTTCCTGCTTTTTAAGTTGCACGTTTAGATTAGAACATAGCAAGGCACAGGCCCTTCGGCCCATGATGTCTGTGCCGAACACGATGTCCAATTGAACTAAATCTCATCTGCCTGCACATGATCCATATCCCTCCATTCCCTGCATATTTGTCTGTCTATCTAACAGCCTCTTAAACACCACTATCGTATCAGCTTCCACCACTAGCCCTGGCAGCCCATTCTAGGCACCCACCTCTGTGTAAAAAGAAAACTTGCCCCACACATCTCCTTTAAACTTTTCCCAATCTTACTTTAAATGGATGCCCTCTAGTATTTGACAAATCGTTGTAATAATAAAAATTTTATTTTGTATTTTATAGAACACTACTACTTATTTTAGAACATGGCCATGATCCTTGAATGTAAACTTGTTCACTTGTACACCTATTTGAAATCCTAAGCGATTCCTTTTGTAACATTACAATATACAGTGAAACTATCTTACAGCACTTGGTAGTCCTCTCTCTTACCCTGCCTGATTTCACAGCATTATAACCAACCTCCACCACAGTCAAGTGATGCCTTTGTTTGGAAAATTACCAAAATTCCCTAGATTCACAAAATGTTTCATTAGATTAGAAAATAGCAATGTAAAAGGGAGATGGAAAGCAGGAAACTACAGGTCCGTTAGCTCAACCTAAAACACAGAAATTAAAGGAGCCATTTGACCCTTCAGGTCTGTTCTGCTATTCAATATCATAGCTGGTCATCCAAATTCAGTTATTTTAATTTAGTTTCAATTGCTTTCCATAGAAGGGAATTCCACTCCGAAGAAAGAAATTGCTCCTGACCTCAGTCCTAAGTGGCTTTCACCTTATTCTTAGACTGAGGCAATTGGTACTGTACTCCCCCACCAATGGGAACTTCCTCCTGGATCAAGTCTTTCTAGTCCCATTAGAATTTTGTAGTTTCTTTTTTAAAAAAAAACAAGATCCCCTCTCTTGCATCCAATCGGAATTATCGCTGCCATATGACATGAAATTTGTTGTTTTGCGGCAGCAGTACAGTGCAAAGACAAAAATCTATAACTTACAAATATAAATAAATAGTGCAAAAACAAAAGGAATGAGGTAGTGTTCATAGGTTCATCGATTGTTCAGAAATCTGATAGTGGAAGGGAAGAAGCTGTTCCTGAATTGTTTAGGCCCCTGTACCTACTTCCCGATGGTAGTAACGAGAAGAGGGTATGTCCTGGATGGTGAGGGTCCTTAATGATAGATGTCACCTTCTTAAGGCACCGCCTCTTGAAGATGTCCTCAATGGTGAGGAAGATTGTGTCTGTGAAGGAGAATGCTGGCTGAGGCTACAACTCTCTGTAGCCTCTTGCAATCCTGTGCATTGGAGCTTCCACACCAGGCAGTGATGCAACCAGTCAGAATACTCTCCACTGTACATCTATTGGAATTTGTAAGTTTTTGGTGACATACCAAATCTCCTCAAACTCCTAACGAAGTACAGCTGCTGGCATACCTTCTTCATGATTGCATCAATGCATTGGGCCCAGGACAGATCCTCAGAGATGTTGATGCCCAGAAACTTGAAGCTGCTCATCCTTTCCACTGCTGACCCCTCAATGAGGACTGGTGTGTGTTCTCCCGACTTCCCCTTCCTGAAATCCACAATCAATTCCTTGGTCTTGCTGACGTTGAGTGTGAGGTTGCAGTTGTGACACACAGTCATGAGTGTAGAAAGAGTAGAGCATTGGGCTAAGCACATATCCTTGAGGTGCACCCGTGTTGATAGTCACTGAGGAGGAGATGTTATCGCCGATCTGCACTGACTGTGGTCTCCTTAAGTCTCCAGTTGCAGAGGGAGGTGCAGAGACCCAGGTTTTGAAGCTTAGTTAATAGTACCGAAAGAATGATGGTTTTGAACACTGAGCTATAATCGATAAACAGTAGCCTGATGCATGTCTTTTGGTTGTCTAGGTGCTCCAAAGCAGAATGGAGAGCCAGTGAAATTACGTCTGTTGTTGGCCCGTCATGGCGGACCTAATCAATCCAATCTCTCTTCATATATCATTCTGGCCATCCCTGGAATCAGTCTAGTGATTTGCACTGCACTCCCTCCTTAGGAAGAACATCCTTTGTTAGCTAAGGAGATCAAATCATTAAGGTATGGTCTTGCCAAGGCCTTATACAATTGCTCCTGCACTTGAATCTTCCCAACATGAAGGCCAGCTGAGCATTTTGCCTTCCTAATTGCCTGCTGTACCTGGAGGTTTACTTTCACCGACTGGTCATAGAGTCACAAGAGTAATACAGCATGGAAACGGGCCCTTTGGCCCAACTTGTCCATGCTGACCAAGATTCCCAAGCTAGTCTCATTTGCCCACATCTGGCCCATATCCCTCTAAACCTTTCCCATCTATGTATCTGTCCAAGGTGCTCAAAGACAGCCAGATATCATTACACCAGGACACCCATGTCCCATTGAACCTATGCCCTGCCCCCTCTTTCCCATTCTGTCACCATTCAGATAATCTTCTTTCCTGATTTTGTCACCAAAGTGGATAAGCTCACATTTACCCATATGGTACTGTACCCGGCATGCATTTGCCCACTCCCCCAACCTGGACAAATCACACCAGAGCTTCTCTGTCCTCCTCAAAGTTCACATTTCCACTCAGCTTTGTGTGGTCTGCAAACCTGGATATATTACATTAAGTTCCCTCATTCAAATCATTAATAAACATTACGAATAACTGGGGTCCTAGTACTGACCACTGCAGCACCCCATGAGTCACTACCTGCTTGTCAGAAAAAGACTGTTTTATTCCTACTACAGCACCCTTATACCCAAACCCACATGCTTCAATTTTGCACCCTTACTGAAATCCCGAAAATACCACATCCATTGGTTCTCCTCATCCATTCTCCTAGTTATATCCTCAAAAAAAATCCCAATTGATTTGTCAATTATTCCTTTTTTTGTATATTCATGTTGACACTGTCTGATTCGGTCAGTGTTTTCCCCAAGCGTTCCATTATTTCATCTTTTATAACAGACTCCCACATTTTCCAGATTAACCAGACTATAATTACTTTTCCAGCTCCCCTCCAATCCACTGGAAATCTTCCAGAGTCCAAAGAACTTGTGAAAACGACCAGCAATACATCTATTGCTTTGAGGTCCACTTCAAGTAGTCTGGGGTGAAGACCCTGGCTATTTATCAGCCTTCAACCCATCAATTTCCCAATACCATTTTATTCAGTTCCTCCCTATCACAAACCCTATGTTTCCCAACATGTCTGGGAGTTTTCTTGTACCCTTCTTTGTGAAGGCAGCCAAACCATGTGTTTAATTAGTCTGCCATTTCTTTATTCCTCATTATAAGTTTCCCCATTTCTGACTACGGGACCAAAGTTTGTCTTCACTAATCTTTTCACACATCTACCATCAGTTTTTATGCCTTCTGCATGCTCACCCTCACATAATCTGTTTTCCTCTTCTTACTTAATCCCTTTGCTGAATTTTAAATTGCTCCCAATCCTCAGGTTTGCTAGATAAACAAAGGACCTCAGATGCTGGAATCTAGATGAAAAAAGCAAAAAGATGCTGGAGGAACTTGGGAGGCCAGGCAGCATCAGTCAGGAAAAACAGTCAACAATTTGGGTCTTCAGGGTCCTGACCCGAAACGTTGACCGTCTGTTTTTTCCCTTGGACGCTGCCTCTCCTGCCGAGTTCTTCCAGCATCTTGTTGTTTTTTTCCTCAGGTTTGCTGGTTTTTCTGGCCACTTTATATTTCTTCTCCTTTGATCTATTACTATCCCCAGTTTCTTACGTAAGCCACAGATAAACGATCCTTCCAGGTTTTTTTGTACCAGACACAAATGGACGATTGTTGTAATTCCACTGTCAAGCTTTAAGTAATGTTTCCCAATCTATCATACCGAAAATAAGCTACTATTAAAAATGACAGCAAAGCACATTGAAAAACCATGGTAATTAGACAGAGTCAGCATGGCTTTGTGAAAGGCTAATCACGTCTGA
This sequence comes from Pristis pectinata, assembly GCF_009764475.1. Taxonomy (NCBI): domain Eukaryota; kingdom Metazoa; phylum Chordata; class Chondrichthyes; order Rhinopristiformes; family Pristidae; genus Pristis; species Pristis pectinata. The sequence continues at coordinate 6,563,776 of NC_067433.1, forward strand.
CCAATGCTCTTTGAAGTAACACATATTGTGGATAAAGGGGAGCCAGTGGATGAATAATACTTCCATGTTCAGAAGGTACTTGATAAAGTGCCGCAAAGATTCCTGCAGAAAACAAAGGCTCATGGTGTAGGGCATGAATTATCGGCATGGATATAAGATGGTTGGGGTGGACTCGGTGGGCTTAGGGACCTGTTTCTGTGCTGTATGACTTGATGGCAAGACTGGTGGCTGACAATAAATGGGTGGTTTTCCTGGTTGGCAAAATGTAACTAGTTTTGGGTCAATGCCTTGGCATTATGTTTTTTTTTACAATTTATATAACTGATTTGGATAAAGCCATTGAAAATATTGTTACTACATTTGCTGGTGACACATAGGTAGGCAGGAGAGTAAGTTGTGAAGCAAATGCAAGGAGGCAAAGACTTGATAAATGTGGGTAATGTGAAAGTGTCCATTTTGGAGAGAAAAGTTTAAAAAAAAGATCCGAATAGCTTGGGCGTCCCAGTTTATAGTTCACAAGAGGCTAGAATGCAGGTACTAATATAGCTAGGGGAACCGAATACAAATGCAGGAGGTTATGCTAGAGTCTATATAGGACATTGGTGAGACTAAATCTGGAGCACACTCTGCTGGTATTAGTCTCCTTATTCAAGGATGGATGCAAATGTTTTGGAATCAATTCAAAGAATCTTTACCAGACTGATACCTGGAATGAGCAAGTCATTTTATGAGGAAAGTTTGTATCTACTAGAATTTAGAAGAGTGAGCTGGAGCTTGAGTGAAACATGTGATCCTGATGGGGCCTGAACAAAGTGATTGCGGAGGATGATGTTTTGACATTAACAATTTTCAATCTCTCAGCATCTAAAACAGCACTCAGTATTTGTTTTTCTACTGAAGTGGGTAACCTCATTTTGCTCCCACTTCATGTTTTGTGTGTCCAATCACTCAGCTTGTCTCCATCCTCATCAGTACTTACATTCCCACTTAGTCTCATGTCATCACCAAACTCAGAAATTATATATTTGGTATATTTGGCACAGCCTCAAAATAAAAGGGACAACCCTTTAGAACTGAGATGAGGAAGAATTTCTTCAGCCAGAGGGTGGTGAATCTGTGGAATTCGTTGTCACAAAGGCCGGTGGAAGGCCAAGTCATTGGGTGTACTTAAGGCAGAGATTTGTATGTTATTCATTGGTAAAGGGATTAAGGATTAAATCGGGAGAATGGGGTTAAGAAGAAAAAAAAACCAAAGTCAGTCATAATGGAATGATGGAGCAGACTTGAACATCCAAATGGCCTAATTCTGCTCCTATATCTTATGATTCCCTCAGCTAAACAGTTTATACAGGTTACGTTCAGGGACATATCAGCCATGATCAAAATGGCAGGGCAGGCTGGATCAGCCAAGAGGCCTACTCCTACTCCAATGTTTTTATGAATAGTTGGGGTCTGAGCATCAGAACTGATACTCCATTAGTTTCAGAGCCTACTAACCAGAGAAAAACCCCTTTATTCCTTTCTATCCATTAACTATCTCAATCTGCACTAATGCATTACCCCATGGAATGCATAATGGTCATTGTTGCTGCTACAAATGAATAAATCACAAAACAAAAATAAATATAATTCTGAAGCAATTTCACAACTTTGTGAGAATTAGAGGTAATCTAATCTCTACACCAACAGAAGTGCTGGGAGAAGTTTGTGATAGGTTAATCTGTAAGCAATTGTTTTGCAGTAAAAGCAAGCTTTCCTTTAGATATTACCTTGATCAGAATCTGATCTCTCTGAAGAAACAGTTGATCCTATGCTATCCATTCGCGTCCTCTCAATATTAAGCAGTTCCAGCTGCCGCTTCAAATGACGCTGCTCCCGTTGTAGCTGGTCAATCTGGTGGAGAGCCCTCCTGTCACCTTCTTCAAGTGTCTAGAAGGAAAGACAAATACTTGAAAAAGAAAAAACTACAGATCCTGGGAATCCAGAATAAGTCAAATACTGGAAATACTCAGCAGTCAGGCAGCGTGTGTGGAGAAAGAGAGGGGAACAGAGGTAACATTTCAGGTGGATGACATTTCATCAGAACAAGGAAAAGTTTGAAGCTGAGTATACTTTAAGCTGAAACAAAAGAAGAGGGATGGTGAGAACAAAAAGGAATGCCTGTTATAGGGTGGAGACCAAGAAAGAACAAATGAACACATGGTGGCTAGTGCTGCTAGCCAAGAGATTTGTTTCATACACATTGGCCAGTAGATCAGGGGGTCTGTTAAAAGAACATGAAATTAAGACATGCTCAAATAAAAATCCCAACTACTAGGTGTCACAAGGATCATCTTATGTCAGCTGGATGTACTAAATCACCTTAGGGTGTATTTTCATTCCATTAATGTTATTGATGAGGAAATGCCTCCTTTCTACTTCATCTCCTAAGCATCTTCAGATCAGAATTTCAATGAGGGTGACAAGGCAAGGGCCTTGAGATATCTGTCATCAACATTCACCACAAACACTTACAGGAGTAGCACTGAAACAGTGGCACGATATAATAAGGCAATCCAACAAGGGCTGGAGGAAGTAGACCATGTAATTACACAGGCCATTTCATTAGAAATAATTTTGTTTGCTGTCAAAAGCGTAAACAACTGGTAATTGTCTAGGAAACCTGAAACACACAGAGTGTAGTTACTAAGAAAACATCTGATTGCCATGAAGTTTTGTAAGACGTTACGTTTGATACCATCTAATGACTAGCACTTCCTATGCTGTGACAGAATACTGGAATTAGACAAGTTTTTCTGCAGAAGTAATGAGGCTACAAAATTTCACCCTGCAGCTTACCTTAATATGTAATTTGGCTTTCATAAGTAAACTGAGTGTGGTGTGTCTTGTACTCTCTGATCCCACTGGCACCAATTCTTTCAAGCGTTCCAAGCAAAGTCGCAGATGGGCCCGTCTGGTTTAAAACAAAAGATACTGATTTAAATTTGCAACCCAGGAACTGATAGGGAAGAACTCATAAATGACTGCAACTTTTTGATGACTGAAGTAAAATTGGCACTCCTGCCAGTTCAAGTTCTACTTCCCTTTAAATAGCTCCATTTTTAATCAACTGAATTTCATAAACTGGCTGAGTGATCGTACTTCCAAAATAAATGTATTTCTTGCGAAGTGTTACAAAGGAACATGTGGATACAAACGCAGGAGGTTCCTTTTTCACCAACTAGAAAATGTCACCATGTGAAATTGGCAAATGTAACCCAAGGGCAGAGGGCCATCATAAAGCCAAGTCAACACTTCACAGGCTTCACAAATCATGCCCATTGGCAAGAGGCTGCACAATATAGCCAAGGACCTAAGGGTTGAGAACTGCTGGTTACTTCCAAACTCAACGGGTTAAAAGTTTTCAATAGCGAACTGCATTCAGAATGTTCCTCCTGAGGGAACAATAATAACTTTATGCAGATTCTTAAGAAACCAATGGGGACAGCAGTGGATTATATCATTACTGATGTGGCAAATTGTTTCTCAGTTTCCAGGGGCCAAGTTGCTTACTGCTCCTAACATCTCCAAAAGGGGATCAACTTCAATAAAAGCATGAATGAGTTCCAGCAGAATTAGACTGACCATAAACAGAGCTCAGCTCTGCTGAAATCAGTGCCAGAAGCCATCAAAATAGATTTCCTCAAGGGCTGCAAAAGCAGCCTTGCTGATTCCTCGTGTTATATACAGCTTGTGCCTCTGAATCTGCACATGGTGCATTAATTTACAAGTTCCAGGAACAAGGCCAGGATAACATAGCACATTATTTCACACAACCTGCAGAGCACATGGTACATGCTCCTTTTACTCCAAGCTGAATGGGCTACAAGTGATGGACCTCAAGCTTACAGAGTCAATCTGAGAAAATCAAACACTAGTTCAGCTACTCCAATTTAAATGCTGTCATTTGATAATAAATCAGCAAAAGCTGGATTGTCTCATGTTGTTTAGAAACCCTTTGCTAGGCTTCAGAAGCCTAATGATCTAGGAAAAGACTATATAAAATGGTATTTTGAAGTTAATCTACCATTTCAACATTATCTTTATGATAATTGAATTTTTTTTTATGAACACACTACTGATTCAGATAGAATTAAAAATCTGGCAATTCCAGAACATTAAAGACAGTAGAAACTGTATTGTGCAAATGCAACTTCATAACTCTGAAATTATTAGGTATCATGCCCTACGTCACTCCACCATCATCAGCAAGGAAAATTAAACTGATCCGTTTGATTTTGGCTGTGGAATCCACCCGTGCACAAACCACTTCAGGCTCTTCAACTAGAGGGCAAATCAACATCAGAGCCAAACCCAACCCATTCCGATTCTCTACAAATTACCATTTTCAGCAGCAACGGTAAGTGCAAGACCTGACATTTTTATTTTCATTGACTCCATCCTGGATATTCTAAAGGTACAGGTAGTTCTGCTATAACGTCAAAGTTACATTGCGTTATAGAAAGTCATGTTATAACAGAACAGGTTGCAGTTGCCTTCAAAACACAGATTTAAACAGGTTTTCCCAGTTTGTGATATAATTAACACAGCCCATGTCAGATAGTATTCCCTAATCCATCAATTGTGTTATTTTTTATATGTAAACATTTAATAACTAAAAGCACTACAAAAGGACAACCAGTGTCAATACACTACAACTAATACAGAAGAGAAGAAAATAAACTAAACATCTACATAACTATAGCAAAAGAACGCCAACTAAACACCTGCAAAACAGCAGAGAAAACACCCGCTAAATGCACACGCAACACTTCAAAGAAGAATCGCATTCTCACCGTCCATAACACACGCGATCCCCGAGGGGCCCACCGAGCGCGGAACTCAACCAGGGTGCCTGCGGAGGCAGTGTGCTCCCCAATCGTGTTGTAACCATGGATAGGAAAGGCTTAGAGGGATATGGGTCAGACAGGGGCAAATGGGATTAACTTAGATGAGTTTCTTGGTCCACATGGACAAGTTGGGCCGAAGGCCCTGTCTCCATGCTGTATTACTCTATGACTCTATAACCAATTTGCATTATGGAAACACATGTTATAGCAGAACTACCTGTACTGCCTCCAAAAACCAGGTAGGATCAGCTCCATCTGAAAGGACAAGCACCTCATCTCCCTCACCAACTGATTTCCACTTTCCAAGTGACTGCTACTCAATGAATTGAATAATCAGCCCATTTCACATGTGCTGGGCCTTTGGTAGCGTTATCAAATTTCCAAAATCCTGTATATTTATTCCTGTTAAGTATTCATCAGGTGTTTTTGAATATCATTGAATCTGCTCACATCACCCTCAGGCAGAGCATTCTAGATAGCAACTATTCCCTGGGTTGATTAACATTCCCACCCATTGCCTCTGCTTCTTTTGCCAGTCACCTGTAATTATGGCCTTTAACAGGATAAGAACATTCAAAATGGGGGCAATGGCAAGCATATTTGCAGAAATGACGAGGGGAGAAAAGAAAATGATTCAGACAGGACTTGGCTTCACTTGCAAGCAGTTTTTGTTGACTTTAAGGTGGTGTTGATAAAAGATTATCAGCTAGTCACCTCTAGCTTAGTATTGCAACCAGGTTGGGGAATTCTAGTGAGCTCAACGGGGAAAAGCAAAAAAAAAATCTTAGGTCATTCATTCCTGTTGACAGTGTGCTAACATCAGAACTAGTATCAACAACAATCAACTATACAAACCATACTGTAATGTACTTTCCATACATTTATGTGCCATATTTTAAACAAAAGTACTTCAGTACAGCAGTGGTTTGAAAAACACACACAGATTTAACTATATTCTGCGGCAACTAGTTGGACATTCCACTAACCACTTACTGTAGAGGGAAGACATGGCTGAAGCATGCAATTCCAATCAGTGTGCGCCAAGTTATGGCTGGCTCACTCATCCACTTCCTAAAAGAATGCTCCAAACTTAAGTAGTCAACACATAGTTTTACCGACTGAATAATGGAATCTGCTCCATCCATCAGAATGATTCACCCAAAGCAACTAGTTGGGTGGGTAGGTAAACAGTAAGATCTAGTCTTTCAACAGAACAAAGTAAGAGAAGGCCATCTGTTCCTTTGAGTCTGCTCCATCAAGGTCATGGCTGATCTGCCACCCAAGTACCATTTTCCTGCACTATCGCCATAATATCCAGAAATCTATCAATCTGCTTGGTGTTCCTGTTTAGTGAAATACTACTTTGTGAGTGCTGCTGGAAGATCATGAAAGACACACCCTGGTTTACCCTCAAGCCTGTTGGTCTTCCTGTACAACAAGACATCCGCAAGTGAATGCTGCTGGGCACATTTCAAGCTGCAGGAGTATGTGCCAAGGAACACACTGAAGCTTGGTGCGGCCAACACAAAGGCTTTGTGGGGAAGGACTGCAATCTAAGGTCTTGCTGCCACTGGGTTTTCTGTAACAGCCCTGCAAACACCTGAAGGATATATTATTCAAATAGGATACATGGCATTGATGCTTTGCACACAGAATGTATAGACTGGATGACACCATGAATGTAAAGAGAGTCAGACACTGTTTTGTATTTCTTGAAAATACTTCTTACGAATAAAGTTTATTTCTGAAATTAAAAATCCCACCCCTTCAGGAAATAAAAACACAATAGTAGCTACTCCCAAATAGCAATGTGCAAAGATTAACATGGACTTTGCATTAGCATTCAGGAACTTGAAGCATGTCAATCCCATATGATCACTGGGAGTTCTAAATAACACAATCTGCAGGGAGCATTGGATGACAGCTTTGGCAAATCTAACCCCTAAACATCTGAATCATCCCATTGTATAACAGAATGGGTTTTGTTACTACTGACGAATAACAGATCACCTTGAACGAATCTAAACATGAAGGCAAGGGAAGAGAGACTTTAGAATTTGTGTTACTTACAAACATGAGATTTCCAGCACAGCTATGTACATCAGAAACACTAATCTTAGAACCATTAAAAAAAATCTTTCTCTATATTAGCAGTACTGAGATGGATTATACTGCCACAACACAAAACCAACATCAGGTAACTCAGCACAGATCATGGATGGAGCCTTGGACCTCACTGCTTGGTTTGTAATAAGTACCCACTTACAGCAGCAAGATAAACTTCAGTCTCCCTAATAGAGAGAAAAATAGTTACTGGGGAAAGATATGAAAACCTAAAGCAATTGTCTGCTTTCCCAACTAGAGTCAGAGCATGGAAATCATGTCTGTGCTGGCCATTAAATACCTATCTATATAGTAATCTCATTTTTCAGCACTCAGCTCACACTGTTCCACATCATAGCATTTCAAGTGCTCATCTAAATACCTCTTAAATGTTGTGCCACCCACTCAGGCAATGCACTCCTGATTTCAACCACCCTCTGGGTGAAAAAAAATTTCCTCAACTTCTCTCAAAATCTCCTAGCCCTTACCCTAACTCTACATCCCCTTGTCCCAGACACTTCTGCAAGGTAGAAAGCTCTCTCACTATTCACCCTATCTATGCCCCTCACAAGTTCTGTACATCTCAAATCAGCTTCCCCCTCAGCTCCAAGAAAAGCAAATCCAACGTAACCAGTCTCCCCTCGTAAGTGAAATGCTTCATTTCAGACAATATTCTGGTGAATCACCTCTTAACCCACTCCAACGCAATTATGTCCTTCCTTTAATCTGACAACCAGAACTGTGCACACTACTCCAGCAGTGGTCCAACTGATGTTTTATATAATTGTACCATAACTTCCCTACTCTTGCATTCCAAGCCCCAGCACTGAATAATGAAAAAAAAATTAATAAAGTAGAATTTCTACCCCTCGTATCCACTTGGTGGCATGTTCCTTTGGTGACTGAGATAATACTCTGGTCACTGGAAAGTGTCAATGTTGTTCTTCACCTGCTATGAAATAGTGACCCATGTGTGAACTCTCAGTATGATTTTTTTTCTCCTGGATGGAGATGCCTGATTGGAGTCTTAGCTCCTCGACAGCTTCTTGGTCATTTCAGGGGTTCCTCACAAATCACTGCTCCACTACACCACTCTGCCACTCCAATATAAAGATGAAAACTGTTCACCTCAAGGGACTCACTATACCACATCTACAGGTTAAACATCAAACAACACAACACATAATGTTCTTCAATGGGTGGTAAAAGGATCAGAATCAAAGGAGGCTCAATTTAAATGAGTGTTCTAGATTTGGTGTAGGGCGAGGGATTGGAATTGATGACAATTAAGGACACAGTTGAACACAGAAGAAAATTTGTCTGAATAAACCCATCTACGGAGAGGTTTAATGTGGGGGGAAAAAAAACTGAAGTTATCCACATTGCAAAACAAAAGGGACATTTGTTAAATGGAGTGAAATTAGGCAGCGCTGATGTTCAAAGTGACCCTGATGTGCTTGTGCACAAGTCACTGAAAGCCAATATGTAGGTGTTGCAAATGACGAGGGGACAAATGGTATGTTGGTCTTTATTATGAGGGTTTGATTGCAGGACTATGGGAGTCATATTCCAATTGTAAAGGACCATGGTGAGATTCCACCTGGACCAGTGTGCAGAATTTTGGTCTCTTTAGTTAAAAAATACCTACTTGCTATCAAGGGTGTGCAGCAAAGATACACTAGTGGTTCCAGGGATGGCGTGTTTGTATTACGAGCAGAGATCGAGTCAACTGGGACAACTCTTTTGAGTTCAGGAGGATGAGAAGAAATTTCACAGTCATACATCATGGAAGTGGGGAGTGTGAGGTAGGCCATTTAAGACTGAAGAGAATAGAAATTTCTTCAGGACGTCAACCTTTGGAATTCTTTGTCCCCAACGGCTGTGGAAGCTCTTCATTATGTTCAAATAGCCAGAAACTGGTATATTGTTGTCACATGTACCGAGGTACAGTGAAAAGCTTTTGTTTACATGCCATCCAAACAGATCATGCCGTACAAGTATATTGAGGTGGTAAAAAGAAATATAGATTGCAGAATATAGTGCTGAAGTCAGAGAAATTGTAGTGCCGGTAGACAAATAAAGTGCAAGGGCCACGATGAAATAGATTGGAAAATCAAGAATTCATCTTTCAGCATGCGAGAGGTCAGTTCAAGAGTCTGATAACAGTTGGACAGAAGCTGTCCTTGAGCCTGATGGTATGCACTTTCAAGCTTTTGAGAGGAGAGAGGGGAGGAGAGAGAATGACCATGGTGGGGGGGGTCCTTGATTATTTTGGATACTTTCCTGAGGCGGTGGGAAGTGTAGATGCAGTCAGTGGAGGGGAGGCTTTGGGGACAGTGCTAGATAAAGTGCAGAGATTGAAGATCAGCCATGATCTTGATGAATGACAGAGCAGGCTCACTGTTGATTGACCTAATTCTATTTATGTTTTGATGGACAAAAAAAACTATGAAATATTAAAATAATGACCACTCTTACAGCAAGAAACGTCCATATACTCAAACACACGGGGAAAAGAAAATGAGTTTTACTTCTCTAGTAATCCAAATTTTCTTGAACTGTGAAAGAGAACAATGTCAGACAAACAGCCTCCTCAAATGAACTAAAGATAGCAGGAAAAACTTGGCTGCATTGAGTATCAAATTCCTCAGTTATAAATATTCTTTTATGATCCTGTTTTGCAACATTTTATCAGAGGCTGGCACGAAACAAAGCATTGTTAGAGGGAGTGTTCAGCAATAAGAATTTTCTACAATACTATCATCGAAAGGAAAGTAACGATTACAATTCCCATAGCCTTCCTCAGTTTTAAAAGATAGGATACAAAACCTCTGAAATGCATCATAATCTGATAACTTGCGTTCTAGTTTTTTCTTCATTCAATGTATTTCTTCTTGCCCTTGCAGCTGATATATTTTTGATTGCTCACAGATTTTTATGCAAACTAAAAAAGACAAAAACTATTAATTTCTAATTAGCATATAGAAATTGAGCAGACATGACTTACAAATCTAATTCCATAAAAGATAGTCTCACATTTGAATAGTTTCCTAGAACATTATGTTGTGGATCAACCAGGGAACAGGCTATTTTAGATCTGTTAACATGTAAATGGGGCAGCATAGATTAATAATCTTGTGGTAAGGAGACTTCTGGGGAAGGATGATCATAATACAAGGAATTTTGAGAATGAAAGTAAAGTCAACCTTAAACTCAATTACAAAGGAATTGGGTGAAAATATGTTAAGGTGGATTGGGAAATTAGATTAAAATGAATAGATAGTGGTAGACATTTTAGAATTATGAAATATTCTAATTGACCAAATTGTGAAATAAAGACTTCACATGAATTTCTTCTGTGGCTGATTAAAGTTGTTAAGGATGGTATTACATCAAAACAAGATTTCCTACAGATGCAAGAATTATATTATGGCTAAGGAGCAGGATAACTTTCGAAACCAGGAAAGGATGACTAGGCATCGATAGGGAGAAAACAGGATGAGAGTAAACCTGCATGAAAATATGAAAAAGGTTTCAAGAGGTTCTACACATACAGAAAATGAAGGAATATTAAAGAGAGTAAATGCCAGCACCTTTGTAGCCAAGACAGGATTATAAAGGAAATGGCAGACATGTTCAAGTATTTTTGTTTTACATAGAAAAGCAGAAGTCTGAAAATGTTGGAAATCTGAAAAAACAACTGGAATTGCTGGAAAGACTCAGCAGTCTGGAAAGCATCTACAGAGAGAGTAATAGGAGTAACATGGATGAGGCCATCAATTGTATTTTCACCTAATTCCTTTGTAATTGAGTTTAAGATCGCCTTAACTTTCACTCTCAAAATTCCTCATATTTTGATCAATCTTCTGCAGAAGTTTCTTTTCTGCTAAGTAGTTCCAGCATTATGATTTTATTTAATATTGTTCTGTCCCTCTTCAAAATAAGGTTTTAACTGTTATCAAGGGGCAAAACAGCAAACATTACTGGGGATAAGGTACTAGGCAAACTAACAGGACAAGGTGATGACAAATGGCCTGCAACTGCACTTCTAAAATAGGTGGTGGGGTTGATTGTTATATTCAGAAGTTTCTTTAAGATTCTGGAAAGCTCACAGCAAAGAGCAACGGTATCATTTTACAAGAAAGGTAGGAAAGTAAAAAAAAAGTTAACTACAGCTTAGTTAGCTTGTGAGATGTATAGAAAATGCTGAAATCCATAAAAGGGATAACATAACAGAAACCAGAACTATGTTAACTCTGCCCAAGCTATATGAATGGGAAGCAGTGTTTAATAAATTTAGGGTTCTTTAATAATTATGTAATTGGCAGGGTAAAGGGAAATAGATATGATGTATTTGGTTTTCAAAACAACATTCAATGAGGTGCCGCATGAAATAGTACTACAGAAGTTTAATTATGGTTTAGGGTAGTGTATTTACATGGGAAGAAAACAGGTTACAGATGTCAGTGCAGCAACAAAAGGAACATTACCAAGTTAGTATGTTGCAACTAGTAGAATAACTTGGATGAAGGGATGGAGTGTAATACATCAGAGTACGGCAATAATATAGACATAAGAAGGAAAGTGAGTTCTGAGAAGGACAAAAGGCCTGTAATGGGATAGAGACAGATTGAATAAGTGAGCAAAAACAAAAATGCAGAGGAGGGAACCAAGTAGTTATCCACTTTGATTGAAAGTACAGAAAAACAAAGAATTTAAATGTGTGAAAATATATTTTAGTGTTAAAATGGGTCTCCTCATATAAAGAAACAGAACGAGTTGTATAGGTAAAACAAATTAAAGCACATGGCCCTTATTGCAAAGGGAATGGAATACGCGAGCAAGCAAATCTACCTGCAACTGTTATAGGATTTGGCAAGTAACACAATTGGAATATACTTGCCCCGAGGAACAGTATAGCTGACTCCTGCTCTCATTTCTTAGGACTTGGTTCACTCACTATTGTTTGTACAAAGTGCCTGCTGTATTTTGCTTAATATTGCAAGGTTTTCAGGCTTCCTTTTGGAAGTCCTTTGACTTAAGGTTTAGATAATATACCCACACAACCTTGCCAACTTTGCTCCCAAACAAGTACAGGTGAAAGATTTATTGATTCCTATTCTAAGCAACTAACAATGTTTTTTTTCTTCCTGACAACAAACCACTTGTTGATACCTATAACCCATGGCTATGATTGAGAGTTCCAAATTGACAGGCAGCTACCAAAGGACAAAAGTTACATCTTCTTTGTTTAAAATAAGAAAACAGTAGAATTTGCAAAATTCCAACAATAGCTGCAAAACACTGGGAATTCCCACAAAGGTATGAGGCTTAGTATGGTTCAGTTCTTTGCCTCTTTATAGCACTCCAAATGCTGACACATCCTGACATACCATTAAATAGAGAGAGAATACACTGCAGGGGTACAGGGAAACATGGAGAGGAATGGGACTAATGGCATTGCTCCCCTCGGAGCCAGCATGGAAATGATGGGCTGAATTGCCTCTGTGTCACCATAAAGTGCAAGAAAAATTAAAAATCACTTTTTGTCAGTAGTACTTAAAAAGGGGAAAATGAAGAAAAGTTGGCATTTTTGGCTGCAGATCAGAGGGTATGGTTGGTGCACCATTTTCAGATTAGAACTGGTGCATGGAGGATGCTGGACATGCAAAGGACACAAAACAGCACATGGTTTGATCCACTTCACTCCCCAAAACTACTGAACAACCTCTCTCAAATATCCCCAGCATCCACATAACCACAACTTAGCTATGATTCTATCAGACAACCCCATAAAAAAGATATTATATTTTTCAGTAGACTCAAGATCAGTTCATCTAAAACCAAAGGTAATCTTCACTACAACTAACCATGCTACATTGATGTACAACTTCACAATAAATAAAGTTCTTCACAAGAAGTTTCTGTCTAACACCAGTATAACTCCAGTAGATCATTTTAACGGCATGGACCAGTACACTGCCACCAACATGCTACAAAAAAAATTAAGTCACAATAATTTACCTTACTGTGCCATGCACTGATTACAGTTTACCAATAAGGAAGCCAACATATTTGGATCAAACATCTGCTCAGTTGCTTGCAACCAGGAGCCAAATATTATAATCCAATACTACCAATGATTAACTCTTCACCCACCATCTTGAGCATTCATGAGCTCTTTTCTCTGCACACCCCACCATTGGCACATAGGTACTGGTATGAGATGCACAGAAATAACTGACCAAGGGTTCTTCAAAGAACCTCCCAAACCTGTGATCTTCACCACCTAGAAGGATTTAAAGCAGCCACAAGAAGAGAACATCGATATATACCTCACATATCATTCACACATGCCTCACATATCATTCTGAATTAGAAACTGCATAGAAACTTCACTCCATTGTTGGGTTAAAATCCTGGAACTCCTTACACCAACATAGAAGAATTGTCACAAGGTCTACCGCATTTCCAGGTGGCTCCACATCACCTTTACCAGCAATGCTGATAAGCCACAGAGAAATAATCAAAAGAAAAGCTACAACAGAATAAAAATGCTTCCACACCAAAAGGCTGATGCTTGGGAATGCCAAGTACGGATGTCAATCTCCTGTTTACTATATACTAATAGCTCAATATTCTAAAGTGAGAGGGAAAGAAAATATAGGATCAGTCTTCCAGGTAACTTGAATTATATCCTTGTTATAAATTGCTTGCAAAAACTAAGAAAATATTTCAGACTACATTTATGAATGATTCCAATAAATTGCTAAATAATTGTGTTTAAGCAATTCCTGGCTCTAACATTAACAACTAAACCTAGCAGAACTGTTTATTTAAAACATGTGGAAGGTTTCCATAATCAATACTATGCTCTTTTAGACTCTGATTTCAAGCTGCACCATCCATTCTGCATGTGAAATCTGTAAAGACATTTGAAGCCTTGAATGAATTGGCTTGACCCATAGGTGTCCTTTCTTACTCTCTTTTCTACCATTCACACAAGGCTTAAATATGTCTTCATATATAAAAAAACTTTTTGTAGCCAAGCACAGAACTAGAATGCCTTTGAAAACAATGGGAATGAACAAAACAAAGAGCATTGGCAGCACCATTCAGATATTAGCTTCCATTCAAACAAATAAAAGTAGATATGTACAGAGGCCAAAGACCATTATAGGTCATAAAACAATAAAATATTTTAAAAAATTCCAAACAGATAAGATGGGATAGAGAAAAACAAGTAACAGTTGTGTACATGAATTTGAGGTAGTTGCAGAGAAGAACATGCATATGAAAATTTGCTATATCCGGATTAAGGCCTTCAGTATTCAAGTTGAATTCGGCAGGCAGATAACAGTCCCCTGGGCACTTTACCAAAAATGTTTGACCGGGATGGGTGGCTTTCCACAATGGAAACTACAGGAACTAATTAGGAACAAAATGCCCACTTCCAGATTGTTTTAAATTAAAAAGACTAAAATATTGTCATACAGTTCATCTGAAAGGTTAACTACACTATCTCTCTTGAAACCCAAAAATACACAAACTGCCTCAAAATATTCTTTAAACCTTTGCAGCTGAAGCTAATTGACAGATATTGCAGAAATTTTAAAGCCCATTCAGTATGATCTCATCAGGCATCAAGAGACATGCAAGATTACATGATCTGTTGCAACATATTGCACAAGGAGTAATACTTCCCCATGCAACCAGTTCAATAAGGACAAAATACTATTCACACAAATGTGGAAGGTACAAAACCTAACACAACTAGCACTTACAGGTGATAATACTGTATTTGCAGGCATGTGATTTTGGACCTCATTGTATCATCAAATCATCATTCTACAATTCATCATCAACATAGGTTCTTCTTAGGCAGTCCCTCTAAAGGAGAGCAACTTGCTTCCACTCCAATCATATGGCATCTGGAAATGACGGACGAGACCAACATGGGACCCACAAACTCCACTACAGGCAGGGCAAGGGGTGCTTGATAGGTTGGCAGATGGATAGTCTGGGAAGACGACATGTACTTTCTGGGCTTCCTGTGGAGACTCAATATTCTCAGTGCCATCCTGGTTGCTGCTTCTCTCTATTGTTTTGTCATGGACCAAATGTGGATGTTAAGCTTTCGTAGAGAGGGTTTCAGAACATAGGCGAATCCTTTCCTCAGTTGTGGTAATCCCTTGCAACGATGGAGCTCAGGGTAGAGTTGCTGTTTTGGGAGTCTAGTGTCAGACACATTAACAATGTGATCTGCCCGTCATGGCCAGCTGAGGATAATTCAAACCTCAATGCAGTAGACATTAGCCGGAGAGAGGCAGCCAACATTGGGTTGCTTCTTCTGCAAGTGGATTTGGAGGATTCTACAGAGACAACATTGACAGCATCTGTCAAATGTGTTGGTGTGCCTGACCCAGAAACTTGCTCTTGATTACCTTACATGGGAACAACTTATTTGGCTCATCACCCCTCCTCCCTGGCAGCTTCCTCAGACTTCACAATGTAAACTTTGCACCTTAACCAAACCAGCTATCAACTCACCGTGTGCACCATTCCAAGTTACCACCAAGTGCCATGGAAACAACTGCCAACTTCATTGCCTTCCTTTTTCAATTGGAAGGCACAGTCTAGCCAAGAGTGCTGGATGAAGTTGGGTGACTGTTGATGCCTTGGTCACTCTACAACAATGTGAATCACATCATTCCATCACACAATAAAAAAAGTAACAGATTCACACTGTAACCCTGGTGCAAGGTAAAGGAAGGATTTTTTTTGTTAAGAGAAGACCTCAAGACTTGCATTTATTCAGCCCTTTTCACATTCCTTTCAGAATGTTCCAAAACGTTTTACAGCCAATTAACTATTTTAGTCACTTGGTAACATATGAAATAATAATCAATTTGTGCACAGCAACTTCTCACAAGTAGCAATATGATGGTGGCCTGATAGTCTGCTTTAGTATTGCTGCTCGAGGATAAATATTGTCCAGGAATTCACTTGCCTGCAAATAATGGTCAAGCTTCCAGCCAAAAGCAAGGTCTATCACTATCCAAAAAAAGAAGGTAAACTGTCAATGTAGTGGAATATCAACTCAATCTTTGTGTTCAAATACATCACGACCATCAACTTCTGGCTCAGGAAGAGAGATTGCTACCAAGAGAGCCAGTGTTGTTTGGCGGATGGAATGTTAATTAAAGTGAGCTGCCTAGCTCTGGATAGAGTCATGTTTCTTGAATGCTGTTGGAACTACATTAACCAGGCATTCCTGATCTCTGCTTTAGAAGGAAAAGCTTTTGGGAGCTGGAAACAAATTACGCAAACTACCTTTACATGTATGCAAAATGTTTCTCTCAAGTTCCCTACCTTGCATATTTTTATGCAGGTGCACATGATACACAAACAATTTCACAACAACCAAAAGCTACTTTTGAATGAAAGGAATTGTGGCAGGTTTTGGAGTGGGGTTAGGGAAAAAGATGTTCCTGAGATAGTTTGGGGAGGCACAAGATCTGGAACCACACACACACACACACACACACACACACACACACAACCAGGTTGCAGTGCCAGAGCCAACTGCAACTTTGGGTCATCAATTTATCTCAGAATCTCGGATGAGTTGATAGACACACAGAGAGAATAAGATGGGATTAGTGTAAATGGTGCTTAATGGTCAGGAAAGACTCAGTGGGCTGAAGGGCCTGTTTCCATGCTAATATGGCTCTCCACTATTTAGCAGTGGCTCAAACAAGCAGCTGCCATCTAATAATTTTGGAACATGGTCAGTGAAGTGAGTATCCTCAAGAGGGGAAAATTTGGGAAGACTGCAGAAATGCTCAACCGTGAAGAAATGCTTCCAGAAATGGTCTGGCATTTCAACAGTAATCTTTGAATCCCTATTGCCAACCAGTGAATCCACCAAGTCCCCCCAACTTCTGGACTTGGAACGACACCACATGTCACTGCCCAGCTGATTCTACTTGTTGGAGTACTTCCAAGAACCTGGATACTATGTGCCATCCGGCTACTGAACAGCACGGACCTGCCAATATGTCACAGGTGGACATGTACCAATTAACAGCAACATTCTGGCAGCATCCTTCCTTCCTAGTACAGGCACTGGAGGTAACTACAAAATAACTCTGGGCCAAAACAACTAATTCAGTTGCAGCTGGGAACCCCAGGAGAAAGTCTGGGAGGATAAAGAACAGCAAGGGAGAACTGGCTGGCATAGGAGATGGAGTTGGACCTGGACCTGGACCCGGACCCAAGGTCTGGGGTACGGGAAGTAGCAGGGACAGAGAAAAGAATTCAGAACAAACTGCACATTTATCTTCAAATATATCCAAATGCAACCGATTTTTATATACAATTTTGGTAGTTGTATTGAAATGCAAATTTAATGAGATTTGGGGCCACGCTGCTGAGAAATTCAGAGTTACTGGATGAAATGCAGCAATAGTAATGATACTTGCTACTCCATTAAACGCAGCCACCCTGCCTCATTACTGCATCTCACTGAAGAGAACTTACATTGTGTTCAGAGAATTAAACAGTATTAAGATCAGGAAACAACAGTTGTTCCATTTCTGCTAAAGGGAAATGAATGACCTGAAATTTACTGCAGTGTAACAGTCAATGTACAGTAAACAATTAACAGTAAACAATGCACAAATTGCCAGTAAACCCAAGGTAATGAAAGGATATCCAGCACATGCAAATTACCATGAACTGCTGAGTGATTTGCCGTAGCCTTGCCGAAACAGCATCTCACCACCAACCATTGTTATTAAGGAGTTGTTGAATATGCATATTAAACACATTAAAATTGATGCAGAAAGTTAGGACTGCTTCTATTAGTGACAAGGTAATTGTCAATGCAGTGTCAATTAAATCCCTTTGGACCCAAATGAAATTTGGGAGTTGCAGACCTACTGCTTGCAAACTGGTCTTGTAAGTTCTTATTTATCCATGCCCTTATTTCCCCTTTAGGTCAGCATTTCTTCTTTTATTTCTACAGCTAATTTAACATAACTTAACTCCATTTTCTTCTCAGCTAATCCAGCTTCTCTCATATTTATCACATAACAGACTTCCTAACCAACCTCATGTGAAATCAGAAAGCAGATAGATATTGTCCACTTGCTTTATTGCTTTGCAATTTTAAGCATACACTCACAGCACAAACATGATTTCTACTTAAACAGGGAGGAGAAATCATCTACAGAACAAACAGAGCAACGTGCTACTGTGCCCAAGTTATCAGCCAATATTTCTGTGACATTATGCAGTATACCTAATTGTGTAATTACATCACCCTTCAGCACCACCTGCTACTGCAAAATTATGTTTTAAAAGAAATCCTCACGCAAGTCTCAATCTGTATGCTCCAAATCAATAGGTTAACAATCTATAGTGTGTAGGGGGTGAACCCGAAAGGAATTTTCAGGGAAGCGAATTCCCTGGCTTCAGTCCACCTCTATATACAAATGTTTTACTATTCAAAACATAGCTTTTCCAATCCCTCAAGACCACTCTTCTGAAAGGGAAGAATTGATTTGATGCTTTGGCAAAACATACATCAATCATGTTATAGCACGATTACACCCAGCTACATGGTTCCATATTCAGGAACTAAATGATGTTTCTTTTTTATAAAAAAAACCTGCTGACTGACAGATTGATTGCCATGATTAACCAAAAACTCCCAACAATATTGTATTACGTTACTACAGGAGTGGCAGGCAGCAAACTAGATAATTTCTAGTCTTTTCTGTCATTTGACATTCCTATGCTGCAGGTGGTTAACATCAAATAATGAATAGATATTTCCATATTCATAATTACTGAAATCATTTTTTTACAGGAAAACTAATATTAATATTTTAATATCAGTCCTGGGCACAGCTGCAAGTTTTTAAATAAAAATATAACAACACAATTATGTAAAAGATCCCAGAGCACTCTTTCCAAGAAGATGGAATGACTTAGCGTCACCAGTAAATGTTTAACTATCAAATCTCAAAATTAAAACAAATTAGTTTACCATTATCACATTTGTGCAACCTGGAATGGACAAATTGACACCACTGCTGTTTACATCATTAAAGTGCAGCCACTTTTATAAGTATTTTATTGACTGCAAAATTGTTTGGGTAATCTGGGTTTATAATAGTGCAATACAAATGCAAACTTTTCTCTTCATCTAATGGTGAAACACTTTCCCAACAGAAGCTGCAAGATTCTGATTTAATTAAGAGCTCAGGCAGCAATTCTCAATG
Organism: Pristis pectinata; assembly: GCF_009764475.1. Classification (NCBI taxonomy): domain Eukaryota; kingdom Metazoa; phylum Chordata; class Chondrichthyes; order Rhinopristiformes; family Pristidae; genus Pristis; species Pristis pectinata. The sequence goes on from NC_067433.1 coordinate 6,583,058, forward strand.
AACTCAACATCAATGATGCATTATTAGGCCAAGAAGTGAAGAGTGCAACCATTGATATGCATTTGTGAAATAACCGATCTTTGATAATCAGAGGTCGACTCTACAAAACACTGATTAGGCCACAGTTGGAATATTGCGCTCAGCTCTCGTCGCCACACTATAGGAAGGACATGATTGTACTGGAGAGGGTGCAGAGGAGATTCACCGGGATGTTGCCTGGGATGGAATGTTTCAGTTATGAGAAGAGACTGGATAGCCTGAGGAGGCTGAGGTGGTCCATGGAACTTTGCCCCATGGCAGAAATATCTAAGAGCAGAGGCCATAGTTTTCAGGTAAGAGGTTTACAGGAGATCCGAGAAAGAAATTTTTCACCAAGAAGGTGGTTGCAATCTGGAATGCACTGGCTGAGAAGGTGGTGAAGACAGGTACTCTAACACTTAAAAAGCATCTGGACCAGCATATGAACCCGCAAGTAGACTATGGACCACATGCTGGTAAACGGGATTAGTATAGATAAGTCCTTGGTAGTTGGCATGGTTGTGCTGGGCTGAAGGACCCATTTCTGTCCTGCATGAATTTGTGATTCTGTGTTACAGAATACAAAACTAACCAGTCACTCAGTAACATTCAAGTCATCACATTACTTTCACAGTCTTCAGCTTACCTGTTTTTTTCCATTTCGTTATGCGTTGATCTGGAAAAAAAATTAAACAAGGATTAGAATCTTTTCAATTCAAGGGAAACAAAAATGAACAATTTACACCAAATATCATCTCCTACATTCAAGCTCCTTCGAAATAAGAGCTTGCACAATCTGTGAAAGTTGTATCATGGAGGATCTTATCTGCCACAAAGCCATTTTGATTGAAAACCGACCAACAAGTAAGTGTTTTACATTTTGTCAATGTTCCCTTCTTGTTGGTAACCCACAAACATCAAAACATCCTGGCGTAAAATGATTACCAATATCCCAAAACGCACAAAGTATAGTCACAGAGCTGGAAAACAATTTGCCATTCAACTTGTGCAGCATCTTGCCAAACCCTCTGCCTACAGAGCAACTTCTTTCTAAACAAAAAAGTATTTCCCCCTCAGTCAAATAAATGTCACAGCTTCATTGCAAAAGGCACAGTTTTACTGAAAGTCACCAAATAACAGCATGCAGATTTGCACAAAAGCAGCAAAAAGATTCAAATATCATCTAAGTATATCGGGACCCCACCTAGAAGACCACCCACATAGTTGGCAAATCACACAACATAACTATATCCAAACATTTTTCATTATACAGTTCCCCATTCCTAAAACCACTCATGTTGGACTGTATGGCTGACAAACAAAAGGTTCTCTACGAGGTTCCCAATGGCAGTTCTTTTTGCAGGATGGGGAGCACTGGTACAACAAAGAAAAATAAAAGTGAGCTTCAAGAACCTACAGCATGCCACCTGCTACCAGCGGTGCCTGGAAATCAAGGGCTCACTTGTTGAGCTGTGACACAGCAGCTCACAAACTTGGCGAGAAACAGCCTAGTTGCTTTCAAGTCTTCAAGAAAACAACTGTGCTCTTTCCTTTAAGCCCAAATTCATTTTAGAGTTTGAGCTCTGCACACATATCCAAAGATAACAAAATCTGCTACTTAACTCGCCACTGGCTCAGTCACCCTGAAATCTAAAGCTGGCACAAGCAAGTTGGATTGTGATTTTATCCCTCCATTCACGAAAATAAAGACTGAATGTGAAAGGACATCGTTAAACAACTGGTCAGATGAGGAGTTTTAATCAAAAATAAATCCCCATCATGTTGTTAAATATTTTTAGGACAGCTCCAGATACATTAGCCATCCCTCCTTTCATAATTTTAGTGAATGTTAATTTGTTTTTATTGAGAATAGAAGGTGTCCACGGATCACAAAATGACCCAGAGTGCAACAGGAGGTTGGACCGTTTCCAGGCCAAATAACCACATTCATTTTATCTTCAATAAAACACACACACTTGAAGAGAAATTTAATGAAGTCAATTCAGTTTAAATAGAATTTAAGAGATGGATAAAGAAAGATCAAATAAGTAACAGCAAGAACAAATAGTTGCAACGAAATTCTTAACAAACAAGCTTCTTAAAATTCAGTGCAAGCCACGTACACACTGTTTCCATTACCCTGTTTACAAACAGCTCAGAGGAGTGACTTCAATAATCATTGAGAAAACAGATTCCATTGCTGATTAATCCAACTCACTCCACCACTGTCACCCTTTGTCCTGGGAATGGAATTGGGTGGAGAAGTAAACCATGGAATTAATCCAGGAAGGAACAGCTAAACTAGTTTCAACACAAGGGAATTTGCTTAGTTCAAGAGTGATCCTTATGGAGTAACAGAATTATTAAAATAATCGATTCTGCAAAGGTGCAAGAAACAAAGCAATTCGAGCACCCATGAGAAAATGGCCTTAATCCCCATTTACAGGGGCAAGCAGGGTGTTCTGGAATCCAGAATGGGAGACGGGCAGCTCAGTTTAGGGATTACTAGAAACAAGTCTAGCCAAAAACTAGGCAGTCAACCACGTTTAGTCTTTACCTGCTCCCCGCACTCTTCTTGCTTTTGCTTTTCCTTTTGCTGCCAGAATCCTCGCTTCTGTAGGGCAGGAGTGCTGCATACCCATGTTCAGCCTCTGTATGGTGCATGAGAGCAAACTAAGGCAGAGTGGCCACACACTGTCCTCTGCCAACTCCTTTCTTCTACCGCTTCCCCATTCCCACCCCTTCACAACGCCAACCCCCTTCTGTCTCCCCCACAGTTGACATGTCTCCAGCCCCATTCACAGCACTTGCCACCATTAGTCATTGACTTACAAGAAGATAAAAGGATATACTTGCTATAGAGGGAATGCCGTGAAGATTCACCAGTGTGGTTTTTGTGATTGCAGATCTGTCATATTATGAGAAGCCTAGCCTATTCAGAAGGACGAGAAGCACCCTCATTGAAACTTATGAAATTCTTAGACAACATTCAACATGACAGATATTGGAAGGATGTTTCCCCTTAGCCCAGGACTCTAGAACTAGGGGTTATGTTTCGAAAATAGTGGATAGACTACTTAAAGCTGAAATGAGGAGATATTCAGGACATAAATGATGAGAAGTTTCTTCACTTAAAAGGCTTATGAATCTTTGGATCTCTACCCAGGGGGCTACACAGACTCAGTCCTGATAGTTTTCTTTGGATCATGTTGGAATCGAGGGATATGGGGATAGTGTAGGAAACCAATAGTTGGGTAGATCAGCTGTGTTACTGGCAGATTGGGCTGTTGGGATGAAGTGGCCTACTCCTATTTATGTTCTCCTTCCACCCACTACCTCCTCCTTCTACCCCCCCTTATTCCCCTGACTCTTGATCATCCCATTCCCTACCACCCCACCACCTCCTCCTCCCCAATCCCTTCCAATCTCAACCACTGCCCCAACTCTTACCCTCCCCATTATTTGCCCCCAATTTTTCCCTCCCCGTTCCCCACCTCAACCATTCCCCCCCTGCCATTCTCCGCCGCCCCTGCTGCCCCCGCCCGGGATTGTTTACCTCGCTCCCGCCGCTCCAAGTAGTGCGCGGCCTCGATCAACCGCTCAATGTTGATGAGCTGCACAGCGGTCATTGTGTGAGGACGGACAGAGATGGCGCGATCTGGCCGCAAGACTTCTCCCTCAGTTGAGTTCAGCGCCCGGACCCGCTCCGACCAGCCGCTGCCAACCGCCCGTGTTTACCTGCCTGGGGAAATAAAGGCGCAGCGGCCACGCACCCTGACCGGACCCACGGTCCGCCTCCCGAGCCTCTCCGCGCTCGCCTATTGGACAAACCCCACCGCCGACCCGCCCCTCCTTGCTTTTCATTGGTTGGCAATGCTGTCCATCCGCGATCACGTTACCTTGACCGCCCGAGATTTTTTAAAAACAAGAGCTCAAGGGCCCACCCCCGCTTTCCATTGGTCGGTTTGGATTCCAGCCGTCCGTCCGCCTTCTTCTCCGAGCACGATTGGCCAATCTAGCTGTCCGTCAACGTGAACCGTGGACGGTTGCCTGTCGATCCGGCTGACTTCACACAACCAAGTTCTGATAGGCTGTTCACAATGATGTAATGCGGTTCTCGTCCTATCAGAAGTTGCATGATGTATGCCTAAGTGTCCGTGCACTGAGTGACATGCGTAGTGGACGCTTGGACTGGTTGCTGCGCTATCGCTGCTTCTTTCTCCCGTTTGACACAAATGTCTTCACATGGGATCTCCCCACCGGAAAATACTGTCCTGTCCCCACGTTGAAAGTAGGGAGGGTTTGATGTAACGTTACAGGGTGCAAGTGAGACTGCATCTGTGCATTGCATACAGTTTTAGTCTTATTTTGATGCAGAACGTGGTTGTATTGTTGGCAGTGCAGAGAAGGTTCACCCTGGGTTGAGTCCTGAGATGAACTAGTTGCCCTGTGAAGATAGGCTCCGTACTCTGGAGCTTAGAAGAATGAGAGATGAACTTATTGATACATTTGAGATTTTTTAGTAACCAGAACTAGGGGAGCAGAGCTTCAGAATAAGGGGTTGTCTGTTTCAGGCAGAGATTTTTCTCCCCTAAGAGCATGGTGACTCTTTAGAATTCTCTCTCCCAGAGAGTTGTAGAGGCAGAGACATTGGATATATTCAAGGCAGAGATTGGAAGGGGTGGAGAGCACAAAGGGAATGTTTTTAATAGGACCAAAATTGTCCAGCTGACATAATTGCTTTAGGTGCCATCTAAAATGAGGGAGATGAATACTTGTTAATCATAACTGATCTGCTTGGAGGAGTGCAAATTGAGAAGGAAAATACATGCCGGAACAAGCAGAACACAGCAATTGCTGGAAATACTCAGAAGATGAGGTAGCTTCTTCGGAGAGAGAAAAACTGGGTTGATGCTACAGATGGATGGATGACCCACCATCAGAGCAGCCTAGTTCCAACACAAACAGGAAAGGCTGGTTATCGGAAATTATTGAATGTAATTACCTGAAAATATCGAGTCCAAGACAATAAGTGAGATGCTCCTCCTCTACCTTAGTTTGGACTTCACAGAGCTGAAGGAAGAGAGGTCAGAGTGGAAGTGGAAGGGACAATTCAAACAACAGACAACTGGAAGTTCAGGGTCACCTTTGAAGAAGGACGGTGTTCTGCAAAGCAGTCATCCAATCTGCATTTAGTTTCTCTAATGTAAAAGAGAGTATATCTTGAGCACTGAATGCAATACACTAGATTGGAAGAAGTAAAGTGAATTGTTGCTTCACCTGGAAAGACTGTTTCAGTTACTGGATAGTGGTAGGGAAGAATTAAATGGAGAGGTGTTTCATTTCTAGTGGTTGAATGGCAAAGTGTTGTGAGAAGGCGAGTGGTTGATGGAGATAGAAGAGCAGACCAAGGAGTTCCAAGAATGTTGAAATGGGAAGGGGAGGGGAAGACCTTTCTGGTGGCAGTGTCTCTATGACTTTAAATTCTACTACTATCTTTCTCACAGCTGACCACAACTTCAAATTATACCTTTTGCACCCAATCTGAGTCATATATTCTCGAAAAAAAGCACCTAATAGTCACACCTAGGAAACTCCTCTCTCTTCCTTCACTCTGAAAAACAACTTTTCACTGCTGCTTTTTCCTGTTCCTTAGCCAATTTTCCATCCGTGCTATCGAAGCCTCTTTTATTCCATGGCCTTCAATCTTTCTGACAAGCTATTATGTGGCATCTTATCAAGTATGGAAGTTCATACATACATCAAATTCATATCCCTCATCAACTCTCTTTTACTTCATCAAAAAAATCCAAGTTAGTTAGGCATAGTTTGCCTTTAACAAATCCATGCTGTTTTTTCCTAATAAATCCACCTTTATCCAAGTCACTGCTAATTCTGTCCATGATTACTCTTTCTACAACCTTCTTCACCGAGTTAAACTGACCGGTCGTTTGTTAACAGAGTTATCCAAACACTCATCTTGAACAAGGGTGTAACATTTGCAATTTTCCAGTCCTCAGACACCACCCCTACAGAATTTACAGAAATTGGGAAGATTATGACCAGAGACTCTGCAATTTCCTATCCTCAGCAATGTAGGAGACATCCCATCCGAACCAGGTGATTTAACCACTTGAGACTAGTCCTTCTGGTACCACCTCTTTATCAGGTTTTAACCCACCCAGAATCTCAATTACATCTTGCTTTGCCAAGACTCCAGCAGCATCGTCTTCCTTGGAAAAGACTGATGTAAAGTACTCGGCCAGTACCTCATCTACACTTTCTGCCTCCATGGGTAAATTTCCTTTTGTTTTGGTCTCTGATGGGCTCCACAACCCTTCTCCTGTTCACATGCCTACAAAATATCTTTGGATTCCAATTCTACTTTGTTATTAGTCTTTTTTTGTGCTATTTCTTTGCCTCTCGTTTCCTTTATCACTTCCCCTTTGCGTAATCAGCCTGGTTATAACTCGAGTTAACAACCTGACAACTACTATGTGTGCTTTTTTCTGCTCCATCTTACTCTCTCTTTCTGGTAATCCAGGGAGCTGTGGCTTCAATTCTCCGACCCTTCTCCTGCATGGGCCTATTTTACATTGTTCAATTACAGCTTTGCCTGCTAAGCTTTGATTCCAATTTATCTGATCCAGATCTCTTCTCACTACAATGAAATTGGCCCTCTTCAAAGGACAATTTTTACCTCGGTGTGGTCTATATCCTTTTCCATAGCTACTCTAATCCTGATGGTATGATGGTTGCTGTTTCCTAGATGTTCCCCAAATGATACTTGCTCATTTCCCAGAACAAAGCCCAGCAATGTGGTTTTCTTGGTTACTTGTCACTAAATTAAGGAAGTTCTCCTCACCACACTCGAGAAACTCTTCCCCCTCTTATATTACTGATCCCAGACTATATTTGGTAGTTAATGTCCTCAATTATCACTGTTTTTTTTTGCATATTTCTGCAATTTCTTAGAAGTTGCTCTTCGAATATCCTTCCCACTAATTGGAATCATCCCAGTGGTCTCAGCACACCTCTGCTGTGCTCAATTCTAAACAGATAGTTTCTGTCCTCTCTGCAATATTCCTAATCAACATTGCCGTTCCCCTCTCTCCCCATCCGCTTCTTTCCTGAACACCTCGTACTTGGAATCCATTTCTGCCCTTTTTTAGCAAGGTCTTTGTTCGTGCCTCAACATTGTAATGCCCTGTGGTTAACTGCGCCTGCAGCTCACCAACCTTGTTTACTTTAGGCACATACATTGCAAACTTCTATTTTTTTACCTTGCTCTGGTTGCCTGAAAACACCGTGTTGTCTTGGTGCTATTTGTTTCTCCTTACACTACTTTATTTTTTAACTTTTTTGCAAAATCTTTTCAATGCTACCTCCCTGTGCCAGATTACACCAGAACTTACAGTGGTATCATCTATCCCTGTGAGGCAATACATCACGGCTACATCCCTCCCTACAATCAGTAGTATTTACATGAGGCGTTGTCTTAAGGAGGCAACATCTATCATCAAACTTCGTCACCATCCGGGCCATGCCATCTTCTTGCAGCTACCATTGGGCAGGAGGTACAGAAGCCTGAAGTCCCACACCACCAGGTTCAGGAACAGCTACTTCCCTTCAACCATTCGGTTCTTAAAACAACCTGCACAACCCTAATCACTACCTCATTGTAACAACACTATGACCACTTTGCACCGCAATGGACCTTTGTTTTTGTACTAATTGTGTTCTTTCTTGTAATTTATGTTTAATTTAGGTTTTTCTTGTGAATGTTGTGCATCTGATGCTATGTGCCTGTGATGCCGCTGCTAGTAGATTTTTCATTGCATCTGTGCATATGACGATAACCTTGACTTTGACTTTGATTTTGCCCCAGTTATACTGAAAAACAGCTGGAAATTGAAATGCACGTCCACGAACCACTGTAGGTAGCAGGATTAAAACTCTCCATGCTACATACAGTAAAACTCTGACAATCTGCCAGTCAACTTTTCGGAAATCCAGATGGCTTGGCATTTGGCTCACTGGATTCTGATGCTGGCACACATTGGGGCCCCAGTTCCCACAATCACTTTCACAGTCTGCGGCTCCGGTTCCATAAGACCATAAGATATAAGAGCAGAATTAGGCCATTCAGCCCATTGAGTCTGCTCTGCCATTCAATCATGGCTGATTTTTTTTTAACCCCATTCTCCCACCTTCTCCCTGTAACCCTTAACCCACCTACCAATCAAGAGCCTATCAATCTTTGCCTTAAATACACCCAATGACTTGGCCTCCACAGCCGTCTGTGGCAAAGTATTCCACAAATTCCCCACCCTCTGGCTAAGAAATTCCTCCTCATCTCAGTTCTAAAGGGACATCCGTTTATTCTGAAGCTGTGCCCTTGGATCCTGGACTCTCCTACATGGAAACATCCTCTCTATGTTCACTCTATCCAGGCCTTTCAGCGTTTGGTAGGTTTCAGTGAGATCCCTCCTCATCCTTCTGAACATCGAGTGCAGGCCCAATGACATCAAACACTCCTCATACATCAACCCTTTCATTCTTGTGAACCTCCTCTGGATCCTCTCCAGGGACAGCACATCTTTTCCCACACTCCCTTTCCCACACCAGGGTCCCTGTTCCAACAGCAAGTTAATAACTGCAACAGTTAATTGGTACAAGGGTTATCATAGAGTTATACAGCATGGAAACAGGCCCTTTGGCCCAACTGCTCCATACTGACCAAGATGCCCATCCAAGCTAGTCCCATTTGCCAGCATTTGGCCCATAACCTTCTAAATCTTTCCAATCCATGTACCTGTACAACTGTGTTTTAAAAGTTGCTATTGTACCTGCCTCAGCCACTTCCTCTGGCAGCTCATTCGACATACATACCACCCTTTGTGTAAAAAAGTTGCCCTCAGGCCCTTATTGAATCTCTCCCCTCTCACCTTAAACCTATCCCCTCTAATTCTTGATTCCCCAACCCTGGGAAGGAGACTGAATGCATTCACCCTATCTATGCCCCTCGTGATTTTATACACTTCTATAAGATCACCTCTCAGTGAGATTAGAGGGAAGTTGATAAAATATACTAAAAGAATCTTGGGGTTCCGTACCTCATGGGCAATGAAGGCAGAAACCTTGATCACATTAAAATGGTGTTTGGTTGAATAATTGAAGTATCTGTAATCCACAAGGCCATGGATCAAAAGATGGGAGGCTTGTTCCACTTTTGTCTGGCATAGACAAAATGATTCCACAATTCTATGAATATAAAAACAAGATATTGTTGATGCTGGAAATTAGGAAATAAAAAACTAAGAATGCTAAGAAGTCACATATGAAAAATTAAGTGTTTAGAGGCAGCTCAGCTGCCTCACACCTCCAATAACCCAGGTCCAATCCTGACCTCTGGTGCTGTCTGTGTGGAACTTTCATCTTCTCCGAGCGACCGTGAGGGTTTCCTCCGGGTGCTCCAGTTGCTTCCCACATTGCAAAGAGATGTGCAGTTTGATAGATGAATTGGTCACTGTAAATTGCCCCTAGTTTGTAAGTGAATGGTAGAAACTTAATTAGTTCGGCACCACATCGAGGGCCAGAGGGCCTGTTCCTGTGTTGTACTGCTCTATGTTCTAATCTGAGGAGAGTTGAAGGGAATGTGGGGAGAATAAAATGGGATTAGTGTAGGATTGGTGTAAATGGGTTCCTAGATGGTCAGTGCACACTCAGTGGGCCAAAGGGCCTGTTCCCATGCTGTGCAACTCTATGATCTGCCAAGTATTCAGCATCAAACAATCTCACCCTATGTATCACCCTTCCTCAACACTGGCTAATCCATGCACTTTATCGGGAAATATGAATCAAACTTTAAACAAAAACTATGCAGGAAGAAAGGAAAATATAGAAATTTGTCGTCATCATATCAGGACTGTATTCACTAGAGTTTAGAAGAATCTTATTGAAGTGCACAAAATTCTGACAGACTAGGTTCAGGGAGGTTGTTTCTCTTGGCTATGCAATCTAAAATAAAGAGTCTCAGGATATGGGATAAGACACTTAGGACAGACTGAGGAAACATTTCTTCACTCAGAGGGTGGTAAACTTGTGGAATTTTCTACTACAGAAAGCTGTGGAGGCCAAGTTGCTCTGTATATTCAAGATTTCTAGATGCAAATGGCATCAAGATGTATGGAGTGGAAATCTGATACTGAGATAGGGGATCAGCCCTCATCACATTGAATGGCAGAGCAGACTTGAAGGGTAGAACGTTCCTGTTCTCATATGAAGGGGTGGAAGGTGACGTGGAAGAGGCTATTAGTCACGTGCTCATTAAGAGTTCTAGTTCACTTATTCTGATTTTGAAAATGTATTTTGCTGCTTCTGCTCTGAAGAATAAGCACCTGCTTTATTAAAAAGGCTTGGAGTCTGGTTCATATTTTTGACTATGAATGACGTGGTTTCCCTGCTATCAAAAGTGATTGCAATAAATTGAAATTGAAATTGGAATTGGTTTATTATTGTCGCTTGTGCTGAGGTACAGTGAAAAACTTGTCTTGCATACCATTCATGCAGATCAATTCATTACACAGTGCATTGAGGTAGCACAGGGTAAAAACAATACAGAATGCAGAGTAAGTGTCACAGCTACAGAGAGAGCGCAGTGCAGGTAGACAGTAAGGTGCAAGGTTATAACAAGGTAGATTGTGAGGTCAATAGTCCATCTTATCATACCAGGGAACTGTTCAATAGTCTTATAACAGCAAAATAGAAGCCGTCCTTGAGCCTGGTGGTACGTGCTTTCAGGCTTTTGTATTTTCTGCCTGATGGGAGGGGGGAGAAGAGAGAACGTCCGGGGTGGGTGGGGTCTTTGATTATCCTGGCTGCTTTATCGAGGCATGCGAGAAGTGTAGACAGAGTCCATGGAGGGGAGGCTGGTTTTGCAATATGTTGTGCTGTGTCCACAACTCTCTGCAGTTTCTTGCAGTCACGATCAGAGCAGTTGCCATACCAAGCTGTAATGCATCCAGATAGGATGCTTTCTATGCTGCATCGATTAAAAACTGGTGAGTGTCAAAGGGAACATGCCAAATTTCTTTAGCCTCCTGAGGAAGTAGAGGTGCTGATGAGCTTTCTTGGCCGTGGCGTTGATGTGGTTGGACCAAAGCAAGCTATTGGTGATATTCACTCCTAGGAACTTGAAGCTCTCAACTGTCTCGACCTCAGCAGCATTGATGTAGACAGGTGCATGTGCACCGCCCCCCTTCCTGAAGTCAACAGCTAGCTCTTTTGCTGACAATAAAGGGAAGTTTGGCAGGCATGCAAGGGCGAGGATCCTACAGTCATGAAAGGCTGTTTCAAAGGCCAGCACAGGAATATGCCAAACGGGAGCAGGAGAGGGGACTCGGCCCCTTGAGCCTGCTGTGTTGTGTAATAAGATCGTGATTGTAATCTCAACTCTACATCCCTGTCTACCTGCAGTAACCTTGCAACGGCCACCCCTGCTCTTCCCAAAACGCACACAGGCCAATTGTCCTTTGTTTACCCTGTCAGTTTCTGATTCAGTGCCGGAATGACAATGATTCTGCTGCTGATAAGGATATCAGGTGTCGTTTTATCTCTCATTCCAGCCATGGGAATCTCAAATTCCCAACAGCAGGGGTCAGCACTTCACAACAGATTCCCAGCTTCATGCATGCTTCCTCTGTGAATCGGAATCCAGGCACTGTCAGTGTAGTTTGAAGCCGGTTAAACATCTGTTTATAGTGGAGTTATCATCAAAAGCTCATGAGTGGTAGGGAAATTATTGAAGATTCTGAGGGATAGGATTTATATTCCTTTCCTCCCACAGATGCTGCTCGATCCGCTGAATTCCTCCTCACACTCAATGTCAGCAAGACCAAGGAATTGGTTGTGGACTTCAGGAAGGGGAAGCTGGGAGAACACACACCAGTCCTCATTGAGGGGTCAGCGGTGGAAAGGGTGAGCAGCTTCAAGTTCCTGGGCGTCAACATCTCAGAGGATCTATCCTGGGTCCAACACATTGATGCAATCACAAAGAAGGCACGCCAGCAGCTCTACTTCATTGGGATTTTGAGGAGATTTGGTACGTCACCAAAGACTCTTGCAAATTTCTACAGATGTACAGTGGAGAAAATCCAGACTGGTTGCACCTCTGCCTGGTATGGAGGCTTCAATGCACAGGATCGAAAGAGGCTGCAGAGGGTTGTAGACTCAGCCAGTTCCATCACGGGCAAACCCTTTCCACCATCACGGACATCTTCAAGTGGCGGTGCCTCAAGATGCAGCAGCCATCATTAAGGACCCTCACCATCCGGGATGTACCCTCTTCTCGTTACTACCATCAGAAAGGAGGTACAGGAACTTAACGATCCACACTCAATGTTTCAGGAACAGCTTCTTCCCCTCTGCTTCCCATCAGATTTCCAAAGGGTCCATGAACACTATCTCCTTATTCCTCTTTTGCACTATTTATTTTTGTAACTTATAATAGTTTTTATATCTTGCACTGTACTGCTGCCGCAAAACAACACATTTCATGATATATGTCAGGGATAATACACCTGATTCTGATATGCACTTGGAAAGTCAGGGACTGATTGGGAGTCAGCATGGTTTTGTCAGGGGAGATCACATCTCACAAATCTAACCGAGTTTTTTTTGAGGTAGCACAGAAAATTGACAAAGACAGAGCGATACATGTTGTTTTCATGGACTTTCAGTAAGGCCTTTGACAAGATCGTGCATAAGTAGGCTCGTCGAGAAGGTTAAGGCATGAGGGATCCAAAGTGGATCCAGCTGGCAAACTGGATCCAAAATTGGCTTCAACAAGCAAACTGCTGGAGAAACTCAGTGGATCGAGCAGCATCTGTGGGAGGAAAGGAACTGCTGATGTTTCGAAACCCTGCATCAGGACTGAGAATTGGCTCGGTGACTGGAGACAGATGGTGGTGCTGGTTGGATATTTCTCTGACTGGACATCTGTAACAAATGGTATACCACAGGGATCAATGTTGTGATCTTTGTTGTTCGTGATATATATTATATAATATAAATGACCTGGATGAGAATGTTGGTAGTATGATTAGTGTGTTTGCAGACAACACAAAAATTAGAGTTGTAGATAGTGGAAAGGGCTGTCTAAGGATACAGTGATCAGCTAGCAATTTCGGCAGATGGAATTTAATTCAGACAAGTGGGAGGTAATGCACTTTGGGAGGTCAAATTCTGGTAGGCTATATAGAGTAAATGGCAGGGACCTCAGGAATGTTGATGTATAGAGACCTTGGGGTGCAAGTCCACAGCTCCCTGAAAGTGGAAACACAGGTGGATAGGTTAGTGAAAAAGACATTTGGTATGCTTGCCTTCATAGGCCAAGACGTTGAGTATGAGAGTTGGGACGTCATGTTGCAGTTGTACAAAACATTGATTATACTGCACTTGAGTATTGTGTACAGTTCTGGTCACCACACTACTGGAAGGATGTGATAGCAATAGAGACAGTGCAGAAGAGATTCACCAGCGTGTTGGCTGTAGTTACAAGGAGAGATTGAATAGGTTGGGTTTACTCTCAGTGGAGTGTAGGGGGCTGAGGGGTGACCTTATAGAGGTTTATAAAATTATGAGGGGTGTTGATAGGATAAATAGAATCTTTTTCCCAGGACAGGAGAGTCTAGAACTAGAGGGCACAGGTTTAAGGTGAGAAAGGAGATCTGAGGGTTACGTTTTTCACATAGCGCAGTGAATATTTGGAACAAGCTGCCAGAGGAGGTGGTAGAGGCGGATACAATTACAACATTTAAAAGTTGTTTGTACAGGGATAGGAAAGGTATTGGGGGATATTTGCCTAATGCAGGAAAATGGGACTAGCGTAGAAAGGAGTCATGGCTGGCATGGACGAGGTGGGATGAAAGGACCTGTTGCTGTGCTGTACAATTCTATGATACAGATGAAGCAAAAATTTTCTTCCGAAGGACTGAACCTTTGGAACTCTTTCACAAAGCTGGTGGAAGCAAAGTCTTTTAATAATTTTAAGACAGTTGTAGAATAGGCGCTAGATAAGTATGGGTCAAGGTGAGGGAGTTACCACAGGTAGATGGGAATGTGGAGCTGAGATTACAATCAGATCAGACACGATATTAAATGGTAGAGGAAACTTGCTGAGTGGCCTGGATGAGAAGTGACTGGTTCCCAGGAAGATGTTCATACTCCTTCAATACTGCACTGGAAAGTCCGCTAAACTTCATCTGGAGTGGGAATTGAACTCCTGACCACCTAAGAAATAGGGATGTTACCAACTGAGCCAAAGCTGAACAAAGAATTTCAAAATGCATTCAGTTTTCTCTCAAAAAGTTGAGCTGCAGCAGCACAGTAGTGCAGCAAGTAGAGGTGCTGCCTCACAGCGTCAGAGAACCGGGTTCAATCCTGACCTCAGGTGCTGCTGTGTGGGATTTGTACCTTCCCCCGTGACCCTGTGGGTTTGCCTCGGGTGCTCCTTTTCCTCCCACATCCCAAAGACGTATGGGTTGGTAGGTTAATTGACCACTACTAATTGCCCGTACTGTGTAGCTGAATGGTAGAATCTGCAAATAGTTGAGGACAATGGGATTAATGTAGGATTGGTTTCAATGGGTGGCTGATGATCAGAACAGGCTTGGTGGGCATTTCTGTTCTGTATCTATGACTCTAAATATTACAAAAATACACTTTCTACTCAACCTGTTGCAATAATGATATTCCTAGTTTAATGTCATCAAAAACTTTAGTATTGTTAAACATCCCAAGATACTTCACCAGAGCCTTTCAAACAAAATGTGATGCTGAGCCACATAAAGAAATATTTAGTCAGTTGACTAAATGACTAATTTCAAGAGGCCTCAAAAAGGGGTGGAGAAATTTAAGGAGGGAATTCCAAAACACATGATGTAAGGTGGTAAAGGCATGTCCCCCAGTGGTGAGTGAACAAGGTGCCAGAATGGAGCCAGCAGATCATGTGGAATTTTGTTCTCACGGCAGGGGATAAATGAGGAGAATGTTTCTGGTGCCAGAGAATAAATATAATTGGTAGAAGAGACATAGGTGAGAATATTATTTTTATGCAGAAGCTGTTGAGATCAGGAATGCAGTGCTTGAAAAGATATGGAAACAAATTTGAGAGCTTTTGAAAGGCAAAAGGATGAAGGCAAAAAGCCAGAAGGGCTATGGGGGAAAGGGAGCTACACAAGCCTCTTCTGAAGGGCTCAAAAGGATCTACCTCCACGGTTCCTCTTTTTGAAAAGGGTTTTGGTGTTGTTCCTGTTAGCAAATTTGGTAGGATGTGGAACCAATTCGTGTTCATTCAAAACATGCACCTCAGTTCCACTTTGACACTGCTAGTACATAGCATTTATTGATTATAACACATAAGGAAAATATTCAGCCCTTTGAATCCATGCCATCTCCCAGCAGGGCAATCTTACCAGTTCCATTTTCCTTCTCCTTATTTCCCTGGAGCCCTGCAACTTTCTGTCTCTGTCTCTCTCACTCACACACATATATGTCCCTTTTGGCACTTACCTACACTTGGGGTAATTTACAGCAAATAACATTTACAGCAATAAACCTGTAAATGCGAGAGGAAACTCATGTGGTCACAGGGAGAACATGCAAACTCCACACAGATTGCACCAGGGGTCAGGATTGAACCCAGGTTGCTAGAGTCGTGAGGCAGCAGCACTAATGTTGCCTGAGCAAAAATGTTAGAAAAATTTGGCTTGTTGGATGATTTTCAATAGATTGCAGTGTGGTAGCTGCTCTACTACGTATGAAACTGTGAGCAAGAATCAGGTCATCTGCAAATATTTTAGCACCAAGTTCCCCATGAACATGCTGTGTGCTAACAGATGTGAGGCGGCACACTTCATGCCCAAAGCAAGCAGCACTGCCCACTGACCAGACTCACTTGTCCCAGGCCCACCAATGATCCGCAGCACTGAATGGTATCTTTGTTGTTGGGTCAGTATGTCAGTGAATAGAACTTATTGCTCCTGACTCACACACCAATGTACTAAGATTAGCCTGTGCTGATGAGTGATGGTATGATAAGCGCATACTTATTAACTTTGGAGTATAATTATTTTCAGTTTCAACTTTTGTTCTTCTCCCCCACCTCCCACCCAAAGTTTTCCTTTGATAACACTTTGTTTCATGTGAATGTTGGCACTGCTTTCATACCCTCATGATTGCAATTAATAGAGCTAGGGAGTTTCTGCATACAAGTTCTGACATGTTTGAATCTAATATCACAGCATAGTCTTCACATAGAAGAAAATATCACTTTAATCTAGATGCTAACTGAATATTACCTTAATACTATACAAATACACTGAACTAACACTAACCTACTTGAGTGATCCCTTCAGACCTCGGTTCTCCCACTGTTGCAGAAAGCACGTTCTTTCCAAGCCTACCAATAAGCACAAGGAAAGTGACATAATTTTAAAGCCAGAATCCTTTGATGATATATAAATATTTCTGAACAAATTAAGACAAAGCTATATGACTGAGTTGAGCTGAATGTTCATTCATATTAATGCCTGCAGAAATACTAGTTTTGATACAAGAAAATACATGCAAGTTAAAGGCTAGAAGGAAAACCAGCTGCCAAATATCAAAGGCAGGGAGTGGAGCTTGGTGATCATTTAGAACTCCTGATGATGGATTTAATGATCTGCAAGGTTTGATAACTCCTTGACTGATCAATTTCAATGGCATAAAATATCAAAACCTGTGGTCAAATATAAGACTTTATGGTGTCAAAGTTGGTTAATCTGTTCCCTCAGCGGCCATGCTATCAGTGGACAGACATTGGACAGAGCATCCTGCATCACGCTGAAGTGTTGGGACTACCTAAACAAGACATGCACCCAGAAAGTCAATACAATTCAGTTATGATTCTCAGAAACATAATCTTCATAGGCCCAAGGTCAACTTTAAAAATCAGATTTGGAAACGAAGGGTTTTCGAATGGCAGACTCGATCACGCTACAATTGATTTGGTTCCAGTGGGTAAAATGATTGGGGAAATCCTCATTTCTGTTTATTCAGTGTCCTCTTAACCAAACCAAACAAAAATCAAGCCAATGATAATTTGAAGAAATCGGAAAGGAAGAGAATATGTTTAAAATACAAAGTGTATCAAAAATTATATCTTCCTCCAGGTGGTACAGTATTCTTAATTAAGGGTGTTAAATGATCAAACAATTGCATTAACAGCCTGCGACAGAAGTAACATGTAATTTCAAGCAAAGTATCATTAGTGGCTTATACCAGAGGGTAAATTTCCACATTCTAGTTTTATGTGTCACTCAAAATAGGTATTGTATGTGGATGGGTATTATTACGTCAGGTGTAAAGGATCAGGATTCACAGAAGAGGCAAGCGTACCACACATCTGGAAATGTTAATTAGCCTTACAAAAATCTAGATGGATTTCAAAGAATATTGCTTTGGTTTTGCTACCAAGGAGAAGTTGAAAGCCTCTTCCCAATGTGTAGTTCATACCCATTTGACCACCAAATTCCATTCACCATTTAATGTGTTTCATAGCATATTAGAAGTTCACATCACTGCCTTGTTTCAGAGCCAAGGGTTATTGGATTATGTTTATACAATACCTAAAATAATATGTTCTGAACATGAGTTCCTGTAATTAGCGATTGTTGGTGGATGAACTCTTGCCAGGTTGCTGAAAACTTACCAAGAGAACAAGTGAATTATCCAAAGGTCAAGAAACTAAATATTGTCAGCAACAATTTTCCTTTCAAAAAAGATACTTATGCTTACTCTGCACGCACACCTAACTGGAACTGGTAGGAGTCCATCCTCTGTACCTTCCACTCCAAAAACCAAGGTCACTCCTAAATTCAGCAAAAAGAGGTAGACCACACCAGTCTATCTGCACACTGAGGCCAAACTCTGAACCAATGTTGACTTGATCATTAAACATACAAGAAAAACAGCCTTCTTTACATTAAATACCTATACAAGATCCTCCATCAAACTCTTCCTTTCCAAGTGAGGCAGAGGTTCACCTGTACCTTTTCCAACTTGGTATACTGCATTCCGCACTTAGGATGTGGCCTTGACATTGGTGAAACCCTAGAAAGCGCGAATCACTTTCCATATCTCGGGAGCTACTACTCAATAAAGGCAGCAATGGATAAAATTCACCAACACTTCCAGAGCACCAGCATAGCCTTCAACTGTCTGATGAAATGAGTACTCAATGACCAAGACCTCAAACCTGACACTCTCATTAGTAATCTCCACCTTCCTGTACACTTTGGAGATATAGATTGCCTACAGCAGGCACCTCAAACTACAAGAGATGCCACCAAACTGGCTCAGCAAAATCCCCCAAATCCACTGGCAGAATAAGGGAACTAACATCCCGTGCATTAAGGCTCGAACAATACTAAGCCAGGAGTATGAGAGTCCGGACAGAAATCCCTGAGTGACTTGGGGATGGGGAAAGTTGGGGATAGGGTAAGAAAAGCACAGTTCTTTCCCCACAACTGTCAGTAAAAAGAGGACTAAAGGAGGTAACAGAAATTTATGGCAGAGGGGTTTATTTAGACCATTCTGTCCATGCTACTTGGAAGACATATCATGAAGTTACAGATGTAAACTTTCAAAAGGAATTTGATAAAGTATCTCACAATAGATTGATTTGGAAGATAAAAACTTGTGGGATTAAAGGTATGATGATTGGGCATAGGATAATGGTCAATGGATTTTTTCTAAATGAAGTACATAGCATTGTCCACTAGAGGTTGATATATGAACCACAGTTTACACACAACTTGGGCATACAAGTATGATTTTGAAGTTTGTGTATGATGCTAAACTTGGCAACATTGTCAGCAGTGGACAGAACGTTGCTGGCTCGTCAGCAGTTCCTTTCAGAGCTTAACCATGGAAACAAAAAGTCCATGATTTCTATGTACATTCTGTTAAACACTGGTGTGGAACCTACTGAGAGATGTGGAAGGTCAAACCTGTCAAGTTTGCTCTACCGCTGGTTTCCAGTTTTATTGATATTCCCTATGCCTCCTGGATCCCATGTCAGCTTAGACCTGTCACCTGAAATGAAACCACATTGATCTCAATGGGGATTTGTGGGCAAAGATTTAAGAGTCAATAGTGGAAGGAAGTTGTGTTATGTTTAAAAAGAAACTTCAGTTCAATGTTTGTGTTTATAGGTGCTTTTTTATTAAACTTTTAGAACAATCATTTACTTTAAAAAAAGCTATCTCCAAATGTCAGAAACATTTTAAAAACTATCTAAGATTAATTGGAGATTTGATATTGAAACCCCCCAAATTTTGCTGGGGATCTCAGTGGTTTTTCAGGGACTAGCCCTTCTCAGGCCACTGCCTCAGCCCTGCCATCATTGAGATCACAGCACTGGACCCTGGGATCTGGATGGCAAAATGGGCAGGCCTATCAGACAAGCAAGATCTTGTCCAGTAGATACCAGAGCAGATTCTTGTGAAGACTGGTAAAGTTAAATTGCATCTGCCAAGTCTGGTAATGCAGATAACTATGAAGCACTGTGTTTTTGCAGAAAATAGAGATGTTATTTAATTTGAAGGATACCGTTTAGTTATGGATAAAGGACATGCCTACCAAGGTACCAGTGGTCAGGTATTCCATTTTTCAACCACTCACTTTAAATGGGATTGAGGGTCATTGGAATGGTTAACTGATATTGCATTACTTTGGCCCATTGACATTTAAAACATATATAGCACAGAACAGCCGGCAAAGACCTCTGCTCTGCCTGGCAATGTGCAACAGAATAGCTTAGACAATGGTCTCAAAGGACTCCTTTACATCCCTATTGTGGTTTGAGGCATTGGTACTGTCCTGCTCATGTCAATGTATGAAATGATTCAAGTGCTCTGATATTACATTGCAGTCAGTGTGATCTAAAAGTGATGAGAGGCACCACCTAAAAGAAATATCACAGCATCTGCTTCAATGCTGAATCTTGTTGCAACACAAGCTCAATTGCTATTTTTGCAACAATGCTGATTGCATGGCACACTGCTTCAACGGCAAAGTGGTAGTACAAGTTCAATCTTAAATGAAAATAAATTTTCCAATAAGCTGTAACAATTATTTTTGTGATGTTGTTTCTACTTTCAGTCTGCTCCAGTTAGATAATTAGACAAAGAAACAAGTATATTTGTTTTACCCACTGGAATAAATTGTTTCTTTTTACTTACTGCAATTCATTATGCACCAACTGAGCTGGTTATTAATTATCACAGCATATGGAGAAGGAATGCAGAGAATTAATTTGTGCAGAACATTAAAATAAAAACAGAACTCTGGAGCAAGGTCACTTCAACAGATAAGTGCAAATGCTGTCTGCTCAAAATAGTAAATGCCAGCAGCAGTAAGCAGACACCATGCACAAACTGGATACAAGTTAACATTTTGGGTAGAACACTTCAATATGTTTCATTCAAGGTATTAAACTCTTTGAAATTGACTATTTTGGGTAAAATACTTTAATGGCTTTTATCCAAGATATTAAACTCTTTGAAATTGGCCAATTTCCAGTGCATATACAGTACTGTGCCTTTTCTTACAACAGTCAATAGTCGTGAACTTTGAACAGTTCTTGTACTGTCGACGCTCACAGCACCCCTTGCTTATAAACTGAGCTTAACCTGGATTGGATCTCATGGAAGGAACATACTGAACAAAACTGGATATGACACACACAAAGTACAGGGCCTTCTGGCCATAGATGCATCACATGACCTGCCTTTATAAATGACAAGTACAAGAGTAGAGGCTATTTGGTCCCTCTTGTCTGCTGGGTCATTAAGGCCACTTTCCTGCATTAACCACGTGCTCTTTCATTCCTTTATCATCTAAGACTACTTATCTGTCTTGAACATACTCAACAACTGAGCCCTCTTGGGTAGAGAATTGCCAAGATTCACCATCTTCTAGGTAGAGATTTCATTTTATTTCAGTCCTGAATAGTTGACCCTTTAAGTCTGGTTTTAGACACTGCAGCCAAGGGAAACATCATCACAACATCTAACCTGTCAAGCACTGTAAGAATCTTCTACACTTCAGTGAGTTCACCTCTCATTCTTCTAAGCTCAAGACAGTGTGACCCCACCTCCTTACTCTCTCCTCATGACAAACCCTCCTCCATCTTGGGATTCAATTTGGTGCACCTTCACCACATTCCCTCCTTCCCTCATACTAGGTTGTACATTATTCCAGATGCTGGCTCAACATGGCACTTTATAATGAGAGGATGCAGTCTCTACTCTTGTGCTCAAATCCTCTTTCAATATAGCCAACATGCCATTTCTCTTCCTGGATGCCCGTCATAATGATTTGTATAAAAAGGCATCTAAACACCAATACTTTTTAGTGTCTCGCTAGCAAGGATCATAACTCATTTTCCCCTCCATGAATCAAGGCAGTAGCAGATCAGAGTACAGAACCTAGGATAATTTGGCTTTACTGGGCCTGGCAATGCTGTAATCACCAGGGAAGCTGAAGTAAATGTTATTCAGATTTACCTTGGAACAGATATCAGTTGGTATGTTTTTGTGAACATATTCAGATTTCATACTGATGAGTTAATCAATTCATCCTCTAGAGCTCCAAGTTATTTCAAATTAGTCTTATAAATATACTGGACTTTGCACTAATCCAGAAACTTGTTTATGTATTTACTTGGGGAGGTTCTAAGGAAACGTAAACTCCAGTACTGATTCAAACTTCTTTTCAAATTTCAACACATGTTCACAGTCATAAATGTTTTTATTAACAACTGAAAATGATACAGTAGCTATCTATCCACCATTACAACAAAATAGAAGCCAGCAAAGAGACTTGCATATAAACCTCAGGTTTAGAAAGTTTACAGAAATCTGCAAGTCCACTTGGGACTTTAAGACAGACATTACAATACAAATCTCAGGAATTTCATTAATACACCTCAACAAAGGAGGAGCTTCAAAATCATAAACAACTAAGAGGTTGTGTTGCACATCATTAAGATATGCCCATATTTACTCCTGTCCAATACACATTGGTCCAGAGTTGAAACCCAAACTAAGGTTTGATCAGATTTACAAGCATAAACCTGCTGCTCTGTTAGAAAAGTTTACTTTGTATTTGGTTCACATTTAGCTTGTTAATGGTATTTCATTTAAAGATAACTGATCCTAGGCATCAAAACAGCAAGAGGTCAATACCTGATTGGTGAAAAATAGTGAATTCGAGAATAGACATCGTCATCAGTGGTGCATACTAGTGCAAGTAGTTTGATGATTCACTTGGCAGTGAGCTACTGGAGCATGTGTTGTTCGAAATAGGTGAAAGCTTTTCTTCAACTGGAAATGAATATTCTTTGAGCTGCAAATTGAAGCATTTTGAATTATGTTGATCAGTGAGGACTGAGCAACATAAAACTCCACGATGTCACCCTTTGGCCACCTGAAAACTTCCCCAATTCTTCTACCATTCCCTGGCTGATCAGCTTTGAAAATTTTTTTTTAAATGAACATAAGAAATTATATAAATAAAACTCCAAAAGTGAAATAGTTAGAATATGAAATCTTAAATTGTGGAAACTGCAAACTCATGACAAATACAGCTAATAATAACTACGTTCATTCAAACAGACCCTAACTTTTGAGCACTATGATGTTGTTCTATGCCTGATGACCGGTGTTAACAATTTGCAGGGACTGCCATAAAGTGAAACTTATACTATTGCTGTTTGAGGGAGAAGCAAGTAGTCAGGAGATTATCAGTTAGCATACACTGAGCTCCTAAATATCTGTGGTTTGCCATATGACTTAACTATTATTAAATTTAGCACGACACAAGAAAATTAAAATCACAGCCCATTCTCACATGGTAGTATTTTGTGAGAAGCACAGCTTAACTTTGTAAGTAGCTTTAAGGGATCTGGTAGCTATACATAAAATGCATAAAGACTACAGGTAATAGAGTATATTTCAAACTCCAACTTGGCTAACATTTACCCAGATAATTTCTCTCTTTCCTCTCAGCACATCACACACTTGCCGGGCTCCTCGCTGTCCCACTCCTCGTAATTATTTCAGATCATTCCTAGGTAATTCAGGAATGAGAGGAAAATTACATAATGGATGAACTCTTTAGTGGGACCTGTTACAAAAGTGATTGCAGGAAGGTGGTTGTATGAAGGGCAACACTTACTGTGTGCTGAATACCAAATCTTCCTATTATTGCTTTTCAAAGATCTGTTTTATTCTAAATGTAATTATTCTAAATACATTAATATAACTCTCAAGAGTTCCCATCAGTGAAGCTAATGAATGGTACATACCCCAAACATTGAATTGCACTGAAATCTGCACATAACACACCTTAATGCAAGCAGTGAATTTTACTTAGTTCAGGAAAACCAACTGTTTCTATTTTAATAGTGTTTTACTTGATGTTGCCATTTATTGTGTTGCAAATAGGGATTTTGTCATGTAAAATCTGGAGTGCATATATAATGGGTCACTATGAGATATCAAAAATGTGTCAGTTAAAATCAAAGCAAAGACTGGCATTTGCACTTGTAACAAACCATTGCGTATTAAACTCAAGTTCCAGGATGTACGTTATCGATTCAAACCACAGAAAGAGTAGGTAAAACGAAATTTGGAGATGTGGAGCACAAAACCAGCAGCTGGTATTAACATGGCCATACACTTAAACTCACTAGAGACAGTGTTCTACATGTTCACAATTTACACTTGCTTCAGCAAAATTTGATGTTCACCAATACAAATATTCTGCACAAGATTCATTTTCTTTTAAGGTGGAAACTTTCACAACTTCAATACCATAATAATAAGACAAAACTTAATGTTAGATATCTGAAATAAAAAATACAATTCAAGAACAAACATAGATTAATGTTGAAGTTGCAGACTCTAAAAATTAACAATTCTGATGTTCAAAGATGATGAATTTGAAGAGTACTTCCACCTCCTTGTCAAAACAACCGTGCCCACTACTGGTGGTTTACCCTGATACGCAAAAACAAAATTCTGCAGATTCTGCTTGGAAATTATGGCATAAGATGAGGAATAACTGCTATTGTTCTGACCACAGTGTTAGGAACTTCACATGCCACCATCAGGCACTCCAGACCTAAAATAAGTTATGCAATGAAATCCAGAGGTCTGTTAAATCCACCCTTTCTGTTCATGTACTGCCTGCATGGGGGAGAAAAAGTAAAAGTTATTAAGGATGACTATTGCAAGCAAATTCTAATGGATACTATTCTATTTGAAATAACTGTGCTAATTTGTGTATAGAAGTTACTTTGGGCAGTATTCAGTACAGATTATAAATGACTTACTATTTCAAATTGTTCAGTTTGTTATGCATCTGCGTCTCATGCCTGGAAGGGCTGTTTCATGATGCTACTTGGCAGTAGGTCAATTCCAGCTGATTAGAAAGGTTTTAATGAACACATTTTGCCTACACAAGGTCACTCTTTGCAGCATTAATATATGTGTGATTCAATTGTGACTGTAGGAGAGCAACCAAATAAAGGGGCTCAGAGAAAAATTACATCTCTGAAATGATGTCAGGACCACAAAGGCATCTGTCTACTAACATTTTCTAATTTACACAATGACTGGTTTCATTGGAGCTTGTTTATCACTAGGGCTACATAAAAGTTGTCTTTAGCTCAGGTAATTAAAAAGCATAGTTGAGGGGTCTTGACAGAAAGGATGTGGAGAGTGTTCTCCCTTGTGGGAAAACTTAGAACTATAAGCCACCATTCAAAAATAAGGAGTCAACCATGTAAAACAAAAGATGCAAGTATGTTGTTGCCTATTCATAGCAAGAATAACTGTGGTATTTAACTTGCAAGAAATAATAAGTTCTTATCAAATCAAAGCAATGCTGATTCTATTATGCAGATTAAACTTTACTTTTCCAAACTGTGCCACAAATGCAAGAAGAGGTTTTATTGTTGTATGATGGAACTGGTGGGATTGTTAAGAGGATAAAAAAAACTTTCAATTTAAATAGCATAATTCTTCATGCTGTGATTAGGCACCAATAGACATTGGCTAATACACACAAAGGGATAGGAACTAGGAGCAGGCCTAAAACCACTCAACCCCTTGAGCTTTTACCACTATTCACTAAGATAGTCGCTCACCTGATTGTAACTTCAGCTTTGCATTATTTGAGTTGTATTGAGATAATATTAAAATTAATTTGGCTTAAACGCAATTTTGTTTTTAGATAGTACATTTTGGCAGTAATGTTAGAAATTTTTAGTGCCTAGGGTAACCTGCAACAAGTGACTCACCTCCTGACAGCCCAAGGCCATTCCATTGTCTACAAAGCATAAGACACGTGTGATGGAATACTCCCCACTTGCCTGGATAAGTGCAGCTCCAACAACGTAAGCCTGATGCCATTCAGGACAAAGCACCTTCAGTGAATGGCATCCACCACCTTACACATTAATTATCTCCACCATCGGTGCACAGTAGCTGCAGTATGTACCATTTACAAAATGCACTGTAGCTACTTGCCCAGGCTATTCTAACAGCACTTCCCAAACCCACAACCTCTACCACCAAGACCTCAATCCAACAAAATTTCTTGGATTCTGGAGAGAACCTAGAGGACTGGGAAACTGAAAATGTAATGTCACTATTCCAGAATGGAGTGAGACAGAAAGGAGGAAATTAGAGGCCCAAAGATGTACAGGTTAGGAAGTTGTGGGCATGCTATGTTGGCGCCGGAAGGAAGGCTACACTTGCGGGTTGCCCCCAGAACACTCTACACAAAAGGTGCATTTCACTGTGTTTCGATGTACATATGACTAATAAAAATATTTTATTAGTTTGTCTAAAATCTGTTACTTGGAAAATGCTGGAATCCACTATTAAGCAAACATTTGGAAAACTATCAATCAAGAAGAATTAACATAGTTTTATAAAAAGGAAATCACATTTGTCCAATTTGCTGGAGTTCTTTGAAGAAGCAACAGAAAGGGAACCAGAAGACACACTGCAGTTACTTACCCAGGCCACTCTGACAGTATCATAAATTCCAAGCTCTACCACCAAGCACAAACGCAGTGGGCCCATTGGGAACACCATCACCTGCAGATTCCCCTCAGTTGCAAACCTTCATACCTTCTCCTTCATTGTCATTGGGTCTAAATCAGAATTACTTACCAAACAGCACTGTACAAGTACCTTCATCATAAAGACTACAATGGTTCAAGAAGCCTGCTCACCATCATCTTCTCAAGGGCAATTAATGATGGACAATAAATGCTGGCCTTGCAGATGATGCTCAGATCCCAAAAATTAATGTAAATATGTTCTAATTGTTCTGCATACTCACCGATATTTCCTTTTCTGCTGTACGTTAACAGCATAAGCATTAACAGAACCCTCCATTTTCTTTCCCTACAAAACAAAAATCAAAACACAAATCAGAGAACTTGCAAGCATAGACTGCGATTTCAGTGGGTTGGTGGGTAGGAGGCATCATGCAGTATCTTGCTGAGCAAGATCCAACAGATTTATGTCCAATTCAACCAATGTCAAAATAGCACCTCTCAATAACTGAAAATCAAACAACTGCAGATGCTGGAAATCTGACGAATGGTCTCTGAACTGAAACATTAACTCTGTTTCTCTGTCCACAAACGCTGCCTTACCTGCTGAGTTTTTCCAGCATTTCCAGTTTTTACTTCAGTGTCTCGCAGTCACGGACCACTGGAGCAGTACAGCTGGTTTGAAGAAAGAAAAAATAAACAATAGTGTGCAGCCTTATTACTATCTACTGGAAGGTGATTTTTTCTGTGTGGAGATAGGAGTCCCAATTGAATTCTTCCATTTCGGGCTGTATTGCCCGTGAGGAATACCTGCGGCATAACAACTTAGGGATTTCCATTATAGAAGTAAGTTACATAGCTACCATGGTGCCTGCAAACATTGTACATTAATGACCCTGAATCCTGTTACAGTTTAAGGCCATCATTTAACCTGTTAAGGATTTGGGTTGCAAGTTCGCAATGCTTTTAGGTTACAATATAGATAGCTAAATACTTAGGTAATTTTCAAAATTCCTTTTATTGGGATGTGCTCATCGCTAATTGCCCTGGAGCTTGTGATGACCCACCTTCTTAAACCACTGCAGTCATTCTCACCTCATCTCTGGCTAGCTGCTAGTGTAATAACTACACTAGACAACTTGGCTGCTAGTTCTTGAGCACAAGTTTTCTTGTGCGGAGGCTGTCTGGTTTCATAGCAAGTTAATTAATACAATTATAATCAGAAACATTAAGTTTGGAATTTTACTCAGTATTCCAATGTCAAAGACATTTCTTATATACAAATAACCTGACTTACAGAAATCCAGTGTTAGGATGATGATTCATGAAATGAAATTATAGCAAGTGCATGCAGAGTGATACAATATGGATTACTACAGAAAATGGGTTGTTTCTGACTGATGGTGAAATTGACTGAAGGACCGTTCTCAGGAATGGAACCCTTACCTAACCCAGGGATTGCTTGCATATATATTTATATATTGTATACCAAGAAAAAAGGCAGTGGTCCAAGCATTGACTCTTGGGGAATACTACTGCCTAACTAACATCCTCCAGTCTGAAAACTAACTACTTACCATGACTCACTGCTTTCAGCCCCAAAGACAATTTTTTTTTTATCCAAGCTGACCTTATTGTACAAGCCTTAATCTAGTTAACTAGTTTTTTAAAATATCATCTGCACCAACAGCATAAATACTGCATTCACAAGAGCAAGTAGGAAGTTTGGTAACCTGCAGCAACTGATTCATTTCCTGATACCCTAAAGTTTTGCTACTTTCCAAAAGGCACAAGTCAGGAGTCAGTGGTGGAACATTCTCCACTTCTCTGGATGAGTACAGCTCCAACAACACTCAAGAAATTTAAATCATCAAGGACAGAGCAGACTGCTTGATCAGAACCCCTTCCATCATCCTAAACATTAATTCCCTCCACCATCAATGCACTCAAACAATAGTGTGTACTTTCTACAAAATGCACTTGTTACTCACCTTGGACTCCCAAACAGTACCTCCAGAACCTCTTCCACCAAGCATAAGGGCAGTGGAGAAATGGAAACACCATCATCTGAAGATTCAACTACTAGTCACAAACTATCCTGACCTGGAAATATATCACCGGTCCTTCATCATCACTGGGTTTAATTCCCAGAACTTACTACGCAACAGCACTGTGGGAGCACCTTTGCCAGAAGGACTGTCGCAGTTCACCACCATATTCTCAGGGGCAATAAATGCTGGAATGTCAGCAATGTCTGCACCCAAAAAAATGAATACACAAGAAAACAAGCCATCACTTACTGGCTCCTGAACCGCTGAAAATGCCATTGTTGTCTTAAAATCTCATTAATTTGTGCATTATTATTCTAAAATTGCTTCATCAATGGAAACAGCATTTTCTACCTATTTGGTGCCAGGCTTTCAAAATGAAAATACCTGCATCAAATCACTATAATTTCCTCTGTTCAAATCAAAGCAGGCCAATGTTTGAAGCTTTTCCTCATACCAGATTGCATCCTAGTGAATCAGTGCCAACCTCATTTGCCTCAATATCCTTGCTTTGTAGTGTGGAATCTAAAACTGCGCACACAACTCCAAATAAGGCTGAACACAATAGCATTATAAATTAGTTTATCAGAAAACCATTCCTGCTCAGGCCCACATATATTTGGGTCAAGCCAACAGTTAGTCAATGATGGTATTTCAATATGACAAAAATTGTCTGTATTTGTTTAAATGAATCAGCTTATGTGGATGAACCTAGCCAATTTATGTATCACACTCGATGCCTGCTTAAATCCTGATACGTTATTCCTGACCAAGAATAATGCCATGACAGGGCTAAAGTACGACACAGAGCAAAGACAATTAGGAAAGAAACAAAGGGCAATGAATACACAATTAGAGACCCATCTCCAGTGGATAACTAAAGCCACCTACTGTTGGACAGTACATCGAGGAATGTGAGAATGGCAATATACAAGTATGGGAAGATAAAATTCTCTGTAGTAAGAATATAAAGATTAACACCAAGATGTATTGGCACTACTGATGTATATTACCATGTATATATTAACTTCATGGTTCTTGAACCGTTGAAAGTAATCATGCAGCTAAACCAAGCAATTAGGAAAGCAAATGGTCTTTATTGCAAGGTGATTGGAATACAAAATTAGATAGTCTTACTGTAATTGCACAGGGCTTTGGTGAAAACACATCAGGTGTACAATTTACTGTTTTGTTTTTTTAGTAACTAATGACAGAATTGCCTTGGGAGTTGGTACATGTAGATTTGCTGGATGGATTCCTTGGTTGCAGGAGCTGTGCCATTAGAATAGACCAAGTAAGATGGGTCTGTGGTCACTGGAGTTTAGAGGAATGAGATAAAATTATGGAGAGATGCAAGATTTTGAAAGGATGAGATGCTGTTTTGTCAGGCTAGAGAACCAATAAATATGATGCACAATCTCAGGATACTGACTGACTCCTTAAGACCGAGATGGAAAAAAAAATCTTTTACTTAAAGGGAGGCTAGTTTTTGGAATTCTCCTCCCAAAGTGGCTGCAGATGTTCAATATAATCTAGGCAAAGACTGACAGACTTCTGGACACTTAAGGGAATCAAGGGATGTGGGGATCAGGTAGAAAAGTGCATCAGGTTCTTATTACAAGTTGGAGAAGCTCAAGGGATACAAGATATATGCTTCCATTTCTTGTAGTTCTAAAAACTATGAGCATTTGGTAAAGCATAGCATAATTAGGGACAGGCAGCATGGCTTTGTGCAGGCAGGTCATGTCTTATTAACTTGATTGAGTTTTTTTTAAAGAGGTGATAAAGGTAGAGCAGTGGATGTTACCTACATGGATTCTAGTAAGGCATTCGATGAGGTCCCTCATGGTCGGCTCATCCAGAAGATTAAGATGCATGGGATGCACAGTGACTTGACCGTTTGGATTCAGAATTGGCTTGCCCATAGAAGACAGAGAGTAATGGTCGGAGATCCGTGACTAGTAGTGTTGCGCAGGGGTCTGTACTGGGACCTATGCTGTCTGTCATATATATAAGTGACTTGGATAAAAATGTAGATGGGTGGGTTAGCAAGTTTGCTGATGACACAAAGATTGGTGTTATGGATAGCGTAGGTTACAGAGGATATAGATCAGTTGCAGATATAGGTGGAGAAATGGCATAAAGTTTAATCTGGCCAAGTGTGAGGTGTTGCACTTTGGGAGATCAAATGTAAAGGTTAAGCACACAGTTAATGACAGGACCCTTAACAATGTTCATGTACAGAGGGATCTTGGCATCCAAATCCATAGCTCCCTGAAAGTCACCACACAAGCTGATGGGACGGTAAAGGCGGCATATGACATGCCTGCCTTTATTAGTCAAGACACTGAGTTCAAGAGTCAATAAGCTATGTTGCAGCTTCAGAAAACTCCAGAGTATTGCATTCTGAGTGGTGGAGGCTAAGGGAAGACCTGATAGAAGTTTATAAAACTATGAGAGGTATGGATAGAGTAGACAGCCAGTATCTTTTTCCCAGGGTCGAAATGTATAATATTAGAGGGCAAGTACAAAGAACATGTGTGGGGCAATTTCTTTTTTTTTACACACAGAGAGAGGTGGGTGCCTGGAATGCACTATCAAGGGTGGCGGCGGAAGCAGATATGATAGTGGAATTTTAGAGGCTCTGAGATGGGCATATGAATGTGCAGAGAATGGAGAGAAATGGACCACATGCAGGCAGCAGGCATTAGTGCAATTAGGCATCATTAGCTTAATTAGTTTGACACAACATTGTGGGCTGAAGGGCCTGTTCCTATACTGTTCCATTTCAGTTTTAAGTGTTTATAAATTATCAGACAAGTTTATAAACACTTAAATGCATTTCACATTAGCAGACTACTTAGCTATTCAACAAATCATTCAATGAGATCTTGATGGATCTGTGACATTACTTTATATCCTCTGTCTTTTCACCATAATTATTCTGATTTAAAATTAACTGAACTACTATTGCCATTTCAGGAGAATTCTAAACATCTACCACCCTACGCGACAGGGTGGCGAAGGCGGCATTTGGCATGCTGGCCTTCACCAGTCAGGGTATTGAGTACATGACAGTTAAGACATTATGATGCAGTTCTACAAACCATACCTGAAGTGTTGTGTACAGTTTTGGTTACCCTTTTATAGGAAAGACGCCATTAAGGTAAAAAGAGTGCAAAGAAGATTTACGAGAATGTTGTCAGGACTCAAGGGCCTGAGTTATAGGGAGAGGTTGGGTTGGTTAGAACTTTATTCCCTGGAGCGTAGAAGACTGAGGGGTGACCTTACATAAGTGTATAAAATCATGAGGGGCATAGATAGGATAAATGCACATAGTCTTTTTTCCAGGGAAAGGGAATCAAAAACAAGAGGGCATAGGCTTAAGGTGAGAGGGGAAAGATTTAAAAGGGTCTGAGGGCCAACTTCTTCATGTAGAGGGTGGCGTGTGTAAGGAATGAGCTGCAAAAATGGTTGAGGCAGGGTCAATAACAATATTTAAAAGACACTTGGACAGGTACTTGGATAGGAAAGGTTTAGAGGGCTACTGAGCAAATGGAACTAGCTTAGATGGGCAATTTGATCAGCATGGACAAGTTGGGCTGAAGGGTCTGTTTTGGACTCCTTCCAAGGCCAACGTATCTTTTCTAAGGTGCGGTGCTGAGAATTGCCCACATTACTCCATGTAGTCTAACTGGGGATTTCTATAACTGCAAGACAACTTGTAACACCCATCCTCCCATTAGCCCCTTAACTCCATAGCCTAGTCCATATCTAGAGACTAGATTTTGTACTATTAGCCTCTGATTACTTTATGGTCCTGTCAACAACATTGTGATGATGTATATAGATTCTCTTGGATATCTATTATTTCTAACTGATCATCATTTATAAAATTATAATGTTTTTAGGCCCAAAGTGGATTTTTTGGGATCTGGGTGGCCCATCGCTAACTGCCCTAGAACTGAATGGCTTGCTTGGTCATTTCAGAGACCATTTAAGATTCAACTACATGGAGTGGATCTAGAGTCACATATAGACTTGACTTCCACCCAAAGGACATTAGTGAATCAATTATTAGGGAATTGTCAGACATGGGACATCTTTTAGGGGTTACGGAATAGGGATAGCAGGTATTAATACAAACAAGAACCAACTAGTCTTCAAGAAAACCTGTTTAAATGTAAAGTAAAATTAGTAATCAGCTTAAGAGGTGACTACAGAGCACAGGCTGCTGGCCCACAGCAGGGGGCTGGCTGCTCAAGATATGATTTGTAACCTAACATGACCATGAGATGTTCTCCTCTGCATCTGCCAAACACAAGACAATGGGTTATCTTAACTGGCCCGCATCATATAGCTTAAGTTATTTTGCACCCTTCTTCCAGAGATTGAGGGCTGGGAGACCAGACTAAATTTTTTCACTTAGCAGATCAAATATGGTCATAGGCATAACTGCTCTATCAATAACTGGAATATCTGTGTACTCAGAGAGTCAACCCTCACAATATTAATCTTGGGGTCTGGTTCTCTGTCCTCAGTAGCTTTTAGGCCTTCTGTGTGAATTAGTTTGTCCCAACAAAGGTGTTTGAACCTTCAGAGGTGTTTTATCAGTTACAATGTGCTCTCACTGTAAATATGTACTTCAATTTAACCATTTGTCAGACACAAAATATTTCAGTAAACAATGCCATTGTAGTTATTGAAGTTGTATTGAATCACCTACTGTTAGCATTGTTCTTAATCATATAAAAACTTGATGGATTTTGAGTTTGGGAGACTCTACCGAGAGAGTCTCCAAGAGAATGTTTGCCTGTCGTGATGAATAAAGACTTTCACATCCACCAGTTTCTTCAGTGACTTAGTCACAACACCAATGAAAGTTTTCACTCATCACCATTGAAAGTACTTGCTGTTTTTCCCCATATCCCAGATTATTAATTGAATTTAAATTCCACAACTGATAAGGTTACATATCCAATAACTTAACTGCTACACCACAACTATTCCATTTATTTGCTTATAGTGAAATCCATTTGCTTGATCTATAAATTCAACTTTGCAATTTCATGTGTTATTTTGCTATATTTGTGTCACCAGCAAATGTGGCTTTCTAAACCATCATCAAACCATTCTAAGTTTGGTGAACAGTTGCAGCTCAAACACACATCCTTGCATGGCACGACCAGTCACTTCCAGCCACTTGGCCCAAATTACCTAATATCCCTGCTGTCTCCTGAGTTGTAGCCAATTTCCTATCCAGACACTAATTTGACTTCAATTTGGCTCATAGTCTATTATGGTGAGTATCTATCAAGCACTACCTGTCCATATAAATAAGAACCATAGACATTCTCCACTATTATTTACCTCTTCAAAAGATCCAATCAAGTTTTTCAGGCACTGTGTACCCATTAAAGATCTGTACCAGCTTTCTATGATCAACTGAAAATGTATTACTTCAATCCTTAATTATGGACTTGAATAATTTTCTGACTACAGGCATTAATGTCCTATGATTTTTTGATGTTCCTCTCTTATTTTTCATAAAGTGGACAATCTGCCAATTTAAAGTAATGTTTCTTCAATTGAGAAAACTATAGAAAAGTATAATCAGGAGGACTGTCACTACCTTCCTTTAAAACCCTGCAATGGATGGCATATGTTCCTCAAGATTTGTCCTTCTGCAGTATTAATTTTTGTTCATTACTGTTATTTTGCTTATGTTAATTTGGCAAGCTCCTGTTCATGATTCAATATCAGTTTACTCAAAAATGTGGGAATTTAATTTAAAGTTGTCAGCGAAATTACTTTGCAGTGGCAGTGCCATGTTCAGTAAGACCAGATCCAGATGGCATCTAACAGACTCAACTTATTTCCTTTTAAACTTGAACTTAATTCAACCCAAAAAACTGTCAAGAAAAGAACTGGAGCATCCTGGCACTTACCTTTGAAGTATCAAAAGCACCAAATCCCATCACCTTTAAAATTTCAATCTCTTCCTCTGTTTTTCCCTCCATGTCTGCTTCTAAATAGAGACACAAATTTGCGTAAGCAATTCCCTATCTAGACACCATATCACTAATGCAAGTATTACTTTTCAAGTTTTAAGGTTGTTATGGAGAACATGAATGGACTGGAAATTAAGGACCTGAATTGGGGGAAAGCTGACTTCTATATAAGACAGGACTTGGCAAAAGTGGACTGAGAGCAGCTACTTGCAGTCAAGCCTACATGTGACTAGTAGCAGTCATTCAAGACAATCAAAGAGTAAGAATTCAGGACCAACATTTGCACTTAACAGTGAAAGCCAAGGCCAACAAGTCCAAGGAACCCTGAATGTGAAGAGATATCTACGATTGGATTAAAAACCAAAGTAGCTTGTGGCAGGTACAGAGAACTGAAAATAGGAGACCCAACAGAAGTATTGAAAGTACAGAAGAGTTACTTAAAATATAAATTAGGAGAGAAGAGGGGGCAGGAAGTAGCACTGGTGGGCAAGATTAAGGAAGATCCCAAAGCTTGTTATATATATGTTAAGGGCAAGAGAACAACCAGGGAAACAGAAGGGCCCATTAGAGACCAAAGTGGCAATCAGTGTGCGAAACCAGAGGACAAAGGTGCAGTCTTAAATTAATACTTATTTGTATTTAGAATGAAGTGTTCAGGGAGGGGGATGGAGGAATTTTAGAATAAGTTACCATTGAAAAGGACAATGTATCATATGCCTCAGTGGACTTAAATTATCTCATTAAGTTAGTCACAATGGAAAGACTCAACATTGTCAGTAGGCGTGGATGCTGAACCAAGTCCATTCCTATTCTCACCTGATATCCTTACCTGTGCACTTTCAGTTGAACTAATTACATGAGCCAGCCTGGTGGATTATGTTTAACATTTACATCAGCACATACAAGAACCTTCCTATTTTTATGGCTAAAAGACAGGACCTTTGTACTGTCATAAATGTGTTGCCAATGAAATTTTGTGAATAAGTTCCCACTCTCACTTATGAAAAGAGATTATGGGCAAAATTCCACAGCTTTATAATCCACCAATCAATTAAAATAAAAACTCCCTCTCTGAAAATAATCTCAAATCTGCCCTGAGCAAAGATCATTGACCTGAACATTACCTGTTTTGCTCTCCATGGCTCTGTCTACCTGGTGAGTACTTCCAGAATTTTGTGTTTTTATTTTAAAGTTTGGTCTGTTAGCCTAAGCCATAATTGGTATTATCAGTACAAACAATCCCACAGCTCCAACTTCCCTCTCAAAGCTCTCATTTAAATACAAAATCTTCCATTTCCCTCTACATTATTACATGCCCAGTTCCAATAATATTCAACTTGCTAGCAAAAAGAACCCACAATTTTTTTTTCCACCACTGCCGGTGCTAATCAATGGAGGTGAGGAACTCACTACTTGTATTAAGACAAATGAAATTTCCAGCCAATACCAAGATTGTACCTGGGTCAATGAACTAGAGGTTGATATGTTGTGCAGTTCTATGGTTTACCTGAAATCTCATGTTCTTTCGCCTCCTGATCTTTCTGCCTTGAAGGAGATGCTGAACTTGACCTATGCCGTCGTGGAGACCTGTAATACATCAGAAAGAAGAACATAATTATTTTTCAGTACACATACTGCAATAATGGTACCTGACCTTTACCAATATTCCATAGAAAATAAAACAAAAATGTTGTAAATATCTTAGTTCAAAATGGACCTTGACCGCCTTCTGTGAGGTGATCTTGAACGACTCCTTCTGCGGTCTCTATCTCGCTCTCGTGATCTGGATCGCTCACGCCGTCTGGCTCTTTCCCTTTCTCTGGATGTTGACCTTGACCGACGACGCTCTGTATTCATAGAGACAAAAAATTTCATACATCCACAAATATCACAAAACCTCAATGCAAACAGAATAAGATGGGTGGATTTCCTTGCCTTGAAGACACTACATAACCAATTTCAAATTCGTACAGATCTGTGGACATGTGGGCTGAACTCCAATACAAGCCAGTATCAACTGGCAAAATGACATAAGCCTAGAAGTCATTTGTTGACAATGCTGGGCACAATTTTGCTGGTGGGGCAGGTGGAAGATGCTATTTAAAACTGCCTTAAGGGGGTCATGAGCACATGCTGACCTTACAACATGTTCTCAAACCACAGATACAAAACTACTACATGCACTGCTCTCTGTGCAGTAATCACACTCTGAATTTTATGCCAATTATCTAGCTGGATCTTGCACAGGTTTCTGTTTATAGTCTCAATAATTATCAAAAAAGAAAAAAATGAGCTATCAGTGACACGAATATAGTAATCACCAAAAATGGATGGTTCCAAGGTCATAGCAATCATATTTAAATATATAAAATATGTACCTCTGATCTGCAACAATTGAGACAAACAGACAAAGAGCGGTCTACAATTTTGGACTTCAAGCTCTGTTTTCAGGGAAAGGGGACAGCTGCTGCAGAATTACAGAAAATTTCCCAAGGCGCTTCAAAGGAGAGTTGTCAGGCAAATGACATTGAGTCACACAAGGTTAGCTGATGAAAACCCAAGTTAAAAGAGGCAAGTTTCAAGCAGCTCCTCAAAGCAAAAGGGCTGGGGGGGGGGGGGGGGGGGGGGGGGGGCACAAGAATGAGGAGGAAAGGGGCATACAAATTTAGGTATGGAATTTAGAGTTTGAGACCCAGAGACTGTAGAGCTGAAGGAGGTTACAAAGACAGAGAGGGCCTAAGGACTTGAACACAAAGACGATAAATCTCAAATAGATGCTGAAGGTCAAGAGTGTTGGTGTAGTCCAAATTAGGAGAAGAATTTTGGATGAATTCAAGTTTACTAAAAGGTGGGAGGGGAGAACACTGGAATATAAGAGTCAGTGACAAAATCCGCAATCAAGGGTTTTAGTAGATAAGCTGAGGCAGGGACATCAATCATCCCGTCCTAGAACATTTTCAGCAGCCTCTTCAATGGCTTTCCTTCCATCATAAGATCAGACATGGAGATGTTTGCTGATGATTACATGATATTTAATTTGAATCACAACTGCTTATCGTTTATTTATCCATGCCTTCATGCAGCAAGACCTATACAACATGATCGACAAATGGCAGGTGTCATTTGTGTCACAAAGCTTCTGACAATGTCCATCTCTAACAAGGGAGTCTAACCACCTACTCTTGGCACTCAATGACATTATCATGGAGTCCTTCAGTATCAACATCTGGGGTCACCATTGACTAGAAACTTAAATGGTTCCATCATGATGTAATACTCGCCACTTGCCTGAATAATTGCAGCCCTAATACAGCTCAACACTATTCAAGACAGAGCACTATTTTTGACCTATGTTGAACATTCAATTCAAAACAGTGTCACTATTCTTCCCAATTTTTAAATGAGGGAGAATCTGCCATTAGTTCAAAAACATGTTTTTCCAGAGCTGCTAAAGTAAAATCTTTGGTCAGCGATGACTCCCAGGATGCCAGGCAGATGTGGTCAAGTTCCCTCGATGGAGTTGATCATTGTCTGACACTTTTGTGTGTGAGCGTTAATTACTATTTATCATCCAGTGCCTGAATGTTGTCTAGGTCTTCCTGCATCCAGGTATGGCATCTTCATCTGCCGAGGAGTTTAATGAATTGAACTTGTGCAAATATCATGAACATCCATATTTCTGGCCTCATTTCAGAAGGAAGATCATTGATGAAGCAGCTGATTGGGATTTTCTCCTACATGCCCTTGACTTCAGTTTTACCAAGGCTCCTTAATGCCACATTCATGTCAAATGCTGCCTTGCTATCAAGAAAGCCACTCTCACCTCTGAAATTCAGCTCCTTTGGTCTATGTTTTTACCAAGAGTGTGATGATGCAAGAAGGTTAGTGCTGCTCAACAGCATTAGGTAACTAAGAAAACTGATGAAGGCAGAATGGTAGACGTGGTTTACATGGACTTTAGCAAGGCTATTGAGTAAGTCCCACACAGTAGATTGGTCCAGAGGTTAGGGCAAGTGGGATTCAAAGTGTGTTGGAAAACTAGACCAAAATTAGCCAGGTGATAAGAAGCAGAGAGTAGTGGTCAAGGGGTGTATGGAAGACTGTAACCAGTGATGTATTGCAGGAATTAGTGCTGGAACCATTTAGACCATCTAATCTACGACTAGAGAGCATGGATTTAAGATGATAAGGGAGAAATTTAAGGGAGATTTCAGCGGCAAGCTTTTCCACACACAATGTGGTAGTTGTATGGAACGAGCTGCTAGAGGGAGTGATAGAGGCAGTTACAATTACAACATTTAAAAGGCATTTGGACAAGTACTTGAATAGGAAGGGAGTAGAGGGATATGAGCCTAATGCTGGTAAGTGGGTTTAGCATAGATAGGCATCATGGTGCCCATTTCTGTGCTGTACACCTCTATGACTATTTTGTGTTTAGAAGAATGAGAGGCAATCTTTATTGAAGCATATATAATTCAAAAGGGGGTAAAAAAGTAAATACTGAGGACGTCTCCTCTCATGAAAGAGTTCAGCACCAGAAGGCATGGTCTCAGTATGAGGACATACCCATTTAAGTCTAAGATAAGTAAACATTTCTTCTTTCAGCGAGTTAAATCTTTGGAACTCCTTGCTACAGAGAGCTGCGAGGGCAGAGTCCTAGGGTATATTTAAGGCTGAGATAGATTTCTAATCAGCAAGGGAATCAAGACTTATGGGGAAGGGCAGGAAAATAGACCTGAGGAATGTCGGATCAGCTGTAAACCTACAGAATGGCAGAGCAGGTTTGAGGGGCTAAATGGTCTATTCATGTTCCTACTACTTATGGTCCTAACTACCCTACCAGGAACATAGAAACCTTTTCAAACACTTGTTCTTTTTCACAAGACTGTTAACCTTGGTCAAATGTACTGATTTTATGTCCTGCTACTACATCCTTTATATACAAATTCAGAATTTCCTTGTAACTTATGTCAGGTGAGCACTTTCTCTGTCCTTTCCTGAGTAGTGGGATTACATTTATTTATTTTTAATCCATGGAAATAGCAAAAACACCTAGGACAACCTGGCAGCTGAATTTAAAGCCATCTATCATCTCTGGAGCGCAACTTGTAGGCCTCGAGGTCTAGGAGCTTGGTGGCTTTTATTTACTTTAATATCTGCCGAGGTTTTTCATTGAACTTAAAGTAATACAAGTTTTCACAATTCTATCGTGTCTTCTACAGCTAAGAGAGAAAAACAACTCTTCATTATAGGAACAAAGGAACAGTGGAGGCGCTTTAGCTCTTCAACCCATTTAACCATCTGCTGATCTTGCTTGATCAGTGATCTAACAACACATATTCTTTGCCTCATGTTCCTAGGATCAACAGAAAACAATTCCATATTTAAACAACCGCTGTTCATGAAAGATTTAACCTCTATCACCTTTTGCATAATTTCATACTGCAAGACCCAGCTGTAATTTTTAGACTGTGCCCCCAATCCTAGACCATTATCCACTGCAAATGATTTCACTCAATGTACCTTAACAATTGATCAAGTCATTCCTCATCTGTCCAAAAATTCCAGGGAATATTAACAGAAATTGCTGGAAACACTGAGCAGTTTAGGTCAGGTCCATCACTACCTACCGAATATTGAAAGGCCTGGATAGAGTGGACATGGTGAGGATGTTTCCAGTAGTGGGAGAGTCTAGGACCAAAGGGCACAGCCTCGGAATAGAAGGACGCCCCTTTAGAACAGAGATGAGAAGGAATTTCTTTAGCCAGAGGGTGGGGAATCTGTGGAATCCATTGCCACAAACAGCTGTGGAGGCCAAGTCATTGGGTATATTTAAAGCGGTGGTTGATAGGTTCTTGATTAGTAAGGGCGTCAAAGATTACGGGCAGAAGGCAGGAGAATGGGGTTGAGAGGGAAAAATAAGTCAACCACGATCGAATGGAAGAGCAGATTTGATGGGCCGAATGGCCTAATTCTGCTCCTATGTCTTATGGTCACTACATAATAGGCCATTGTCTCCTAGACAGTCAAGTGCTTCATGCACTCAAGTGATCTTCCCTGCAGCTTTATGGTCTCTCAATCCCTCACAGCCTGCTTCAACCTCCTACTCAAGATCCACAAACAGAAATGTGTGGGCAAGCTCAATGTTTCAGCATCCTCTTGCCCACCAAATTTATTTTTTCCTACCTCGACTCCATCCTCTCTCCCCAGTCCACTCCCTTCCCACTTGCCTTCATGACATCTCTGACATTTTCCACCATTTCAACAGTCTCCAATTTTTTGGTCCTACCTGGCTCACATTTAGGGCCCTCTGCTTCTTCCTTGAACAGAGTCTCATCCAGCTAACACCCCACACATTTGCCACACAAGTTGAACTTGTTCTCAGATTTAACTCCATTCACTTTGGGGAGGGGGAGGAATGGGGTGGTGTGGGGGGGGGGAATGGGGGTGAGGAACAGGGGGTTGGGGGTAAGTGAGGAAGGGGGGTTGGGGGGGAAGTTAGGAGAGGAACAGGGGGTGAGGAACGGGGGGATTGAGGAGGGGGTGAGGAACGGGGGGATTGAGGAGGGGGTGAGGAACGGGGGGATTGAGGAGGGGGTGAGGAACGGGGGGATTGAGGAGGGGGTGAGGAACGGGGGGATTGAGGAGGGGGTGAGGAACGGGGTGATTGAGGAGGGGGTGAGGAACGGGGGGATTGAGGAGGGGGTGAGGAACGGGGGGATTGAGGAGGGGGTGAGGAACGGGGGGATTGAGGAGGGGGTGAGGAACGGGGGGATTGAGGAGGGGGTGAGGAACGGGGGATTGAGGAGGGGGTGAGGAACGGGGGATTGAGGAGGGGGTGAGGAACGGGGGGATTGAGGAGGGGGTGAGGAACGGGGGGATTGAGGAGGGGGTGAGGAACGGGGGATTGAGGAGGGGGTGAGGAACGGGGGGATTGAGGAGGGGGTGAGGAACGGGGGGATTGAGGAGGGGGTGAGGAACGGGGGGATTGAGGAGGGGGTGAGGAACGGGGGGATTGAGGAGGGGGTGAGGAACGGGGGGATTGAGGAGGGGGTGAGGAACGGGGGATTGAGGAGGGGGTGAGGAACGGGGGATTGAGGAGGGGGTGAGGAACGGG
This sequence comes from Pristis pectinata, assembly GCF_009764475.1. Taxonomy (NCBI): domain Eukaryota; kingdom Metazoa; phylum Chordata; class Chondrichthyes; order Rhinopristiformes; family Pristidae; genus Pristis; species Pristis pectinata. Next base: position 6,624,434 of record NC_067433.1, read on the forward strand.
GGGATTGAGGAGGGGGTGAGGAACGGGGGGATTGAGGAGGGGGTGAGGAACGGGGGATTGAGGAGGGGGTGAGGAACGGGGGATTGAGGAGGGGGTAGGAAAGTGGGGGATGAGGAAAGGGGAGATGAGGAGGGAGTGAGGAACGGGGGATGAGGAGGGGGGTGGGGAACGGGGGATGAGGAGGGGGGTGGGGAACGGGGGGATGAGGAGGGGGGTGGGGAACGGGGGGATGAGGAGGGGGGTGGGGAACGGGGGGATGAGGAGGGGGGTGGGGAACGGGGGGATGAGGAGGGGGGTGGGGAACGGGGGGATGAGGAGGGGGGTGGGGAACGGGGGGATGAGGAGGGGGGTGGGGAACGGGGGGATGAGGAGGGGGGTGGGGAACGGGGGGATGAGGAGGGGGGTGGGGAACGGGGGGATTGAGGAGGGGGGTGGGGAACGGGGGGATGAGGAGGGGGTGAGGAACGGGGGGAGGGTTGGGAACGGGGGGGGAAGCAGTGATCCCCACCGTGTGTGTGGGGTCCGGGACCCCCCGGTTCCCCCCAACATCCCACCGCTGGTGTCGGGGGAAGAGCTGAGCCGCCGGGACACCGGGGCCGCTCCGACCGCTGGCATGAACCCGATGGGCCGAACGCTCCCTTCCCCCCCACCACGCCACGGTGCTGCGGTAAAGGGCGCTGGGGAGACAGAGCTTCTCCCCCCGACCCTCACACTTACCCCTCCGCGGGGACCTGCTCCGACTCCGACCCATGGCCGCGGCCCCAAATCCCACCACCGGAACCTTCCAGAAGCCGGGCCCCGCCACGAAGCGTCGCCCGCGGCGCTCAGCGCCCCCCGCCGGCCTGGCGGACCACAGTGCACCCGGGTCTCCGAGGGTGACGTCACTGAGCCGCAGTGTCAGGTTCAATGCTGCTGAAAAGTTTGATGAAATGTTGGTGCACATGACCAGAGGGTTAGAATAGGGAGGGGTGCAAGTCTTCCTACAGCTGCAGGGGTATATGGCTACGAACAGTGCGTGCAATTCTGGGTAAAGGAACACACGGATCTAATCCATTTAACTAAATTGTGTGCAAACTTGAGCAACACTGACACACAGGACAATATCTGTGCAATACACAAAAAATGCAGCAGGTCCTGATGAAGGGTCTCGACCCGGAATCCTCGACTGTTTATTTCCCTCCATAGATGCTGCCTGACCTGCTGTTCCTCCAGCATTTTGTGTGTATTGCTCCAGGTTCCAGCATCTGCAGAATATCTGGACAGTCTGCTAGTTTGGTGTGACCGACAGAATAAAGCGAAAGGTGGCTGGAGAATGAAAATCCAATTAATTTATCCTACTTAACAGATTTTTATGTGAGTATAAAAGGCAAAAGAAGGGCCCGCATGCTGATCAGAGCAACTCTAATGGATGATCATCAAACTGAAACGCCAACTCCCTTCCTCTCTCCGCAGATGCTACCTGCCTTGCATTCTGTTTTGTTTGCCGGACATATCATCTCAGCGCTAGAGGCTATTAAGAAGGGGAGGAAAAGAGGAACCTGATTGCGGCGTTTGCGGGGATTCCTTGTCCTTATCCACAGTTACTAACATCGCACTACAATGGCAGTAACCAGTCATTGACATTTGACTTGGCATTACCATCAGTGAGCATCAATATCCTGGGTGTCGCTGCTGACCAGACAGATAAATACGTGGGCTCTCCAGGTTATGAATGAAATATGGAAATTTGACTTTACGCAAATTTTCTCATGCACTTTTCAAGCTAGAAATAATAAGAAAATGTTTCATGACATTCATTAATGACTGGATACAGTGTACATTCCATTAGTTTAGTTATGGGTAGTGTTAGGGTGATTATTAAATTAAATGAAAAGTTATTACAAGTGTATGTAAAGCGATGGGATATGGGTACTACAGAAAATGGACATTTCTATACCTTACAGAGAAATTGGCTTATGGACAGTTCTCAGGAACGGAACCCTTACCTATCCCGGGGACTGCCTGTATATGAGGGGAAAAGAGTTTATGTAGAGTGTTCAGGAGAACTTCATTGACCAGTGTGTTTCTGGCCGATCAAGGAGGGAGGTGTTGCTGAACTGTATTCTGGGAACCAAGCCACACAGATAGCAGCTGAGGCAAGTGGAGCAAGTATCAGTGGGGGAACATCTAGGGAATGGCCATTGTAATATCACAAGGTTTAGAATGCAGAAGTATAAACAACTCAAAGAGGAAAAAATGGTCAGTTGGAGTAGGGCCCATTTTAATGCAATGAGAAGAGATTTGGTCCGGGCAAATTGGAAGCAAAGCTTGGCAGACTAAACTGTAATTGAACAAGAGGGAGAAGGATAAGGAGATCGAAGCCACAGCTCCCTGGATCACCAGAGCGAGAGAGTAGCATAGAGCAGAAAAAAGCAGATGTGACAGTTGCCACGTTAACACGTTAGAACCAGGCTGATTACACAGAGCTCAAAGGGGAAGTGATTAAGGAAATAAGAAAGGCAAAGAGGTAGCCTGAAGAAAGACTAGTAACAAACAGAATTAGACTCCAAAGATATTCTACAGGCACATGAACAGGAGAAGGGTTGTGGAGCCCATCAGAGACCAAAAAAGGAAATTTACCCATGGAGGTGGACAGTGTGGCTGAGGTACTGGGCGAGTACTCCACATCAGTCTTCACCCAGGAAGAAGATATTGCTGGAGTCTTGGCAAAAGAAAATATTGATATTTTTGATGGGTTAAAACCTAATACTAGAAAGGCTACCCACAAGTGGATAGGTCACCTGGATCAGATGGGATGCATTCTAGGTTGCAGAACCTCCAGCCATAATCTTCTGAATGACTGGGGTGGTGTCCGAGGAATGGAAACTTGCAAATGTTTCACTTTAGTTACAAAAAAGGGTATTGGGATAAACTTAGTAACAACAGACTGGTCAGTGGTGAGGACAGATCTTCAAGACACTAACAATAGTCAGGGACAGAATTAACAGTCACCTGAACAAGTGTGGATTAATAAGATTTGTTAATGGTAAAATATAATTTACCTATGATGACGCAGAAGGCCATTAGGCCCATTGGGTTCTTGTTGCCTGCCAGCAGAGCAATTCCATCAGTCCCATTCCTCCTTCTAACCCTGCAACCTATTCTCTCTCACATGCCCCTTTGATCCTTTTGCCACCTACACTAGGGGTAATATTCAGTAGCCAAACAACCAAGCAGCACGAGTTTGGAAACCAGAGCACTTGAGGAGAACCCACACAGTGACAGGGAGAACCCGAAGTCAATATTCCCCAATCAGAGCAGCTCAACCCAAAACGTCAACCATCCCTCTGCCTCCATAGCTGCTGCCTGACCCCCTGAGTTCCTCCAGCAGTTTGTTTTTAGCTCCTACATAGACCTGGTATAGACTCAATGGGCCAAATGGCCTCCTTCCATTCTATGATTCTGTAAACTGAATTGAGAGTTCCAGATGCTAGCATGAAGGATTTCTCAAACTGTCTTAAAAGTACATTGGAGGGGAGGGCAAGATATGGGAGTGTGAAGGGGAGGAGGGAAGGAGGGAAGGGAGGGAGGGGCGGACAGTGGGAGTGCGGAGGAGAGGAGGGATGGAGGAGCAGACAGTGGGAGGGATAGAGGAGGGGAGGGATGGAGGAGCGGACAGTGGGAGTGTGGGTGTGGGAAGGGAAGGAGTGTGGACAAGAGTTGCTAATGTAGGAACCTGCTCTCTGTTTCTGCTCAATAACTTTACTTTCACAGCGGTGCTTTGCCTCATAAAAACACTGCAACGTATCCCCATGAGGGTTCAGTTACAAACGCAGCCACTGAAATCAGGGAGTGTTCACAAGGATGGCTGCAGGTTAACTGAACTATTTCATCATTGTTTGGGTGTAAAACTAAATAATAAATACTAAATAATATGAAAGGAATAAAATCAGACAATCCCGGCAACACTCAGCAGGTCGGGCTGGTGAGTGATTCTAGAATTTTTCTGTCTTTAATTCTGGATTTCTGACATCTGGAGTTTTTGTTTTGATTTTCATTAAACGTGTGAAGGTCCTTGTAAAGGCTGGAGCCTGGGTTCATGGAGAGGGTGACGAAGGTGAGATGGTCTGGGGAGGGGGGGAGGGGACTGAGGGAGAGAGTGACAGGGGAGAAGGGGTCTGGGGAGGGGACAGACAGGGAGTGACAGGAGAGTGTTAACGAACTTCCATGAGAAGAAAAAACACAAAGGAATTTGAAAAGTTTTTTTTCATATTTTGGGACACTTGACTACTCCCTGTGTACTCAAGGATGTATAAAGTTCATCAGGATGACCAAGAGTCAGCTTGCAACCAAAGGACAGGGGAAGGTGGACACTTTGTGGTTGAGGGATCTAATGGCAGGAGGGTGGGGGAGAGGCTGGGGGCTATCTGCTGATATGCCCAGGAAGACCTTGGGAGGGTGAGGATGGGGCTGACCCCCAGTTTTGGGTTAGTGTCATACCTAGCTCCTGATTTCCTTGATCGCAGATCAAACTGAAAGTTTTCACACCTGTTCTGTTGAGGTTTGGTAGAGGAGGTGAGCGTGAGGTTTCTATCTGGTGCCACGCTTTCCACCTTAACACAAGACCAGACAATTATCCTCACTGCCTGCTGGGCTCAGGTGTGGCTTCAGGAGACATCAGCTTGTGAGCAAATGGATTTCCAGAGTCTGTGTGTGCAGGAACCTGGGTTCGGATCAAGTCTCTGGGATGGTGAGGCTGATAGGATCATTACACATCCTGTTGGTCCCAAACATGTTTCCAGTTACTGTGAATATAAATCCCACTCCGGACAGATTTGCACCATAACAGTTAGCTTAAAGTCACAGAGTCTACAGCACGGAAACAGGCCCTTCGGCCCATCTCATCCATGCTGACCAAGATTCCTATCTAGTGTGTGACCCACATCCCTCTAAACCTTTCCTTTCCATATACCAGCTTCTTACAAGGATGGGAATAATCTGCAATTCACTGCTCTTTCACCTTAGCTTTAGTTGTCTAAGGTTGCAATAGAATATAGAACATTACAGCACAGTACAGGCCCTTCAGCCCACTATGTTGTGCTGACATCTTATCCTGCTTTAATATCTGTCTAACCCTTCCCTCCGACATAGTTCTCCATTTCTCTATCATTTATGTGGCCATCTAAGAGTCTGTTAAACGTCCCTAATGTATCTGGCCCCACAACCTCTGCCTGCAGTGCATTCCACGCACCCACCACTCTCTGTGTAAAAAAACTTACCTCTGACATCCCCATTATATCTTCCTCCAATCACCTTAAAATTATAGACATGGTTTTCCCAGGGCGAGAATAGCTTGTGAGTTTCACCTTGCAGAGTTAGCAGTTGGAGCAACTGCAGTTAATGCAACTGCATGAGAAGGCCTTGGTTAGTAGGATTAAGGAAAACCCCAAGGCGTTCTACACGCATGTGAAGAATAGGAGGATGACTAGAGTGAGGGTCGGACCGATCAGGGATAAAAGAGGAAACATGTGCCTGGAGTCGGAAGGGGTAGGGGAGGTCCTTAATGAATACTTTGCTTCAGTATTCACCAGTGAGAGAGACCTTGATGTTTGTGAGGATGGTGTAGGGCAGGCTGATACACAAGGGCATGTCGACGTGAGGAAAGAAGATGTGCTGGAACTTTTGAAAAACATTAGGCTAGATAAGTCACCTGGGCTGGATGGGATGTATCCAAGAGTTGGAGCAATCCATGGTTCCTTCACTCTACCATCCCTGGCTAATAGAATGTAGATCAACTGGGAAAGTGAGCAGATTTAACTCAGACAAGTGCCAAGTGATGCGTTTTGGGAAGCTAAAGCAGCGCAGGACATACACAGTAAACGGCAGCCACTGCCTCAGTGATTGTCCTCATCCAGCTGTGCAAAGCCATCCTCAGGGTCCCGCTGCCCTGGTACATGGCTGTATGTGGCCCGGGGAAGTGTTACTGAACAGATACAGCTGGGGGTGTACAGGCAGTCCCCAGGTTACGACCGGGTTCCATTCCTGAAGACTGTTCGTAACCCAAACTGTTCGTGAGTCGGAAATGAGCAAAGACAGAGTGTGGGAGAGGGGTGATGGGAGATCGAGCAGGCGCGGGAGGAGCAGCCGCCAGCCGGCCTCTCTGACCCAGTGAGTGAGTCTGCCCAGTGCTCCCGGCTCTGCTCAGCTCCACACAGCCCCCGATAGTGTGGGGAGAGAAGGCACGCAGAAATGACCCGTTCCCACCTGGCAGAAAGTGCCTGCAGCAGCCAGTAAATCCATCCCCATCCTTCCCGCCGGTCGTTTGTGTGTGCGGGCTGTTGATAAGTTGAATGTGTGTAACCGGAGAGGACCTGTAAGTACGTGGTTCTCTGAAAGCTGCAACACGGGCAGTCGCGGTAGTGAAGAAGGCGTGTGTCACGCTTGCCTTCATTGGTCAGGCCATTGAGCGCAGGAGTTGGGACATCATGTTACAGATGTACGTTGGTGAGATGGCACTTGGAACATTGTGGGTGGTTCTGGTCACTGTACTATATCATAAGATGAAGTCAGGGAGGGCACAGAAAAGATTCACAGGGATATTGCCTGGACTGGAGGGTTTGAGTTATAAGGAGAGGCTGGCTTGACTGGGACCGTTTTCCCTGGAGTGAGAGGCTGAGGGGTGACCTGATACATGAGGAACATGGATAGGGTAGACAGTCAGTCTTTTTCCCAGGGTAGGGGAGTCTCAAACTAGAGGGCAGAGGGTTAAGGTGAGAGGGGAAAGATTTAAAGGAGAAAGGAGATCTGAGGGGGGAAGTTTTCCACACAGCTGGTACTGGGCATGTGGAACGAGCTGCCAGAAGTGGCAGAGGCAGGTACAATTACTACGTTTCAAAGACATTTGGACAGGTACGTGGATAAGCATGGTTTAGAAGGATATGGGCCAAATGCAGGCAAATGGGATAGACTGTACTGAAACGGCAAGTCAAGGGCTTGTGCTGGTGAGGCCACACTTGCTTTTCTTCACTGGTTAGCAGCAGCATTAGCCTCACATCACCAGCCAATGAAACACTTCCACTGGGAGTGTCACTCCTGGATGTCACAAAGCTGCATCAGGGTGGGGTGGGAGTGGGGCTTCTCACAAACAGCAATGTGATTCTAATCTATTTGTGATGCTAACTGATAAATATTGTCTGGGAGTCAGGGAGAACTCACCTGGATGATGAATGTTGCCACATGCCAGTCAATGCAGAATGCAGGGAAGTGCGGGCGGATGCTGGACAGGTAGCGCGGGATGGAGGGAGTTCAAATCCTGGGCTTGGGAACCAGCTGCGGGAAAGAGAGCGACAGAACCTTTCATGACCACGTTAGAGGGCAGATGGCAGATGGCATCTTGATCTGACATTTTATCCGAAAGCTGACCCTGCGACAGTGTGGTACACCCTCAGTGAAGCACCGTGGAGTCAGCCGAGGTCATGTGCTCAAGTCACTGCTGTGGGAACTGAACCCACATACTCCTGACCCAGTGCTCCAAGTGCGGTGGCTGACACCAACACTTTTATAAGTTGTACAATCATCAATAAAATCATGTGAGCCACAACTGGGAGAGCACTTTTTGGAGTAACACAATCTGGACACAGTCCTGAAATGGAAACAGTATTGTAAATTGTCATCATAATACCGAATGTGATAATTAAATGCAGATCTCTATCCTGCAGTTTAAGTACTGTACCCTAGAGTCAGAACACCATTCAGAAAAAAATTACCCAGGAGGTTAGTCATTCCATTATATTGAGAGCTACCCTACCTAATCAATCCCATGTACAGCAGTAGCTCCACACATTGCAGGTCACAGCTGTTCAAGTACACATCCGAGTAATGTTTATATGTAATGAGGGTTCTGACTTCTTCACCCTTTCAGACAACGAGATCCAGACCCCCAACTGAGTGAATAATCTTTCCTCAACTCCCCTCTAATCCTTCTGTCATTTATATTAAATCAATGATTCATGCTTTTTTTATTTCTTTGCTCAGGGAAATGGGGTCTTCCTATTTTTATACACAATTAATTCTCCCCTCAGCTTCCTCTGTTTGAAAGACAATAGCCCCAGCCTGTCTGATCTTGCTTCGCAGCTACAATCCCTGTAAATTGCCTCCGCCTTCTCTCCTGTGCAATCACACCTCTCCTGTAATGTGGTGACCAGAACTGTGCGCAGATCTCAAACTGTGGCCTAACACTTCCCTGCTCTAATGTGCTATCCATCATCTGATAAAGGAAAGTATCCTGTATGAAATATTAATGACCTTAATGCTCTGTGGATGTACACTCCACCGTCTCTCTGTCCCTCCACACCAAACTCTTCCTTAGCCTTGTTACATCTCCCTAAATCCATTACCTAACACTTCTGAATTGTCCTGGGAATTCATGAAGTAGGCAGCTGAAAGTACTATACAGTAATGAACTGCCCAGTGATCTCAAACGGGATACAAGTGCCAGCAGATATTTTCAAATAATTGGTGGATCCTTCTAATAAAAATTGGAAACAATGCTTCTGTCCATTTCCATGTATCCAGGTAGACATGGAAAAGCTGCAATGGAACATCTTGTCAGACAACATTCTTCCCTCGGATTCCTAAATCTAACATTTCCTGATCTCAGCTGTGCCCCAAAACTCTTTTCACTCTGTGTTGTGCCAGAGAACCATCGGCAAAGGGACTAGACCAAAACAGTTGCCCTTCTCTTGGCTGCAGGCAATAAATATAGCAGGGTGATCAAACTGGGGATGAGGCAAGGTCACATACCTAGAGCATGGCTACAGTCATCTTTTACATGGAGCGTGTTAGGATAAGTTTCAGTGTGCAAATGGATTGCAACCCAAACATTAATGTTGAAGAACAAACTGATAACTGATTAATTGGCCTGGCTAATTCGGCTACGCAGAAAGGTTCTGCTCATCCACCTGCTCCAATCCAATGTTGGTTTGGTGGCCTAATTTGCTCTGTTTAGAATCAGATATTCCAAAGTCAGAGGGAATCCTCTCTGGGCAATGGTTATTGGAGTCCTGCTCATTGTAGTTATTGTTAAAAAATGACATTATTCAATAATTGTGAATCATGCAGTGCAAATGCCCTGATCATGATTTAGAATATTTTTTGTATTATCACATAATTTAAGAAGCTCTGAATTGGGAAAAGTAGATTCCACCAATCTTCCCAATGCAGGTGTATTTCAAGCCCTACACTTTGTAGTTATTCTCTTTTAATTTAGATTTTGGGATTAGAACTTCTTCCAAATGCAAAAGACGAGTCTTGTGGAAAAATCGCCGCACAAAATATCAGTTCCAGGCTCACTCAGGCCAAAACTATCACAGCTCACCCCCTACACTCCACCCAACTCAACATTCCAAACATATCCACGGAGGAACCAGGAAAATTCCCTTGTGCTGGTGATGGATTTGCCTCGGTCCACCATTTCTCATTCATCTTGCCGATGGATTCACCAGGATATAATGATGGAATAATTTTAGATTAGCCAGTTCCAAGTTCATTTTAATTACAGTGCAGAACATTAGAATACAAAGACCTAGGCACACATCGAGCGGAAACAGATGAGTATTTACAGGTAGCCAGATCACAGTGAGGCACCAAATGCAATGCACCAACATTTTTCTTTACCTTAGATATCGACATCAAGCCATATACATTACATTGGATTGTGGCGCTCAGCAAAGATTGTCAGACACAGACAGCACAAGTAACACAACTCTCTAAAAACAAGCACAGGGGATGCATCAAGTCTTGGGACAATATATCTTTCTTTTTTAAGTGCTATGGTTGCAAACAGTAGGAAGTTGGAATCAATGGTTTATTATACAGCAAAGGCATAAATATCAATGACAATAAGCTCTGTTTTTAATATTTGGTTTGCATTTCATGAATGTCGTTAATCTCAAATTTGTTTCTTCCTGTGGAATGGGAGGTGGAAGGTGGCCAAAAATGAAAAGGGACATCAAACATACAGTGAGAATAAATTGGATATGATCCGTGCAGTGTGTTCCTCTGAAGTGTACCAACACAGGGAACATTCGCTTTGGAAAAGGTACTTTTGGAATCATTTTAAGGTACAGTGCAAAAGGAAGAGCAGATGAGAAAGAGAGGTTCAAATCAGGGCTGATTTTAGGAAGCTGTCATTCACACAGTGAGGGATTAACCCACAGAACACACTGTCTGATGTAGCAGTCAAAATCCTCAGTGTAATTCAGAAACCATCTGCGCAGTGCACTGAGGATCGCAGGGTGCTTCCATACCCTTAATTATACATGATCTTGTGTAAATGGAGAAGGGAGTATGTAGTTCTGCATGTCACAACGAGCAAAATATCTAACAGTGACCTGACTTATAAACTCAAGAAGCACTGGATGGCAAATCCTATGTAACCATCATCCTTCAGCAACACGGAGACACAAGAGACTGCAGATGCTGGAACCTGGAGCAACACACAAAAAGCTGGAGTAACTCAGTGAGTCAGGCAGCATCCGTGGAGGGAACTGAGTCCAGATGAAGGGTCTCGACCCGAAACGTTGACTGTCCCATTTCCCTCCATAGATGCTGCCTGACCCGCTGTGTTCCTCCAGCGCTTTGTGTGTTGATCCTTAAGCCACAGCCTAGTTTGACGCTACTTTTCTCAGGTTTCGCAGTGTGACTGAACAGAAGATATTACACAGCATCATCCCCTCTCAGCTATCCGTTGGCAAATACAGAATATGGGGAGCAGAGAAGGAACGTGCATTTCCATTACACTTTGAACAACTGCAAGACCTGCCAAATCACTTTACAGCCAATAAGGTACGCTTGAAGTGTAGTCACCTTTGTCGTGGTGGAAACGTAGCAACCAACCTGTCCACAGCAAGCTCCCACAAAGCGATTAAAGTTGATCAGATAACCTACTGTGGCAACACAAGGGACTACAGTTGCTGGAATCTGGAGCAACAAACAATCTGCTGGAGGAACTCAGCAGGTCGAGCAGCATCGGTGGGGGAATAAGGAAATTTCGACGATTCGGGTTGAAACTCTCAAGGGTTTTGACCCAAAACGTCAACAATTCCTTTTCTCCCACAGATGTTGTTCGACCTGCTGGGTTCCTCCAGCAGGTTGTTTGAAGCTGCTTTGGAATTTTCTTAAGGATAAATACCAGCCAACACTCCTGGGAAGACTCCCTTGCTCTTTGAATAGCTTTGTGGAATTTTATTTTGCATTCACCTGATATCAGATGTGGCCTCAATTTAACTTCTCATTCTAACTTCTCATTCTGAAATAATGACAGTGCAGCATTTCCTCGTTTCTTTTTGAATTTGAGAACTTATTGTAGGATTTGAACCCACGATCTTTGGAGTTGAGCACAGGTGTGGTCACTGAACTAGGGCAAGTGCAAACGTTTCCCTTTACAACATTCAAAGTTCTGGTGCAGCTTGGATGACCCTGGATCTCCTTCGAGAGGCTGGAGTTATTCCAATGATCTGGAGAGGTGCAGTGTAAGGGGCTCAGAGAAACTGGAGTTTAATCTCATCCCTGGATCAAGTGCCCTGTTGGGATTACAGGCTCTCCATTCTGTTTCCGGGATGTTACCCGTGGGGCTCTAATATCTAGTTACGTTTCATTTCATAATGTCTGTGGGGATTCGTTAACAATTTTTTTGACCAATATGTACAGCTGTTGCCCCCATTTAAGACTCTGCCAATGCACCTATGGTTTCAGACAACATTTGACAACATCTATTGGGTGCAGCAGGGATACGAATGTGGGCAGATGGAGAGGAAGACAGTGCTTCCTGACTGTTCCTGTCCCATTTCGAGCTACGACCCAGGGGGGATTTCCCTGTCAGGTTATCAAGAGCAATTATTTGTTGAGGAGTAGAATATTTTAAGAACAATGTGTTGAAGGGGCTTGTTGAAACAACATTGAAGTCCCTGCACTTTCTGAAAATGCTGTGCTTACTTCTGAAGATTTTTTGATGCTTCCTCTGGTAACAGCAGCCACAGGAGTAGCTATTCAAGGTCAGAAAACACATCAGCCTGACTCATCCTTCCTTTGGTAGATCAATCAGGTCAGTCACAAGACACTGGTGAGCTTCAAAGAGTTAGGATTGACAGCACAGGAGCTCCACCACTCGGGCTGTGGGCCCACAACCCTGCACCCGAGGTAACACTGACCAGGACTTACATGTTCCCCACAGTCCTTTATTCCATGCCTGGTTTTGGGGATGGTCGGGAGTTGGAGGGAGATATTGACACCAATGCATGGTTTGGGGTGAGGTTGGCAGGAGTGACCAGGATACTGGTATAGTGATGGATTGGGAAGAGGTGGGAAAGATGGTCATTGATTGGGGGTGCAAGGTCAGAGCCTTAGATGGGGAGGGGGGTTCATGGGGTCGGGGTCTACAGATCAGGGACATGATAGGGCTGGCAGGGTGACCTGTCAGCTGCGCCAGTCAGGCAGTGCACTGGGAAAACCCGGCAGTCCCAACGATAGGTGCTCCCTCGGTAGTGTGCTCCAAGTCCCCCAGCAATGCTCCAAAAGGAATGATTTCATCCCACCTGCCCTGCCAAGAACGGTGTCCTGGTCACGAGGTGCCTGGTCCAATTTCCACAGAGACATGAAACAACCTATGAGTGGTTTCACTCTGGAACCAAAGGTCCATCTTCAGGTCCGTAAATCTAAAGAATTCTCCAGGCAAAGTCATAGAGTCATTGATTCACACAGCACAGAAACAGGCCTTTGGTCCAACTTGTCCATGCCGATGTTTGGCCCATATCCCTCTAAATATTTGCTATCCATGTACTTATCCAAATGGCTTTTAATATTATTATTGTACCTGCCTCAAACTCTATCTCTGGCAGCTCATTCTGTATATGCACCACCCTCTGTGGGAAGAAGTTACCTCTCAGGTCTCTTTTAAATCTTTCACCTCTCACCTTAAACCCGTGCCCTCTAGTTTTTAGTTCCCCCTCCCTGGAACAAAGACTGTGATCATTCACCCTGCCTATGCCCCTCATGACTTTATACACAACAGAGCTGTCTGAAAGGGAAATGCGCTTCTCTGGTCAGAGTTCGGTGCCCGGGAAGGTCACGTTACTGCTGGTCAAAGCACTATGCATTTGTCAGGGTTTCTCGCCTTCAGGACTTGCCCATGTGCACCCATCACCTTTTGGGAGTAGGGTACTTTCAGGCAAACGGAGGTTACTTGTGTCGATGTCTCAGGAGCACGTCTAGGAGAGGATTACAAGGAGGACAGCTTCTATCGCATTGTTACAAGACTACTGAATGGTCTCCTAGTACGATAAGATGGACTCTTAACCTCACAATCTACCTCCTCATGGCCCTTGCACTTTATTGTCTGCCTGCACTGCATTTTCTCTGTAACTGTAACACTTTACTCTGCATTCTGTTATTGTTTTTCCTTGACTACCTCAATGCACTGTTGTAAGGAAATGATCTGTATGGATGGCATGCGAAACAAGTTTTTCACTGTACCTCCGTACATGTGACAATAATAATAAACCAATTACAACGGATTGGCATGATGTCAGACCCTATCAATACGGCAAATGAATGAACCACAAGAGGCAGCTGGAATCTGGAGCAACAAACAATCTGCTGGAGGAACTCAGCAGGTCAAGCAGCATCGGTGAAGTCAAAAGAATAGTTAACGTGTCAGGTCCTTTCGCAGAGTCTTGATCTGAAACTTCGACCATCATTTTGCCTCCACAGATGCTGCCTGGCCCACTGAGTTCCTTCAGTTCTGCTGAAGGAACTGAACGAGCTGGCTTGGGACTGTCACTGGGGAAGCTACCAGGTCACAGGTGATTCTGGGCAGACTGTTAAAAGGCTGAAATTATTTCTGTGCCGTTAGCATGACGAACCCAGCATTTATGGTCTATTTGTCATACAATCTTGCATTACAAGGGGACAGTTGCTCATTGCGCTTGCTCTGTGAAACAGCTCTCCAATTCGTCCCACTATCCTGCTGCTTCCTCACTGCTGTGCACTTTCCCTCTCACACATCTGATCAATTTCCACTTGAAAGTTACCACTGAACCCATCTCCACTGCCAGGGCTGGCAGGACATCTGGACTACAATTCACTACAGAAAAGACTCATGCCAGCCCCTGTTTAACTGCACAACTGATTATAACCCCTGAATACATTGCCCCGGCTGTGTCAACACCAATGACCACGTACAATGCTCAAAACAGGCAGAAGGATTAAAACAATTATGGACTAATTCCTAATTTATTAGGTGCCTCTTGAGGAATGTATTGATGTCAGGCAACATATAAAAGTAGAAAGATATTCACTTCAGTTCCTGACATCAAGAAATTGCACTGAGGCAATTTAAAATGTGGACATTTTAGTATTCAGTGAATATATTTTAAATGCACCTTTTCCCTGGTGTATTGGGATCTCACTTCGGTGTGATGTGGGTGCTACATTTGATAGGAAACAGGAGGTAAAACAATGCACTTGTACACTTTTACAGTGACACAAGAACAGAGAGGCCCTGTGGTGTCTGTGCAGAAATCTTTGAAGGTGGTAGGCAGGTTAAGATAAGCTTGAGGGGAGAGACCTAGAGTACAAGAGCTGGGAAGTTATATCCAATCTTGACCACCACACAACGTCAATAAACTTTGGGGACCATATAGAAAGATTCATTACCAAGGGGGATTAGCTCTGTGGATGGACTGGAGAAGCTAGGATTTCCCTTGAAGGAGACAAAGTAAAGAGCAGAGTGGATGGGGCAGGTGTTTAGAATCATGAATAGCTTAGATCAAGAGAAATGGCATCGTGTGGCCAAAGTATTGGTAATGAGTGGGTGCAGCTTCCGTGTGGTGGTACGCAGAGCCAGAGACGAATTAGGAAGACCCTCTCACCTAGCGAATGGAAATGCACTGGCTGGCAAGGTGATGGTTAAAAGTTCAACAGCAGCTGTACGGGATTTGGATAAACAAATTACATGGACACAGGGGAAAAGCAAGACTGGTCCTGGGAAGAGCTGACACAATCTCCGTGGCCACCTTCTATGCTGTGGTACTCTATCATGGGATAGGGCTGTGGCTTTTTTCACACCAACACACCACCTTTAATTGACCCCAGTGCAGAAGGTGGCTCTCTGATTATCTCAAAGATGTGATTTAAGGGATGACACCCTGTGTGACAGAGGAACAATGTTTCATTGAAGGTGACGTAGAAATAAAACCTTTTGCTAACTGGCACAGCATAAAGCACCTGGCACGTGTAGAACAAGAATCATCTACTCCACATGGCTGCATGCACTGCAAACCCACGAACCATTACAGCTACACACCGGGCTCCAACTGAGGTGCGGAAATATTGGAGGAATTTGACGGCTTGGGCAGAGGAAAACGATTTCCTCAAATGCATCCAATTCTAGGTACCACGCTTCACAGAGGATGTGAGAAGCCAAGAGAGGGGCGAGAAGAAATTTACTGGAATGGTTCCAAGGGGTGGCGGATTCCAGCTCCAAGGTCAGATAGGAGAAGCTGTGGGGTGGATTCTGCTTGAGGGCGTTCAGGATGATGACGGGTTTAAGCAGAGTTAACAGAGGGAAGATCTTCCTATTAGCAGGTGGTTGAAGGACTAGGTTGAAAATTCTGAATAACTGGCACTCAGAGCGAGGAGTTTGGTGTTTTGATGGATGGATTGGGAACTTTCAGGATCTGTGCACTTGGGGCAAAAGGGCTGGGAAGCACTCTTTATACAACGTGCATCCAGAGACCGGTGTCCTTCATCCTTGAGGAACTCACTCAGCAAAGGAGGACCACAGGTGTTAATTGGCGGTGGGTGTGCTGCTCACACTGAGGCACTGCCAGTGACAGTCACCACCCGCTCAACACCTTTCCAGCAGCTGCTGTTACAATTCACACTGGGTGATACCCACCTTCATCTTCTGCAGTGCCCTTTAGACAGAAGAATCACTTTATCTGACACCAGATTTACTTTTACAAAATAAATTCAAAAGGTCAATGGGCCATGGTGGATGAGATCACATTTTCTGTGGTTCAGATCTCAGAACATACTTTCTGGTCACCTTCATCCTCTCTCCAATTAGCGAGGGATGCCATTGATAAATGGCTGATTAAGATAATGTGGACTACTTTATATACACAGGCGATTCGACAGAATTTCCACATGGTCTTTGATGTTGCTCTGGGTGGTCTGTACACAGCTGTGACTGCATTCAGCTTTTAAAAGAGTAGAGCCCAGGCTGGGTTGGGTAGGGACTATGTAAAACACCACTGGGAGGAGGTAAAACAAGTGCAACTCCTCTGAGCCTACAAAAGGTAAATGAAACCAAACTCCAAAATACCAAACTGGTAGCCTTGTGTCATATTGGACTGGCTGGAGAGGGAGTGGGGGAGTGGGGGGGGGGGGAGTGGGGGGGGGAGTGGGGGGGGAGGGGGGGGGGGGGGAGAGAGGGAGAGGGGAGGAGGGGGGGGAGAGGGGGGGGGGGGGAGTGGGAAGGAGAGGGGGGGGGCGGGAGAGAGAGAGAGAGAGAGAGAGAGAGAGAGAGAGAGAGAGAGAGAGAGAGAGAGAGCAGGGGAGAGAGAGCAGGGGAGAGAGCGGGGAGAGAGAGTGAGACTGAAACAGTGTGAGAGAAACAGAGCAAGAGAAAGAGAGTGAGAGAGAGAGGGAGCAAGAAAGAGAGAGTGAGAAAAAGGGAAAAGAGAGCTTAAAGTATCTTCTTACCTCCACTTGGAACTTACAGCATCATCTGACCGAGACATTTAGAGTCTCAGATAGAACTGAGGTTGGAAATTCCAAGATGAAACATCTGTATTGCCTATACTTTTTGTGGTGGAGCTGCAGTGCCATTTTGGATGGGCTGCCAGTGGGGATGAAAGAGCTGCAGCAGGGGGTGATGACCGCTGCCGGGCTGCAGTGGTGGTGCACGGACGTCCCCTCTCCTGAAACCGCCGCACAGTTTGCATAAATCTCACCAGGCAGTGACAAATCAGGTTGGACTCCCAGGGATTCAAGCAAAGCTCCAACTGGCCTGAGCCCTGTCTGAACCACAGAGATCTTATGCTAATCAAAGAAAGAAAGACTGGGCAAAAGAGCAGGCTTTGCACGGTCTTCACATAAATAGTAAATATTGTAAATACTCCACCTGACAGGCATCCAACCATGTCCCTCCTGGGAAAACAACACAGAAACAAGGCAGCCTTCAGGGCCAGTTTGGTTGGTACAATTAATAACTAGCTCACTCCACCTACTGTATGTTCTAGTCCCATCCTTTCTGAATTTCCTGCAATATGCCTCCTTTCTAATTTCAAGATATTCTGCATATTTTGTTGCTAAGTCACCCCTTCCTTACCTTCTGCTGAGCTCCAATAACTGCACTGTTATATTAAAGATTACACTTAGGATTCAGTGGTTTCTCCGTCTGCCTCCAACGTACATGGTAAACACTCCCCATTCTCACTGCCTCTCCTTGTAGCCCAGGGGTTAGCTTAAGGCATCTGTTTAAGCACTCTACCCATTACACCCAGGGCACAATTGCACTGCATGCTCGACGGTCTTATAGTCTACTCAGCACAGCTCGTGTTGAGGACTTAAAGCCAGCCCGTCACCAGGTCTGCTGTGTGGGACAGGGCAGGGCGAGGCTGAATGTAGTTCATCTGGGTGCTAATCCTAGTGCACTGCATTTCCATCTGCAAAATTTTAACTAAACCATTAACCCATTTAAAATTAATGGGTACCTGATTCATTAAAATAACACAGATTGTAAAATGTGTTAAACAAGTGGAGCAAAACTAGTGAGCAGTGAAATTCAGGCCCTCCGTGTTCAGGTAGGTGCTAGTGTTTTGCCACTCTGCACTGTTAATAGTGCAAACGTGACAAGAATTGGTGCACTCAATTGACGCAGCTGGTATATACCACAGTTCCCTGTTCAAACAAGTCGTTGTGTACATTTACTTCCCTCTCCTCTCCCAATTCAGGACTCTGTTTTCTCTTTCTTTTTACTTTTTTTCAGGAAAGATGGGGTACGAAATTTCTTCTTCTTCTTGGATGGAGACTTGGAAGGGGAGCCTTCGGGTGAGAGAGGGCTGCTGGTCACAGACTCGGTTTTGTCCTTGGCCTGTTTAACAGGGGCTTCGGTACCATTCTCCACATTGGTTGTCACTTGTTGCATGCCTTTGCTCAGTTGCTCCTCCACAGAGAGGTCCTCCTCCTTCCCATTAAACACCTCCTCAGGGGCCACAGTGTCATCCAGCGCCTTTGAATCTTCGGATACCTTGGTTTCTTGGGGGGAAGAGAAATGCACAAAAGCTCAGAGCTGCAACATATCGAGTCCAGGTGGAACTCAATGCCAACCTCCAAAGGCCTTCACGGAAGCCGATTATTGCCAAGTGCTTTAGGATAGACTTCACAGGCCAGCTGAACACTTGCACTTGGTCCAGAAGCTAAAGTGACACTTGGACATCTTCAACAAATTGGGTCCTAACACTCAGAGTGCCCAGTGTGAGACTTGCATGGCACTGTACTTGTGAAGCCACCTTGGCTTTATTATTGGGGCGCGCTCTGAATAAAACTCCTTCGAATGCGTGCACCTGATTTCTGGGAGATGTGTTATATTCTCAACTGGCACATTATTGCAGGGTCTCTGCCACAATGCAGAACAACACAACGGAAGAGTTGTGACGGAGTGATCTGGGCCTTTCCTCTCCTGGTCCCAGTCTGGGAGACTGAAGCCAGCAGCAGGTTAAGCCCCAATGATGTTTGAGCGTGTAGCCGTTGTTGGAGATAATGGCAATGGAGGGAAGCTAGAGGGACTTTAGCAAATTAATCCTCAAGACACAATGAACAAACTAAGCATGCACGGAGACTCAGAACACTCCGACATTACGGGGGCAGCTGAGAGGGGCCGAGGAGGAGGAGGTTGTCTAAATTGGCTGCAGGAAGGAAGAACTGGTCAGGGAGTGGGCATCAACGCTGGGGTGAGATGTACCATAAGCAGGATAAAGCTGGGTGTAGGACAGCTTAACGTAGCAAGACGCACCTTGTAAGGACCCCCTATTGAAGCAGCTCCCTGGTCAGCAAGGGACTAAACTTGATTCCAGTCTCATATCCCTTCCTCGTTAGCATAGTGGTTAGTATCCCTGTCTGTCACGTGGGAGACCGGGGTTCAATTCCCCGATGGGAGATGTTATTTCTAGGGCAGGCACAGTAGTGTAGTGGTCAGCGTAACGTTTTACAGCACCAGCGACCCAGGTTCAATTCCGGCTGCTGTCTGTTAGGAGTTTGTACGTTCTCCCCGTGTCTGCGTGGGTTTCCTCCGGGTGCTCTGGTTTCCTCCCACATTCCAGAGACATACAGGTTAGGAGTTGTGGGCATGCTATGTTGGTGTCGGAAGTGTGGCGACACTTGCGGGCTGCTCCCAGAACACTCTACGCAAAAAGATGTATTTCACTGTGTGTTTCGATGTACATGTGACTAAAAAAGGTATCTTATGTTTTAATACTGCAAAATTTTGGGGCATGTTTGTGCTGATGGACAGAGGTGCTGTGATCACTGGGTAAGGTAACCCGTGAGAGTTACAGTCGGTATCATGAGGGCAGTTTTACCCCATTAACTTGGGATAGTCACCGCCCCACCCCCTCCAGAAGTGAAGCGGTGTACAATTGACACTGTATTTGGACAATGTTTTCTCTTCTATTCATAAACATTGAAATTTAGGAAATGAATGAGCTGTGAATAGATCCACCAGGATAAATCTAAACAGTGTTAATTCAGAAGTGATGTCAGCCCAAGCATTGTGCTGTTGTGGCTTGTTAATCAGCTCATCCCATTTTACAACAATCAAAACCCAGTTTTAATGTCCAAATTAATCCCATATTCAACATAATTAAACCTTCAAAATGTATAAACAGCATAAAGCCTTTCTAATATCCCCTCTGCATTGTGTGTGGGAGTCATAAGCAAACTCGGGGAAAACAGAGGTCATCGATGAGGGAAGGTGTAAACCAGGCTACTGATGCACAAGGCAGCACACGAGAGCCTTTGTACTCTGTGCGGGGAAGGGTTGAGCTGAACTAAGGGGGCAGCGAAAACTCAGGCAGTGTTTCGGACGCGTGGCTCTCTTGCGTCCCAGTTTTGGAAGCAAGCATTTTGCACATAAACCTGCAACTCTCTCCCTGCTGTGTCACACAGGGCAGGGAGGGGAATGGGAATACCGAGGATTGCAAGGGGGGTGGGGATCGAGGGGGGGGGGGGGGTTGGGTCTCCCGGGGTGATAGCACGGAGGGGGGTAGTTGGAGGGGTTGAACAATATACTTACTACAATGACAAGTACTCAGTGTCATGAGGAACTCCTTTTAGCGTGAGCCAAACGAAAGGAAAAAAAAAGAGAACAAGAATGGAACAAGATGGCCACATTTGAGCAGGCAGCAGATATCACCACACACACAAGAACAAAGAAGCATTGTACTTCAGTCAAACAGTGAAGTCCCCCCCTCCACACACCCACCCCATTAGTCTTAGTGCAGTTGCATTGGGATGCCTGTGTTTTGGAGCTTGGAGACAGAGCACAGCCTCCAGCGTTCACTCCCCGCCAAAGGGGAGCACGGACAGAAACGGTGGAGACAATTCCCAGGGGGAAGAAGGCCAAGCACCTGGTCTTGCCCAGGACGACTTCTCATTTGAACATCAGGAGCCGTCCCCCAACACCCTTACCACGTGGCACAGCTCCTCCTGAACTTTATCAGAAAGCCCTCCAAAGTTTTGCCTGTCACAGGGAAAGTCACTTGGGGCCGCGAGGCTCCTCCAGTGCAGGAGATGTTCTGGCTGGTGCGCTAATTGGTGGCTATGAATTGCACCAGTGTGGGGGTGGGGGGGGTGTTGACGGGGATGCAAAATGGAAAATGGATTGGTGTAGATGGTGATTAATGGCCAGCACAGACATGGTGGCCAAGGGCCTTTGTCCATGCTGGTTGCCTCGATGACTCTGTGGGTTTTGCGGCAGAGGCTGGAGTCAAGATGGTGCAGTTCACTATCGATGGCTGTCCGTTCATCCCACGATTCAGGAAAATGTCACAACAACCGGGAGATCCGGTTTCCTCCCACATCCCAAAGCCATGCAGGTCAGTGGGATGTAGGCCATCATAAATTGTCGCAAGTATGTAGTTGAGGGGTAGAATCCGGGGGGGGGAGTAGTCTATGGGAGTGTGGGGACAAAATGCGGTAGGGTAGGATGGGTGTAAAGATGGGTGCTTGATGGTTGGCACAGACTCGATGGGCTGAAAGGCCTGTTTCTGCGCTGTATGATTTTGTGACTCTATGACACAGGCTGCCCCTGTGATCGCTTCCTGCTGAGGTCACTGGCCTGAGATGTGGGAGGGGGTAAGAATGCGCTGACAATCAGACGCATTTCCAATGCCCAGGGAGGTCATCAAAAACCCGAAGTTCTCACTGTCATTTCCCAGCCTGTGATTTGTCACCTGGCGCTTGGCCGTAATGCACTCTATGGTTGAATATCTCCCCACCATTTCACGTCCATTGCAAGAGTGCGTCAAAATTCCCAAGTGGGGCAGGGAGAAGTTAGATAACCATTAAGAACCAAATATTAGTGTTGGTCCACAGAAAGAGCAACACCTCCAGTCAGGAACCACCCTGACCCTGAGAGAACTGACAGGTTCACTGTTGGAGTGGCAACTGGTCCCTCAGCAAAACTGGCCTCGGGCAGCAGCTGCCCGCTGACACTGCAGTCAGTGACTGCGCGTCAGCCTCGAGGTTGACGGTGATGAACAGCAAGCCTGTTGGCTGTGGAGAAAATGCTTCTTTTTTCGTTGGAATAGAGTGTGGAGAAATCATGACACACAAGGCAAACAAACACTGCAGCAAGCTCAAGACACACCAAAGCACCAAACCTGAACGGAAATCCTGCTAAAAAATAATAACAAATTAAACAGCAAATGTCTGGGTTCATTATAGAAAATACCAGACTTCAGGATTTGGAAAAACACACAAGTGTATACTGGGAACGATAGATCCCAGAATCTACACTGGAAACTGTATATAACGATATGCACCCTCAGGAGATCCGGCGCTCACGTCGGGAATAAAAGACACCATGTCCACACGGGGAACAGATGGGGTTCTTGATCAGTCCTTCAAATTTTTCCTTTCAAGGTCATTGATAAATTTACTATTTTAAATGCAGTGATTGATCGTTTGAACTAGCAGAGATGTACCCATCAATAGCTTACCTCCTGGTGACCTGGGAGACGTGGGTGATTTAGTTGGGGAAGTCAGTGGGGTCTTTAGAGGAGAAATCCCTGCAGAGGTGTCCTCCTCATCTGGACCTGTGTTAAGAAAATCTTTTGAAGTCCATGGAAGCTTTAATCCAGTCTCATGCAAAGGCATTAGATGATCCAGTTCAACAACAACAACTTGCAGTTATATAGCTGTGTAAAGGTATAAGTGCACAAGAAATAGGAGCAGGGGTAGGCCATTCAGCCCTTGCCATTCAAGCCTGCTCTACCATTCAACAATGATATGGCAGACACAGTCTCTCAAGTCATAGAGTCATACAGCACAGAAACACCTCTGTCAGCCCATCTCTCGCAAAATATCCCAAGGTCTCTCACAGGAGGGAGAGGGGACAAGTGAGTGAGGGAGGGAGGGGAAAAAGTGAGAGGGAGAGGGAAAGAGTGAGAGGGAGAGGGAGGGAGGGTGGGAGAGGAAGGCAGAGAAGGAGGGGGAGTGAGAGAGAGGGAGGGAGACTGAGAAAGAGTGAGAGAGGGGAGAGAGAGAGACAGACAGAGTGTAAAAAGAAGACTTAGAGAGGCAGAAATATTTTGAGAAAAATCCCAGAACTTCGGGTCTGGGCAGATGATGTCTGAAATCAGGGACGCACAGGACACTGGAATGGAAGGAGAGCAGTTAACATTCAGGGCCGCAGGAGGATACGGAGATGGGGGAAGTAATTTGAAAGGAAGGATGAGAGTTGTGGCATAACTGTGGATCAGCAGCAACAGGGGTCTGGTTTTGGTCAGAGTTAGGCCACAGGCAGCAAGGTCTTGATGTTACCCCGGTGATAACTTTCAGTGGGAGTCAACAGAAAGGAAGGCAGAAGTGTCTCAGGATGGTCCCATACACTTGACCCTCAGGGTCAAGTATGTGGGGCATGTTGTCACTGTTGGAAGTGTGGTTGGCAAAGCCCCACGAACCACCATCTGATGGTTATGGTCCACATCCTGGCAAGGCCACCAGGAGAACTCATCATTGGGTGTCACGGGACCTTTCCCCTCCAACTCCACGGATAGATGGGACACCCAGCCTGACGCACTGCGCCTCCGACCCTGGAGTGCTCCCTCAGTTCTGCACTGCAGAGTTGGCCTGGAACATGTGCTCGAGGGTTTGGAGTAGGGTTTGAACCCACAACCTCCTGATTCTAGAGGCAAAACCGTTGACCCCCCCCAAAGATTAAGGGAGTCTCCCTGTATAACATTGCTGCTACATCATTTGGATAAAATGCCTCGAGTTTAAAAGTAAAAATCACTGCCGATTTACAAGCAAAGAACTGCAGATATTCGAAGTCAAGAACAGTGATATACAGCAGGTATGTTCAGGTGCTCCCTGACCTGTTGAGCAGATGCAATATTTTCTGCTTTTATTTTTCAATAAGTTTGGCCAGTTCTACATTTGCCTTAGCTGAATGCAAGTGCCACAACATGTTTTTTAAAAAAAAATTGTTTTAGTTATGCATCATGAAAAACAAAAGAAAGAATGCAGCAAATCGGAAATAAAGTAGAAGCGTTAGAAGACTCAGAGGTGGAGGGAGAGGGTTAACATTTCGGGCCCATGACCTGTTGACAGAAGCAGAAGGTAGGGATTTAACAGCAGGTCCAAAGGCAGCTTTGCTGTAGGGTTGGAGACACACCAACACTGCACTGAATTTATCTGTGGTGAAGATCTGGAATGAGCTGCCTGAGGAGGGAGTGAGACAGATACTATTAGAATGTTTAAAAGGCATTTGGGCAGGTAGTTGGACAGGAGTGTAGAGGGATGCAGGTTTAATGCAGTCAGATGGGATTAGGATCGATAGGCATCATGGTCGGCGCAGGTGAGGTGGGCTGTACTGGCCCGTTTCTGTGACGTGTATTTCTACAACTCGATCGGAACTTGCAAGCTTCCACACAAGAGACTCCAAAAACATTACCATCCAGCCCGAGCTGTTTCCGTTCCACCTCTCTCTTGTACTCCTCCAGTTCCTGGTCGGTGAGCTCGTTGAAAGGGTTTGGGGGCTCAGGCTCCTGCTCCAGTGCCTGCAGATCCTGTTCGGTTGCAGCCTGAGCCTCTGAAGGCAGCACTCCTTCTGCAGACTGACAACGACAACGCACACAGTTAATGTACCATCCAGTCCTGTGGAGACACATACGCACACGCGCACACATACAATTGCGCACACACACACGTGCACACACACTCACACACGTGCACACACACAAACGCATGCACATAATGTGCACACAGATGCACACACAGAGTCACACATACACATGCACACAGATATGCAGACACATGCGGGTGCATGCACACACAGTCTCACACACACATGGGCATGCCCACACAGTCTCACACACACAGTCACACACACACACACACACACAGTCACACACACACACACACACACACAGTCACACACACACACACACACACACACCCTACTGAGGTGGTGCTAGCATGTGATCAGAAACCACAGGTCAAATACAACAGAGAAGTTCGAAGCCCCATAATGAAGCCATTTGGCCAATCAAGCACATTCTATCCCTTTTATCATTGTGCCTGTTCACAAACGTTGGTGAGTCCCTCTGACAGCGCTCTGCCCACCTGAAGAGGGCACGGATGAGAGACCGACCCCTCGACGGACTCACCGGGCTGCGACTCTTTTCTGTGATGACTCCGGCGAGCAGCTGTGACTGTGGTCCCGCTGACTTCATATCCTGCCGGTTCTGCTCTCGGATCTAAAGGTCAAACAACTACCTTCAGGAAAAGAACGAATGGACAATCCACCCAGCAGACACTAGTAATGGCAGCAACAAAGCTGGGAACTTCAAGCAGCAGGTGCCTCTTGGCACCACTATCAATGAGGGAGTATCGTTGAAGCTGGTCACATGAAGGTTAACTCCTCTTGTTTCATCCTTCCCGGATCTCTCCACATCTGGTTAATTTTGCCTCTAATTCTGACTGTCTCTCTCTCTCTCTCTAATCCATCTACCTTTCTGTTTCCTCTGCCACTTGCTCAGTTCCTCCATTTTCTTCTCCCCTTTCTCTCTCCTCAGTGTTTCTTCCCTCCTGCCAACCCCTCACCCTTCACCTGAGCCTTGTCCAGCCCCATCCTCCTCTCTCTCTCTGGGTCCAATGGAGTTGCTTCCTGACTGCAGTTACATGAAATGTGATCTTCTCTAGGCTTACACAGTGTTTCACTCTGCAGGGACATCGATAATAAATGCTTTCCTTCTTTCCCCGGAAAGTTTGGAATGTGGACCTCACGTTCCCATGATGCAGATACATTTAACGGAAACAGGAGTAAATACATAAGGGGAAGTAACAGAAAGGTACGCTGACAGTAAAGTTGTAGGTTAATTAGCTGTTATAAATTGCCCCAGTGTGTTGATGTGTGGTAGAATCCGGGGGGAGCGGATGGGAATGTGGGGAGAATACAATGGGGTTAGTGTAAATGGACACTTGATAATCATTGCAGACTTGCTAAGTCAAAGAGTCTGTTTCCAAGCCGGATGATCCTACAACACTAAACCAATATTAACCCAGGACCGGGAACTCAATACTTGACAGGACATGCCCTCTTCTCATTACCACCATCAGGGAGGAGGTACGGGAGCCTGAAGACCCACACTCAACGATTCAGGAACAGCTTCTTCCCCTCCGCCATCAGATTTCTGAATGGTCCATGAACCCATGAACACTACCTCGTTATTCCTTTTTTTTGCACTATTTATTTATTTTTGTAATTTATAGTAGTTTTATATCTTAGCACTGCACTGCTACCGCAAAACAAATTTCATGTCACATCAGTCAGTCGGTTAATTTCAAGTAATAAATCTGATTCTGATTCTGTCCCAGGGGTTAAAGCAATTGGAATACTGCAGAAATTCTAATGATAATCTAAAAACCACTCCTTTACACTGAAAAGTTGTACATCACTCCAGTGTTTAAGGGCTTTGAGGGGAATAAAATTAAAGAGAGATTGAACTGCAAATTAGTGAGCTGGCTGGGTACTCAGGAGAATGTAAGGATAACAAGCAGGGTGTGACAGAGGTTCCAGGGTCTCTGCAATTTGAAACACACCTTTTTACTAAATTTCCCTTGCTCTGATGAAAGGTCATCAACCACAAACCTTAACACAGTTTCTCTCTCCACAGATGCTGCCTGACCTATTGAGTTTTTTTCCATCACTTTGTTTTCATGTAACTAGGGGCGTTCTGTGAGATTTCTCCTCTGGCCTTGGGTGCTGGGATAGAAAGCTGAATATCCAAATGTGCTGGAACACAGAACATAGAACAGTACAGCACAATACAGGCCCTTCAGCCCACAATGTTGTGCCGACCTTTAAACCTCACCTAAGACTATCTAACCCCTTCCTCCCACATATCCCTCTATTTTAAATTCCTCCATATGCTTATCTAGTAATCTCTTGAATTTGACCAAAGTACCTGCCTCTACCACTGCCTCAGGCAGCACATTCCACGCCCCAACCACTCTCTGGGGAAAAAAATCTTCCTCTGATATCTCCCTTGAACTTCCCACCCATTACTTTAAAGCCATGCCCTCTTGTATTGAGCATTGGTGCCCTGGGAAAGAGGCGCTGGCTGTCCACTCTATCTATTCCTCTTAATATTTTGTACACCTCTATCATGTCTCCTCTCGTCCTCCTTCTCTCCAAAGAGTAAAGCCCTAGCTCCCTTAGTCTCTCCTCATAATGCATACTCTCCAAACCAGGCAGCATCCTGGTAAATCTCCTCTGCACCCTTTCCAACGCTTCCGCATCCTTCCTATAATGAGGCGACCAGAACTGAAGGCACATGGATAGGCAGCATTGTAAGCAAGGTGGATAGGAACCTAAAATTAACAAAAGGTATTAGGCCAAACTGTGACAGTGGAGGCACGAGCCAACACTGAACCCAAAATGATAGAGCAGTGTATGGTCTGAATGGTGAAAAGCAGCAGAAGTTCAGAGACTTAGGCTTCACATACATAGTCTTGGCCATTTTAGAAAATAATCCAAAAAGATAATGGAATATGTTCTTTGTATCTAGGGTCTGGAAACAAGGGATTAAAGGCTCATGGTATAAAAAGCCATTTGCACTCTGAGCAGTATAGGGCCCAGCTTTTGGAGAGGTAGGCCAGGCTTGGAGAGCGGAGCACATATTCACAGACTAGGCTTGTATTCCATCGGAAGCTGAAAAAGGGATGATTTAATTGAGGTTTAGAGGTAACAGGTAGGATAGAGAGACTGAAGTGTCTGCTGTTTTGGGCAATGGGTGATCCAGGACCAGGGTCCACAGGCTGCTGGCAGGGCGGCACAGTGGTGCAGCAGTTAGTACTGCTCCTTCTCAGCTCCAGCAACCTGGGATCGATCCCGAGCTCTGGTGCCGTTGGTGTGGAGTTTGCATGTTGGCCCTGTGCCCGTGTGGGTTTCCTCCGGCTGCTCCGGTTTCCTCCCGCATCCCAAGCTCATAGGTCAATAGGCGAAGGTAAATTACCTCTCAGGAATAACCATCGCCTGTTGATCTACCGGCTTGCAAAAGAATCAAAGGAGATTTGATCTCAGGGTTACAGAGAAAAGATCTCAGGGTTACAGGGAAATAAAAGTGGGAGTGAGACTGATGGAATGACTCTGCTGGGCGCTGGCACAGAGTGAACGGTTTCCTTCTGCGTCAACCAGTATTGGCTTATAATTATTGTCACATGTACCGAGACACAGTGAAAAGCTTGTTTTGCACATCATCTGGACAGACCATGCCAAACATAATTACACTGAGGTAGTAAAAAGAAGATGGAATGCAGAATATAGTGTTGCAGTTACAGAGAAAGTGCAGTGCAGGAAGACAAATAAAGAGCAAGGGCCACGACGAGGTAGTTTGGGAGATCAAGAGTTCATCTTTTAGTGTATGAGAGGTCCGTTCAAGAGTCTGGCAACAGCAGGATAGAAGCTGTCCTTGAGCCTGGTGGTGTGTGCTCTCAAGATTTTGTATCTTGTCTGGTGGGAGGGGGGAAGAAGAGAGAATGTCCGGGGTGGGAGGGGTCCTTGTTTATGTTGGCTGCTTTCCCGAGGCAGTGGGAAGTGTAGACGGAGGCAGTGGGGGGGAGGCTGGTTTGCATGGTGGACTGGGCTGTGTTCACAACTCACTGCAGAATAAGTGTGTAAGTTTGCAGGAGTAAAGTCGGGAAGTGCAGAAGCTGGGAAATTAGGAATTCTCTTCCACCAGCAGGGTCACAGGAAGAAGGCGGGAGAATGGGGTTGAAAAAAAAATCAGCTGTGATCGAATGGCAGAGCAACTCGATGGGACGAATGGCCCAATTCTGCTCCTACATCTTATGGTCTAAAAGGGACTGAACGGGAGGTGGGCCATTAACTCCAAATCTGAGGTTATTGGATTTTTGTTAACCAAAGGCATCAGGGGCCTGGAGAAAAGTTGGTGTGTGAGTTAAGTCACGGGTGAATGGTGGAAAAAGCTGACGGGGTGAGACGCCCCCTTCCTGTCCTATGTTCTCATAGGGAGGGGGAGAGAGAAATTAGGAAGAGACTCAGTGTGTGCCCTACACAAGATCGGAGACCTGCTGATGACCGAGCACGTGCATTCGGTATAAAGGCTGACAGTGATGGGTGAAGTTTAGAAAGATCGTTCACATTAACAACGGTGCAATGCACTCCCAGTCTGTGCTTTTCATACTATACTGTGTATTTGTGGTGTATGTGCTCTGGAGGTACCAGTGGACAGCCCGTCCAGCCTTGTAGAAGGTGTAAAGATGACCAGGCATGGGAGCAAAAAACAAACTGCTGGAGGAACTCAGCGGGTCAGGCAGCGTCCGTGGAGGGAAATGGAGAGTCGGTGTTTTGGGTCGAGACCCTTCATCTGGACTGAAAAAGTTGAGGGGAGGAAACCAGTCTAAAGAGGTGAGGGGAAGGGGTGGGGCTAGAGCCGGCAGGCGATAGGTGGATCCAGGTGATAGGCAGAGTGGAGATACCGACAGAGGCTGGCAGGTGAGAGGTGGAGGCAACAAAGGGCTGCAGATGGTGGGGTCTGATGGGAGGGGAAGGTGGAGCATGGAACCAAATAAGGGAGGTGGGAGGGCAGATGGGAACAGTGGGGGGGGGGGCAGTGGGAGGAGTGTGTGGGTGACGGGAAAGAAACAGGGTGATGGGGGGCAGGTGGGGGGGATGGGTGGAGGAGGATCTGGGTGGCTGAGTTCCTCCAGCAGTTCGTTTGTTGCTTTGCTCCAGATTCCAGCATCTGCAGTCTCTTGTGTCACCAGGTATGGGAGCCCAGGGTTGATGTAGATCTGCTCCTTGCTGGAAACATCTTTCCACTCACTTCCTACTCAGTAAACTCCCTATTCTTTTAATATGCATTTCTGACCAAGTTATTGCTTGACAGCTGACCAAGTGTGTTACCGTTGCCCCAGAGAGTGCCACTTACGACAATGGACTTTGTTTTTTAGTTCTAATTGTGTTTTTTTCTTGTAAAAATTGTATGTAATTTATATTGTTTATGCTTTTCTTGTGAATGCTGCTTATCTGATGCTATGTGCCTGTGATGCTGCTGCAAGTAAGTTTTTCATTGCACCTGTGCGTACATGGACATGTGCATGTGACAACAAACCCTGTGATGTACCTCACCTTATTCCTGGTTTCCAGCACTTCCCGGGGGTCTGTAAAAAGAGGCACAAACTGGTTGGGCGTTTCAATCTTGATCGGAGTGCCACTGCTGGATTTCTTCACCTCGTCAGCTTTCAACCACTGTTTTAAATCAAAAGGTGCACGCATCACTTCCACAGCTACTTCACTGAGGTTTTCTGACCCTGCCACGTCCATGGCAGAGCGCACTAGGATCGTGTACTGGCAGAGGACACAGGGGACACCCGCAGGGTACAATGGTGGGGAGCTCTGGCGGGGAGTAGCAGCGCACCCAGAAAACACTGTACAATGGCAGAGAACATGGCAGGTGGATGTTAGTGGCAGGAGCACTGGCAGACATCAGTGGGAGGAGAACTGGCAGACCAGTGGCAGGGTGCACTGGCGGACCAGTGGCAGGGTGCACTGACGGACCAGTGGCAGGGTGCACTGACGGACCAGTGGCAGGGTGCACTGACGGACCAGTGGCAGGGTGCACTGACGGACCAGTGGCAGGGTGCACTGACGGACCAGTGGCAGAGAGCACTGACGGACCAGTGGCAGAGAGCACTGACGGACCAGTGGCAGGGTGCACTGACGGACCAGTGGCAGGGTGCACTGACGGACCAGTGGCAGGGTGCACTGACGGACCAGTGGCAGGGAGCACTGACGGACCAGTGGCAGGGAGCACTGACGGACCAGTGGCAGGGAGCACTGGCGGACCAGTGGCAGGGAGCACTGGCGGACCAGTGGCAGGGAGCACTGGCGGACCAGTGGCAGGGAGCACTGGCGGACCAGTGGCAGGGTGCACTGATGGACCAGTGGCAGAGAGCACTGATGGACCAGTGGCAGAGAGCACTGACCGACCAGTGGCAAGGTGCACTGATGGACCAGTGGCAGGGAGCACTGGCGGACCAGCGGCAGGGTGCACTGATGGACCAGTGGCAGGGAGCACTGTGGACCAGTGGCAGGGAGCACTGTGGACCAGTGGCAGGGAGCACTGGCGGACCAGCGGCAGGGTGCACTGTGGACCAGTGGCACGGTGCACTGCCAGCGTGCACACAGAACACAGTCTCCTTCCATGTTTGAATCAAATGAATTCAAATCCATTACCAAGCATTTAATTTATTTAAATTCATCAACCATTCACTAAAGGCCTCAAAGGAGATGTAAATTACCCAACGTATTAACAATAACTTTAATAACTGCAAATCTGGTTAACTTTCTCTGTAAGTGGCTAACAGCTGAAGGCAGACTGGCAGTGTTGACATTGGACAGTGGTGGTGGGGACAGGCTGGGAGCAGATATTCAACCGTGTCCCTACACACTCCCACCCTCCAGACCTGGGTCTATATCTGTGGACCTGGTCAACACCTCCCCAGGAATATCCACAATGCGCCATGCAGGAGGGAAGTTTCAATACCAGCTTCAAGTAAACACTAACAAACTTCTACAGATGTACTGTTGAAAGTATCCTGACTGGTTGCATCACCGTCTGGTACGGCAATTCCAATGCACAGGAATGCAAGAAGCTGCAGAGAGTAGTGGACTCTGCTCAGTACATCACGGGCACATCCCTCCCACCATCGGGAGTAGTTACAGGAGGCAATGCCTTAAGAAGGCAACATCCATCATCAAAGATCCCCACCATCCGGGCCATGCCACTTTCTCGCAGCTACCATTGGGCAGGAGGTACAGAAGCCTGAAGTCCCCACACCACCAGGTTCAAGAACAGCTACTTCCCTTCAACCATTCGGTTCTTGAACCAACCGGCACAACCCTAATCACTACCCCAGTATAGCAACACTATGACCACTTTGCACTACGATGGACTTTGTTTTTTGTTCTAATTTTGTTCTTTCTTGTATGATTTATGTTTAATTTATGCTTTTCTTGTGAATGTTATGTCTCTAATGCCATGTGTCTGTGATGCTGCTGCAAGTACGTTTTTCACTGTGCACACATGTACTTGTGCAGATGACAATAAACTCGACTTTGACTTTGATTAAAGCTCTGCTGGTCCCGGCTTCCACAAGAGGGCACTGGAGACGGCCGGTGCGGAAACCCCTGCAATGCAGCAGGCAGGGAGGGAGCTGGGTGACTGACACATCCCCTC
The DNA here is from genome assembly GCF_009764475.1 of Pristis pectinata. Classification (NCBI taxonomy): domain Eukaryota; kingdom Metazoa; phylum Chordata; class Chondrichthyes; order Rhinopristiformes; family Pristidae; genus Pristis; species Pristis pectinata. The sequence goes on from NC_067433.1 coordinate 6,656,464, forward strand.
GGGATTCTGTGTCTCCACAGACTCGCACAGGCTGGTCTCGGTACACAGCACTAGCCCTGATCGAGTGTGCAAGAAGCCACACCTGGTGCTGCTAGAGCCTCCTCCCATGGGCAGCATTGTTTTTGTATTAAATTCACTCATCACCTGAACCTTCACTTGCTGCTTAACCCTGCAGGAACTGATGGTTGGTAAGAACATGAGGAAGCAGCAGAAGTATAGGCTGTTACCCCCTCCTTCCTCAGCCTCATTCCTGCAATAACCCCATCCCCTTGAATACAGAATTACCTGCCAATCTGACTGGAATGTGTTCAGCAACTCAGCCTCCACAACACTCTGAGGTAGAGAATTCCAAGGAGTCACCCTCCTCTGAGTGAATAAATTCTTCCTCCCTCAGTCAAAGAGTTAAACAGCACGGATACAGGCCCTTTGGCCCAACTCATCCATGCTGACCAAGGTGCTCCTCTAAGCTAGTCCCATTTGCCCATGTCTGGCCCATATCCCTCGAAACCTTTTCTACCCATGTACTTATCCAAATGTCTTTTTAATGCCGTTATTGTACCTGCCTCAACCACTTTCTCTGGCAGCTTGTTCTGTATACGCACCACCCTCTCCGTGAAGAAGTTGCTCCTCAGGTCCCTTTTAAATCTTTCCCCTCTCACCTTAAAGCTGTGCCCTTCAGTTTTTTGTTCCCTTTCCCTGGGGGAAAAGGCTACGTGCGTTCACCCTATCGATGCCCCTCATGGTTTTATTCACCTCTAGAAGGTCACCCCTGAGTCTCCTACGCTCCAAGGAATAAAGTTGTCGCCTGCCCAACCTCTCCCTACAACCCAGGCTCTTGAGTCCTGGCAACATCCTCATAAATCCTGAATGGCTGACCCCTTAATTTGAGGCAGGGGATCCCAGTGCTGTCTGTGTGGAGTTTGCACGTTCTCCCTGTGACCGGTCGTCCACATCCCAAAGATGTGCGGGTAGGTAGATGAACTGACCAATGTAAACTGCCCCTAGTGCGTAGGTGAAGCAGTAGAATCTGGGGAGGAATTGATGAGAATGTGGAAAGAACAAGAAAATAGGATGAACGTTGGATGAGTGTAAATGGGTGGTTGATGGTTGGCACGGACTTGATGGTCTGAAGGGCCTGTTTCCGTGCTGTGTCCCTCCATGACTACGGAGGAAGCTGGTGTGGGTCATGCACCTCCCTGGCTAAACATGGCTACAGATGCTTCTATCTTGTCTCTTTGATACTTTCGAGGAAGAACAGTTGTAGAGTCACAGAGTCATACAGAATGGAAACAGGCCATTCAGCCCAACCGGTTCATACCCACCAAGATGCTCATCAAAGCTTGTCCCATTTGCCAGCATTGGCCCATAACCTTGTAAATCTTTCCAATTCATGTACCTGTCCGACTGTTTTCTAAAAGTTGTTATTGTACCTGCCTCAACCACTTCCTCTGGCAGCTCATTCCACATAGATACCATCCTTTGTGTAAAAAAGTTGACCATCAAGTTCCTATTAAATCTCTCCCCTCTCACCTTAAACCTAAGCCCTCTAATTCTTGATTTCCCAACACTGGGTAAAAGACTGAGTGCATTCACCCTATCTATACTCCTCATGATTTTATACACCTCTGTAAGGTCACCCCCTCAGTCTCCTACATTTCAAAGAATAAAGTCCTAGCGTGTCCAACCTCTCCCTATAACTCAGTCCCTCAAGTCCTGGCAACATCCTGGCAAATCTTTTCTGCACTCATTCCAGTTTAATAACATCTTTCCGATAGCAGAGTGACCAAAACTGAACACAATACTCCAAGTGCGGCCACACCAACGTCCTGTACAACCGCACCATGACCTCCCAACTTTTATACTCAATGCCCTGACTTATGATGGCCAGCGTGCCAGAAATCTTCTTCAGCACCTTGTCTACCTGTGACTCCACTTTCGGGAAACCATGCACTTGTAACTCCAAGGTCCCTCTGTTCTGTAACACACCCCAGGGCCCTCCCGTTCATTGTGAAAGTCCTACCTGGATTTGACTTTCCAAAATGCAGCACCTCACACTTATTCGAATTAAACTCTATTTGCCTTTCTTCAGCCCACTTATTCAACTGATCAAGATCCCCCTGTAATTTTTGATAACCTTATTGTCCACTATCCCACCTATTTTAGTGTCATTATAGTTATTGGAGATCGATAAATGTTTGCTCTTGTATGTTTTTTGTTTTAAGATAACTTGTACCTTGTCCTCCTGTTAAAGGCCTGTCGATTGACTGGTGGCTAGTAAACAAGGGACTGCATGGAACATAGAGCACTACAGCGCAGTACAGGCCCTTCAGCCCACAATGTTGTGCCGACATTTTATCCTGCTCTAAGATCTAACCCTTCCCTCCCACATAGCCCCCTATTTTTCTATCATTCATGTGTCTAAGAGTCTCTTAAATGTCCCAACAACCTCAGCAGGCAGTGCATTCCACACACCCACCACTCTCTGTGTAAAAAACTTACTCCTGACATCCCCCTTATATCTTCCTGCAATCACCTTAAAATTATGTCCCCTCGTGTTAGCCATTGTCACCCTGTGAAAAAGTCTCTGACTGTCCACTCGATCTATGCCTCTTATGCATGATGCATTGAGCAGGGTGCTGGGGACAGGACACAATAGGCACAGCCAACGATCCAGCTCCTTACCGCGGTTTTGGCCCGAGGACTACTGGGACCTCCTTGAGGCTCTTCGCTGGCGTTAACCCGCAGGTAGGTGTTTGGAGAGTTCAGCCACCGGCTCTTCTCCTGCTGCTGTTTCTGACTGTGGTGTCTGAGCGAGGTGTGTGGGAGAACATCTTCGTCGAAGGTGAACGCGGTAACAGTGGCCGGGATCTCCACCTCGCTCTTGTGTCTCGTCTTCTCCTGAACGATGGGATGCCTGTACGCGTAGCCAGTTCTGTACCCCTGACAACACAAGAGAGGTCAGTAATAACATTGTCACTCCTGCCATTGCCTGGTCAGTGGTGGAGATAAATCTGCTCCTGCTTCAGTAACACTGCTGCTTTCATTGTAACCGATTAGAAAGAGAATTCCCACACAAAGCAACAGAAAACTCCACATGGCTCAAGGGAATAGGACCTGACTCACAGCCCATGATCCCCATACATCTGGGCCAGATGTGGAGGGCCGAATATTTTGCCCCCTTGGCACCCCCAAGTTGGGAGGTAAAGTCTCAGTCATGTCTCTGCCTCATGCCACACAGTGCCCTGCAACATCCTGATGGTTTCTGATAGCTTTTAACCGGTTAAAGAAATAATTTTTTTTAACAAAATATTAACAAGTTTATGGCTGCAAGGGCAAACTCAGCAGATGGTAGGGCCCGGGAGAGCATTGTAGAACAGAGAGACTGAGGGGTACAGGTACATGGTTCCCTGAGAGTGCCAACACAGGTTGGTGAAGAAGACGTTTGGCATGCTTGACCTCATCAGTCGGGGCATCGAGGACAGGAGGTGGGACGTCAACTGTACAAATCGGTGGTGAGACCACACTTGGAGTACTGTGTGCCATTCTGGTCGCCCAGCTGTAGGAAGGATGGCATTAAACTGGAAAGGGTGCAGAAAAGATTCATGAGAATGATATGAGGACTGGAGGGCTTGAGTTACAAGATGAGCTGGGTAGGCTGGGACTATTTTCCCTGGAGCGCAAGAGGCTGAGGGGGTGACCTCATAGAGGTATATAAGGTCACGAGGGACATAGATAAGGCGGATGGCCACGGGAGAGGAGTCTAAAACTAGAGGACTTAGATTTAAGGTGAGAGGGAATTACTTCAAAGGAACCTGAGGGGCAACTTCTTCACGCAGAGGGTGGTGCGTATATGGAACGAGCTGCCAGAGGAAGTGGTTGAGACAGGTACAATAACAACATTTAAAAGACACTTGGATAAGTAGATGGATAGGAAAGGTTTAGAGGGATATGGGCCGGATGCAGGCAAATGGGACTAGCTCAGGTGGGCATCTTGGTCAGCATGCTCGAGTTGGGCGGAAGGGCCTGTTTCTGTGCTCTACGATTCTATGACTCTGTTTGTGGAGTGCTGAGCGCAGCGGTCAATGGAGAGTAGGCACGCCAGTCTCTGACCTCCTCCCTCGAACCCAACCATGCGTCGAAGTCTGAAATGAGGCAAACAGAGGCAGCTCCACCCCGTCGGATATCTCTGACACTGAACGCAAGCAACGCCGCTTCACTTTCCAACTGGACGTACCACAGCCTTCCGGACTCAGCACAGCTCTACAGTTTCAGTAACCAGCATCTCCACCCGCGACACCTCACATTTCCTACAATCAGTTCATTTCAGATAATTATCCTGCGTCTCCCATTCACACCTCCTCCTTTTGCCATTCACTAAATCACTTTACCACCTTCTTTCACCTATAGCCCTCGGGCACCATTTTGAGACACTCAGGGCAGCCCGCCTTGGTGTCCTGACCATTATTTATCCCTTGACTGTCACTGAACTAGTGAAGACGGATGAAAACCGGCCAGGATCTCACTGCTTCCTGCTGGATTCAAATTAATTGCCCCATTTCTTACATCGCAAGAGCAGTAACAACTCAATCAGCTGTTGAGTGTTTTGGGGTGTGCTGAAGTTGTGAAATGTGTGCTGGAAGCACATCTCCTGATCTGCTGTTGTAAATACAAGTTGTTATGTACCTCAGCAGATCTGCTCTGAGCTATCGATCCTCTACATGTCTGTTGAGCATTTCTTACTAAGCCATTCCCTAACAGAGAAGCTCATTCAGTCAATGAGATCTCTTTATTAGTGACGTGTACATCGAAACACACAGTGAAATGCATCTTCTGCGTAGTGTTCTGGGGGCAGCCCGCATGCGTCCTCACGTTTCCGGCGCCAACATAGCATGTCCACAACTTCCTAACCCGTATGTCTTTGGAATGCGGGAGGAAACCCATGCAGTCACGGGGAGAACGTACAAACTCCTCACAGACAGTGGCCGGAATCGAACCCGGGTCGCTGGCGCTGTAAAGTGTTACGCTAACCGCTACACTACCGGGCCCGCCCTTAGCTCCAATACTGACAATCAAAAGAAACTGCAGATGCTGGAATTCTGAAGTAAAAACGGAAAATACTGGAAGCACTCAGCAGGTCAGGCAGTGTCTGTGGAGACAGAAACGGTTAGTCAGATCCGCTCTTCATTTGACTCACCAAGTTGTCGAGCATCCTCATCAGCGCCTCAAACTCGTGCTCCCCAATCCGGCTCTTCTGCATTGGTCCAAAGGTATTGCCTGCCCAGCCCACGGAGCCAAGTTCATGAGGTTTATACTTGTCACGGTCCAAAAGGATCACGTTATCCACTCCACCGGCACTGGAGAGTGACGAAACCTGCAAACCGGCAGTGAGAGGAGTTGACAGTTACCTCAGACACCGGAACCTTGCTCTGATTGTACACTGCACCTGAGTACAGCTTACAGTTTTAGTCTTATTCAGGGAACAATATACTTGCATTGGAAATATTCAGAGAAGGTTCAGTGGGCTGCTTCCCCTGATGAGGAAAGATTTGAGTAGAAAGAGCCAAAAACGAGTTTAGAAGAATGGGAGGCAACTGTATTGAAATATATGAGGGATCAGCAAGGTAAACACTGAGAGAATGACCTAGGTGTTGACTAAAGGGCACAATCTCAGGGTAAGTTTCTCTGGATTTAAAACTAAGATGAGGAGGAATTTCTTTTTCTCTCCTCAAGGAATATGAACTGTCGAAGTTCTCTAACCCAGGGAGCTGGGGAGCCGGTCACAGCCGAGGTAGATTTTTAGCTGTAGGAGAATCAAGGGTTATAATGATCAGGGAAGAAGTGGGGAGAGGCTAAAATCAAGCCATGATCTTATTGAATAGTAAAGCTGGCTTGAGGGGCTGAATGGCCTAATCTTGATCCTGTTTTTGTGTTACGTCCTTGTGTTTGAGTGAAGAACTTTGATCTCTTCACCCATGACACACAGAAAGGCAAGACTACAGCAAGCAGAGGACAAAGTTAAGGGAAAGGGCTCAGGACCATCCAACTACCTGTTTGTTTGGTTACTAAAACTTACTCCAATCTCCCTGCCACACAGAATGTCTGAATTCACCAGCAGCCGCCATTTCAGTGCTCTGGAATTACTGCACCAATGGAATCAAAAAGAAGACCCCCAGTGAAGTGAAGACTTTGGATCACGATTAACAGGTTGCTGGTGGGAATCAGTTCTGTTTGTGGGCAGTTTGTCTGAACTCAGCAGCAGTGGCAGGACACACGTCTCAACTACCCCAAAGCCAGATGTCAGAAGCCCCAGAGAGCCGGTTATCTATGGCGAGGCAGGCTGGCTAGAGGCCACTGATTCATCGAATCCCTCCCTGAATGTTGGGATTATCACTTCACGCTGATGTCAGATAATGAGGGCTAGTATTACCTCAGCGTGAGGATGCCTGAATGGTCTTCTAGCCTCTCCCAGACCTCATGGCTTTGAGTGGGGTGGTGATCAGCATGATCCCAATTGGTTGGGTCAGGGCAGTTTGAGCAGAGGGTTCAAACGTTCTCCTTGGACCCTACCTGTGTTTCTGTCCCACACACAGAACTGGAGGTTACATAGAACATAGAACATTACAGCACAGTACAGGCCCTTCGGCCCACAATGTTGCACTGACATTTTATCCTGCTCTAAGATCTATCTAACCCTTCCCTCCCACACAGCCGTCCAGTTCTCTATCTTTCATGTGTCCATCTAAGAATCTCTTAAATGTCCCTAATGTATCTGCCCCCACAACCTCTGCTGGCAGTGTTCCACGCACCCACCATTCTCTGTGTAAAAAACTTACCCCTGAATTCCCCCTTTTACCTTCGTCCAATCACCTTAACATTATGCCCCCTCGTGTTAGCCATTGTCGCTCTGGGAAAAAGTCTCTGACTGTCCACTTAATCTCTGCCTCTTATCATCTTGTACACCTCTATCAAGTCACCTCTCACCCTCCTTCTCCCCAAAGAGAAAAGCCCTAGCTCACTCAACCTATCCTCATAAGACGTGCTCTCCAATCCAGGCAACATCCTGGTAAATCTCCCCTGCACCCTCTCTAAAGCTTCTACATCCTTCCTATAATGAGGCGAACAGAACTGAACACAAGGAGTATTGTGGTCTAACCAGAGTTCTATTGAGCCGCAATATTACCTTATGGCTCTTGAACTCAATACCCTGACTAATGAAGGCCAACACACCATAAGCCTTCTTAACAACCCTCGAGGGATCTGTGGACGTGGACCCCAAGATCCCTCTGTTCCTCCACACTGCTATGAGTCCAGACATTAACCTTGTATTCTGCCTTCAAATTCGATCTACTGAAGAGTGTCACTTCACACTTTTCTGGGTTGAACTCCACCTGTCACTTCTCAGCCCAGGTCTGCATTCTATCAATGTCCTGCTGTAACTTTCTACACTATCCACAACACCGCCAACCTTTGTATCATCAGCAAACTTACTAACCCACCCTTCCACATCCTCATCCAAGTCATTTATAAAGATCACAAAGAGCAGGGGTCCCAGAACAGATCACTGACAGAATACGCTCCATCTACCACCACCCTCTGTCTTCTATGGGTGAGCCAATTCTGAATCCTCACAGCCAAGTCTCCCTTGATCCCATGCCTCCTGACTTTCTGTTACGTGGACGGCTCTTGCAGGTTCAGCCAAGCTTTTAGGCCCCGCTACCTGCAGGACCCCAGAAATAATTTGTCCTGTCACCATACCGTACGACGAGAGGGAGTTGTAACTTGTAAGAGAATTAATTGGCAATTCTACAGTGAAATCAAATGAGCACAGGAGCCCATCGTGCTGCACAGATCTCTTACCTGTATTTCACAGGCTGACTGAAGGTGGTAAATTTTATAGAACGCCTCTTCCACAGTCTCACCAAGTGCTACCACACCATGATTCCTTAAAAGCAGCACCTAAGAGGAAGATAATTAAAATACTCAATTACTTATTAATGTCTGAATCCCACTGCAGTTGGAGGTTTACTGCAAAGATCACGGTGGTGGGAGTGTTATCAACTCTTTCCAGGTGTAATGTTACGGGGTCGGAGCTGGCTGTGGCCACAGGTGTCCCAGCATTGCAGTACAGCCCTGGTCACACACTGCACGTGGAACAGATTTATGGTAAAATCACACCTTAAATATTTAAGGCCACCTGCCTGATCCTCTGTGGCATTGCCCCTCCCGAGACCAGACCGGCATTCCACGTACAGCCAGCACTCCTGGATTGGCTGATGCTGTCCGACATTAAGGCCTAGTACAGATACAGTGGGCCAAAGGGCCTGTTTCTGTGATGTATGACTCTTCAACCCACCCTGCGTTCTGTGAGCTCCGAGGAGCAGTGAAACCGCTTGCACCAACCCAGCCCACCTTTAGGAAACCTGAACACAGGCTGAAGTCTTTGAATCACAAACCTATTGTACTGAGGGTGAGAGTGAGTCACCAGGAACTACACGTTCCACAGAGATCAAGTTCTCAACAGCCTTCCAACCCACCTGATAGCCTAATGTCACAGTGGCGAGTGCCCTGAGCACGATTAATTCTTTATCTGTCTTTGTAGTGGCTTAGCAGTTCAGTGCTAAGGCAGTTCATCCCCTATATCTAATCAGATCTCTGCATCCTCTTTTCAAAGGTCTTCAGCTCTTGGCCACGTGGCGATATTATCAGCAGGGTTATGATCAGGGAACGCAGTTAATGACATTGGGTCCTCTGGTCCAGCCGCACAGGCAGAATCCTGATGGGGAGATTTAAACTGGAGGTTGTGGGACAGATTGCAGGGACCCAGGAGGCGGTGAGATGGAGAGGAAAGGGCGGTGGCAGATAGGGTGACAGCTTGTGAGGAGGGATCGTGGGTGAGGTTATTTGAAGGTGAGTTTGAAAGGAATGTGACTAATATCAGGCCCATGAATTAAAAGGGCATCAGGATAGGAAACTGTCTTAAAGGCAAGAAGCCGGGGAGGGGAGGGGATAACGGACAGGTGTCGGGACCCTGCTTTTGTGCCGTATCGATGACTAAACTCATTGCACAAATGACCAAATTTGCAGGTGACAGTGACATTAAGACAACACGTAGAAGGCTGGTAAACAATAGGGAGGGAAGTGATTTACGAAAGGGGTGGAGAAGTGGCAGATGAAATTTGTGAACTGATACTCTTTGGTGGAAGGAGAAAGGAGGAACACCATGGACTGGATGGAACAGTTGTGAAAGGTGTTCAGGCGCAGGACGTCTTGGGTCCACGTGCGCTTAAAGTGTCTGGGCAGAGCAAGGGTTAATGAAGCAGATGGGATGCTGGGATTCCTACATGAGGAGACAATGGTTGAATGCAGGGAGGTTATATTGAACCTGTATAAAACACAACTAGAGCACCGCATCCAATTCTGGGCACTGCACTTTGGGATGGCTGTGAAGGTCTGGACAGGGTGCAGAAGAACGACATTTGAAAGGTAATAGTTATCTATTGGTCACAGGAATCAAACGTTCTTGGTGCAGCCCCAAGCAAAAGCTATGAACTCAATTATCCTAAACTTGACATATTCACTTACTTTCCTACTCCTCCATTTATTGTGTTCAGTTCTGGTCGCCTCATTATAGGAAGGATGTGGAAGCTTTAGAGGGGGTGCAGAGGAGATTTACCAGGATGCTGCCTGGATTGGAGAGCATGTCTTGGGAGGATAGGTTGAGTGAGCTAGGACTTTTCTCTTCGGAGAGTAGGAGGATGAGAGGTGACTTGATAGAGGTGTACAAGATGATAAGAGGCAGAGATCGAGTGGACAGTCAGAGACTTTTTCCAAGGGTGAAAATGGCACGAGGTGGCTAACATGTCACGAAATGGCTAACATGGCAGGGGCAAGTTTTTTTACACAGAGAGTGGTGGGTGCGTGGAACGCAATACCGGTAGAGGTTGTGGGGGGCAGATACATTAGGGACATTTAAGAGACTCTTAGATAGACACATGAATGATAGAGAAATGGAGGGCTATGTGGGAGGGAAGGGTTAGATAGATCTTAGAGCAGGATAAAATGTCGGCACAACATTGTGGGCTGAGGGGCCTGTACTGTGCTCTAATGTTATATGTTCTATGTACTCTCTTCCTTTTCACTGAAAGCCCCTTACTTATTTTCTCAGATCATGACCTGGAACCAATTATAACAAACTGAAACTGAATTTAACATCGGAACACTTGATAATACTAAGTCTTAACTCTGATAAGTTTCCAATATCTTTACCCCAGGAATGAGGGACTTCACTCAAGGTTAGATGGGAGAACCTGGGCTCGGAGTGAAGGAGGGGAGGAGGTTGTATGGAAGCAGACAAGGTTGTTCCGGGTTTACAGGGGAGAGAGGAAGGGGAAAGTCTTCCTATTAGCAGATGATTCAAGGATCAGGAACACACTATTGAAACGCTGCAAAGCGACCCAGTCTTAAGTGGAATATTGAGGCAACCAGGAAAAAACTGGTGAAATGTTAAAGGATCAAGATTCTTACAATAAAGGTGCCAACTCTTACTGCGCCCATTCTGTAACCAGAAGTTTCAAACATCTCTGAAAGGGTGAGAAAGGAAATTCTATGTCAAGTTACGGGTAATAATTGTGTGAAAGCGTGTACCTTGCAGGTAGGTCCCAGGCATTTCTGTAGTTGGATTCTGTCTCCCTCTGTATCAGGACCTCCATTATATTCATAATAAGCCACATCTCCAACCAGCAAGGCTTCATGGGATAAAGGCAAAATGCCGCACTTCATGGCTGAAACCTGTAGGGCCATGAGGAGAAGGTTGGTAGAAGCAAGGGATCCCGTCAGTCATTCATACCACGAGGCCGAAAGGAAAGGCAGATGTTGCTCACACAGCTGGTGGTAGATGCTAGTACGGTGTGAAAGGCTGACCTGCCGACTCTGGGCTGTTGGAGTGACAAATGTGAGCTTGGAAAGAGAACAGTAACTTTCCCTGAGGGACGCAGCAGTGAATGGCTGTGTCAGAGGCCCACAACACCAGTCAGTTGCCAGTCGGTGCTGCTGGTGGCCCCAGTATCTGCTAAGGGCCAAACACAAGGCTGTGGGCTTCACTCCTTCTGCAGCTGAGCTCCTGAGGGAAGGCAGTACGGAGGGAGACATCACGACAGGAACCAACGTAAAGTTGAACAGCTTTTGAGGCAGGGAAATTGCTGAAGCTGAGATTGGATTTGTCCATGAGTAAAATACGGCAGATGGTGAAAACGCAAAATAAAACAGGTGATGGAAAGACTCAGCAGGTCAGGCAGTACTTGTGGAGAGACAGAGGGAGTCAACATTGCAGGCCAAGAACAAAAGAAAGAGGGTATTAGGAATCTGAAAGAAACCCAGAAAGTGCCAGGAACACCCAGCAGTTCCGGGAGTATCTGTGGGAAAAGAAACAGAGTTAGCGTTTCCGATCGAAGACCCTTCATCAAAACTGGAAAAAAGAAATAGCAGATGTAAGGTTAAGTTGTAGAAAAGGTTGGGAGGGACAGATAGGACAAAGGGAATATCGGTGATAGGGTGAGGCCAGGGTTGCCGTGGGGACGAGTTGTGAGGGTCACTCCATCAAATGGGAAATGGGGCAGTTAGTAGATGATAACATGGGTAAGTAACGTGTAAGTGCTGCTAATAGTGGGGCGGAGGGGTGTGCCCAGAGGGTCAGGCTGTGCTCACATAGGGAACAGTCCACCCCACCAGCCTCCGAAGTCAACAGATCATCCTTTGCAACTTCTGACAGCTCCAACAAGAGTCCACCATCAGGCGCATACTCCCCTCTCCTCTTCCAGCATTTCCAGTGGGCCATTCCCTTTGCAACCTCTCTGCTCTCCTGCCCTCACCAACCACTCTCCTCTCCCATGCACAGCACTTTCCCATGCAACTGCAGGAGATGCAACACCTGCCCTCTCCTCTCTCCCCTTCCCACCACCCAGGGATCCAACCAGGGGAAGCAGCGATTCACTTCCACTTCTTCCAACCTAGTGCACTGCACTTGGTGTTCACTGCGGTCTCCCCTACACTGGAGAAACCAAACACAGACTGGGCGATCGCCCTGCGGAGCACTGGCGTTCCGTCCGCAGGGATGATCCCGAGCTTCTCGTTGCCTGCCATTTTAATTCTCCATCCCTCTCCCACCCTGACCTATTGTACTGTTACAGTGAGGCCCGACACAAGCTAGGAAAACATCTTCCTCATCTCCTGTCTGGGCACGTTGCAGGATGTAGGACCTAACATCAAAATCTTCGGTAACTTGTTCCTCCGATATCAGAAGTGGCCATTTCTGCTGTAGGTCATCCATCTGTGACATTGGCTCAAGTTTTTCTCCCCCCATTAGTACAACCAGACCTGCTGGGTATGTCCCACAGCACATTACATTTCTTTGGGTTATTACCCCATTAACTCATCCACACAACTCATCCCCATGACAACACAGGCCCCATCCGGTCACAGATACTTCCTTTGTTCTATCCCTCCCTCCCAACCACTTCTCTACAACTTAAACAACCTTCTTTATTTCTCTTTCCAGTTCTGGTGAAGGATCGTCAATCTGAAATATTAACTCAAGTTTCCCCATTCCACAGATGCTGCCTGACCTGCTGAGTATTTCCAGCATTTTCGGTTCTTACTTAACGTTTCAGGCTGATGCCTGATCACGAGAACTTTAACTTGTGGGTCAGCAAAGGGAGTTAAAGGATACGGAAGCAGGTAGGGTAAATTATTTACTGAGTAGCAAATCACCAAATAATAAAGCACAGCGCAAGACATCCGGAGCTGGTTCTCTCCTGAGCTCCTCGGGATTATCCCTGAGTACTCACCGCAGCAGTAGCAGGTGTGTGTAAGTGAATTATGCAGCGGACATCTGGCCGGGCAGAGTAGATGGCTGAGTGTAGGCTGAACCCAGCAGAATCCACTGAGAAATTAGTGCTGCCCTGATTAACCACTTCACCCAGAATGTTGACCTTCACCTGGGAACGAGGAAGACGTATTAGTAGCAGATGTTAAATGCTCTTGAAGTACCAATTCTCTGATTGCATCACTAATTACCCAGAACTTAAACTGTGGATCTCTGGTCCTTGAACCATCTGCCAATGGGAACAGCTTCCCTCCATTTCTCCTCTCTAAACCTGCATGATCCTGTCCACCTCCATCCAATCTCCGACCCCCTTCTTTACTCCAACGTCAGAGGACTGGGATGGAAAGTAATGGGGGCAGGAACTCTGTGCGGGGATCGGAGTGGAGAGAAATCATGGGAATTCAGATTGGGGAGGGTGTTGGATTTCCGAGATGGGGGAACCAAGGATGGAGGGGAGATGTTTACATCCCTGTGGTGCATCACCAAGATGATGACCCCATGATGTCCTGCATGGGGAATATAAAGGAAATAGTGTCAGGGTCGCAAGGTCACATGAGAGGAAGTACATAGTTGAATTTCCAAGTAAAACAAAATAACCTGGTACTTGTTGCTTCAATCAGGAAAAGAAGTGTTACACAATCAAATTTCCAGACACATTTGTGAAGGATTAAATGCTGACCTGGACACTGGAAGAGGTCTGAAGCTTCTCAGAGCAGAGACATGCTAACTCACACAGTGCTGCCTTTTAAATTCAGATGGTGGATGTTTTAATCAGTTTACTGATTAACATTACTGAAATGGAGAATGTCAAACATCTCTGCAGCAAGATTCTGGCATTAAACATGCACACAGTCTAATTCCAAGCCAGTCTTCTTTCCTTGCATTCTCTGTGAAGATTTAGCAGAAGCTACCAGCATGGGTTGCAAATTAATCATTGAACCATCTGGTTCAGTCCCTGCTTTATAGCATTATCTGACGATGCTTCCTGCCAGCAAGAGTCTTGCAAGGCCAGTTTGTGCAACAGATCCCTCCACTTCCTTGGAAACCTTCACAGATTTGATAAGCATGTGCACCCAAATGTCCTCACCTCATTGCAATCTTCCCCCCTTACAATCTCAGGTACAGAATCTCAGACCAATACAAGTGCAAAGTTAAATCACATCTGGTTATCACAGTGAACAGGTACAAAACAGAAAGCACAGAATCTGGCAGTGACCCCTCCCAATTTATGGAAGATTTAATTCCATATTCTAGTTTTCTCTGATCCTCTGCAAACTAGTACAGATCTAATTTCCTTTTGAAATTTCCTGAGTAATTCGCCTCCACTACCCTTTCAGGTAATGTGTTTCAGATCGTATCAACCATCTGTCGAAAATAATTTCTCTCCATTTCCTCTCTGGTTCCTTTGCGAAACGATTTTAAGTCCATGACCTCTGTTAACAAACTCACATCTCAGAGGAAATGTTTCTTCCTCCTTGCTTTATCAAAAAGCCTCATCATTTTGAGCATTACTTTTCCTCTAAGCTAAGAACAATTGCAGCTTCCCAAATTTCTGCACATAACAACTCTCTCTTCCCTGACACTGACCTGGGAAATCTCCTCCACAGCCTTGACGTCTTTCCTGAGGCTTTGTACCCGTGACTGTAGACAGCACTGCAGCTGAAGCCCAGTGTGCGATGTGTAAGGATTAAATGTGATGGCCTTGAATACACAAAGCCTTTCAAACACTTTGCTAATAACCTCAGCACTTGCTCTGCCACCTTCAATGGCTTCTGAATGGGGACATCTTGTTTCGCATCTCCCAGGGATCAGTATGATGCCCAGTGCAGACTGGTGCACATAAATGGTCGGCGTTTGAGAATAAGGATCGGAAGATTATGGATGATTCAGAATGGGATAGTCCCAATCCAGGAGAACCTGGTGAATTGTGCAGTCTTAGGCCAGAAAACAAAATGCTGAAAATGGACAGTCAACATTTCGGGTTGAGACCCTTCATCCGGTCCATTTCCCTCCACGGAGGCTGCCTGACCCTCTGAGTTCCTCAGACTGCAGCATTCGCAGGCTCCTGTGTCAGTCATGGGGCAGATGCGGTTTAATGCCGATAGTCACACACTTTTGGAGAAACGACCTGAAGAGGTAATGTGACCTAAACGGTGTGATGCAAAATGGGGGTCAAAATTCAGAAATCATTGAAAAGGAGCAAGTGATAAGGTGATATCTGGAAAGCACTGCCAAAGGAAGTAGTGGAATCCGATACAATCACTTAGTTTAAGAGATTGAACAGGCAAGGCATAGAAAGATACGACCTAATGTGCGCAAATGGGATTAGTGTAGGTGGGTAAAGAGGTCGGCATGGACAAGGTGAACTCAAAGAAGAGACACAAGAGATCCTCTAGATGCTGAAATCTGGAGCAACACACGCAAAGTGCTGGAGGAACTCAGCAGGTCAGGCAGCATCAATGGAGGGAAATAAACAGTTGACGTTTCAGACCGAGACCCTTCATCGGGACTGGAAAGGAAGAGGGCAGAAGCTGGAATAAGAAGCTCGGGTGAGGGGGAGGACCACAGGCTGGCGGGTGATAGGTGAGTCCAGGTGAGAGGGGGAAGGTAGGTGGGTGGGGGAGGGGGGTTGAAAGGGAGTGATGTAAGAAGCTGAGAGGTGATAGGTAGAAGAGGTAAAGGGCTGAAGAAGAAGGAATCTAGTAGGAGAGGACTAGACCATGGAATAAAGGGAAGAAGGTGGGAACTAGAGGGAGGTGATGGGCAGGTTGTGAGGGTGGGGGAGGGGAAAGAGAAGGGGTGAGGGGGCCATGGTGTTTCTGTGCTGTATGACTCTATGAGAATTCCCTGCTTTCTTCGAATGGTGCTATGAAGTCTTTTAGATCCACAAGAGGGAGAAAGGGCATTGGATTGCTATCATATCCAGAGATGGCACTGCTGACAGAGCAGCCATGGCACTACACTGGAGCATCAGAGTGGACTTTGTGCTCAGGATTTTGCAATGGGGCTTGAACCCAAAAGCTTTTGGTCTGGCAGCCACGGTGCTCACTGAGTCAGACCCAGAAGGCAGACACAAACAGCTCGTGACAAACGCAGGAAACTCTTCCCAAGACGTGTAATGCACTTTACTAGAAAGTTACAGAGATGCATCCCATAAGAGGCATAGATAGAGTAGACACTTGGTATGTTTTTCCCAGGGTCAAAACGTATAATATTAGAGGGCATGCATTTAAGATGAGAGGGGGAAACTTCGAAGGAGATGTGCGGGGCAGGTTTTATTTTACACAGAGAGCGGTGGGTGCCTGGAATGTACTGCCAGGGGTGGTGGTCGAGGCAGATACAATAGAGGCATTTAAGAGACTTTTAGATAGCCACATGAATGTGCAGGAAATGGAGGGATATGGACCATGTGCAGGCAGTGGGCATAAGCACAATTAGGCATCATTAGCTTAGTTAGTTTGGAACAACATTGTGGGCCAAAGGGCCTG